>NC_058519.1:423798690-424485565 GCF_904849725.1 Hordeum vulgare subsp. vulgare
AAGGGTGGGGTTGTTTTTTTTTTGTTTTTTTTAATTTGTTTTCTTTTTCCCTTTTTATTATTTCTTTCTTTCAGTTTTCTTTTCTTTCTTTTATCATTATTATTTCTTTAATATTTTCCTTTTTTCTTTACATATATATTCTTTTAATATTTGCAATGAACTCATAACGTACTCTTCGTTTGTCTTCAAATTTTGAATCCGGACAAAACTCGAATCAACGCGGGTCTGAGATGGGAATCCGATGACGTGGCATCGTTAGCGGTTGATCACTGTAGCTTAATTACAATAATCACTGTAGCAAAAGTCGAGGATGTCACAATTCTCCCCTACTAACAAGAATTCTCATCCCGAGAATTAAGAGGTAGAGGGAAAAAGCCCGGGGTATTCATCACGAAGATGATCCTTGCGTTCCCAAGTGGCTTCATCTTCAGAGTGATTTGACCACTGCACCTTAAGGAACTTGGTGACCTTGCGACGAGTCTTACGTTCAGCTTGGTCGAGAATGCGGACCGGATGCTCTTTATAAGAGAGGTCTTGTTGTAGCTCAAGCATATCGTGATCCACTGCTCGAATAGGGTCCTTGAAGCAGCGACGGAGCTGAGAAACATGGAAGACATCGTGAACCTGAGAAAGGTTCGCCGGCAGTTCCAATTGATAAGCCACTCTTCCACGCCTTTCGAGAACAGTGAAAGGACCAATATAACGAGGAGCTAACTTGCCCTTGATTCCGAAACGGTGTGCACCTCTCATTGGTGTGACACGAAGATAAGCCTTTTCGCCAGGTTGATAGACCATATCCTGATGATGACGGTCATACTGACTCTTGTGACGAGACTGAGCAGCCTTTAGATTCTCATGAATAATGCGGACTTGATCTTCGGCATGTTGAATAATATCCGGACCGAAGAGTGATCGTTCCCCAGTTTCTGACCAATTCAGAGGAGTTCGACACCTTCGCCCATACAATACTTCGAAAGGGGCCATCTTCAGACTAGCTTGATAGCTATTGTTGTAAGAGAACTCGGCATACGGGAGAGATTCCTCCCATTTCTTACCGAAAGAAATGACACAAGCTCGAAGCATGTCCTCGAGAATTTGGTTGACTCGTTCAACTTGTCCCTGGGATTGAGGATGAAATGCCGTGCTGAAGGACAGATGAGTCCCCATAGCCTTCTGAAAACTTTCCCAGAATTTTGAAGTGAACAAGCTGCCACGGTCCGAACTGATTACCAACGGAATACCGTGAAGTGAAACAACTCTTGACATATAAAGATCTGCCAGCTGACTAGCATTAATCGTCTCTTTGACGGCCAGGAAATGTGCAACTTTGGACAGTCGATCAATGACGACAAGAATAGCATCATTACCTTTCTGAGACCTGGGAAAACCAGTGACAAAGTCCATTTCAACGTGGTCCCATTTCCACTCGGGAATAGAGATAGGTTGCAGAGTTCCAGCAGGCTTTTGGTGTTCTGCTTTGATACGCCGGCATATATCACATTCTGCCACATAGCGTGCAATGTCTTGTTTCATATTGGGCTACCAGAATCTTTGCCGGATGTCTTGGTACATCTTGGTACTACCCGGGTGAATAGACAATGGTGTGTCATGAGCTTCTTCCATCACCTTCCCAGTCATCCTGAGATTTTCCTTCTTATTTGGGACGAATAGGCGACCCTTGAAATACAAGGCGCCACCTTCATCAACAGTGAAAAAGGAGGGTTTTCCCTTCGCAATATAGCTCTTAATCCTGTCGACATCATCGCCAAAGTCTTGTATATTCTTTATGGAGCTCACAAGATCTGGTTCAACCACTAGGTTACTGAGGGAACCCTGATTAACAACACGAAGGTTCATCTTTTGATACTCTTCAGGAGGAGGAACAAGGTAACCCTGAGGAACAATGTGGAGGTTCAGCTTACGGAATTCCTCTTGCAGACGATCGTGAACCTGATGAACCTGGAGGTGGTTGCAGTATGACTTGCGACTTAAGGCATCAGCCATTACGTTAGCCTTGCCAGGGGTATATGATATACTACAGTCAAAATCTGCTATACGCTCCATCCATCTTTGTTGACGCAGGTTCAGCTCCGGTTGAGTGAACAAGTACTTCAGACTTTGATGGTCGGTGTAGATTTCACAGTGATTACCGACAAGGTATTGTCGCCATTCCTTCAATGCATGAATGACTGCGGCAAGCTCGAGATCATGAACTGGGTAGTTCTCTTCATGAGCATGCAGTTGACGTGAAGCATAAGCGATCACCTTGCGATCCTGCATTAGGACACAACCTATTCCTTGGCGAGAAGCATCACAGTATATGACGAAATCCCTTTTCGTATCTGGAGGAGCAAGTACTGGAGCGGACGTCAGTTTGTCCTTGAGTGCCTGGAAACTTTCCTGACATTTATCAGTCCATTCATACTTAACACCTTTGTGAAGCAGGTTGGTTAAGGGCTTCGCAATCTTGGAGAAGTTCTCGACGAATCGACGGCAATAGCTAGCGAGTCCGAGAAAACTTCTGACTTGCTTGACATTCTTCGGAGGAGTCCAGTCAAGAATAGCTTGAATTCGTTCGGGGTTGACCGCAATACCATCCTTGGAAATCACATGACCAAGGTAAGTCACTTCGTCTAGCCAGAACTCACATTTGGAATACTTCGCATAGAGTTTATGCTCCCGAAGCTTATCCAGTACAAGACGAAGATGTTCAGCATGCTCTTCTTTGTTCTTCGAAAACACCAGAATATCATCTAGATATACCACGACAAATTTGTCGAGGTAGTCCATGAATATATAATTCATCAATCGAGAGAAGGTTGCCGGTGCATTGGTTAAGCCGAAGGACATGACGGTGTACTCATATGATCCATATCGAGTAACAAAGGCGGTCTTTGGAATATCCTCCTTGCGAACACGGATCTGGTGGTATCCCAATCTCAAGTCGAGCTTAGAGAAAACGGTGGAACCAGTAAGTTGATCATACAAATCATTTATCCGAGGGAGGGGATATTTGTTTTGAATAGTGGCCTGGTTGATAGGACGATAGTCTTGAACCAATCGATTTGTCCCATCCTTCTTCTTAACAAAGAGAGAAGGTGCTCCCCAAGCAGAGGAACTCGGACGGATGAAACCCAGACGGAGCAAGTTGTCGATTTCTTGCTTAAGTTCAAGGAGTTCATGTGGTGGCATTTTATAAGGACGCTTGGCAATAGGAGTGGTACCGGGTACCAAGTCAACGACAAACTCGACAGCTCGAGCAGGGGGAATCCCCGGAAGTTCTTCTGGAAAGACATCTTGGAACTCTCGGACCACTGGAATGTTTTCAATCCCTTCGAGAGGCGACGCATTTAATGCATTCAAAGCATACAGCCGTGCCTCAGCATTACGGACGAGATGAGCATGGTAGCTTACTAGTTCATCTGAAGGGTGTAGGAGGTGGACGGTCTTGGTGGCACAAACGATCGATGCCGTATGAGCTTTCAACCAGTCCATCCCCAATATGAGATCAATGTTGGATGACTTTAGTAGGATGGGGTTGGCAAGGAATTCTAATCCTTCAATTTCAACTGGAACATGGGGGCAAACCACAGAGGTTCGGCATTCGCCCCCAGGGGTGTTTACCACTATCAGGATGTTCATCTCTTCGCTCCTAATGTCATGCATGTATGCAAAATTTTCCGACATAAAGGAATGCGATGCTCCTGTATCAAACAATACAGAAGCAGGTACTGAGTTAACGAGAAGTGTACCCATCACGGTAGCAGGCTGGTCTTGAGCTTGACCCATATCAATGTTGTTGGCCTGACCACGAACATAAGCAGGCTTAGTGTTGAAGTTGTGGTTCTGGTTGTTGCCACGGCCAGTTGCGGGAAGTGCCAGCTGATTCGGATTCTGCCTGCAGTCTCTAGCACGGTGACCTGGACGGCCACACTTGAAGCACAACCCGTCCTCAGGGCGGGAAGGAGGAACTCGAGGCGGTGGAGCTGGAAGCCTCGGCTGCCTAGGTGGTGGAGGAGGCAGGCGAGGTGCAGCATAGGACGGCCTCGGAGTAGGAGCAGGTGCATGGTACATGTTGTTGGGAATCCAGATCTTCCGCTTCTGTGCAGATGAGCCCGAAGATGAGCCCATGTCACGGTTGCGCTTGCTGCTATCTTTGTATTCCTGCAGACCAGTCTCAACCTGAATAGCCTTGTTCACGAGGGTGGCGAAATCAACATAGTCCTGAACGAGGAGTGTCAGCTTGATATCAGGGTGGAGGCCTTCACGGAACTTCTCCTGCCTGCGTGCATCAGTCGCAATGTCTTCTTCAGCATAGCGAGATAATTCCAGAAATTCCCGTTGATAAGCATCCACAGTCTTGTTGCCCTGGACCAAGTTGCGGAACTCACGCTTCTTCCGGTCCATGATTCCCTGGGGAATGTATCGAGCACGGAAAGCAACCTTGAACTCTGCCCAAGTGATGATAGTTCCATCGGGCTGAGAGCGCCTGTGACTGTCCCACCATTGAGCAGCGGGACCCTTCAGAAAGTAGGCGGCAAAGTTGACATAGCTCGCCAGGGGCACATTGGCAGACTCCAGCTCATAAGAAATGTCACGGAGCCAGTCATCAGCATCTAGAGGCTGAGTTGAGCTGCGGTAGATCGCAGGGTTGAGACGGCAGAAGTCTTGAAGTGTCACGCCTTGCGGTTGGTTCATGTTCGGCCTTTGGAACTGATCCATGAGCCCTTGCATAAACTGGCGGTTCAGCTCAAACTGTTGGATCATCCCCGCCATATACTCAGGAGGCGGGGGTGGTGCATCGTTCGCAGGGCCACGCGGACGGCCAACTGGTCTAATCATCTTGTTAAATATTTAGCAGGGGTAGTTTAGCTTAAAGTAATTGCAAAGGCATCGCACGCATTCATGAAGTAATCAAGCATAATGAAAGGGAAATGCGATAGATACTCCATAGTAGTTGAGTTCGACATACAGACCCATACATAAGTTCGATTACAAACTAATGATTAAAAACTTGAAATTTGGCGATAGCCCGGACGCATTTGACGATACCCTGGACTCACTAGGCGGCGCGCAGGCACGCGGTGGAAGAGTACCACAACGAGATGTAGCGATAAGGCTACATCAACGTCGGAGAGGACGATCGAATCCTGGTAGCTGGCGGTGATAGAAGGTAGGGACAGGACCCTGTGTCCCGTTGTGACTCTGGTGAGGGTACCGCATCCAGTCGAGCAGCTGAGGTCCAAGTGCAGGGGTTCTACCCCCAACATCAGTCCACTCGAGAGCTGGTGGTAGCTCTGTCCTGCTCGGCTCGCAGATGCGCATAGGTGGAACCCTCGGACAGTGTGATGGCTGCAGCTCTGTCAACGCGTCGTAAAGACGAGCGCGCGTAGCATACAACTCCACAGTCAGAGCTCGGAAAGCACGATCCATTGCCTCAGTGTACTGCACCAGAATCCGCGCGTCGTAGCGACGCGTCATGTAGGGGGCGCAGACAGCGACGTAGGAACGGTCGCTGCGCTCCCGAACGTCAGATGCGTAGGCAGTGAGATCAGACCCAGTCTCATCCCCAGCAGGAGCATGCGGGATGTATCTGAAAGGGCTCTCCTCCAGGTGAGGGTACGCTCCACGGAGATGGGTGATGGCGATGTAGGCCGCATCATGGACGGCCATCTCGACCGACACTCCAATACCACATAACACGTGGCGCTCGAGGGTCTCGCCGCCCCTCTGGATGAAGATGCGAACCTCAGCCTGGTACTGGTACTGGTTGTACTCGCGGAAATCCTCGAACACAGTGTACTCGGGGTACCAGCGATATCCCAGCCTGGTCAGGAGATCGACCAAAATGGCCGGGAACCCAGTCGTCTCAGTGGCCTGTGTCAGGCGCACGTGCTGTCTTGCGGGACGCATCTGAAAATAAGATTGACGGATGTCAATGACAGTGTGTGTAATACATATTCAGGAGAAAAAGAGTAGATAGTCCAACGCTCCGGATTGATGTGATTCGAGAACCTAATGTTAGAGTTAGTAAAATCTTTGACCCGAAAGAGAAGAGAAAGTAGAGCCCAGAGTATAGGAAAGGAGTAAAAGATACTAATACCACCCAATTGAGATGTGGGCCCGTAAGCCACAACATCAGTGTTAGTAAAGTTTTTTTTTAAACACTAGACTCAACTTCGGCCAAGGAGTTGGAAAGGGGGCTACCTACAGGCAGTTGGCTTTGATACCAACTTGTGACGCCCTCGGCTTAATCGTACGCTAATCATACACGCAAATGCGTACGATCAAACCCAAGGACTCACGGGGAGATATCACAACACAACTCTAGACACAAATAAAATAACATCAGCTTCATATTACAAGCCAGGGGCCTCGAGGGCTAGAATACGAATGCTCGATAAGCACACGAGTCAGCGGAAGCAACAAATATCTGAGTACAGACATAAAACATGGGGTGCCTTAGAGAAGGCTAGCACAAAAGATACAACGACCGAACGAGGCGAGGCCTCCTGCCTGGGAACCTCCTAACTACTCCTGATCATCAGCGGCCTCCACGTAGTAGTAGGCACCGTCGGGGTAGCAGTCGTCGGCGGCGGGGACCTCCATCTCCTGGGCTTCATCATCTGGTCGCAGCAAACGGATCAAGGGAACAAGGGGGGTGCAAAGCAGCGGTGAGTACTCATCCAAAGTACTCGCAAGTCTTACATCAGAACTATTCTAATTATGCACCAGTATCAAAGAAGGGGGTTATATGTGGACTGACTGCAGCAATGCGAGAATAGAGAGAGAAGGCCTAGTCCTATCGAAGACTAGCATCTTCAGGGTCTTGCAGCAATAGACGAGAGTAGAACAGGGGTAACACATTAATAGTCATATTGTTGCAGCAAAATTAAAGTGAGGTCACGCCTAAAGATCCTCCCTCGACTCCCTGCGAGGAAGCAATCCCGAGGCAAACTAATTCCAGTTAAGTAACAATTGTAGTTGTATAAGATCGGGGCACAACTCCAAGTCGTCCTGTAACCGTGGACACGGCTATCCGAATAGTTAATTTTCATCCCTGCAGGGGTGCACCACATGTCCGTCACGCTCGATAACACTCTGGCCGGACATACTTTTCTGGGTCCTGCCCGGCCTCGGAATATCGACATGTCGCAGCCCCACCTAAGACTAATCAGAGAGGCCAGCCCTCCGGTCTAAATCCTAAGCACAAAGGGTTCATGGGCCCAGTTCCCCTTCACGCTCCTGCACGTGGCGTGGGCGGCCGACGTCAGTCCTAGCATCCCTTAATCACAAGCGCGATGCATCTCGGGACCACTCGGGCGCGCGCCGCTACACTGCTGGCATCTGAAAAGCTTCGGCTGATACCGCGACGCCGAGTACCCATAATTCTTCCCGCGTAGCCGGTTAGTGCGAAAAGGTCTCCGACCAACCCAGATCAAATACCCAAATCCATTAGCATTTTAATTAGGCCAGCAACACAGTCTCGCGGGAATCCACCCGTCTTACAACTAATCACCGAAGATCCCAGTAACATGGTCGAGTAACTGTGTGGTTTTAACATCGGGGGAATCCGAGGTATCACCCTCGTTGGATTCCGAACGATGTACCCGTCAAGGTGGGCTTAGAGGAATCACCCTCGGGGGTCCCACACTCGCGGGGTGGCACGACAGAGACGTCATCAGGAATGGTGAAAGAGGAATCACCCTCGATAACCACGACCGACTAGCTATACTACAGAGATATCATCAGGAGTACTTAGCGAGGTGTCACCCTCGGTACCCGATAGTATCTCTGTAGCGTCGTACAACAAGGGGGGGGGGGGGGGTGAATGTGCTGTGTTGGGTCTGGCTCGTCGATCAGAGATCGAGATTTGAAAACAAGCGGGGCAACTGATCTACGGGGTCAGAGGGGATGACTGCTCCACCTATACTAAGCATATTAAAAGTACATGACTGAAAGTAGCAGTTCATCAAAAACAGGCTATGCATCAGATATAGGAGCTAACTACAACAGTAGCAAAATACTAATGCAAGCAGTAGGAAGAAAGACATAGGCGATATAGGAATGATCAAGGGGGGGTTTGCTTGTCTTGCTGCTCTGCGGCAAAGGACTGATCGACAGGGTCGTAGATGAACCCGGCAGCAGCGTCAGTCTCGGGGTCTACCGGTAAGAAGAGGGGGAAGAAACAATAAATAATAGCACCGATGCAACACAAAACATGACATGGAAAGATGCAGGCTAGACATGAGCTAACGCAGCAACATCCGTCATAGACGGGTCGGAAGAATATCTGACGATATTTTCCGGGTCTCGGGCTACTACCGGTTATACTGGAAACGATGGAAAAGTTCCATGTTTGCTATGCTAGGGACGCGTGACAGACGAACGGGCCGTGTATCCGGGTTCGTCTCGTTTTGCTGATCAACTTTCATGTTGAAAATAATTTTGATCTGACTTACGGATTATTTAATATTAATTTTCAAGTTTTATTAATTATTTAGGAATTAAAAACAGATTTAAATGATTTAATAAAATCCCATTATGACATCATCGCGATGTCAGGCTGACATCAACATTTGACCGGTCAACTGACCAGCAGGTCCCGAACGTCATAGGCACAAGTTTTTATTAAGATTAAATATTTATTAATCAGATTAATTCAACGAGGGACCCATGTGTCATACCCTAATTATGTTAATTTATTATTTTAACTAATATATCTATTTATTTATTTATTTAAGAAAAACATTATTTTTATAATTTATATTAACTCTCGCGTGGGGCCTCCCTGTCATAGACAGCGGGTGCATTGGCCCCACCGGTAAGTGACCTAAGGCTATTTTCTCATCTACTTTTATTAGATACCTAACCGTGCAAATACTGTATTTCTTTAAATACACATATACGCAAATACATACATCACATCTCATACATACATACATACATACGCATTTAATACATCATTTATTCTTATTTCTTTTTCTCTCAAAACTCTCAACACTCATCTCTCTCTCTCTGTTAACAGAGAGAGAACAACTCTGTGCTAACTCCATAGAAGAACCTAAAGTTCAAATCCTCCTACCGGAGTCTACCGTCGACGGATCGAGGCCCCGTTTGCCGGAACGGAACCGTGATGGCGAGGAGATCGACATGGTGGGAGGAGCCCGAGGAGGGGCTCACCGACGGTGACGAGACGGCCCGGTGAAGCCAGAGTTCGCACGAAGGTGACGGTGGAGACGGCGTGGTTCCGGTGGTGGAGGGGACGGTGATGATGGTGGTGACGTGCCGGCGAGGGGGAACTGGCCGGATCCGGCGAGGAAGAGGCGTAGGGGAGGCCCGGTGGGGGAGGGGCTCGCCGGCGTGGTGAAGGGGCCGAGGGAGGCCGGTCTCCCTGCCGACCGAGCGGGAGAAGGCCGACGGGGCTCCCGGGGGGCGGCCGGCGGGATGGAGGGCCGAGGTGGGGGGGCGGCTCGCCGGCCGGGAGGATGAGGGGCCGCCGGGGGAGGAGGATGAGGGGACCGACGGGGGGGGGGGGGGGGCGCCGGGGTAGCAGGAGGCGGTGGAGAGGATGGAGGGAGGGGGCCGGCGGGGGAGCTCGTCGGCGGGAGGCAGGGGAGGCCGCCGGCCGAGGTGGGATCTGGGGCGATGGTGGAGGGTTACGGGAGGTGGGGTGGGGGCTCTCGGTTGGTGGGAGTGGGGGGGCGAGAGAGAGAGGGAGTGGAGGGATTATGGGGAGGGAGAGTCACGGGAGGTGGGGGAGTGGCGGCGCCCAGGGGGGGAGGGAGTAGCGTGGGGGGTGGCCCTCGCTAGGGTTTGGGAGGGGTTGGGGAGGCCGGCGCTGGGGGCCTGGCTAGTTGGGCCCTTTTTGGCCCACCTCGGCCACGGGGGTGGGGTTTTTTTTTTTTTTTAATTTGTTTTCTTTTTCCCTTTTTATTATTTCTTTCTTTCAGTTTTCTTTTCTTTCTTTTATCATTATTATTTCTTTAATATTTTCCTTTTTTCTTTACATATATATTCTTTTAATATTTGCAATGAACTCATAACGTACTCTTCGTTTGTCTTCAAATTTTGAATCCGGACAAAACTCGAATCAACGCGGGTCTGAGATGGGAATCCGATGACGTGGCATCGTTAGCGGTTGATCACTGTAGCTTAATTACAATAATCACTGTAGCAAAAGTCGAGGATGTCACAACCATGTCTTATGATTTTTCATGACCATTCATGCACATACCTATGCTTATTTTTTACGTTGTTACTAACCCCAATTGAAATATTCCAACAAAAAAATCACCAATTTACTTTTACATGCACTTCTATTTTAGGGACGCGTGACACACGAACGGATAGTGTATCCTGGTTCGTCTCGATTTCCAGATGAACTTTGATGTTCAAATTATTTTCATCTCACTTCTGGTTTATTTGATATTAATTTTTAAAGTTCTATTAATTATTTAGGACTTAACAAATTTAATTATATTAGATAATTAAATATGACATCAGCAGTCAACAGTAACTTTGACTAGTCAAGTATGACGAGTGGTTCCCCGTTGTCATAGGCACATTTTAATTTTTAGATTAACTAATAATTAATCAGTTTAATTAGTGGGAGGGGCCCACGTGTCATACTGTCTAAAACAAATAATTAAAAAGAATAATTAATAGTTTTACTAATTAACCTATTAATTTTAATCGTCATATTAACTAATTAATTAATTCATTAATTAATTCACTGATTAATTATTTATTTAATTACACTATTTATTAATTATTATTTATTTATTTATTTTTACTTATTTTAATTTTCTGTTTTAGGGGCGTGGCCCCGCATGTCATTGGAACAGCGAGCACCACATTCACTAAATGCACACACCTCGATACACACGTTTTTGTACATACCAACATTCATACATTCATATACACATGTACACATATATTGCATATACACCATATCTGCAGCTATACATACATACATATTATTTATTTTTCTCCTTTTTTCTTCTAAACAATCTACAGGGGCTAATCCCCAGATCTAACAGGAAGGGCAACAGGCGCGGTGGCTCACGACCGGCTGAAGGGGAAGCCGAGGCCCAGTGTAGAGGTGGGCGATGGTGCTGAGGTGGTGTAGTCCGGCGAGGTGGGAACCAGTTGGTGGTGGTGTCGAGACGAACCGGTGACGGATGGGTCGGCCGAAGGAGAGGAAGGAGCCGGAGGAGAGGGGCGGTGGGGAGCGGAGGTGAGGCAGAGGAGGCCAGGGGCTGACCGATGGCGAGGTCGCCCTATGGAGGAGGCGGGGGGCCGGCTGTGGGCGGAGGAGATGGATGGCCGGTGAAGGGGAGCCGGCGGCGTAGTGCAAGCAACGGAGGCGGGGTCGGTGGCTGGGGCTGGAGAGGACGCCGGCGAGGAGAGGGATCGGCTAGAGGAGGGTCTCGGCCTCGTCCGGAGGTGGGGCAAGGTGGACGGGGAGGCTGGCGGCCGAATCCAACCAGAGGAGGGCTGAGGAGGGAGGCGGTCGATGGTGCGAGGGGCGATGGGGGCTCGGTGGAGGGAGGTGTGAACGAGGGGAGCTGCTCGATGGTGGCTGGCGCTGGGGAACGAGGGGGTGGGTTTCCTTCGTGGGGGTAATGAGGGGCGAGCGAGGGGAGGCCTTGCCTCGCTCGTGGGGGATCTGGTAGCGATGGGTAGGCTCGTGTGGGTGACTGTGGTGGCGGTTGGGGGAGTGGGAGGGTTGGTTAGGGTTTCCTATGAGGGGGCTTTATACCCTTGGGTGGGTGGGCCGGTTGGGTGGCCGGCTGGGCCGTTGGCCCAGTTAGGCCGACGGCTTTTCTTTTTCTCTTCTTCTTTTTTGTTTATTTTTATTTTAGTTTTTCTTTTACTAGTTCTATTTTTATTTTCTTTTACTTATAAAATAATGCTACAAAAAGGAAGATAACATGCCCAATATTGCAAGCAATATTTGGCATGTCCACCATCATTTTAAAGGCTCCTGAAAACAATAGGAAAAATATTATAATCCAAAAAGGCTTTTAATAATTGTTTGGCATCTCTTAACAATGGTCATGAGGCACCTAATGATACGATAAAATATTGGTTCCAATTTTGTAATAACTTAGGGATTATTTCCAACCCAGGCATGATTTTTATTTCGAAGTTTGCAAAACTATTAATTCCACTTTTCAAATGAATTTGAATTGCAAGAAAATTGAGTTGGAGTTTGATTCCAACGGTGATAAACACTTGTATTAGCAAAATGGATTATCTTAATCTTGGCCATCACTATAGCTTAATTACAATGATTACTGTAGCATAACCCGGGGATTCACAACTCCCCCTACTAACAAGAATTCTCGTCCCGATAATTAAGAAGTAGAAGGGAAAATCTCGGGGTATTCATCACGAAGATGATCCTCGCATTCTCAAGTGGCTTCCTCTTTAAAATGATTTGACCATTGCACTTTAAGGAACTTGGTGACCTTGCGATGAGTTTGTCGTTCAGTCTAATCGAGAATGCGGACCGGATGCTCTTTATAAGAGAGGTCTTGTTGTAGCTCACGCATATCATGGTCCACTTCTCAACTAGGATCCTTGAAGCAGCGGCGGAGCTGAGACACATGGAAGACATCGTGAACCTGAGAAAGGTTCGCCGGTAGTTCCAATTGATAAGCTACTTTTCCATGCCTTTCGAGCAGAGTGAAAGGACCAATATAGCGAGGAGCTAACTTGCCCTTGATCCCAAAACAGTGTGCACCTCTCATTGGTGTGACACGAAGATAAGCCTTTTCACTAGGTTGATAGAACATATCTTGATGATGACGGTCATACTAACTCTTCTGATGAGACTGGGCAGCCTTCAGATTCTCATGAATAATAATGCGGACTTGATCTTCGGCATGTTAGATAATATTCGGACCAAAGAGTGATCATTCCATTGGACGGCGGCTCGGGAATTTCATACGAAGCCAAGTGCTAAGGATACTTTGGAGTCAAAAGATGTACATTATAGTCAGGTTTCGATCTTGTGGAACTTTGGGTTATGGGTCCACCATGTTGGCCGAGAGTAGGCACATGGGTGATATCTTGTATGGTATTGGTAGCAAGACATGTCAGAGGATAACATGTCAGTTATGTTGGCAACAACATGGGTACCAAGGGCGGGGGACGAATAGAACCATTTCCCTAATCGCTGAAACAAGGCGGACCAATAGGCAAAGTTCTCGTCCACCGGCGGTTACCGAAATGATATCCACAATAGTAACAGGGTCTTACTGGCACAGTTGTATACCGAGGTTGTTACCTAAGTAGGGAATTAACACTGCTTTGATAAGTTATGCCACAAGAAAGGTCAAACAGACCAATGGAAAGGAAAATGTGTTCACACACACAAGTATTAAAGTATACCATTCCCGAGGAAAAATACGGTATGGTATACGTGATAGGTCATCAAGTACATGACCATTTAGATAAATAGGTAAGAAGAATCATGATGTTTACCCATACCAAGTGGTTTGGACAATTGACGAGGAACAATTTAGTATTGTGCTTCCAATGTTCTTGTTGATAATTGAAGTTCCACATTCGTGCTTCGAGGTAGCATCGACATGGTCATCAGATAAAGGTTGGACTTGGGTACACAAAGGATTCATAAAAATTAACTTATAAAATAAGTCATATAGTTTCCGCATGGAATATGGCGAATCTTACATATGGAAGAATTTATAACAATAGATCCTTCGGCCCGGTGTGCCACACAAGACATCACCGTACCAGGTTACGTAAAGACCAAAGTTATAATTATTGGGAAATGTGCCAAACATCATATATGCCCGAGATTCAGATCTGATTGGTGTCAGGATACCTCAGACTCAAAATGCGTGAGAAGAAAAGATGAAGATGCAAGATTCTCATGATATGAGGTACACAAGCAATTCTTGAATCATGAGTTCGATTGTAAGACACATGAACACAATGTCAAGACATTTGTGCCCACATAGAATTTGTACAACAAAATGCAACTTAGTTCTCATTTGGGAACCATCATCAAGGATAACAAGGTTCCATGTGTAAGTCTGGATCAGCTCTTATGGAGGAATTCCTATTCCTTGATCAAATCAGGCAGTGACTTGGGGTGCTAAGAAAAATTATGTGAAGTGAAGATAGTAAATCTTCATAACATATAATACTTCGCACATGCCTGAATGAATTGGGATGATCTTACAGGAATCGAAACAAAACTTTCTCATATTCACGGCGTCAGGATTGCATGTGAAACTAGGGAAAACACTTCTTCGATCAAACATATTCTTCATGAGCTAGGCACAAAGATAAAGCTTTCAAGGGCTTCATCATGAACCATGAATAAGTTGAGGGTGTGGCCAATGGGCTCAGCAACAATCCCTCAAGATTTTGATAGGGGTGAATGTCCAAAATTATAAAAACAAGGAGATAGCATTTGTTGGACCAATTGATATGATGACGTATGCTCGAGGGAACACCAACAATCAAACATTGATCGAAGGGTGGACTCGAAAATACGGAATGAGTAGCACAACCAATGCTAGAATGGTGAGTCAACAACCAACATACAAGAATGAAACAACCACTTGTTAACCTCAAGGCAATATGGTTGCCAGAAGCATTGGAATCACACATCAGAGTTCACTTGTTGGTAATCCGAGTAGAAACAACATGGGACCAAGAAATGGACGGTGATGGCGAGAAGTATCACTATAACAAGAATTCTTAAGAGGTGGCAACAATGTTCACAACATTATTGATATAAAGACGGTAATACTCCAAGGTAGAACATAACATAAGTCGGATAGGAAGGAACTCCAAGGACAACACAAAACATGAACAAGTTTGTGTTTGGAGGGAAGGCAAAAATGTTGCCAACAAAAACACAGATCATTGAGGAGCAAGGATGGTATTTCTCATCATGCATTCAATCGATACCCTGGAAGAGCTCAGGATGCTGATGATGATCAGGACATATTTGTCGAGAAGTTTCATGAAGCTGTAATCGTTCAGCGACGACATCAAGCAAGGGAACAATGAAGAGAAAGGTTGTCGGAATCATAGATAAGATTGCTAGCTTAGTATCGAGATTGCCTTTCAAGACAACCAACATGACGTTGAAAACTCGACGTAAGCTTATTACATAGTTGGAAATGTGTTCTAGGCATGAAGGACATAGATAGCATGGTCAAGCTCTAGCATGACGATGATGATGTCGCCTAACAGCTTGGAAAGACATGATTGAGTACAACTCATAAGCAAAGAAGATTATTAAGAGTTCTGAAATCGCAAAGCGTACGCGATTTAGTCATCGGTGTCCTTGCGTGTTCAACAATTCAAAACATGAGGAAACTGAAATCAATGAAATATCGTAGTTGATGAGGAGCTCACAAGAAGTTATGTAGCTCTATGATATTCTCGGGATACGAGGGATAATACTCGGAGGTAGATCAACATTAAAGCTTGGAATGATGTATTGATCTCAAGAAGACAATTGTTTTAACTTGCCTAAGAATGAAATCAAGGTAGGACAACATGGTCGGAACCACGATTGCAAAGTACCCAATCGCGGGTACAAGGTCAATTCATACAACGAATGATTAATGGTACGAGAAGTTTCTCTGATAGGATCAATGTCGTTTCCATGTGCATGAACACAAAGTTCAACGTCGACTCCCACTTCATCAATGCGTCACCTGCCATCTACTCCTCGCCTTTGGTTAGGTTGTAGCTCTCAAATAATATCCGGCAAAACAGCAGAAGAGTAAGACTCATGAAAACTCGTCGAATCATATTGTTTTAGGAAGGCATAGGTTCAACCCATCGGGGCATCTTAGGAACATATACCACAAACTTCAAGAGTAATAAACACATGCTTGACAATAGAGCATGGCCGACAAAAGCATAGGATACAATATATCACAGGGAGAAAACACAATTTACCAATGGCATCATGTCTCAGGGAAGCATATCACAAGATTTTTTGAAAGCAAAGGATGTCGTCGGATAATAACCCAACAATGGATTTGACGGTCCACAAAGGACATCATGTGAGTGTCGGTACTCAATCAGAGGGGGGTAAAATGCAAGGCATCGTATTATAGAACAACTGAAAAATATTGATACTTAAATACCAAAGGAATTTATGATTTCCCGGTTGTGTATCAGAATTAGATGGTCCGATCAAATACAAGCAAGTTGAAAGGATTTAGATGGACAATCAACCAAGGTTTATTTGCCAAGAACTAGCTCTGTCTGGAAGGACGTCTGAGCCGGAAAGATAATTTATGAGTATCAATAGATAATTGTGTGCATTCACACAAATGTAGAATCAATAAGATCACAGGAAAATCACAAAGAATTTTAATGAATGCTGCTAGACATATGGATTTAACCATAATGCAAGCAGGTGAGAAAGGTCAAGAGAAATAGGCTACTGGGGATTCCGAAAGATCGAATAGAAATTCGAAGAACTTTCGAAACCCATGACAACTGACGATGGACGAATCCCCGATAAGATAATCCGTTGCATCTCGTAAAACAAGAGCAATTGGAAAAGAGAGTATGAACGACATTTGTATGCAGTCATCCATAAGGGTTGACGGAGGAAGATAAATCGCAGAAGCGATGAGCACCAGCTCTCGAGAGAACATCGGTGAGTATCTTCGGAGTCTTCTGAGGAATAAAGCCATCGTCTGGAATTGCAGGGTTCTCCAGGAGGAAGTATTTACGAGAACCTAGAGTTAGAGTTAGAAAAATATTTAACCCGAAAGAAAGGAGAGAGTAGAACCCAGAGTATAGAAAAGGAGTAAAAGATACTAATACCACCCAATTGAGATGTATGCCCGTAAGTCACAACATCAAAGTTAGTAAGTTTCTCAAGTACTAGACTCAACTTCGGCCAAGGAGTTGGAAAGGGGGCTACCTATAGGCTGTCGTCTCTGATACCAACTTGAGACGCCCTCGGTTTGATCGTACGCTAATCATACATGCAAATGCGTACGACCAAGCTCAAGGACTCACGGGAAGATATCACAACACAACCCTAGACGCAAATAAAACATACAAGCTTCATATTACAAGCCAGGGGCCTCGAGGGCTAGAATACAGAAGCTCGATAAACACACGGGTCAGCGGAAGCAACAAATATCTGAGTACAGACATTAAACATGGGGTTCCTTAGAGAAGGCTAGCACAAAAGATAAAACGATCGAACGAGGCGAGGCCTCCTGCCTGGGAGCCTCCTAACTACTCCTGGTCTTCAACGGCCTCCACGTAGTAGTAGACACCGTCGGGGTAGCAACGTCGCTGGCGGGATACTCCATCTCCTGGGCTCCATCGTCTGGTCGCAACAACGGATCAAGGAGACAAAGGGGGAGCAAAGCAACGGTGAGTACTCATCCAAAGTACTCGCAAGACTGACATCAGAACAATGCTAAATGTGCATCAATATCAATAGAAAGGGGTTTATATGTGGACTGATTGCAGCAGTGAGAGAAAGGGAGGGAAGGCCTAGTCCTATCGAAGACTAACATCTTCACGGGTCTTGCAACAATAGACGAGAGTAGAACAGGTAACACAAACAATAGTCGTATTGTTGCAGCGATATTAATATGAGGTCACACGCACAGATTCTTCCTCGACTCCCTGCGAGGAAGCAATCCCGGAGCAACAATCTAGTTAAGTAACAGTTGTAGTTGTATGACGTCGGGGCACAACTCCAAGTCGTCCTGTAACCGTTGACAGGGCTATTCGAATAGATAAGTTCTTCCCTGCAGAGGTGCACAACATATTCCCCGTAACGCTCGATAAAACTCTGGCCGGACACACTTTTCTGAGTCATGCCCGACCTCGGAATATCGACACGTCACAGACCCAGCTAGACTCAACAGAGAGGCCAACCCGCCGGTCTAAATCCTAAGCGTGCAGGGGTCATGGGCCCATCACCCTTTGCACTCCTCATGATGCGTGGGCAGTCGAGGTCAGTCCTAGCACCCCTTATTAGAAGCGCGATGCCTATCCGGACCACTCAGGTGCACGCCGCTCCATTGCTGACGTCTGAAGAGGTTCGGCTGATACCACGATGCTGAGTACCCATAACTTCTCCCACGTAGACGGTTATTGTTTAATAAGGTCTCCGACCAACCCAGATCAAATACCCAAATCCATTAACATTTGAATTAAGTCATCAACACATCCACGCAGGAATCCACCCGCCTAACATTATTCATCAATGATCCCAGTAACACGGTCAAGTAACTGTGTGGTTGTAATATCAGGGGGATCCGAGGTATCACCCTCGTTCGATTCCAAACGATGTAGCCGTCAAGGTGGACTCAGAGGAATCACCCTCAAGGGTATCACACTTGAGGGGTTGTACGACAGAGTCATCGTTGGGAGTGGTGAAGGAGGAATCACCCTCGATAAGCACGACCAACTAGCTACACTACAGAGGAATCATCATGAGTACTTCGCGAGTGTCACCCTCGGTACCCGATAGTAGCTCTGCAGCGTCGTACAACTAAGGGGCGTGCGGTGATGTGAGGGGCCTAGCTCATCAATCAGGGATTGAGACTTGATGGTAAAGCGGGAGCAACTGGATTAAGGGTCGGAGGGGATGACTGCTCCACCTATACTAAACAGTTTTAAGGTGCAGTCCTGAAAGTAGGAGTTCATCAAAATTAGGCTATGCATTAGATATAGGAGTTAACTACAAGAGTAGCAAAATTCTAATGCAAGCATGTGGGAGAAAGAAATGAGCGATATAGGAATGATCAAGGGGGTTTGCTTGCCTTGTTGCTCAAGAGCAAAGGGCTGGTCGTCGGGAGGGTAGTTGTACCCGGCAGCAACGTCAGTCTCAGGGTCTACCAGTAAGAAGAGGGGGGACAATAAATATAACACTGATGCAAACACTAAGCATGACATGGCAATATGCATGCCTAGGCATGAGCTAACGCAGTGTTATGTGTCATAGACGGGTCGGAAAAATATCGGATGATATTTCTCGGGTCTCTACCTACTACCAGTTAGACGAAAATGGTGGAAAGTTCCACGTTTGCTATGCTAGGGACGCGTGACAGACGAACGGATAGTGTATCCGGGTTCGTCTTAGTTTGCAGATGAACTTTCATGTTCAAAATATTTTCACGTGACTTCTGGTTTATTTTATATTAATATTTAAAGTTCTATTAATTATTTAGGAATTATAAGATTTAATTACATTAGATAATGAAATATAACATCAGCAGTCCATAGTAACTTTGACTGGTCAAATATGACGAGTGGGTCCCCGTTTTCATAGGCACATTTTAATTTTTAGATTAACTAAGAATTAATCAGTTCAATTAGTGGGAGGGACTGATACGTCCAAAACGTATCTATAATTTCTGCTTGTTCCATGATCTTTTGGGTGACATTGTTATATGTTTTGCTACACTTTTATACCATTTTATACATATTTGGACTAACCTACTAACTCACTGCACCTAGTGCCATTTTCTGTCTACTGATGTCTCTTTTGCAGGGGCTTTTACCGAATTTTCCAAAGCCTGAAAAATCCCGACAAAAATATATAAAAATTCAGCGTAATGGAAGCTTCCACATCACCGGAGATGGGCCGGGGGGGCCACGGGCCGCCCACGCGAACTGTGGGCGCAGCCTACCCCCTGGCCGTGCCAAGAGGCCACCTGGCTGGGTCCCACCTCCTTCAGTGCCCTCCTTCGGCCTATATTTACTCCTCCAAGAGAAAACCCTTCCATGATATCCAGAATCGCGAGTTTCTCCATCGTTCTGCCGCCGCAGTGCTTCCGAGATCTGGAGCGTCAAGAGAACTCTTCCCGGCACCCTGTCGGAGGGAGGATTGACCTCCGGGAGCTTCTCCACCGCCATGGGCGCTTCTCAGACATGTCGTGAGTAGTCCTCCTTGGACCATGGGTCCATGACCAGTAGCTATGTGATGTCTTCTCTCCAATCTTGTGCTTCAATGGTTAGTCCTTGTGAGCTGCCCTACATGATCAAGGCATCTATGTAATTCTTCTGCTATTGCTATGCTCGGTTTGTTGGGATCCGATGGATTATGAGATTATGTTCATATTGTTATGAGTTATATATTTGATTATCCTTTTATATTATGTTCCTTAGTGATTCATGCATGTTCTCCGTTGCTATTTATTGCTTTCGCCGAGTAGTAGATTGAAACTCCAAGAGGGAGCATTATGAATGATTGTGGGTTCATGCCCCTCGATGTCTAGCTTGAGTGAGAGAAACATGAGACTAGGGGATGTGTTGTTGCCATGAGGGAGAAATCAATGGTTCTTGTGACCACGGTTGCAAGGATTGTTTACCTTATGCATAGTTCGTTAATGCAGTTGTCCGTTGCTTTGAGTTTACACTTTGGGTGGGGCTCGCAACTTATTACCGGTGAGATGTTCTAGATAGATATCTCAAGGTGGATGATAAGTAAGTAGATGCTGATGCATAAACAGTCTACTTGTTTTGGTGTACTGCCCATTCCTATTGAACCTCTAACTATCAAGTAGCATAATTAGTATTGTGGTGCGCTCATAATTCTGTCAATTGCCCAACTGTAAGTTGTTTACCCAAGCATAGTTGTTTATCGTCTTTTGGGAGAGAGACATCACTAGTGAACATCATGTGAATCCGTTCCATATCACCATCATTGTTTACACCTCCATCATTTACCGCTTTCATTTACTTTTCCGTTGCAATCACTATCACTTTCCCGCTTGTGTTTTGATCCTTTGTAAACTATAAGGCCGGAGAAATTGGCAACCTCTCTGTACTCGTTGGGAGCAAAGTTATTTGTTGTGTGTGCAGGTCCATGTCTTCTGCTAGCGCCAGGGTCGGAGACACCTACTTGTTGAGCCTAGGAGTCCTCCTGGTTCGATAAACCTTACAGTCTCTGTGTAAGGGAAAACTTGCTGCTGACTACATCTTAACCTTCCACTTGGGCTAACCAACGAGGTGCCAGAAGTATATACATCATCTCTTCATCAAGCAAAGTTTTCTGGCGCCATTGCCGGGGAATCTAGTCTTCAATATAGGGAGTTGCACGCTATCCTTTACCCTTGCTTTTTAGCCTTGTTAGTTTGGTTATTGTTTTTTGCTTTAGAGTCTTCTACCAAAAACCACAAAAAATTAGTTGCTTTGTTCTTGCTTGTTGCCGTTGTTATGGGTTCCATTGAGAACACCAAGTTGTGTGACTTCACTAGTCACAACAAAAATCACTTTATCTGCACTCATGTTCCTGCTTCCGCCACTGGAGTCACGTCCTATGAGATTAAACCTGCTTTACTGAACCTTGTTATGAAATTTCAATTCTCCGGTGCTGGAGATGATGCTACTTTGCACTTGAACAATTTTGTTGATCTTTGTGATATGCAAATATATAAAGAAGTAGATTGTGATATTGTTAAACTTAAGCTTTTTTCCTTTCTCCTTGAGAGGACGATCTAAAGTGTGGCTTGAATCTTTGCCTAGGAATAGCATAGATTCTTGGGATAAGTGCAAAGATGCTTTTATTGGGAAGTATTACCCGCCTTCTAAGATTATCCAGTTGAGGAGTAACATTATGAATTTTATAAAATTGGATATTGAACATGTTGCTCAAGGTTGGGAACGTATGAAATCTCTTGTTAAGAATTGTCGTAGACATGGATTGACTACTTGGATGGTTATCCAAACTTTCTATGCAGGATTGAACTTTACCTCTCAGAATCTATTAGACTCGGCCGTGGGAGGAACCTTTATGTCAACTACACTTGGTGCTTCCATAAAGCTATTGGATGAGATGATGGTAAATTATTCTCAATGGCACACCGAGATAGCTCCAACAAGTTGGAAGGTAAACTCTGTTGAGGAGATTTCCTCCCTTAATGATAAGGTTGACATGATCATGACTCTACTTACTAAGCAAGCTCCTATTGATCCTCATGATGTTCCTTTAAATTATTTGGTTTCTCAAGAAAGAGAGCAAGTTGATGTTAATTTTATCTCTAGGAACAACTTCAATAATGATGCATATAGGAGTAATTTTGGTAGCAATCCTAGAGAGTTCCCATCCAACAACTATGGGAACAAAAATCCTAGACAATTCCCATCCAACAATTATCCTAGCACCAAAAATTCCACTAAGGAATTAGAGAGCATGCTTCAAGACTTATCACTTCTCAAAAAGCCTTCAACAAGAATGTAGAAGAGAAACTAGAAAAATTAGATAGTCTCTCTTTGAAGGTGGACAACATAGCTCATGATGTAGAGATACTTAAAATTAGAACTTCCCCACTTGAGTAAAGGAACACTACACCCATGAATGCTATCCAAGTCCAAATTAATGTGAACATAAGAATGCTAGCCAAACTTAAAGAGAGATGGGCTAGAGAAAAATAAGAGGAAGAGAGAATTAAGAGCCTTCCTACACAAACTACCATTGCTACTATACAAGTTGTTGAGAATCTCAAAAAAATTAGCACCCATCACACTCCTAGTCCCCATGGACCTATTAATGGTGATGCTAATACCTCAACTATAGGACAAGATATTCCTTTTAATTTAGAGACTACTAAAAGAATGAGCTTAGATGACATCACTACCACTTTAATTAATGGAGGTAATCTTGATTTTGACAATTGTAGTCTTTTCGAAGTTATCTCTTTTTGCAAAGAATGGCTAAAGACCCCCACACTAGTACACTCAATATTGCCTTCAACAAGCATATTACCAATGCTCTCATCAAAGCTAGGGAGAAGAAGTTCAAGCTAGGGACTTCTATTCCTAGAAAACTAGAAGATGGTTGGGATCCTATGCTCAAAATTAAATTGAATAATATCTCTTACTTTGCATTATGTGATGTTGGAGCTAGTGCCTTCGTTATGACCAAAAGAATGTATGATATGTTTGATTTGAAACCTTTTGATCAATGCTCTTTTGGTGTTCGTCTTGTTGATTCTTCCATAAAGAAACATTTAGGGAGAATTGATGATGTGCTTATTGATACGTCTCCATCGTATCTACTTTTCCAAACTCTTTTGCCCTTGTTTTGGACTCTAATTTGCATGATTTGAATGGAACTAACCTGGACTGACGTTGTTTTCAGCAGAATTGCCTTGGTGTTATTTTTGTGTAGAAATCAAAGTTCTCCAAACGTCCTGAAAATTTACGGGGAGCAGTTTTGGCAAATAAGAAAAATATCTACGCCAAGTTCCACCTGAGGGGGTGGGCTAGTGGGCCACAAGCCCTGGCTCCGCCACCACCCCCCTGGTGGCGGCGGGCAGGCTTGTGGGGCCCACACGGCTCTGCTGCCCCAACCTCAGGTCTATAAGTTCCTTTCGTCCCAAAAAAAATAAAAAGAGAAGTTTTCGCAGCGTTTGCGATACGGAGGCGCCGCCACCACCTGTTCTTCATCTGGAGGGTAGATCTGGAGTCCGTCTTGGTCTCCGGAGAGGGGAAATCATCGCCATCGTCATCATCAAATTTCTTCCCTCTCCAATTCCATGAAGCTCTTCGTCGTTCGTGAGTAATCTATTCGTAGGCTCGCTGGGGATGATGAGTAGGATGAGATCTATCATGTAATCGAGTTAGTTTTGATGGGGATTGATCCTTAGTATCCACTATGTTCTGAGATTGATGTTGCTACTACTTTGCCATGCTTAATGCTTTTCACTAGGGCCCGAGTGCCATGATTTGAGATCTGAAATTATTATGTTGTCACCAATATATGTGTGTTTTAGATCCGATCTTGCAAGTTGTAGTTACCTACTATGTGTTATGATCCGGCAACCACGGAGTGACAATAACCGGAACCACTCCCGGTGATGACCATAGTTTGAGGAGTTCATGTGTTCACCAAGTGCTAATGCGTTGGTCCGGTTCTTTATTAAAAGGAGAACCTTAATATCCCGTAGTTTCCTTTTGGACCCCGCTGCCACGGGAGGGATGGACAATAGATTTCATGCAAGTTCTTTTCCCTAAGCACGTATGACGACACACGGAATGCATGCCTACATCACATTGACGAACGGGAGCTAGCCACATATCTCTCTGTGTTATAGCTGTTGCATGATGAATATCATCCAAAAAAGTCACCGACCCATTGCCTACGAGTTTGTCCTACTGCTGATGTTACTTGTCTTGCTCTGCTGCTACTACTATTGTTGCTACTGCTGTTACTTGTCTTGCTCTACTGCTGCTACTACTGTTGCTATTGCTGTTACTTGTCTTGCTCTGTTGTTGCTACTACTATTGCTACTGCTGTTACTTGTCTTGCTCTGCTGCTACTGTTGCTACTACTGTCGCTTGCTACTGTTGCTACTTGCTACTGCTGTCACTACTGCTTTTCCTTGCCGCTGCTATTGCTCGTTACACTGTCGTTACTCGCTACTTTGTTGTTACTACTTTGCTCGCAGATACTAATCTTTCAGGTGTGGTTGAATCTGATAAATTCAGCTGCTAATACTTGAGAGTATTCTCTCACCTCCCGTCGTGCGAATTATCAAATTTGGGTCGAATACTCTACCCTCGAAAACTGCTACAATCCCACGCACTGGTGGGCGTCAACAACATTCTTCTAGTTTCGATTGCCGGGGAGTGCTAGCAGCATTCTTCTGGTGCCGTTGCAAGAGGAAGAACAGTTGACATCAAGAATTTTTCTGGCGTCATTGCCGGGGAGGTATTGCTATATTCTCTGAGTCACTTGGGATTTATATCTGCTGATCACTATGAAGAATCTGAAGGATCCAAAAACCAAAGTCTAGCCCTCAACTACGAGGGGAGGTAAGGAATTGCCATTTAGCTCTGCACTTGATTCACCTTGAGTTATGAGTAAGTTTGTGACATCACCTCCTGCTAGAAATCTTGATATGTCGCCTGTGCTTGATGATGCTTATGATGCTACTGCTAGAGATGCTATGCTTGATACTATGCCTGATGATACTATGCTTGATACTATGCCTGAAGCTGCTAGAGATGATATGCTTGATACTATGCCTGATGCTATGCCTGATACTGCTAGAGATGCTATGCTTGATACTACTTTGCCTGATGATGCTAGAGATGCTATTTTGCCTGATGATGCTATGCTTGATACTGCTAGAGATACTACTTTGCCTGATGTTCCACTAGGGGTGTTCCTTGATGCTCATATTGCTAGAGTTACTACCAATGCTCGTGATGCTTCTCATACTACCGATACTATTGAGATAGAACCTGCTTTTGCTCCTGTTAGATCTAGCTCTCCTAGATATGAATTGCCTGATATACCTGAGGGTTACGTTATGGAGGGAGAGATAGCTGAGGATTTTCTTGCGTGTAAGGATGCCTATGACGCCGAGAAATTACTTCTCAAGTGGAAGGAAAAATCTCGGGAAGCTAAGATGAAATATGACCCGAATTTTGCCACTTCACCTATCTTTATCACCGATAAGGATTATGAATTCTCTGTCGATCCCGAGATAATCTCTCTAGTCGAATCTAATCCTTTTCAGAGTTATGAGTCTGAGACGGTCATAGCCCATCTTGCCAAACTACACAAAATAGCCACCCTTTTCACTAATGAGGAGAAGATCCGCCACTACTATATCCTTAAGCTGTTTCCTTTCTCTCTAAAGGATGATGCTAAAGCCTGCTTCACCTCTCTTGCTCCTGGATGTGTGATTAGTCCCCAGGAGATGGTCTATTACTTCTGTGAGAAATATTTCCCTGCCCATAAGAAGCAAGCTGCCTTGCAGGAAATATATAACTTTGCTCAACTCCAAGAAGAGAGTCTTCCACAAGCTTGGGGGAGGCTCGTCCAGCTACAGAATGCTTTGCCTGATCACCCTCTTAAGAAGAACAAGATACTTGATATCCTCTATAATGGACTTACCGATGCCTCTAGAGACCACCTAGATAGTTGTGTCGGTTGTGTTTTTAGGGAACGAACTGTAGAACAAGCTGAGACTCTATTGAATAACATCTTGATCAACGATAATGCTTGGACTATTCCCGAACCACCTCCTAAGCCAACTCCTAAGAAAATAGGTATTCTATTCCTCAGTCCCGAAGATATGCAAGAAGGCAAGACATCTATGCAAGAGAAAGGCATTAGATCTGAAGATGTCAAAAATCAACCACCTATCGAAGAGATCCATGGTCTCGATAACCCGATATAGGTAGTAGAAGTGAATTCTCTACGTAGGTTTGATGAGAGTGATATTCCATTTGACAAACCTGCTAGCCTATGCTTTGATGAATATGACAACTTTGTTGCCAAACAACAGAGTTTGAATGATTATGTTAGCAGACATTTGGAACAGAGTACTCGTATGCTTAGCCATTTAAGTGCTTGTGTAGACAGAAATGTCAATGATCTGAAGCTTCTGAGTAAACATGCCTCTATGATTACTACTCAGGTAGAAAAAGTACTTAAAGCTCAGAATGACCTACTCAATGAATTAAATGACAACTCTGTCAGATTCATTACTAGAGGAGGCAAAATGACTCAGAAACCATTGTATCCTGAAGGTCATCCTAAGAGAATTGATCAAGATTCTCAAGGAATCAATGCTGATACACCCACTCATCCTAAGGAGAAGAAGAAGGATGATAGAAACCAACATGCCAGTTCACCAAATACTGTCACACCTGAAGAACCTAATGATATTTCTGCGTCTGATGCAGAAACACAATCTGGTGATGAACATGAACCTGGTGACAATATGGACAGTGATGTTCATAATAATGCTGAACCTAGCAATGATGAGGATGTGGAGATTGAACCTACGGTTAATCCTGATAACCCACAACCTAAGAAATATGATAAGAATGACTTCACTGCTAGGAAGCATGGTAAAGAAAGGGAGCCATGGGTTCAGAGACCTATGCCCTTTCCTCCTAAGCCATCCAAGAAAAAGGATGATGAGGATTTTGAGCGCTTCGTTGAGATGATAAGACCCATCTTTCTGCAGGTGCGGTTAACTGATATGCTCAAGATGTCTCCATATGCCAAGTACATGAAAGATATCGTGACTAATAAACGGAAGATACCAAATCTTGAGATCTCCACCATGCTTGCCAATTACACTTTCAAAGGTGGAACTCCTAAGAAACTTGGTGATCCCGGAGTGCCCACTATACCTTGTTTCATTAAAGGAAACTACGTAAGAACTGCCCTATGTGACCTTGGAGCCGGTGTTAGTGTTATGCCACTCTCTCTTTATCGTAGACTTGAGTTGGATAAGTTGACACCCCTTGAAATTTCTCTGCAAATGGCCGACAAATCAACTACTTTCCCTATCGGCATTTGCGAGGATGTGCATGTTGTGGTTGCTAACACCACTATCTTAGCAGACTTTGTTATCTTGGATATTCCCGAGGACGATGCCATGGCTGTCATCCTCGGAAGACCCTTTTTAAACACTGCAGGGGCTGTTATAGATTGCAACAAAGGCAATGTCACTTTCCATGTCAATGGTAATGAGCACACAGTGCACTTCCCGAAGAAACTATATAGAGTACATTGCATCAATGCTATTGAAAAGACTTCATCGATTCTTATTGGGAGCTTTGAATGCCCTATTCCTCGTGTCAAGATGAAGTATGATTTGCTCGTTGGGGAGATACATATCCCCATTGCGGTGACTTAGTGGCTATTCGAAATTCTCCGTTCTCTCTTGCGATTCGAGAAGGTTTTGTCATGAGGACTTGATCAATCCTATTGACGGATTTCTTTCGACGACCATGAAACAGATGAATCAAAGAGTCACATACCTCTGTTTTGAGCTTTCCTTTTCTGTTGCTTAGAAGAAAAATGATAGAATTAGTTTAGTTTTTCATGTTTTTCGTTTTAGCGTCCCGGAGAAAAATACCTCGAAAATAAAAGTTCTCCGATGGTCCTGAAAATTTAGTATGATTTTCTCTGGATTTTTTAAAAATTTATGGGCCTCAGAGCTGGCCTGGGGGCCTGACCAGTGGGCCAAAAGCCCTGCCACCGCCACCTACCCCTCTCGTGGCGGCCTGGCGGGGTGCAAGCTTGTGGGGCCCACATGCACCCCCTCCACTCATTCCAGCTCCTAGCCTCTTCTACCACCTCCATAAAAAATTGTTTCGCAGCTCAAACCCGTGTTCTTGCTCATTTGGCTGTGATTTTCGATCTCCTTGCTCAAAGCACCATTCTCCGAACCGTTTTGGGGAAATTAATCCTTGGTAAGTGACTCCTCCATTGGTCCAATTAGTTTTTGCTCTAGTTCTTTATCCTTCGCGAATTCTTGCTAGCTTGGTGACCCTGTTCTTAAGCTAGAAATGTTAATTTTAGCTGGTCCCAAGTAGTTTTAGCGCGTGATACAGTCTCTAGGCACTAGTAGGAATAGTTGCTACAAGTTGGGTTAATCTTTATCCACTTTTCTTTTGAAGTCTCTAAAAATTTCAGAATTTTTAGAGCTAGAAAAAGGAAAAGATGAGGAGGTTCTTGAGAGGCTCTTCAAGCCGTAACCCCAAGGAGGATGAGAAGAATCACCCCAAGGAGGATGAGAAGAACCACCCCAAGTACGTAGTCCCTCGAGTCACAGAAGTTCGAGCGTGCGAGTTGCCAAGTGATGAATTTTTGCGCGCCGCCGGACTTTATGAAGACTTTTATTACTTGGTGGAGAACGTAGGTCATACTGCGTTTGTTGAAGATAAGTGCTCACAATACCTCCTCCTCAGCAATATTTTCGTTCAAAGCTTCAACTTTTATCCGAGGAAGAATCCTCCCATGGTTGAGTTCATGATATACGATGTCCCCCAGTGCATGATGCTGCAGAATTTTTGCAATGTACGCAAATTACCTTATGTTGGGGATATCCGTGACCCTCGTCCACGGGACTTGGAGGATTTCATTGGTTCTATTGCTGTTGGAGATGAGAGAGGAGTGTCTCGCGCTAGAATTGCTAGCATACATTATCCTCTGCTTCGGTACTTCTCATTATTTGTGGGAAAATGTTTGATTGGCCGTGGGGAAGCTGGATCACTTAGTTCTCCAAACCTTGCAGTTTTGCGCGAAGGCCTTTATAATGATAATACTTATAGCTTGGGCGCCATAGTAGCCCAACGGTTGAACCTGAACCGTTCTAAAGGTGTCGTCTATGGAGGTATCTATGCTACCCGTCTTGCCAGACAGTCTGAGATACCCATTAGACTGGAAGAGGAAGGAGAGATGCTTCTCCCTGAGAAATATCTGGATTATGACATCATGGTTTGCCATGATTTTCTGGATAGAGATGCTAGTAGATGGATGATTTATAACCTGGTGTTTAGTCGGGGTACTCGAGAGACTATTACTTTGCGTGCTCCTTCTTTGTTTGATCTTCATGCAGGCAGGTACACTATTATGCCCGTGGACATCTACGCATATTAGGGCTTGGCCCAACCACACGCGCCTGTGCCCGAGCCGCCAGTCGAGTACCAGACGCCAGTTTATCAGTGGGAGCCAGAGGAGCTCACACAGCAGTGGCATCCACAATCTGCTCTGGAGTATCCTGGAGATGGTGATTTCCCACCTTGGGAGTAGACCAAGCTAGGCCAAAAGCCTAAGCTTGGGGGAGTACGTGTTCTCACCGACTTTACATTCATGCTTATGCTTTCACTTTGTTAGCCGGTGTTTACACTTTGCCACTGTATTATCCATGCTAGTTTATTTTCGTTTTCTTGTTTTCTTGTTTTGTGTCCTTTTGAGAAAACCCAAAAAGATTTTTCTTTCTTGTTTTGCTTGTTGGGAGCTTTCCCGTGTAAATAGTTTTCTTTTTCTTTGTGTGAAGGTAGAAGATATTGGTTACAATGTTTAGTGGTTCTTACATGCTTACCTGTTTAGCTTTCAAAGAGCCATATTATTTTGTCTTCTCCTTTGTGTTTGCCTGCAGATTTAGCTTAGTCCAATGTGCTTATTATTGTTCACATCGTTCGATCGTGCAAATGAAAGGCAACAATGATGATATATGATGAAGTGACTGAGACTGAAAAGCTGGTACGAACTCTATCTATTTTGTTTTTGTAATTATGACTAGCTTGTCGAACTAGATTTAGCTTTGTTGTGAAAGAACCATGTTTGCAATGACAACTTAGAGATCATAGTTTCTGAGGCCATGCTTATTTAGCTGAGAGCTTATAATGGTTTGTCTTGAATGCCAACATAGATTTTGAGATGACTATGATGTAGTATGATAGGATGGTATCCTCCTTTTGAATGTTTCAAGTGGCTTGACTTGGCGCATGTTCATGCATGTAGTTGAAACAAAATCAACATAGCCTCTATGATGTTCCTATTCATGGTGATTTATATCATGTTCATGCTTGCATTCAATGTTAGTCAAACTCATTGCATCTTGATGACTGTTGTTGCTCTCTAGTTGGTCGCTTCCCAGCCTTTTGCTAGCCTTCACTTGTACTAAGCGAAATACTGCTTGTGCATCCACTTCCATAAACCCAAAAGTTTTTCCATGAGAGTCCACCATACCTACCTATTTGCGGTATCTACCTGCCATTCCAAATGAATTTGCATGTGCCATTCTCTAAACCTTCGAGAAATAAATCCGTTTTGCATGCCCGAACCGCTCATGTGGTGACAGGGGGCTATCGGTATCTTCCATGCTAGGAGTGTTATCCTCGACATGTGTTTATTCACTATCATTCACGAGAAAGGGGCCGGTAATTGGAATGCCTAGTTCCACGCTTAAATCAAAAACATAACTGTAAAACAAGACTCCCCCTGGATTGATGTTAGTATGGACGGTACCCGAGGATTCGTCTAGCCATGGAGTGTGATTGATTGGTGGTGGGGGAGTTAAAACTTTACTTTTCTGTTTGGGAACCGCCTATAGCATGAGTAGCATGGAAGATATTGAGAACTCTTGGTCATTGCATTGACAATGAAAGTATGCCACCCAAAATTATTATCTCTGTTTTCAAAGCTTGAGCTCTGGCACCTCTGCAAATCAATGCTTCCCTCTGCGAAGGGCCTGTCTATTTATTTTCCTATTGAGTAATGGTCCTCTTATATAAGCACCAATTAGAGAGCGCCTCTGTCATTTTTATGCTTTGCTTTTGATTGATATTGAGTATGACTATAACTGGATCTTCGTTGCTATGAATTACAATGTTTAGTCAGCCCTTGATCTTTGAAAGTGCTCTGCATTTATGTATTGCGGTCTCAGAAAGAGCTAGCGAGATACCACCTATTCATATTGCTTCATGCTTGTTTTGATTGAAGTGTTGGTATTTGAAACTCATTATTATTTGCTCGTTAGCTGATTATGCCATTCATATTAGTTTACCGTGAGACCTTTGTGTCATTTGCTTATGTGGTTAACTTGTGATCTTGCTGAAATTTTGGTTATGAGTTAGACATAGTTGCAATAACAAGATGAAACAGAGTTTGTCAAAGTTTTTCTTTCTCTCTCAGTTTGTCAACTGAGTTGCTTGAGGACAAGCAAGGTTTTAAGCTTGGGGGAGTTGATACGTCTCCATCGTATCTACTTTTCCAAACTATTTTGCCCTTGTTTTGGACTCTAATTTGCATGATTTGAATGGAACTAACCTCGACTGACACTGTTTTCAGCAGAATTGCCTTGGTGTTATTTTTGTGCAGAAATCAAAGTTCTCCAAACGTCCTGAAAATTTACGGGGAGCAGTTTTGGAAAATAAGAAAAATATCTGCGCCAAGTTCCACCTGAGGGGGTGGGCCAGTGGGCCACAAGCCCTGGCTCCACGCCCCCTGGTGGCGGTGGGCAGGCTTGTGGGGCCCACACGGCTCTGCCACCCCCAACCTCAGGTCTATAAGTCCCCTTTCGTCCTAGAAAAAAAAGAAGTTTTCGCAGCGTTTGCGATACGGAGGCACCGCCACCACCTGTTCTTCATCTCGAGGGCAGATCTGGAGTCCGTCTTGGGCTCCGGAGAGGGGAAATCATCGCCATCGTCATCATCAACCTTCTTCCCTCTCCAATTCCATGAAGCTCTTGTTGGGAGGCAACCCAATTTGTTTTTACTTTCAGTTTTAGTGGTCTTGATGCTTGTTACTACTGTAGCAACATCATTCTGTCTTTATTTTTAAGCTTTGCCAAGTTATAGCCTCTGATTGCAAGAAAGTTCAAAAGTTGTGACATGCTGTGTCACGCCCAAGATGCGGCCCTATCCTCAATTTGGCACGAGGGCCTCATCAGGGATAGAAGCGCATCTCGTCGTGTCGCAAGAATGGATATCGTTACAAGTACATGTACTGAAAAGACGAGATATATATATATATAATTGGCTTACACACGCCACAAGCTACATCAGAGTCACAACAGTACATTACATATTCATCAAGAGTAAGAGCAGGGTCCGACTACAGATGAAAACAAACGACAAAAGAAGAATGACGTCCATCCTTGCTATCCCAGGCTGTCGGCCTGGAACCCATCCTAGATCAATGATGAAGAAGAAGAAGAAGAAGAAGCAACTCCAAATGAACAATCAACGCGCTCGCGTCAAGTAACCTTTACATGTACCTGCAACTGGTGTTGTAGTAATCTATGAGCCACAGGGGACTCAGCAATCTCCTTTCCAAAGGTATCAAGACTAGCAAAGCATAATGGATGAGGCATGGTTAAGTGGTGAGGTTGCAGCAGCGGCTAAGCATATATTTGGTGGCTAAACTTACGAGTACAAGAAATAAGAGGGGGAAGATCTTCGCATAACGGACGTGACTACTGATGATCAAATGAATGATCCTGAACACCTACCTACGTCAGACATAACCCCACCGTGTCCTCGATCGGAGAAGGAACTCATGAAAGAGACAATCACGGTTTCGCACATAGTTGGCAAGTTTTAATTAAGTTAACTTCAAGTTATCTAGAACCAGTGTTAAACAAAGTTTCCACGTTGCCACATAACCGCGGGCACGGCTTTTCGAAAAGATTTAACCCTGCAGGGGTGCTCCAACTAGTCCATCACAAATTACCACAAGCCGCATAGAAATCCTCCATCATGAAGCTCGCGATCTCGTCGGATTCCCTAGTGGAAAACCTCAACTCTGAGATTACCCAAAGCATCACCAGAATCCCGATGCACAAGATATTCCGTCAAAGGTAAAACTAATCCAGCAAGGCCGCCCGACGTGTCGACGATCCCGATAGGAGCCGCGTATCTCGTTCTCAGGACACGACGGATGAGCGATGGTTACCACGCCAAACGCCGAGTTTCCCCGGGTAGCGTTAATAAGTTGCTCTGTTTTGGACCAACACTCATGAGGAGCACAGGCCCGGGGTTTTATTAAATTTCCTCGGGTTAATTACTCCCTATGCAGTTAATTAGTTATTAGGCAAATGTAGTAACAAAATTGGGCCTTGCCAGACCAGCTTTAATCTAAAATGAATTATCAAGGGGTTCCCCATAACAACCCCGATCGTGTTAGGAGCGCTCATTTATGGAACATAACACCGGTAACCGAAAACTAAGGGGGCAAAGGTGGAACAAAACACCAGGCTAGAAAGGCCGAGCCTTCCACCTTTTACCAAGTATATAGGTGCATTAAATTTAAATAGCATTAATATGGTGATATGACAAGGGACCCATGTTATCACATGGAAGCATCTACACCTGCAACTAGCAACGCTAACAACAGGGTTAAGCAAGCAGTAACATAGCCAAACAGTGGTTTCCTAGGTTGAACAGTTGAAGGTTATCATGGCATTGTTGAGAGGCTCATATATAACAAGTGGTAGGCAACGAGACGTAAAAGGTAGAAACGGTAAAACTAGCATGGCAATGATAGTAATGGTATTTGGGGAAATGGTCATCTTGCCTGAGATCCCGCTTGGAAGAATAATGCCTCCGTGAAGTCGGCGAACCAACGTAGTCGAACGGGTCCTCACATTCCGACACGCTTGGGAAACTCTATCGAGACGGAGCAAAAACGGAAACAGACATCAACACAAATATTCACAAGACGATGCACAACATGATGCACAACCTAATATGATGCATGATTAGTTCAATGATGCAAGGGATGGCATGGCAATTCACCTCACGCAAACTCTACACATTAAGTGAAGCTCGATATGCAACGGGTTGCATATCAACGAAACTCCACGTTAATTATTTAGTTCACTCCCGTTTATTTACTCAGCAATATTAAATTGTTGTTAACATGGCAAGGGGTGAAGCTAGATCCTACACGTCATCCTAGTCGGTTAACACGCGGAGCATAGAACGGAGCTACGACACAAGAGGCATGCAACACACAATATATGCCATGAATGTGTCATGCATGCAAGTTCAAACAACATGGGCAAGGGGAGAAAGAAACAATTGTCGCCACGGCGAGCGAGAGGGAACCATGGCGGCAAGAGGGAAATGATGCCACGGCAACGTTCCTATCCTGATAACTAGATGAGATATCGTGCCAAGGTATAGGGAGCGCGTGCAGGAACGGTAAATAAAGATGGGGTGATCTCGGTTACCGGGTTCCCATGTGTCGAGGCACAACAAAAGAGGTACACGTGCAAAGGGCAACATATGACGCACTTCATCTCATACATCACATGCACACGGTCACGACAACGTTCCATCGGTATACCTTCGAAGCGTGCGAATCGGAGGGGATCGGTTCGTAGCGGACGTCGTGGAAGTCGTTGTCGTCGTGGTTCTCTGGTCTCGTCGATGGTAGTCATTATCTTGCGTTGGTAGACGATCTTCGGCGTCGGGAGTCGAACACGGTTTCTGAAGATGGTCGGGGTCGTCGAGGACGTCGTGGCACTCGCGGCGAACTTGTCGGTTCCATGAAGGAGGGGGGGTTGGTGCACGCGGCGACGGCAAGCGGCAGCAACACGGCTAGCGAAAGCAGGCAAACCGCAAGCCACTAGCAACTTAGACTAGCATCTAACAGCAAAAGCTACTAGCAGTGGCAATGCAAATACGGCAAGCAGCGGCTATGGCACAACAAGCAACCTAGCACTAAGCAGCAGCTAGCTTGCAACAAGAGAAGCACCAGGCAAGCAGACATCAGGCACACAGCCGCACAAACAACAGCAACGACAGCAGCCTAGCCGCAGCTACAGGGCACGGCCAGCAACAGTCTCGGCAAGCAAGCAATGCCTAGATTCACGCAGCAGCCACGGCACGCACCTGCATCTACCAGCAGCAAAACGCAACAGCAACAGGAGCAGCGAGGCAGCACAAGCAAGCAACAGCGACACACAACAACAGCTAATTGGCGACAGCAATAGCAACGACACGCAGCAGGTAGGCGGCATGCCGACAGGCAGGGGAGCTGCTGCAGGCAGTCGGGGCGAATCTCCGGCAAGAGGAGCTCCTGCAGAAGGCGGCGGGCGGCCATGGCGAGCATGACGGTCGGCGCGGGGAGCCGAGGAGAACAGCCAGCACCATGGCGGAGGTCGCGCGGAGGAGCGGGAGGCCGTGGCACAGGGGCGGCTCAACGCTGGGCATCTCGGGCTAAGCTCCTTCGTGTCCATGGCGGTCCTGCCTGAGGGAGAGGAGAGGCGAGGACGAGGGGAGCACGGCGGGGCGCGGCGAGGGTCTGGCGGGCAGCACGGCGCGCGGGGGAAGAGAGGGGATCGGGCGAGGGGCTAGGGCGCAGGGGAGGAACGGGGAGAAGAGGGGTCGAGAGGATGGGGATGACGCGCAGGGAGGAGGAGAGGGGACCGGGTCTGGGCTCCCTTGCGCTTGGTCTAGTGGGGGTCCGGCTCGGCCTCTCTCCCTCTCTCTAATAGTTTTTTTTAACTTTTAAAACAGATAATTTTAAACAAAGAAAGCTTTTAACAAAATATAAATTAAAATAAATGCTTTTGCTCCTTTGAAAATAAATATACCCAACTATAAAATAGCTTAGGAATTTTTTAAAAACGAATAAAAATAAAAATAAAACCTTTTGAAGAATTAAAATAAAACCCTTTCCTTTTAAATAATAAAGAAACCCCTTCTTTTTAAATAAAAGAGTCTCTAGTTTTAAAAATAATAATAAAAGGAAAAATAAAGCAAACCCAAGGGATTGCCCCCACATTTAATAAAAGGACCTTTTTTTTAAAGAAGACGCTTTTTTTAAAGGGGATATAACGGAAACTTTAGCAAAACCAAAAAAATGACAAGAGAGGGGAGGGAAGGTTTTAGGTCCGCGGTGCAACAGGGCTTTGAGGTGGCTCTCACGCACCCACTCTCATCACTCCAAAACAATGCCACTCACAAAGCACTAACACCCAACAACACGGCAACAAGCAACACCGATAAAACACAGTTGACATGATGCCATGCATGATACGATGATGAAACTAAATGACGATGCAATGAACGAAATAAAATAACCACACAACAGAAAAGGAAATAAAGGGGAATCTTGTGGAACGTCGGTCTCGGGCTGTCACAACTCTCCTACACTACAAGAGGATCTCGCCTCGAGATCCAAGAATGAAAGGGGGGAGAGGATGAGAAAGAACAAGAGGTAAAACTTAGTCGCCTCTTTGACAAACGAGTGACACCAACAATCCTTGAAGGTAGCAAAACGATGAGGAATGATATGAGAAGAAGCAAGAATTCACGGAAAATTTCGGCAACACTTCGGTAGGAAAATGGGACAAAAAATTCGATAAGAAGAGAGAATTACACAATATTCATAACAAACAGCTAAATGGAACAAGGGAACACCATGATCTTGATAGAACAACATGATTGACCCAAAAGAGCAACAACACAATGCCTCCGGAACAATAGAATAGGGACTAGCTCAAGCGGAAGAAGAGAATGAAGAAAACAATGACAACTATTAACTCAAATGAACTTGGCAAGCACCCTTGCGAGAAGAATTGAACGGAATTGTTGGTAAAACAACAACGAAAAGAACAAGATAGTAGTGGGCTTATGGAAACCTTTTCAAACAATGAGTTGACAACCAGCCACTAACAGAAACAAGGATTGATTGGGAGAAACAAGATAAGAACAATTCTTACACCAAGAGGATACATTGAGAACTTGGATTAATGACAAGCACCATGATAGCACAATCCATAGGAAAAGCTTTAGGTCAATCCAAACGAAGATAGCTCAATGAAGAAATCATGGGTTGAAAATATCTCATGATCAAAGAACTGATGGATTTAATTATCTCATTCTTGAAAGGAAAACTCTTCGAGGATCCTACACTAACAAGAAGGCTATAATACCACCTGAAAGGATAAAGGAAGAACAATTACACTAGAGATGCAAGAGAAAGAATACTTGAGGTACTCTAACAGAATCTTGAAGAACACCTGAGAATGGATTGAAACCTTGATGAACCACCATGACGGACCTCCGTATACAAATGAATGATGCAACGATATGGAGGTAGAAAAGAATCAGATTATGACCTTGCCAAGATTTAGATGAAGCTTCACAAAGAGATACTTGATAGAACTTGAAACTCCGGAAAAGAAAGATAAGCACCACTTGAAGCATAATTTAAGGACACACCGGTAAGAAGTCACAGTTGAATGGAAATACCAAGAGTTGATGGAGAAACATGAGAATGTAGAACTCATGAGCCACCTGAGAGAAAACTTGAACAAGGCACCAAATAATCGAGAGACGAATGAAGAGACAACAATGGATAAGAATTGAGGATGAAAGCTGAAAGCTGAGAACATAGAAGTCTTCTGGAATGATGGCCTTCGGAGGATCTACAATGAAAACAACATAGAAAAGCACCGAATAGCAAGAAAGGGATTACTCATGATAGACAACAATTAAGATGATGGCACAAAGCTGAAATGACGAATCCCCAAGAGAATGGACCAAGATTGAGAGAAATAGCCCTTCGGATTGCAAGCTGAGAATGATGACGAGAACAACACCAAGAATTACTGAGACACTCCGGAATAATGAAGAATGAAAGGTTGAGCCAATATGAGAATTAATTCAAATTGATCTTGAAGAAGGAGTATGGCTGATGAAAATCATACTTACGTCATAGTTGAAATAATTAGAGAACTCCGGGAAAAAATTAAAAGAGCCAGGACAAATCCTGGGAAACAACCTGTGGGTTATGGGCCCACTCAAAGAAACCACCATTGAAAAGATTGCTAGAAGGATTGATTTAGCACCGGTAAAAAGAAAAACTAGATGAGGTTGAGCACCTCGAAATAATTAAAAATATTAAAAACAAGAATTACTGAGATAACCTCAACGCTCCGGATCGAAAAGAGAGGAATAAATGAACAACATAGGCTGAAAAGTATCTACAACATGGGAAAGAATTACAAGGAAGAATAGGATATGATGAACACGGATAAATGCATTGAATTCACCGAAAAAGATAACACGACTAAATAAGGATGAACACGAAGGTCCTGAGAATCTTCACAATGAAACACCAGGTAAGAGAGAAAAGAACAGACAGCGGAAGCACAAAGAAAAGAAAACTCCTGGATGAAAATTGAATCACTGAAGAAAAGGGTGGCAGGGCGGGTAAAAACAAAGACAACTTGGGGCAGATGAGATGAACTCCCGAATAAAAGAGAGAATGATATTCATCAATTAGAGAGGATTGAATCCACTTGGAGAGGAACACACCAGTTGGAAAAGAATTAACATGACAACTCCGGTTGACAAGAATTGACAAGGCCACTGATTGAGCAAAAGAATTAGCACTCTCATATGAATATGAGAACACTGCTTAGAAAAGATCTAAAATCACCACTTGACATCGAAGCAACACGAATTACCATATTCCAACAAAACAAGGATGCGGCTTGCAATTAGCCAGAACAAACTCATGAGAAAGATTCTGTTCGATATTTTCGTGGACAGGATCGCACGGGCTCGATTTTGCAGTAGCCATCAAGTGCAAGGCAGTGCACCCGACATACGAAGCGTCCCCGAGTCGTAGCAAGCTACAAGGACTCTTTAAGACACAACGTGTACCGCTGTAAGTCGACCGTCAACAAACGAATCCACTAGATGTCGAACCCCAACCTAACGTCATGCATTTGTTGGAAGATTGTCCTATAAGTAACTACTTGAATTCCCACCTAAGAATTCCCGAAATATCTGGTCATGCAATCTGGTACACGGATAAAAGGAGTAATAATCACACAAGTCCTATACTAACCCGTCACCTATATCACATCCGTCAACACACAACCAGAATCTCGGACCTTCATCTACAACAGTCCCTCGTGATCACAACGATACAAAGTATGGCAGTACTCCCGAACAATCTGCACTAGTACTGGGGACATGGGGGTTATCTCGCCACTACTAGTATTGAAGCAATTACGAACATCCTTCGTTCTGAGATACTAAGAAATCTGAATGATAACAATGTGCTCAAGAATCCCCTGGAGCTCAACTCCCCCGAAGAAAATCAAGTCAGACAGGAGGCACCAAGACAGAACTCTGTCACATCGGCATCATATAGATTCCAAGAATATCCGCGTGATCCAAAAAAAATTTGAGTGAGAAGAGGAGTAGAATAAATTATTACGTCAAGAATCCTCGCCAGAGCATAGAAGAGGAGAAAAAAGAATCCTACTCTCCGATATATAACTAGACCCAAAGCAGTTTTTCACTAGACTCGACTCGGCCAAGTTCGATCAATCAAGGGGGCTCCTAGGTCGGTACTGCTCTAATACCAAGTTGTCATGCCCAAGATGCGACCCTATCCTCAATTTGGCACGAGGGCCTCGTCAGGGATAGAAGCGCATCTCGTCGTGTCGCAAGAATGGATATCGTTACAAGTACATGTATAGACAAGAAGAGATATATATATACAGAAATGGCTTACACTAGCCACAAGCTACATCAGAGTCACAGCAGTACATTACATATTCATCAAGAGTAAGAGCAGGGTCCGACTACAGACGAAAACAAATGACAAAAGAAGAACGACGTCCATCCTTGCTATCCCAGGCTGCCGGCCTGGAACCCATCCTAGATCGATGATGAAGAAGAAGAAGAAGCAACTCCAAATGAACAATCAACGCGCTCGCGTCAAGTAACCTTTACCTGTACCTGCAACTGGTGTTGTAGTAATCTCTGAGCCACAGGGGACTCAGCAATCTCATTTCCAAAGGTATCAAGACTAGCAAAGCTTAATGGTTGAGGCATGGTTAAGTGGTGAGGTTGCAGCAGCGGCTAAGCATATATTTGGTGGCTAAACTTAAGAGTACAAGAAATAAGAGGGGGAAGATCTACGCATAACGGACGTGTGTACTGATGATCAAATGAATGATCCTGAACACCTACCTAAGTCACACATAAGCCCACCGTGTCCTCGATCAGAGAAGGAACTCACGAAAGAGACAGTTACGCACACAGTTGGCAAGTTTTAATTAAGTTAACTTCAAGTTATCTAGAACCTGTGTTAAACAAAGTTTCCACGTTGCCACATAACCGCGGGCACGACTTTTTGAAAATATTTAACCCTGCAGGGCTGCTCCAACTAGTCCATCACAAATTACCACAAGCCGCATAGAAATCCTCCATCACGAAGCTCACGATCTCGTTGAATTCCCTAGTGGAAAACCTCAACTCTGAGATTACCCAAAGCATCACCGGGATCCCGATGCACAAGATATTCCGTCAAAGGTAAAACTAATCCAGCAAGGCCGCCCGACGTGTCGACGATCCCGATAGGAGCCGCGTATCTCGTTCTCAGGACACGACGGATGAGCGATGGTTACCACGCCAAACGCCGAGTTGCCCGGGTAGCGTTAATAAGCTGCTCTGTTTTGGACCAACACTCATGAGGAGCACTGGCCCGGGGGTTGATTAAATTACCTCGGGTTAATTACTCCCTATGCAGTTCATTAGTTATTAGGCAAATGTAGTACCAAAGATGGGCCTTGCCAGACCAGCTTTAATCTAAAACGAATTATCAAGGGGGTCCCCATAACAACCCCGATCGTGTTAGGAGCGCTCATTTATGGAACATACCACCGGTAACCGAAAACTAAGGGGGCAAAGGTGGAACAAAACACCAGGCTAGAAAGGCCAAGCCTTCCACCTTTTACCAAGTATATAGGTGCATTATAAATAGCATTAATATGGTGATATGACAAGGGACCCATGTTATCACATGGAAGCATCTACACCTGCAACTAGCAAGGCTAACAACAGGGTTAAGCAAGCAGTAACATAGCCAAACAGTGTTTTGCTAGGTTGAACAGTTGAAGGTTATCATGGCATTGTTGAGAGGCTCATATATAACAAGTGGTAAGCAACGAGACGTAAACGGTAGAAACGGTAAAACTAGCATGGCAATGATAGTAATGGTCATCTTGCCTGAGATCCCGCTTGGAAGAAGAATGCCTCCGTGAAGTCGGGGAACCAACGTAGTCGAATGGGTCCTCACATTCTGACACACTTGCGGAACTCTATCGAGACGGAGCACAAACGGAAACAAACATCAACACAGATATTCACCACACGATGCACAACATGATGCACAACCTAATATGATGCATGATCAGTTCAATGATGCATGGGATGGCATGGCAATTCACCTCACGCAAACTCTACACATTAAGTGAAGCTCGATATGCAACGGGTTGCATATCGACGAAACTCCACGTTCATTATTTAGTTCACTCCCGTTTATTTACTCGGCAATATTAAATTGTTCTTAACATGGCAAGGGGTGAAGCGAGAGCCTACATGTCATCCTGGTCGGTTAACACGCGGAGCATAGAACGGAGCTACGGCACAAGAGGCATGCAACACACGATATATGCCATGAATGCGTCATGCATGCAAGTTCAAACAACACGGGAAAGGGGAGAAAGAAACAAGTGTCACCATGGCGAGCGAGAGGGAACCATGGCGGCAAGACGGAAATGATGCCACGGCAACGTTCCTATCCCGATAACTCGACGAGATATCGTGCCAACGTATAGAGAGCGCATGAGGGAACAGTAAATAAAGATGGGCGGATCCCGGTTACCGGGTTCCCATATGTCGAGGCACAACAAAAGAGGTACACGTGCAAAGGGCAACATACGACGCAAACATACATTCATCTCATACATCACATGCAGACGGTCACCACAACATTCCATCGGTATACCTTCGAAGCGTGCGAATCGGAGGGGATCGGTTCGTAGCGGACGTCGTGGAAGTCGTTGTCGTCGTGGTTCTTGGGTCTCGCCGACGGTAGTCGTTATCTTGCGTCGGAAGACGATCTTCGGCGTCGGGAGTCGAACACGGTTTCTGAAGATGGTCGGGGTCGTCGAGGACGTTGTGGCACCCGCGGAGAACTTGTCGGTTCCATGAAGGAGGGGGGGGTTGGTGCACACGGCGACGGCAAGCGGCAGCAACACGGCTAGCGAAAGCGGGCAAACCGCAAGCCACTAGCAACCTAGACTAGCATCTAACAGCAAAAGCTACTAGAAGTGGCAATGCAAATACGGCAAGCAGCGGCTATGGAACAACAAGCAACCTAGCACTAAGAAGCAGCTAGCTTGCAACAAGAGCAGCACCAGGCAAGCACACATCAGGCACACAGCCGCACAAACAACAGAAACTACAGTAGCCTAGCCACAACTACAGGGCACGGCCAGCAACAGTCTCGGCAAGCAAGCAATGCCTAGCTTCAGGCAGCAGCAACGGCATGCACCTGCATCTACCAGCAGCAAAACGCAATAGCAACAGGAGCAGCGAGGAAGCACAAGCAAGCAACAGCGACAGGCAGCAACAGCTAATCGGCGACAGCAACAACAACGGCATGCAGCAGGCAGGCAGCATGCCGACAGGCAGGGGAGCTGCTGCAGGCGGCCGGGGCGAATCTCCGGCGAGAGGAGCTCCTGCAGCAGGCGGCGGGCGGCCATGGCGAGCACGGCGGCCGGCGCGGGGAGGCGAGGAGAACATCCAGCGCCATGACGGAGGTCGCACGGAGGAGTGAGAGGCTGTGGCACTGGGCGGCTCGGCACTGGGCATCTCGGGCAGAGCTCCTTCGCGTCCATGGCGGCCCTGCTCGAGGGAGAGGAGAGGCGAGGACGAAGGGAGCACGGCGGGTCGCGGCGAGGGTCTGGCGGGCGGCACGGCGCGCGGGGGAAGAGAGGGGATCGGGCGAGGGGCTAGGGCGTAGGGGAGGAACGGGGAGAAGAGGGGTCGAGAGGATGGGGATGACGCGCAGGGAGGAGGAGAGGGGATCGGGTCTGGGCTCCCTGGCGCTAGGTCTAGTGGGGGTCCGACTGGGCCTCTCTCCCTCTCTCTAATAGTTTTTTTAACTTTTAAAAGAGATAATTTTAAACAGAGAAACCTTTTACCAAAATATAAATTAAAATAAATGTTTTTGCTCCTTTGAAAATAAATATACCCAACAATAAAATAGCTTGGGCATTTTTTTAAACGGATAAAAATAAAAATAAAACCTTTTGAAGAATTAAAATAAAACCCTTTCCTTTTAACTAATAAATAAACCCCTTCTTTTTAAATAAAATAGTCTCTAGTTTTAAAAAAATAAAAGGAAAAATGAAGCAAACCCAAGGGGTTGCCCCCACATTTAATAAAAGGACCTTTTTTTTAAAGAAGACGCTTTTTTTAAAGGGGATAAAACGGAAACTTTAGCAAAACCAAAAAAATGACAAGAGAGGGGAGAGAAGGTTTTAGGTCCGCGGTGCAACACGGCTTTGAGGTGGCTCTCACGCACCCACTCTCATCACTCCAAAACAACGCCACTCATAAAGCACTAACACCCAACAACACGGCAACAAGCAACACCGATAAAACACAGTTGACATGATGCCATGCATGATGCGATGATGCAAACTAAATGACGATGCAACGAACAAAATAAAATAACCACACGACGAAAACGGAAATAAAGGGGAATCTTCTCGAACGCCGGTCTCGGGCTGTCACATGCTGTCCAGAAACAGATTATGTGTGCTTGACGAAAAAATTCACCAAAAATCACCAGATCATCTTTTTGATTTGAATTTGTTTGATAGCATGCTCTATATAATTGCATTTCTGGCAGATGTTCTAAGTTTTTTGATTTAGGTTGCATAAATGCCCCGAATAAATTAATTACCACCTGTTGTTCTGTTTTTCACAGATTCTGCCACATTTTGCGTTTTCATCATGTTGCAAATCTTAAGCTTGCTTTTCCTCTGCAAAAACCGTTTGGAAATCATGAGAAGCAACAGCTTTTCATAAAAATCATTAATTCCAGTAGGTAATGAATTATTTTATTAAGGGTACTAACCACTCTAATCAGCTTATGATGAGTTTCGTATGAAGGGAGTTTTCAAGTATGCGATCGGAGATGATGAAAGAAGATACAGGAGTGTCAAGCGCTCAAGCTTGGGGATTCCCCCATGCACCCAAAGAAATATTCAAGGAGACTCAAGCGTCTAAACTTGGGGATGCCCCCGTGCATCCCTTTCTCTGTCAACAATCATCAGTTCGTCCATCTCCATGCTATATTTTTATCACTTCATATGTTATGTGCTATGCTTGGAGCGTCCCGCTATTTACTTTTTAGTTTGTTTTAGTTTTTCTTGCTGTTCATAACAATTCGGAATCTAGCCTACCTTGTTTGGGAGAGAAACACGCTCCATTCCACTGTAGAACACAACATAGGTTTCCATGCTTATCTTTTATGTGTGTTCTCTATATCTACATAGCTACTGTCATGCTTAGCTCTTAGTTTTCATGCTATATCTTTTTAAGAGATTTTATTTAGGTTGATTTTGTAACTCTCTTGAGTTATCATGCCTATCTTGTTTAGAGAGTTGGCTCGTTGCACTGAGTTGTGTGTCTTGCATGAGTAGGTAACTGAGGTTGCTATTTAAGTATAGTAGTAACTTGCAATAGTTTTGACGTATTGATTTGAGTAATGTTTGGACTATTGGTGCGAAGAGCTTGAGCCTATTAGTGATATGTGTCGTAGTTTGGGAAATCCGTGTGTTTTTCAAAAACTAAAAATTAGTTGAGAACTCTAGCTACTAAATTGATCGCTAACCTCTCGAGGGGTTGGAATATATGGAGTATCCTCACATTACCATGAGTCGAGGATGTGCAAGGATAACCAAACCCCCAAACACTCCTCCTCGGGGTACTTGAATCTTTGTGAATTTCCTAACTAGATAGAGAGTTACCGATAATAAGTGCATGAGTTCTTCGGACTAATGTGAGTATTTGATTGTTGGCGCTTCCACCATCCATATTTTGCTAGCCTCTTCGGTACCGTGCATTGCCCTTTCTCACATTGAGAGTTGATGCAAACTTTGCCGGTGCATCCAAATCCATGACATGATACGCTCTGTCATACATAATCCTCATTATATCTTTCCTCAAAACAGCCACCATACCTACCTATTAAGGCATTTCCATAGCCTTTCTGAGATACATTGCCATGCAACATCCACCATATCATGACTTGATCTTCATGTCATACATGTTTTTCTTGATCGTAGAGCCGCATGATAGTTGGGCCTTGCCTAAATTACTGCTACATGACGCGCTAGTATCATTACATATCCTGCTACACTAGCAGAGGCATACATTTGCATACATCATGATAGTTTTCACTTGTCTTTATGTTGAGTACTTCTTATAAAGTGTGATGATCTTCTTTTTATTCATGTAAAACATAGAGTGTTGCCCTTAAGTGGGGAAAAGATCCCAAAGAGGACAAAACAAATGATCCCAAAGAGGACAAATGAGAGATAAATACAAACAGCCAAAGAGGCCACAAAAAATAAAAATAAAAAGGAGAAAGAGGAAAAGAAATAAAAAGAGAGAAGGGGGCAACACTACTATTCCATTTGAAAGATCCACACTCGTACTCCATTGCTATATTTGTACTACATAGAGATTGTCATTCATGCATAAGTACATAGGGACCCTTACTCTATAGAACGTGGTTTGCATATTCCACTGATGAGCCTCCTCAAATGAGCTCTAGGTCTTCATGAGCAAACAAGTTGGATGCACCCCCCACTACTTCCATTGGAGAGCTTACCTTAGCTCATATGTGCATCCGTTATATGGCAATCCCTACTCCTCACATCATATCTATCATTTGGCTTTCTCTCGCCTATGGTTGTCCTCATTGATGTGAGACTTTCACACCTTTTTGTCTTTCTTCCCCATCATTATTATATTTTCCATCCTAAGTGCCATCATATCTTGCTTACGCTCATCCATTGCATGAGTTCTCAAAGTTGAAAGGGAGAGGATTATTTTGACTTGTGCCTGACTAGTGGTCTGGGGATGAGTCAAAATAAGATACCGAAGGAGATCAAGTGTGAGGTTTGGTAGATTAGGTTCTCAATTAAAATATATTTTATGATCTCAACCCATCTCCCAGTTCTTCCACGCAAACACCATTTGGAGACATTCGAGTCACGGACAGCAAGAGCTCTTGCACCTTTATGTTCTTACGTTGCTAATTTCAATACTAGATATAGACGCTTGCTTGTTATTGTCTTGACTTGAATTGCATATATCACTTGCTTTACTTTGAAGTTATTATATGTGTGTTATCATGTCACCACAGAAATCATTGTGTTATCATTTATCTACTCGAGGACGAGCAGAAATTAAGCTTGGGGATGTTGATACGTCCAAAATGTATCTATAGTTTCTGCTTGCTTCATGATCTTTTGGGTGACATTATTATATGTTTTGCTACACTTTTTATCATTTTACACATATTTGGACTAACCTACTAACTCATTGCACCCAGTGCCAGTTTCTATCTGCTGATGTCTATTTTGCACGGGCTTTTACCCAATTTTCCAAAGCCCGAAAAATCTCGAGAAAAATATATAAAAAATCAGCGGAATGGAAGCTTCAAGATCACCGAAGATGGGCCAGAGGGGGGCGAGGGGCCGCCAAGGCGACCTATGGGCGCGGCCTACCCCTGGCCACGCCAAGAGGCCGCCTAGGTGGGTCCCACCTCCTCCGGTGCCCTCCTTCGGCCTATATTTACTCCTCCGAGAGAAAACCCTTCCATGATATCCAGAATGGCGAATTTCTCCATCGTTCCGCCGCCGTAGCGCTTCCGAGATCGGGAGCGTCAGAAGACCTCTCCCAGCACTCTGTCGGAGGGAGGATTGACCTCCGGGAGCTTCTCCACCGCCATGGACGCTTCCCGTACGTGCCATGAGTAGTCCTCCTTGGACCATGGGTCCATGACCGGTAGCTATGTAATGCAGTTGTCCGTTGCTTTGAGTTTACAGTTTGGGTGGGGCTCGCAACTTAATACCGGCGAGATGTTCTTTATAGATATCTCAAGGTGGATTATTAGTAAGTAGATGCTGATGAATAAATGGTCTACTTGTCTTGGCGTACTGCTCATTACTATTGAACCTCTAACTATCAAGTATCATAATTAGCATTGCGGTGCGTTCATAATTCTGTCAATTGCCCAACTGTAATTTGTTTACCCAAGCATAGTTATTTATCGTCTTTTGGGAGAGAGACATCACTAGTGAACATCATGTGACTCCGGTCCATATCACCATCATTGTTTACAACTCCATCATTTACCGCTTTCATTTATTTTTCCGTTGCAATCACTATTACTTTCCCCCTTGTGTTTTGATCCTTTGCAAACTACAAGGTCGGAGAGATTGACAACCTCTCTGTACTCGTTGGGAGCAAAGTTATTTGTTGTGTGTGCAAGTCCACGTCTTCTGCTAGCGTCAGGGTGAGAGACACCTACTTGCTCAACCTAGGAGTCCTCCTGGTTCGATAAACCTTACAGTCTCCATGTAAGTGAAAACTTGTTGCTGACTACATCTCAACCTTACACTTGGGATAACCAACGAGGTGCGAGAAGTATATACATCATCTCGTCATCACGAACGCACGTGTCATACTATACCAAAAACAAATAATTAAACAGATTAATTAACAGTTTCACTAATTAACCTATTAATCTTAATCGTCATATTAACTAATTAATTAATTCATTAATTAATTAAATATTTATTTATTAATTAACTGAAGTATTTATTATTTTTATTATTTATTTATTTTTACTTATTTTAATTTTCTGTTTTAGGAGCGTGGCCCCGCATGTCATTGGGACAACAAGCACCACATTCACTAAACACACACACCTCGATACACATGTTTTTGTACATACCAACATTCATACATTCATATACACATGTACACATATATTGCATATACACATGTACACATATATTACATATATTATTATTATTATTCTCCTTTTTTTCTTCTAAACAATCTACAGGGGCTAATCCCCTTATCTAATAGGAAGGGCCAGAGGCGCGGTGGCTCACCACCGGTTGAAGGGGAAGCAGAGGCCCAGTGTAGAGGTGGCCGGCGATGGTGAGGTGGTGTAGTCCGGTGAGGTGGGAACTGGCCGATGGTGTGGTGGAGACGAACCGGTGACGGCGGGGTCGGCCGAAGGAGAGGAAGGAGCCGAAGGAGAGGGCCCGTGAGGAGAGGAGGTGAGGCGGAGGAGGCCAGGGGCCGGCCAGTAGCGAAGTCGGCCTGTGGAGGAGGCCGGGGGCCGGCCATTGGCGGAGGAGATGGTCGGCCGATGGAGGGAAGCCGGTGGCGGGGTGCACGTGACGGAGGCGGGGTCGGTGGCTGGGGCTGGAGAGGAGGCCGACGAGGATAGGGGCCGGCTGGAGGAGGGGCTCGGCCTCGGCCAGAGGTGGGGCGAGGTGGACAACGGGGATGGCTGTCGGATCCGTCCGGAGGAGGGCCGGAGGGAGGTGGCCGATGGTGCGAGGGGTGATGGGGGCTCGGTGGAGGGAGGTGAGAACGAGGGGAGCTTCTCGGTGGTGGCTGGCGCTGGGGAACGAGAGGGAGGGGTGGGTTCGTTCGTGGGGGTAACGAGGGGCGAGCGAGCGAGCGAGGGGAGGCCCTGCCTCGCTCGTGGGGGGTCTCGTAGCGATGGGGAGGCTCGTGTGGGTAAGTTGTGGTGTCGGCTGCGGGAGTGGGAGGGTTGGTTAGGGTTTCCTGTGAGGGGGACTTTATACCCCTGGGTGGGTGGGCCGGGTAGGCCAGTTGGCCCAATTGGGCCGGGGGATTTTCTTTTTCTCTTGTTCTTTTTTGTTTATTTTTATTTTAGTTTTTCTTTTACTAGTTCTGTTTTTATTTTATTTTACTTATAAACTAATGCTACAAAAAGGAAGATAACGTGCCCAGTATTGCAAGCAATATTTGGCATGGCCACCATCATTTTAAAGGTTGCTGAAAACGATATGAAAAAGATTATAATACAAAAAGGCTTCTAATAATTGTTTGGCATATGTTAACAATGGTCTTGAGACACCTAATGATACGATAAAACGTTGGTTCCAATTTTATAATAACTTAGGGATTATTTGCAACTCAGGCATGATTTTTATTTCGAAGTTTGCAAAACTTTTAATTCCACTTTTCAAATGAATTTAAATTGCAAGAAAATTGGGTTGGAGCTTGATTCCAACGGTGATCAACACTTGGATTAGCAAAATGGATTATCTTAATATTGGCCATCATTGTAGCTTAATTACAATGATTACTGTAGCATAATCTGGAGATGTCACACATGTCCTCCCCACCGCCATGTTGTTTGTTAGACATGGCTTTAGTACAACCATACAAGATCTCCCCTCCTAAATTGTGGGCTCTAAAATGAAGAGGGACAACCACACCAAACTACACCTCATCCTTCCTTGCCTCCTCATCATCATTCTACTTGTCACCTTCATCGTTTACCTTGGTCCGTCATTAGGTCAGGATTCCTCTCCTCCCATGATAAAGTTTGCCAGTTATAGTAACTTACACCACCATGATTTCCGTGTGTCCCCCTTGGTGTCTCTCGCTGCCTCTCATATCCACCACTAAGCCATCAACACCCTTACTTTGACTCCTCGGAGGTACTGAATGCTAAATCAAACTTTTATTCTCATCCCTTAAAAGGTACCATGGAGACGAAGACAAAGTTGTCAAAAAAACGAAGGTTCAAAACCTCGAAAATAGAAATTATATTTAGCAACATGCTTAAATATTAGCCGTATGGTCACCCCATCGATTTGAGTTTGTGAATGAACATGTTCCTATAATTGTTTTTCCTGGATTTGTTTGGATAAAGATTTATGATACAACATCAAGATTAATCCCTTTTGTTTGTTAGCATTTAAGAGATCACACGTTTGTCACATCTCCTAAGAATAGTTGTATTTAGTTCCTTCTTAACTTTTCTTGTTGTGGTCACTTGCTTTTCCCGCAAAAAAACTATTCAAGTGTTCACTAGCTTTTATAGTCTATATGTATGTGTATATCCTATTATGAGATCTCCGTATACAATAGTCGCTTTCCCTCATGTCCTTCTTTCTTTTTGTCATAGTCACATTGATGAGGCAGAGTTGTTCAGCTCACAAGGCATGATGTCTTGTGTCGACCACCGCATAACCCTCGCCATCATGTAAGAGCTAACATACATGTTTCTTTAGAAAAGTGAAACTCCATTACCCCCAAAATTTCTAGGAACTAGGATACATGCAATCATATTATTATAAGAAAAATAAATTGGGCGATCTACTATATGATTGAACAGAACAAGAAACTTAAAAGGGCAAATGAGATGCGCCAAGTCCTAACATAATATCTATTTCATGTAAGACTGGTGTTTTCCAATAAAAAGAAGACACCGATGGGCTTACTCGCTTCATCGATGGTGCGATTGACAACATGAGTTAGATCTTCAACTCTACCTTGATAACCATTCTTTGATAACTTGCACAAAATAAAATTACCATGGACTAATAATTATTTGGTGGACTTCCAATTTTTTTACCTGCGAGTTAACATAAAAATCCTTCCATTAAGATACGAACATACTAGTGCTTGAGCTAGTGCAAGATCTCAATCCACCCATTCTTTTAGCATGAAAGCTTATTTAGACACACCTTGTTTGGTATTCCAAGTTGTGGATTGATCTCCAACGAAGTTTATGAAGATTTGGAGGCTACCTTGGGGTTTAACAATCGAGGTTTGAGATCCACCTTTGTGTGGGAATTTCAAAGGAGTAGAAGGGGAGACTTTGTGTTGTTGGGGGTACTTGGTATTCTCCATGACTCCAACTAGATATTATAACACCCCAAGAGTGTAAACTTTGGATGAGTCCTCCGTCTCTGACTTGTAGTTATCTCTTCATTCACCTTTATTTTTGTAAACTATTGCTAGATTTGCTTACTGGTGTATCCAGTTTAACTAGAGTTATCATGTCATATAGGTTTGTATCACATTGTTGCACATTTACATAACTAACTTCATCCACGTTCCCCTATATTTGTAAATAAAAGCTAAAATTTTATAATTGCCTATTCATCCCCCCCCTCTAAGTCGACATCTTAAATCCTTCGGTAAACAACATTTTTTCAAACTAATAATCCATCGAAATATCTCCTAGAAGCATTCCATTAAATAATCTTCATATCTACATGTACAAAATTTTAGAACATTTCCCGTCAAATATGACTATTCCTATTTGATAACCGTTGGTTCTTTGTTTCCATACAAATTGGCTCATGGACCATTGGTTTTCCAATTCACTCCATAAATTCTCTATATAATCCAATCATGAATCTCTAACCCTAGGGACTCCTTACCCTGTTCTCCCACGCCCGCGTCCTCCCCGCCGTCGTGTTTTTGTTACCCTAGGCGTTCGTATAACCATGCGGGATCTCCCCTCCTAAATTGTGGCCTATATATCCCAGAGAAACACCAACATCACACTTCACCTCATCCTTCCATGCCTGCTCGGTGTCATTCTATTTGTCATTGTCATCATCTCCCTTGATTCATCGTTAGGTTTGAATTCGTTGCCTCCCAAGATAACAAAATGCATTTGTAGTCACTGCCACCATCGCGCTTTACTCGTGATCCCTCTTGGTTCCTCTCTCATTACCTCTCCTATCCACCGCTAAACCATCAACACCTGTAGTCTGACTCCTATGTTTTATTGGTTTTCCAATTCACTCCATAAATTCTCTATATAATCCAATCATGAATCTCTAACCCTAGGGACTCCTTACCCTGTTCTCCCACGCCCGCGTCCTCCCCGCCGTCGTGTTTTTGTTACCCTAGGCGTTCGTATAACCATGCGGGATCTCCCCTCCTAAATTGTGGCCTATATATCCCAGAGAAACACCAACATCACACTTCACCTCATCCTTCCATGCCTGCTCGGTGTCATTCTATTTGTCATTGTCATCATCTCCCTTGATTCATCGTTAGGTTTGAATTCGTTGCCTCCCAAGATAACAAAATGCATTTGTAGTCACTGCCACCATCGCGCTTTACTCGTGATCCCTCTTGGTTCCTCTCTCATTACCTCTCCTATCCACCGCTAAACCATCAACACCTGTAGTCTGACTCCTATGTTTTATTGAATCCTAAATCAAACTTTTATCCTCGTCCCTCAAGAACCTCCGTGGAGAGAAGATAAAGTTGGCGTGAAGAAATGAAGGTATACAACGTTAAAAATACAGATATATTTAGTAATATGCATAAATATTAGTTGTATTTCCTAGATAAAGATGTTCTTATAATTGTGTTGCGTGATTTGTTTGGATAAATATTTACCGCAAAAACAATATCATGATTAATCCGTTTTGTATGGTAACATTTGAGAGATCACATATTTTTCACATCTCCATAGGATTGTTGTATGTCCTCACCTCCTTCTCCTCCTCCTTCTTCTTCTTCTTCTTCTTCTTCTTCTAGTTATAATCGCTTATTTTTCATGCAAAAAAATATTCACGTGTTCGGTAGCTTTTACCATCATATGTATGTGTAGATCTTATTATCACATCTCCGCACCATAGTTGCATTCCCTTCTTTTCTTCCTTCTTCTTTCTTTTTCCTATAGTCACTTTGACGAGGAAGAGTTCTTCGGTTGACGAGGTGTGATGTCGAGTGTCAACCATCGCATAACCCTAGCCACCATGTAGGGCCTAACACATTTGTTTCTTTACAGAATGGGAACTTTATTATCCCCAACCTTTGTAGCAAATAGCATGCGTGCAACCATATTATTATAAAATCCAACGAACAAGGCAAAAACGATCTAGTATACGAGTGAATAGAGTAACAAATTGAAAAGGGCAAACTAGTTGCACCAAGCATTAACATAATATATTTTTCATATAAAATCGATGTTGTGCCAGTAAAAAGAAGACATCGAGTTGCTTCATAAACTTTTATTTTTGCCTCCGAGGTAACGTAAAAAAACCTTCCTTTAGATATGAACGCACCCCAACTTGAGCTAGTGCGACATCTCAATTAACCCATTCTATTAAAATGAAAGCTTGTTTAGATGCACTTTTTTAGGTATTCCAAGTTGTGGATTGATATCCAAACAGGTTTACGAACATTTGGAGACAATCTTACGGTTCATCACTAAAGATTTGAGGTCCTCCTTTGTGTGGGTAACTCAAAGTAGAAGGTGAGACTTTGTGTTGTTGGGGGTACTCGGTGTTCTCCATGGCTCACGTGGAGGTTATAACTCCCCCAAGAGTGTCAACTTTGGATAAATCCCGCCTCTCTCACTTGCGGTTATCTCTTATTTCACCTTTACTTTTGTAAGTTATTGCTACCTATGTTTAATTGCGTATCTAATTTAGCTAGTGGTATCCTGTCATATAGGTTTGTATCACGTCGTTGCACATTTACATAACTAACTACATCCATATTCCCCTAAATTTGTAAATAAAAGCTAGAACTTTATAATCGCCAATTCACACCCCCTCCCCTAAATCTACATCTTAAATCCTTTAGTAAATAACATTTTTACAAACTAATAAGCATCGAGCAAACTACTAGAAGCATTCTGCTGAATAATCTCTAGGTGTACATGCACATTTTAGAACATTTTCCCCCCAAATATGGATAGTAATATTAGATAACCATTAGTTCTTTGTTACCATATCAGTTGGGCCATGGACCGTTGATTTTCCGAGTTCACACCACAAATTCTCTATATAATCCAATCATGAATCTCTAACCCTAGATACTCCTTGTCCCCTCCCCCTACTATCGCATCCTCCCGGCCGCCATGTTTTTGTGACCCTTGGCGCGGTAGTACAACCATGCGAGATCTCCCCTCTTAAATTGTGGCCTATAAATCCAAGAGTCGCACCAACACCACACTTCACCACGTCCTTACTTGCATGCTCGTCTTCATTCTATTTATCACCGTCTTCATCTCCCTTGGTTCATCGTTAGGTTTGGATTCGTTGCCCCAAGGTAAAATTTTCCAATTGTAGTCACTGCCACAATCGAGGTTTCCTCGTGACTCCTCTTGTTGTCTTTCTCGCTACCTCTTCTATCCACCTCTTAGCCGGCTCTTAGGATCTATGGAATCCTAAATCAAAATTTTATCCTTGCCCGTGAAGAAGCTCCCTAGAAAGACGAAGACAAAGTTGGAGTGAAAAAATGAATGTATACAACCTTACCAATACAAATATATTTAGGAATATGCATAAATATTAGTTGTATTTCCTAGATAAAAATGTTCCTATAATTGTGTTTCCTGGGTTTTTCTTTTGATAAACATCAACCGCAACAACAACGTCATGATTAACCTGTTTTGTTTAGTAACATTCAAGTCACGCATTTTGCACATCTCTTTGGGATTGTTGTGTGCCCTCCTTCCTTCTTCTTCTTGTTATAATCACTTATTTTCATGTAAAACAAAATATTCACGTGTTCAGTAGCATTCACCGTCATATGCATGTGTAGATCTTATTATGACATCTCTCTACCATAGTTGCATTCCCTTCCTTCCTTCTTCTTTCTTTTTGTTAGAGTCACTTTGACGAGGAAGAGTTCTTCGGTTGACGAGGCGTGATGCCGAGTGTCGACCATCGCATAATCCTAGCCACCATGTAAGAGCTAACTATGAGTTTCTTTAAAAAATGGGAACTTTATAACCCCGAACCTATATGCAACCATATCATTATAAAAGCCAATGAACAAGGCAAAAAGATCTAGTATACGAGTGAATAGAGTAAGAAATTCAAACGAGCAAATGGGTTGCACAAAGCCTTAACATAATATATTTTCTTGCAACATTGATGTTTTGCGAGTAAAAGGAAGACATCGAGTTGCTTACTAGCCGCACCAATGGTGGGCTCGACAACCTGAGTTAGATTTTCAACTCTGCCTTAACAATACCGTTATCTAATCATTTGCAAAAAAAACAATTATCAAAGTTCAATAACTATTTGGTGGACTTTCAATTTTGTTTGCCAGGGAGGTAACATAAAAAAAAACCTTTTGTGCAACATCTCAATTCATCAATATCAAAGTTCAATAACTATTTGGTGGACTTCCAATTTTGTTTGCCACGGAGGTAACATAAAAAAACCTTTTGTGCAACATCTCAATTCAACCATTCATTTAGTATGAAAGCTTGTTTCAGTTTCTTTTTAGCGAAGTATAAGTAAGTTATATTTTGCATATATTACCAATTTTCATAAGGTACATGTGTACCACTTTACTGGTATTGTTGATAGTACTTCATTATTTTTTAAATCCCATTTATATGAATTGCAGTTCCTAACATACTTACCCACATGAAACCACCATCTCATATGTTTCTCACATGTGAAATGAATCCAAGTGTGAATTCTTCTAGTTTGGTTTGTTGCAAACTGCTATTCCCAATATTTTTATCGGCATGAAACAACTGTCGTATGTTGCCTATATTCTCACACTTGTTTCTTTAACCCTCGTTCACCCTAATTGTGATTATTCTTAACATTTTTACTCGCATCGCATGTAAACAACTGCCTCATATGTTCAACTGGTTGCGATTCCTACCATTTTTACCCGCATCCGCATGTAACAGTTCGTCGCGTATGTTGCTACATACGAAATCAATCCAAGTGTAACACTCTTCTGCTTCGATTTGCTTCAAATTGTGTTTCCTACCATTTTTACCCGCATGGCCGCATGCTTGCAAGCGGACTTCATATATGAGTCCCAACGGCACCACGCTCCATGCATCCAGCCTTGCCATGGCCACGCACTCGCCTGGGCAGCGGCAGCAGCCGGGCGTGGACCGCCTCAGTGCGCTGCCCGACGAACTCCTTGTGACCATCCTGGATGGCGTCGACACCCGCTCCGCGCTCGCCACCACCGTCCTAGCCAAGCGCTGGAAGCGCCTCCCCCGCCTGCTCAGCGCCCTCGAGTTTAGGGTCACCGACATGTTCCCGCCACCGTCCTACCAACAGTCTCTCGCTTTCCTCGAGCAATACGCGCCGGCCGTTATGTCCAGGTACAACGACGCCATTGACAGATTCATGAAAGCAGCCTACGGCGACGGAAGCTATATTCCACAGAGCGGCAGGACGCTCCGGCTCGAGTTCTTCGACCCGGACGAACCAGCTTCCGTTGACCGCCTGATCGGCACAGCGGTCAGAAGTTGGGGCGTGGAGGACGTGGAGGTCATAGTCAAGCCGGTGGCACACCATATCGCCTACTTCTTCCCTCAGCATTACCTCGACGACGAGTCGGCGCAATTCATCCGCAGCCTCACGCTCGGAGGTTGCAGCCTCCTCCCACCGCTGCACAAGTACGGGCAGCTCACTGCGCTCGTCCTTCAGGATATCAGCCCGTCCGTGCCTGTCGCGGCCTACGCCGGTGTGTTTTCCAGGTGCCCGGGGCTGCGGTCCGTGCACCTCAGGCGCTGCCACGCCGAAACAGACAACAACGTACCCAGTGTCTTGGAGGTGGACGCGCCGGCGTCGGGGATCATTGAGCTCGTCGTCTACCTCTGCTCGTTCCAGGCGATCCGGCTGCTAGCTCTCCCGGCGCTGGAGCGCCTGGAGTGCAGCGGCAGCCCCGTCAGTCTGGCATTCGGCAACGTCCCGCGCCTGGCGCAAGTCATCCTGAGCCTAGGATTCTTCATCCTGGAAGGTGACCCCTGGGACGACCGGTACGACTACACGCTCGACGAGCTCCTGGTGGCGGTTACCCCCGCAGCCGTGACGGCCACGGACCTCGTCATCCGGTTCACGGGTACCTACAGGTGGGTCGAGCCATGGCTCGACGGCTTGACGCCGTTTCCCGTCCTGCGCAGGCTGCTGGTGGCGGACGTGCCTTCCAACTGGGACGTGTCGTGGCCGTACCTCCTCCTTGAGGCGGCGCCGTCGCTCGAAGTACTCCACGTGAGCGTCGCCCCCAGCGCCGAGGACACGCCGCGCGACGTCGACATCATGTGGCGTCCGTCCAGGTTCCGGCACCGTCACCTCAAGGAGCTGGTGGTCGTCGGGTTCGAGCTGACACCGACGCAGGCGTGCCTGGTCAGGCTCGTCATGAAGGCGTGCCAGGCGCTGGGGTACGTTGTGCTGATGAAGAGCGGCCGCATCGAGGACAGAGGGCTCGGGGGAGGCTGGGAGGTGGTGGCGCCGCCGGAGAGCGGGTGGAGCCACGACGAGAAGGTGGCCGCGGAGAAGGCGATCAAGAAAGCCAGATACTTCAAGCTCTATGGTCATCTCATCTTTGCATGAGTTTGAGAGTTCTTTCGCTTTGTAAGCGGCGGTTTAGGTTCGAGAATTCTGTTCGGCTGTGAGTTCGGCTCACCGTATGTTTTGATTTCAAGTTAATGTCGGATCTGTTTGTCCAACGGTTGAACCAAATGATTTCCATTCATTCAGTCTCTTTCCACAACATATTATAGTGGTGATTGATTTACTGAATAATGTATGCGTGCATATCTCTGAACTGAATATACACTCAGGGTGTGTTTGGTTGAAGAACGAGGTGGAACGTAATGGAATGATTTCATGACATTCCATTCCATCAGGTTGCATTCCTATGTTTGGTTGAAACAATAGATGAAACGGGCCTGCCACCGCCGCTGCACCTGCTCGGTCCGTCGCCGTCGCGCACCTGCTCCTCGAGCCGCCGCCGCACCTGCTCTCGAGCCGCCGCAAAGGGAGAGGGAGAGGGCGGCGTCGGAGAGGGAGAGGGAGAGGGCGGTGCCGGAGAGGTGGCGCCGGAGATGGAAAGGGAGAGGGCGGCGCACCTGCTCGGGCCGTCGCCGCACCTGCTCGGGCCGTCGCGCACCTGCTCCTCGAGCCGCCGGAGAGGGAGAGGGAGAGGGCAGCGCCGGAGAGGTGGCATCGGAGATGGAAAGGGAGAGGGCGGCGCCAGAGAGGGAGAGGGAGCCGCACCTGCTCGGTTCCGCGTGGTTCCTCCGATTTGGAGGTACCAGCGCTTTCCGGATCTTGGGGGAATATGCCGTTCCAGAGAATCAGTTAGTTCCGATTTCTCTACCAACTAAACACGAGAACGACCCTTGGGAACGGAATGGACCCGTTACATTTCACTTGATGACAGTAACCAAACACACCCTTAGGAACCAAGCTGAATAGAGAAATTTTATTCAGTGCCCGGCGTCATCCCCTGATCCCTATCTTCATGAAAAGCTTTCAATTTTATTGATTCCTGCAATAAAGGGATGTTGATTGCTTCAAGTTTCCGTGAGATTTTGCTTCTGTACATATCCATGGACTATATTTGCAAGTCTTTCTACCGTTTGTGTGAACTGCTTAGTGAGTAGTCAAGCTTTTATTGTGTTTTAGAGAGTACACACATGTTTTTTGGTTATTGCCTTCATCCACCTGTTGATGTCATTGGTATAGTTTCATCCTCCTGTGTAGTTTCTGTAACACATGGATGCACCAGTGTTGTACTCCCTTCGTTCCTAAATATAAGTTTTTTAGAGATTTCACTAGAAGGCTACATACGAAGTAAAATGAGTGAATTTATATTTTAAAGTATGTCTATATATTCCCTCTGTTTCAAAATAACTGTCTCAACTTTATACTAGCTCTAATATAAAATTATACTAAGCTTAAGACACTTATTTTGGAACGGAGGAAGTACATCCGTATGTAGTTTTCTAATGAAATCTCTTAAAAGACTTATATTTAGGAACGGAGGGAGTAGGTAATATGTATTTTGGATAACACTTTTTAATTGATACCCATGAAAATCAGTGTTAACGCTGATTAGCAGTGATGGAAGTTCTGCAAAACATGTGCATGCTATGGTTAACTGTAGGTGTTCAAACAATATGTAACAAAACAGACATTCAGGCCTACAAATTGTTTTTCAATTCATTCAAAAAAAATTTTTGCGGTTGTTCAGTTCATTCAAATTGTGTTCCAGGAAACTGGTTTGTTGATTCACTCAAATTCTATCCATGGGGCTGGTGTTCAGCTTTGCTAGACAATTTGTCCCATAACCCTTCATTAGAGGTATTTCTATATTTAGTGGACATGTATGTTTTTTTCACTCAACTGCTATATCGATTTATGTATATACTGAGGCATGATTGTATGGATGCCGGGCCAGGCCAATAAAATCGGAAGCCCTGTGCCAAATTCTAAAACGAGGCTTATTTTCCTTAAAAAAATTTAAAACTATGGTCAAATTATCTGTAGCTCCTTTATGAGATTGAATCAAATCCACTATTTCTGTTTATTCTTGTGTTTTCTGGTAACCAGATTCATATTCTCTAGACAAAATTTTAAAGGACATAACTTGGATCTTGAAACACGAACATCTAGACCAATTAACACATAAGCATACAAATACAAATGATGAAAATAGCAGATTTAAAAGGATACTTATCAAATACTCCCTCCGTTCCATAATATAAGTCTTTTTAGAGATTCTACTAGAAGACTACGTACGGATGTATATGAAGATACTTTAGAGTCTAGATTCACTCATTTTGCTCCGTATATAGTCCCCTAGTGAAATCATTTAAAAGACTTATATTTAGGAACGGGGGGAGTAGTTAGCAGCAAACTATTTGTAGCACTGAGACTAAGGAACTCACGGACAAACTTAGCTTCAAACAGTTCCTAGACGCCATTATGCCGAGATCGACACAATCGTATGGACAAAGACGATGCACCCTTGATTAGTGTTATTACGATGATTGAGAAAAGAAGTGGCAACGATCTAGTACCGGTCCTCAAAGATGATGTGATTTTGATTAGCTGACCAAACAATTGATTTCATTAAGTCAATTTAGCGCTAACATGGCTGTGTGGCTGGCCTAGCCCTACTCACCTGCTAGTTGTTTTCGTGCCTTCCTGCCGATGCCTATGGGGAATAACGGGAGCACCAAAAAGTAGTAAAGCACAAATTAGATCAGATTATAAACAAAAGAACCTGCTCCTCATACAACAGACAATTCTCTACCGATCGATGCAAATTAGTGAGAGAATTCAATCCTCCGTTAATTGTGTGGCACGCCGGCATCAGCGGCCTTACTGTTTTCATCGAAGGCAAGCGAGATTGGCCAAAGAAGATGCGAGATAAGTAAGGAAACGAGGGAAACAATGCGTCGTGTACGCAAGTTACGAGTCAAAGACCAGAGTTAATTTTCTCTGAATCTAGACTAAGGTCCTATTTGGAACCACAATAGATTATAATAATCTGGATTATAAAGATTATATAATCTGGTTTATAAAAATAATCTAGATGGACATGTTTGGAGGTCAGATTATATAAACTGTAATCCAGGTTTTATATTGTACAATGACATGTCTACCCTCTGTTTTTTAGCTGCAAAGGTAATAATCTATGTGGACATGTTTGGAGGACGGTGGCGGTGGCAGTAGGTAATTATCTCCAAGTTTCCAAATGTAATGTGTCATTAGTAATCCATAATCTGATTTTAGCTGGGTAGAGTAGATTATGAGTTTTTAATAATCTGATCATCTAGTTTTTATAAACTGCAATATAATTTGTCCTCTTTAAAGACATAATAGATTATAAAAATCGGATTATATAATTTGAATGGTTCCAAACAAGGCCTAAGCAGTATATATATATATATATATATATATATATATATATATATATATATATATATATATATATATATATATATATATATATATATATATATGCGGGGTCCTGAAATTTGGGGGCCTTGTGCGGCGTCTGCACATGCCCAGGCCCGGGCCTCTATGGATGGTATTATTGTGAAATGTGTTGAAATATATTGCCCGCCTACTCGTATTTTTAGATGAGTTGGCCGGAGCTTTAATTTAATATGGAATCCGAACCAAAAGGTCTTAAGTTTAAGACCCCTTCAAACCAGTATTAAAAACAAAAAAAATCATGCGGCTTACATCAATCTCATGTGTTATCTGATTAGCAAGTCACAGACATATAACTGAATGAATATTAACCCCCCCCCCTCCTTCTCTTCTTTCATTGTCTCTATTGTTCCTGTTTGTATAATTGATGCCTATGTTTTAATAGGACTGCCTATGTTTACTCCTATTTAAGATAGACTAGATCATCTTAAGTTGCAGTGTGTTCTAATTAGACTAGTACACTAGCACAGAAGCGCGTATCCTTCAGTCTCAGTATGTAGCTCAGTTCCAGTTTCAGTCTCAGTTTTGTCTTTGTCAGTTATTTAGTCTTCATTTATTCGTTGGTGTCTTACATTTTCACACTATTTAGTCCTTAAGTCTTCTCCGTTCTATTTAGTTTCTATATCAGTCAAATGTGTTAGTTCTATGTATTTATGGTTTACTTTCAGTCTACACTCTTTTTAGTCAGTATTTCTGTCTGTCTTCATGTTTCAGTCATCATACAGGGCGGGGGGACACACACGCCTCACCACCTAATCTCTCCCTCCCGTCCCCGTGTGGCCGCCGCCAGGCCGCACCGGCCGGCCACCACCGGTCTGTTGGGTAACGTAGCAAAAATTCAAAATTTTCCTACGTCATACAAGGATCTATCTATGAAGAGACTGTTGGGTAACGTAGCATAAATTCAAAATTTTCCTACGCATATTCAGATCTTCCTATGGAGAGACCAGCAACGAGAGAGGGGTAAGAGCATCTTCATACCTTTGAAGATCACTAAGCGGAAGCGTTGCTAGAATGCGGTTGATGGAGTCATACTCGCAGCGATTCCGATCTAGTGCCGAACTACGGCACCTCCGCGTTCAACACACGTGCAGCCCGGTGACGTCTCCCGCACCTTGATCCAGCAAGGAGGAGGGAGAGGTTGGGGAAGAACTCCAGCAGCACGACGGCGTGGTGTCGATGGAGAGACGAGGTCTCCCGGCAGGGCTTCGCCAAGCACCGGCAGAGAGGAGGAGAAAGAAGAGCAGGGCTGCGCCGAGGGAGATGGAAAAGTCTATCTCTCAATGGCCAAAAGTGCCCGATATATATAGGGGGAGGGGAGAGGGGGTGCCACCCCTAGGGTTCCCACCCTAGGGGGTGCGGCAGCCCCCCAGATGGGAGGTGCGGCGGCCAGAAGGGGGAGGAGGGGGTGGCGCACCACCTGGTGGGCCTTAGGCCCACCTGGCTTAGGGTTTGCCCCCCCCCCTTTTCTCTCCCCTGCGCATTGGGCTGAGTGGGGAGGCGCACCAGCCCACCTAGGGGCTGGTTCCCGCCCCCACTTGGCCCACCTTACCTCCCGGGGTCGTTGCCCCCCTTCGGTGGTCCCCGGGGCCACCTCCGGTGGTCCCGGTGGTCCCGGTACGTTACCGGTGATGCCCGAAACACTTCCGGTATCCGAAACCATCCGTCCTATATATCAATCTTTACCTCCGGACCATTCCGGAGCTCCTCGTGACGTCCGGGATCTCATCCGGGACTCCGAACAAGTTTCGGAAACCTCGTATAACAATTCCCTATAACCCTAGCGTCATCGAACCTTAAGTGTGTAGACCCTACGGGTTCGGGAGACAGGCAGACATGACCGAGACACCTCTCTGGATAATAACCATCAGCGGGGTCTGGATACCCATGGTGGCTCCCACTTGCTCCATGATGATCTCATCGGATGAACCACGATGTCAAGGATTCAATCAATCCCGTATACGATTCCCTTTGTCTGTCGGTATAGAACTTGCCCGAGATTCGATCGTCGGTATACCTATACCTTGTTCAGTCTCGTTACCGGTAAGTCTCTTTACTCGTTCCGTAGCATGTCATCGTGTGACTAACTCCTTAGTCACATTGAGCTCATGATGATGTTCTACCGAGTGGGCCCAGAGATACCTCTCCGTCACACGGAGTGACAAATCCCGATCTCGATTCGTACCAACCCAACACACACTTTCAGAGGTACCCGTAGTGCACCTTATAGTCACCCAGTTACGTTGTGACGTTTGATACACCCAAAGCACTCCTACGGTATCCGGGAGTTGCACAATCTCACGGTCGAAGGAAAAGATACTTGACATCAGAAAAGCTTTAGCATACGAACAATACGATCTAGTGCTATGCTTAGGATTGGGTCTTGTCCATCACATCATTCTCCCAATGATGTGATCCCGTCATCAATGACATCTAATGCCCATGATCAGGAAACCATGATCATCTATTGACTAACGAGCTAGCCAACTAGAGGCTTGCTAGGGACACACTGTGATCTATTTATTCACACATGTATTACTGTTTCCTGTTAGTACAATTATAGCATGAACAATAGACGATTATCATGAACAAGGAAATATGATAATAACCATTTTGTTATTGCCTCTAGGGCATATTTCCAACAGTCTCCCACTTGCACTAGAGTCAATAATCTAGTTACATTGTGATGTATCGAACACCCATAGCATTGTGGTGTTGATCATGTTTTGCTCGTGGAAGAGGTTAAGTCAACGAGTCTGCAATATTCAGATCCGTGTGTACTTTACAAATATCTATCACTCCACTCTGGACATGGTCCTGGATGGAGTTGTAGCAGCGTTTGATGTGCTTCGTCTTCCGGTGAAACCTGGGCTCCTTGGCTATGGCAATGGCCCCCGTGTTATCACAGAAGAGTGTCATTCGACCCGACGCGCTTGGAACCACTCCAAGGTCGGTGATGAGCTCCTTCATCCAAAATCCTTCATGAGCTGCTTCTGAAGCAGCTATGTACTCCACTTCACATGTAGATGCTGCCACGACTTCTTGCTTGCTGCTACACCAGCTCACTGCCCCACCATTCAACACATATATGTATCCGGTCTGTGACTTAGAGTCATCCGGATCTGTGTCGAAGCTAGCGTCGATGTAACCCTTTACGACGAGCTCTTCGTCACCTCCATAAACGAGAAACATTTCCTTAGTCCTTTTCAGGTACTTAAGGATATTCTTGACCGCTGTCCCGTGTTCCATACCTGGATCACTTTGGTACCTCCCTACCAAACTTATGGCAAGGTTTATATCAGGTCTGGTACACAGCATGGCATACATTAGAGAGCCCACGGCTGAAGCGTAGGGGACATAACTCATCTTCTCTCTATCTGCTGCCGTGGTCGGCGACTGAGTCTTACTCAATCTCATACCTCGCAAAACTGGCAAGAACCCTTTCTTTGAGTTTTCCATATTGAACTTCTTCAATATCTTGTCAAGGTATGTACTTTGCGAAAGACCTATGAGGCGTCTTGATCTATCTCTATAGATCTTGATGCCTAATATGTATGCAGCTTCTCCAAGGTCCTTCATTGAAAAACTCTTGTTCAAATAGGCCTTTATGCTCTCCAACATCTCTATATTATTCCCCATCAATAATATGTCATCCACATATAGTATGAGGAAAGCTACAGAGCTCCCACTCACTTTCTTGTACAGACAGGCTTCTCCGTAAACCTGTATGAACCCAAACACTTTAATCACCTCATTAAAGCGAATGTTCCAACTCCGAGATGCTTGCACCAGCCCATAGATGGAGCGCTGGAGCTTGCACACTTTGTTAGCACCCTTAGGGTCGACAAAACCTTCTGGTTGCATCATATACAACTCTTCCTTCAGGTTTCCGTTACGGAACACTGTTTTGATGTCCATTTGCCAAATTTCATAATCATAAAAGGCGGCAATTGCTAACATGATTCAGACTGATTTCAGCTTCGCTACGGGAGAGAAAGTCTCTTCGTAGTCAAATCCTTGAATTTGTCGAAAACCCTTTGCGACAAGTCGAGCTTTGTAAACGGTTACATTACCGTTTGCATCAATCTTCTTCTTGAAGATCCATTTATTTTCTATGGCTCGCCGGTCATCGGGCAAGTCCACCAAAGTCCATACTTTGTTCTCATACATGGATCCTATCTCGAATTTCATAGCCTCAAGCCATTTGTTGGAATCCGGGCCCGCCATCGCTTCTTCATAGTTTGAAGGTTCACCATTGTCTAACAACATGATTTCCATCACAGGGTTGCCGTACCACTCTGGTGCGGAGCGTGCCCTTGTGGACCTTTGCGGTTCAGTAGTAACTTGATCCGAAGCTTCATGATCATCATCATTAACTTCCTCTTCAGTCGGTGTAGGCGCCACAGGAACAACTTCCCGCGCTGCGCTACTATCCTGTTCGAGAGGGGGTGTAATTACCTCATCAAGTTCTACCTTCCTCCCACTTACTTCTTTCGAGAGAAACTCTTTCTCTAGAAAGGATCTGTTCTTGGCAACAAAGGTTTTACCTTCGGATCTAAGATAGAAGGTATACCCAATAGTCTCCTTAGGGTATCCTATGAATACGCATTTCTCCGCTTTGGGTTCGAGCTTTTCTGGTTGAAGTTTCTTCACATAAGCATCGCAGCCCCAAACTTTAAGAAACGACAACTTAGGTTTCTTTCCAAACCATAGTTCATACGGTGTCGTCTCAACGGATTTAGACGGTGACCTATTTAAAGTGAATGGTGCAGTTTCTAATGCGTATCCCCAAAATGATAGCGGTAAGTCGATAAGAGACATCATAGATCGTACCATATCTAATAAAGTGCGATTACGATTCAGACACTCCGTTGCGTTGCGGTGTGCCAGGCGGCGTCAGTTGTGAAACGATTCCACACTTCCTTAGGTGTGTGCCAAACTCGTGACTCAAATATTCTCCTCCACGATCAAATCGTAGACATTTAATTTTTCTGTCACGTTGATTCTCAACCTCAATCTGAAATTCCTTGAACTTTTCAAACGTCTCAGATTTGTGCTTCATCAAGTAGATATACCCATACCTACTCAAATCACCGGTGAGAGTGAGAATATAACGATAACCACCGCGAGCTTCAACGTTCATTGGACCACACACATCAGTATGTATTATTTCCAATAAGTCAGTTGCTCTCTCCATTATTCCTGAGAATGGAGTCTTAGTCATCTTGCCCATGAGGCACGGTTCGCATGTGTCAAATGATTCAAAGTCAAGAGACTCTAATAGTCCATCAGTATGGAGCTTCTTCATGCGCTTAACGCCGATATGACCAAGGCGGCAGTGCCACAAGTATGTGGGACTATCATTATCAACTTTACATCTTTTGGTACTCACACTATGAATATGTGTAACATCACGATCGAGATTCATCAAGAATAAACCATTCACCAGCGGAGCATGACCATAAAACATATCACTCATATAAATAGAACAACCATTATTCTCTGACTTAAATGAGTAGCCGTCTCGCATTAAGGAAGACCCTGATACAATGTTCATGCTTAAAGCTGGTACTAAATAACAATTATTAAGGTTTAAAACTAATCCCGACGGTACATGTAGAGGTAGCGTGCCGACGGCGATCACATCGACCTTTGAACCATTCCCGACGCGCATCGTCACCTCGTCCTTGGCGAGTCTCCGCTTATTCCGTAGTTCCTGCTTTGAGTTGCAAATGTGAGCAACAACACCGGTATCAAATACCCAGGGGCTACTACGAGCGCTGGTAAGGTACACATCAATAACATGTATATCACATATACCTTTAACATTGCCGGCCTTCTTGTCCGCTAAGTATTTGGGGCAGTTCCGCTTCCAGTGACCTTTTCCCTTGCAATAGAAGCACTCAGTCTCAGGCTTGGGTCCATTCTTTTTCTTCTTCCCGGCATCTGGCTTACCGGGCGCGGCAACAGCTTTGCCGTCTTTCTTGAAGTTCTTCTTAACCTTGCCCTTCTTGAAACTAGTGGTCTTGTTGACCATCAACACTTGATGCTCTTTCTTGATTTCTACTTCTGCAGACTTGAGCATCGAGTACAACTCGGGAATGGTCTTCTCCATCCCTTGCATGTTGTAGTTAAGCACAAAGCCTTTGTAGCTTGGTGGGAGAGACTGGAGGATTCTGTCAATTATAGCATCATCCGGAAGTTCGACTCCAAGTGAAGTCAGACGACCGTGTAACCCAGACATTTTGAGTATGTGCTCACTGACAGAACTGTTCTCCTCCATCTTACAGCTAAAGAACTTGTCGGAGACTTCATATCTCTCGACACGGGCATGAGCTTGAAAAACTAGCTTCAGCTCTTGGAACATCTCATATGCTCCGTGTTGCTCAAAATGCCTTTGGAGCCCCGTTTCTAAACTGTATAACATGCCACACCTAACCAGAGAGTAGTCATCACTCCACGTTTGCCAGACGTTCAGAATGTCCTGGGCTGCTGCGGGAGCGGGAGGGTCACCTAGCGGTGCATCAAGGACATAAGACTTTTTTAGCTGCTTCAAGGATGAGCTTCAAGTTGCGAACCTAGTCCGCATAGTTGCTACCATCATCTTTCAGCTTGTTTTTCTCTAGGAATGCATTGAAATTGAGGTTGACGTTGGCCATCTACAATATTTATAAAGACAACTTTTAGACTAAGTTCATGAAAATTAAGTTCATTTAATCAAATTAAGTATGAACTCCCACTTAAATCGACATCCCTCTAGTCATCTAAGTGATACATGATCCATGTTGACTAACCCGTGTCCGATCATCACGTGAGACGGACTAGTCACCATGGTGAGCAACTCCATGCTGATCGTATTCAACCATACGACTCATGTTTGACCTTTCGGTCTCTTGTATTCGAGGTCATGTCTGTACATGCTAAGCTCGTCGAGTCAACCTAGGTGTTTCGCGTGTGTAAATCTGGCTTACACCCGTTGTATGCGAACGTTAGAATCTATCACACCCGATCATCACGTGGTGCTTCGAGACAACGAATCTTCGCAACGGTGCACACTTAGGGGAATACGTTCTCGAAATTTTTAAGAGGGATCATCTTATTATGCTACCGTTGTTCTAAGCAATAAGATGTAAAACATGATAAACATCACAATGCAATCATATAGTGACATGATATGGCCATTATCATCTTCGCCCTTCCGATCTCCATCTTCAGGCATCGCATGATCATCATTGTCACCGGCGTGACACCATGATCTCCATCATCATGATCTCCATCATCGTGTCTCCGTGAAGTCGTCACGCCAACTACTACTATCACTACTACTATAGCTAACCGTTAGCAATGAAGTAAAAGTAGTAAGCACATGGCGTTGCATCTCATACAATAAATTAAGACAACTCCTATGGCTCCTGCCGGTTGTCATACTCATCGACATGCAAGTTGTGAAACCTATTACAATAACATGATCATCTCATACATCATACATGCAACATCACAACTTTGGCCATATCACATCACATGTCAAACCCTGCAAAAACAAGTTAGACGTCCTCTAATTGTTTTTGCAACTTTTACGTGGCTGATTTAGGTTTCTAGCAAGAACACCTTCTTACCTACGTGACAGCCACAACGATGATATGCCAAAGCTATTTACCCTTCATAAGGACCCTTTTCATCAAATCCAATCCGACTAGAGTAGGAGAGACAGACACCCGCTAGCCACCTTTATGCACGGTGTGCATGTCTGTCGGTGGAACCAGTCTCACGTAAGCGTACGTGTAAAGTCGGTCCGGGCCGCTTCATCCCACAATACCGCCGGAAAAGAATAAGACTAGTAGCGGCAAGAAAATTGACAAATCATCGCCCACAACTTTTGTATTCTACTCGTGCATAGAATCTACGCATGGAAAACCCGGCTCGGATGCCACTGTTGGGTAACGTAGCATAAATTCAAAATTTTCCTACGCATATTCAGATCTTCCTATGGAGAGACCAGCAACGAGAGAGGGGTAAGAGCATCTTCATACCTTTGAAGATCGCTAAGCGGAAGCATTGCTAGAACGCGGTTGATGGAGTCGTACTCGCAGCGATTCTGATCTAGTGCCGAACTACGGCACCTCCGCGTTCAACACACGTGCAGCCCGGTGACGTCGCCCGCACCTTGATCCAGCAAGGAGAAGGGAGAGGTTGGGGAATAACTCCAGCAGCACGACGGCGTGGTGTCGATGGAGAGACGAGGTCTCCCGGCAGGGCTTTGCCAAGCACCAACAGAGAGGAGGAGAAAGAAGAGCAGGGCTGCGCCGAGGGAGATGGAAAAGTCTATCTCTCAATGGCCAGAAGTGCCCGATATATATAGGGGGAGGGGAGAGGGGGTGCCACCCCTAGGGTTCCCACCCTAGGGGGTGCGACAGCCCCCCCCCCAAATGGGAGGTGCGGCGGCCAGAAGGGGGAGGAGGGGGTGGCGCACCACCTGGTGGGCCTTAGGCCCACCTGGCTTAGGGTTTGCCCCCCCTTTTCTCTCCCCTGCGCATTGGGCTGAGTAGGGAGGCGCACCAGCCCACCTAGGGGCTGGTTCCCACCCCCACTTGGCCCACCTTACCTCCCGGGGTCGTTGCCCCCCTTCGGTGGTCCCCCGGGGCCACCTCCGGTGGTCCCGGTACGTTACCGGTGATGGCCGAAACACTTCCAGTATCCGAAACCATCCGTCCTATATATCAATCTTTACCTCCGGACCATTCCGGAGCTCCTCGTGACGTCCGGGATCTCATCCAGGACTCCGAACAACTTTTGGCAACCTCGTATAACAATTCCCTATAACCCTAGCGTCATCGAACCTTAAGTGTGTAGACCCTACGGGTTCGGGAGACAGGCAGACATGACTGAGACACCTCTCTGGCCAATAACCATCAGCAGGGTCTGGATACCCATGGTGGCTCCCACTTGCTCCACGATGATCTCATCGGATGAACCACGATTTCAAGGATTCAATCAATCCCGTATACGATTCCCTTTGTCTGTCGGTATAGAACTTGCCCGGGATTCGATTGTCGGTATACCTATACCTTGTTCAATCTCGTTACCGGTAAGTCTCTTTACTCGTTCCGTAGCACGTCATCGTGTGACTAACTCCTTAGTCACATTGAGCTCATGATGATGTTCTACCGAGTGGGCCCACAGATACCTCTCCGTCACACGGAGTACAAATCCCGATCTCGATTCGTACCAACCCAACAGACACTTTCGGAGGTACCCGTAGTGCACCTTTATAATCACCCAATTACGTTGTGACGTTTGATACACCCAAAGCACTCCTACGGTATCCGGGAGTTGCACAATCTCACGGTCGAAGGAAAAGATACTTGACATTAAAAAAGCTTAGGATTGGGTCTTGTCCATCACATCATTCTCCCAATGATGTGATCCCGTCATCAATGACATCTAATGCCCATGATCAGGAAACCATGATCATCTATTGACTAACGAGCTAGACAACTAGAGGCTTGCTAGGGACACACTGTGATCTATTTATTCACACATGTATTACTGTTTCCTGTTAATACAATTATAGCATGAACAATAGACGATTATCATGAACAAGGAAATATGATAATAACCATTTTATTATTGCCTCTAGGGCATATTTCCAACAGAGACCAGCAACGAGAGAGGTTGTAGAGCATCTTCATACCTTTGAAGATCGCTAAGCGGAAGCGTTACTATGAACGCGGTCGATGGAGTTGTACTCGCAGCGATTCAGATCGCGGTCGGTTCCGATCTATGTGCCGAATCACAGCACCTCCGCGTTCAACACACGTACAGCCCGGTGACGTCTCCAACGCCTTGATCCAGCAAGGAGGAGGGAGAAGTTGAGGGAGAGCTCCAGCATCACGACAGCGTGGTGGCGGTGGAGCTACGAGGTCTCCCGACAGGGCTTCGCCAAGCACCGTGGGAGAGGAGAAAGAGGAGAAGCAGGGCTGCGCCAAGAGAGAGATTTCGTGTGTCTCAAATCAGCCAAATCCTCCACTATATAGGGGGAGAGGGAGGGGGTGCCCCTTTAGGGTTCCCACCCCCAAAGGGTGCGGCAGCCCCATCTAGGGCTAGTGGTGGCGGCCAGGGCAAGAGAGAAGGGGGTGTGATACGTCTCAAACGTATCTATAATTTTTGATGGTTTCATGTTGTTATCTTGTCAACTTTGGATGTTTTATATACCTTTTGTATATTTTTTGGGACTAACTTATTAATTCAGTGCCAAGTGCCAGTTCCTGTTTTTTCTGTGTTTTTGACTCTTTTTAGATCTGATTTTGGAATGGAGTCCAAATGGAATAAAATCCCCGAAATAATTTTTTCCAGAACAGAAGAAGATCGGGGGACTTGAGGTCCAAGGCAGGAGGCCCATAGGGAGCCCACAAGCCCTGTGGACGCGGCCAGGGGGGTCCCGCGGCCACCAGGCTTGTGGCCTCCCTAGAGCTCCCCTGACCTAGCTCTTTGGCCTATATATTCCCTAAAATCCCAGAAAAAATAAGGGCGTCCACGAAACCAGTTTTCCGCCGCCGCAAGCTTCCATTTCCGCGATATCTCATCTGGAGACCCTTCCCGGTGCCCTGCCGGAGGGGACTTTGGAGCTGGAGGGCTTCTACATCAACATCATTGCCTCTCCAATGACTCGTGAATAGTCTACTTCAGACCTACGGGTCCGTAGTTAGTAGCTTGATGGCTTCTTCTCTCTCTTGGATCTTCAATACAAAGTCCTCCATGATCTTCATGGAGATCTATCCGATGTAATCCTCTTTGGCGGTGTGTTTGTCGAGATCCGATGAATTGTGGATTTGTGATCAGATTATCTATGATTTATATTTGAGTCTTTGCTGATTTCTTATATGCATGATTTGATATCCTTGTAAGTCTCTCCGAGTCTTGGGTTTTGTTTGGCCAACTAGATCTATGATTCTTGAAATGGGAGAAGTGCTTGGTTTTGGGTTCATACCGTGTGGTGACCGTTCCCAGTGACAAAAGGGTCACCAAGGCACGCATCGCGTTGTTGCCATCAAGGGTAACAAGATGGGCTTTCATCATAGATTTGATATTGTCCATCTACATCATGTCATCTTGCTTAAGGCGTTAGTTTGTTCTTATGAACTCAATACACTAGATGCATGTTGGATAGCGGTCGACGTGTGGAGTAATAGTAGTAGATGCAGAAAGTATCGGTCTACTTGTTTTGGACATGATGCATATATGTATGATCATTGCCATAGAGAACGTCATGACTTTGCGCGGTTCTATCAATTGCTCGACAGTAATTCGTTCACCCACCGTCTATTTGCTTTCATGAGAGAAGCCACTAGTGAACACTACGGCCCCCGGTGTATTCACAACTATCATCTCAGCTTTTACTTTTACTTTGCTTTGCTTTTTGCTTTCAGTTCTCACTTTGCAAACAATCTATAAGGGATTGACAACCCCTTCATAGCGTTGGGTGCAAGCTCTTTGTGTTTGTGCAGGTACTTGTGACTTGACGCGATTCTCCTACTGGATTGATACCTTGGTTCTCAAACTGAGGTAAATACTTACCGCCGCTGTGCTACATCACCCTTTCCTCTTCAAGGGAACACCAACGCAAGGCTCCAAGGCCGCGGCAGAATCCTTTGCATATTTGCCAAGGAAATCCCTATAGGCGTAGCCAGCAGCAGAAGGATTTCTCGTGCCTTTGCCGGGGAGATCAAGTCAAGATCTATCCAAGTAAGTTTCACAAACTCATTTCTTGCATTTACCTTTTTTGTCAGTTGCCTCTCGTTTTCCTCTCCCCCACTTCACATTTTCCATTTATTTGCCTTTCTCCTTTGTCGTTTTCATTTGCCTTTTGCCGTTTTCATTTGCCTTTCTCCTTTGCCGTTTTCATTTGCCTTTTTGCCGTTCTCTTTTGCCCGTTTCACTCGCTTACTTCCTGCTCGTTTGTGTGTGGGACAGTCGATCAATGGCTAGACCCACCACTCCAAACGATACCCCTGAGAACGAAGTTCTCAATTTCAAGCAGAATGAGGAAGAAAATTTAAAGGACGCTTGGTACAGGATTTTCAATGCTCAAAGTAGATCTACTCATAAGCAATCCACTACCGTTCTTCTTTGCAGTTTTTATATTGCAATCTCTCCTTGGAATAGGTATATTCTTGATACCATCGTAGGTGGGAATTTTTTGGGGAGCCATACTGTTGACTCCTATGGAGCTATCATGAATTTGGTAGGCTCACCCCCGCTCATGGTTAATGAAACTACCTTGACCTTGGAACACGTGATGCAAAGGCTTGACGCCATTGAAAACAAAATTGCCACAATTGAACTTATTGAGGATTTGGATAGGAAGATCCACAATCAAATTACTCAGTACGGATCCAAAGTGGGAATGATTTTGAAAAATTTAAGGGAGAAGGAACCTATATTTAATGATTCCTCTAGAATTGGCAAACTAGAAGATGTCACAACCAACTTGGGTTCCGCTTTTGCCGTTGTGCAAAATACTCCAAATCTCACTCTCAAAAAGACCGCCAAGTCTGTTTTTGTTCCGAAAGCTAGTGGTGAGTCATATAATAAAGATGAAGATCTTAAGATGATAAATGATCACACTACTTATGGTTTGCGCACCAAAGATGACTATACGTGATTCCATCACCTTATGCCTAGCTAAGGGCGTTAAACAATAGCGCTTGTTGGGAGGCAACCCAACGAATCTATCCTTTTTATTTCTATTTTGTGTTTTCCACACTTTCATAATACTGTTATGATTGTGTTTTTTTGTGTTTCTTTTGCGTTTGTGCCAAGTGAAACCGTTATGATTAGTCTTGGAGATGATCGTTTGATCATGCTGGAAAAGACAGAAACTTTCTACTCACGAAAAGAATTTTCATTCTTTTTGTGAGAGCTTTTGAGTTGATTCTTTTTGCTGCTGATTGCTACACAAATTCTTCAGACGGTCGTAATTTTTCAGAATTTGTGAAGTACCAGAAGTATACGAAGTATACAGATTGCTACAGACTGATCTGCTGTTAACAGATTCTGTTTTTGTTGACTTGGTTGCTTATTTTGATGAAACTATGGATAGTATCGGGGGGTATTAGCCATGGAAGATTGAAAATACAGTAACCCAACATCAACATAAGTAGAATTTAAGTTTGCTACAGTACCTAAGGAAGTGGTGATTTGCTTTCTTATACTAATGATATCACGAGTTTCTGTTTAAGTTTCGTGTTGTGAAGTTTTCAAGTTTTGGGTGATATTCTTATGGACAGAGAGATAAAGAGTGGCAAGAGCTCAAGCTTGGGGATGCCCAAAGCACCCCAAGTTGATTCAAGGATGCTGAAAAAGCCTAAGCTTGGGGATGCCCCGGGAAGGCATCCCCTCTTTCGTCTTCAATCCATCGGTAGCGTTACTTGGGGCTATATTTTTATTCACCACATGTTATGTGTTTTTCTTGGAGCGTCTTGTATCGTAGGAGTCTTTTATTTTTGTTGTGTCACATTCTTCCTTGCTGCACACCTAGAGAGAGAGACATGCACTCACCGTGATTTTGTCGAGCTTCACTTATATCTTTTGGTTAGACAATTCATCTCACATGTGTTTCACTTATATCTTTTGAGCTAGTTGATTTTGCTCTGTGTGTTTCACTTCTATCTTTTGGAGCACGGAAGCGCATGGCGTGGTAGTTGATCTATGCTATGAAAGTAGTCTCAAAAGGGGTAAAAACTTCCACCTTCATGTGCATTGAGCAGTTAGAGAAGTTTGATTCATCTCAATTAGTTTTGAGTTGTGGTTGTGGTAATATTGAAGTTATACTAGTAAGGTGTTGTGGATCTAGAAATACTTGTGTTGAAGTTAGTGATTCCCGTAGCATGCACGTATGATGAACCACTATGTGATGAAGTCTGAGCATGATTAGTTTATTGATTGTCATCCTTTGTGTAGCGGTCGGGATCGCGCGATGGTTTATACCTACCAACCCTTCCCTTAGGAGTATGCGTTGAATGCTTTGTTGCGATCACTACTAAAACTGTTGCAACAAGTATATGAGTTCTTCATGACTAATGTTGAGTCCATGGTTTAGATGCACTTTGACCTTCCACCATCACTATCTTCTTTAGTGTCGTGCAACTTTCGCCGGTGCATAAAACCCACCATTATCCTCCCTCAAAACAGCCACCATACCTACCTACTATGGCTTTTTCAAAGCCATTCCGAGATATATTGCCATGCAACTACCACCATGACATGTGCCAGCACTTCTACATTGCCATTGCATGATCACAAGATAGCTAGCATGATGTTTCCATTGATTTCTATGCCATGCTAGATCATTGGCACGGTACACTACCGAAGGCATTCCATATAGAGTCATCATTTCTCTAAGTTTTGAGTTGTAATTGTCATGATCATCATTGATGGAGCATTGTCCCATGTGAGGAAATAAAAGAGGCGAGCGAAGCCCATTTACAAAAAGAGGCCAAAGATGCCCACAAAAATAAAAACAAAATATAAATATATATAAAAAAAGAGGCCAAAGAGCCCACCAAAAAAATGAGAGAAAAAGAGAGAAGGGACAGTGCTACTATCTTTCCACACTTGTGCTTATTAAGCACCATGATCTTCATGATTGAGAGTCTCTCGTATCATCACCACCATATAGCTAGTGGGAAATTTTCATTATATACTTGGCTTGTATATTCCAATGATAGGCTTCCTCAAAATTGCCTTAGGTCTTCGTGAGCAAGCAAGTTGGATGCACACCCACTAGTTTTCTTTAAGAGCTTTCACATACTCCTAGCTCTAGTGCACCATTTGTATGGCAATCCCTACTCATTCACATTGATATCTATTGATGAGCAACTCCATAGTTCATTGATATGCCTAGTCAATGTGACCATCTTCTCCTTGTTTGCCTTGCAACCTCCACCACACTCCATTCCACATTAGTGCTAAAACAATGGCTCACGCTCATGTATTGCGTGAGAGTTGAAAAGGTTTAAGAAAGTAGAGGTGTGAAAACAATTACTTGGCCAATATCGAGGTTGTGCATGATTTAAATTCGTTGTGCAAGGATGATAGAGCATAGCAAGACTATATGATTTTGTAGGGATAACTTTCTTTTGGCCTTGTTATTTTGAAAGTTCATGATTACCTTGCTAGTTTGCTCGAAGTATTATTGTCTCCACGTCAATAGCAAACTATTGTTTTGAATCTAACGGATCTGAACATTCATGTCACATAAGAGGAGTTACAAAGGACATATATGCTAGGTAGCATGAACGCATCAAAATTAATTCTTTATCACTTTCCTACTTGAGGACGAGCAGGAGTTAAGCTTGGGGATGCTTGATACGCCTCAAACGTATCTATAATTTTTGATGGTTTCATGTTGTTATCTTGTCAACTTTGGATGTTTTATATACCTTTTGTATCTTTTTTGGGACTAACTTATTAATTCAGTGCCAGTTCCTGTTGTTTCTGTGTTTTTGACTCTTTTCAAATCTGATTTTGGAACGGAGTCCAAAAGGAATAAAATCCCTGAAATAAATTTTTCCAGAATAGAAGAAGACCGGGGGACTTGAGGGCCAAGGCAGGAGGCCCACAGGGAGCCCCCAAGCCCTGTGGCCGCGGCCAGGGGGTCCCGCGGCCACCAGGCTTGTGGCCTCCCTGGAGCTCCCCTGCCCTAGCTCTTTGGCCTATATATTCCCTAAAATCCCAGAAAAAATAAGGGCGTCCACGAAACCACTTTTCCGCCGCCGCAAGCTTCCGTTTCCGCGAGATCTCATCTGGAGACCCTTCCCGGTGCCCTGCCGGAGGGGACTTTGGAGCTGGAGGGCTTCTACATCAACATCATTGCCTCTCTAATGACTCGTGAGTAGTCTACTTCAGACCTACGGGTCTGTAGTTAGTAGCTAGATGACTTCTTCTCTCTCTTGGATCTTCAATACAAAGTTCTCCATGATCTTCATGGAGATCTATCCGATGTAATCCTCTTTGGCGGTGTGTTTGTCGAGATCCAATGAATTGTGGATTTGTGATCAGATTATCTATGATTTATATTTGAGTCTTTGCTGATTTCTTATATGCATGATTTGATATCCTTGTAAGTCTCTCCAAGTCTTGGGTTTTGTTTGGCCAACTAGATCTATGATTCTTGCAATGGGAGAAGTGCTTGGTTTTGGGTTCATACCGTGGGGTGACCTTTCCCAGTGACAGAAGGGGTAGCAAGGCACTCATCGTGTTGTTGCCATCAAGGGTAACAAGATGGGCTTTCATCATAGATTTGAGATTGTCCATCTACATCATGTCATCTTGCTTAAGGCGTTACTCTATTCTTATGAACTCAATACACTAGATGCATGCTGGATAGCGGTCGACGTGTGGAGTAATAGTACTAGATGCAGAAAGTATCGGTCTACTTGTCTTGGATGTGATGCCTATATGTATGATCATTGCCATAGATAACGTTATGACTTTGCGCGGTTCTGTCAATTGCTCGACAGTAATTCGTTCGCCCACCGTCTACTTGCTTTCATGAGAGAAGCCACTAGTGAACACTACGGACCCCGGGTCTATTCACAACTATCATCTAAGCTTTTACTTTTACTTTGCTTTGCTTTTTTTCTTTCAGTTCTCACTTTGCAAACAGTCTATAAGGGATTGACAACCCCTTCATAGTGTTGGGTGCAAGCTCTTTGTGTTTGTGCAGGTACTTGTGACTTGACGCGATTCTCCTACTGGATTGATACCTTGGTTCTCAAAATGAGGGAAATACTTACCGCCGTTGTGCTACATCACTCTTTCCTCTTCATGGGAACACCAACGCAAGGCTCCAAGGCCGCGGGGAATCCTTTGCATATTTGCCAAGGAAATCCCTATAGGCGTAGCTAGCAGCAGGGTGGCGTAGGCCCATCTTCACTATGGTTTCCCCCCTTCCCTCTCTTGTGGCGCCTTGGGCCTAGGTGGGAGGCGCACCAGCCCACCTTTCGGTCCATGCTAGACTTTGGGGCTGGTGGCCCCTCCCATGGACCCCCGAAACCCTTTCGGTGGTCCCGATACATTACCGGTGTCGCCCGAAACAATTCCGGCGACCAAATCCTCACTTCCTATATATAATTCTTTACCTCCAGACTATTCCGGAGCTCCTCGTGAAGTCCGGGATCTCATCCGGGACTCTGAACAACCTTCGGTAACCTTGTATAACAATTCCCTATAACCCTGGCGTCATCGAACCTTAAGTGTGTAGACCCTACGGGTTCGGGAGGCATGCAGACATGACCGAGACACCTCTCCGGCCAATAACCATCAAGGGGGTCTGGATACCCATGGTGGCTCCAGCATGTTCCATGATGATGTCATCGGATAAAACCACGATGTCAAGGATTCCATCAATCTCGTATACAATTCCATTTGTCTACCGGTATAGAACTTGCCCGAGATCCGATCGCCGGTATCCCCATACCTTGTTCAATCTCGTTGCCGACAAGTCTCTTTACTCGTTCCGTAGCACATCATCCCTGTGACTAACTCCTTAGTCACATTGAGCTCATTATGATGATGTTCTACCGAGTGGGCCCACAGATACCTCTTCGTCACACGGAGTGATAAATCTCGATCTCGATTCGTACCAACCCCACAGATACTTTCGGAGATACCCGTAGTGCACCTTTATAGTCACCCAGTTACGTTGTGATGTTTGATACACCCAAATCACTCCCACGGTATCCGGGAGTTGCACAATCTCATGGTCGAAGGAAAAGATACTTGACATTCGAAAAGCTTTAGCATACGAACAACACGATCTAGTGCTATGCTTAGGATTGGGTCTTGTCCATCACATCATTCTCCTAATGATGTGATCCCGTTATCAATGACATCCAATGTCCATGATCAGGAAACCATGATCATCTATTGATCAACGAGCTAGCCAACTAGAGGCTTGCTAGGGACACATTGTGATCTATTTATCCACACATGTATTACTGTTTCCTGTTAATACAATTATAGCATGAACAATAGACGATTATCATGAACAAGGTAATATGATAATAATCATTTTATTATTGCCTCTAGGGCATATTTCCAACAGTCTCCCACTTGCACTAGAGTCAATAATCTAGTTCACATCACTATGTGATTGCAATGAATTCAACACCCATACAGTTCTAGGGTTCGATCATTTCTTGCTTGTGAGAGAGGTTTATAGTCAACTGGTCTGAACCTTTTAGATCTGTGTGTGCTTTAGAAATCTCTACGTCATCCTATAGATGCTACTACTCCCCATCTGGAACCATTCCAGATGATTGCTCCACTATACGAATCCGGTTTACTACTCATAGTCCTCTGGATTAGTGACAAAGCTTGCATCGACATAACTCCTTTACGAGGAACTCTTTAATCACCTCCATAATTGAGAAAAATTCCTTAGTCCATTAGTTACTAAGGATAACTTCGACCGCTGTCCAGTGATCCATTCCTGGATCACTCTTGTACCCCATGACTAACTCATGGCAAGGCACGCTTTAGGTGCGGTACATAGCATAACATACTTATAGAGCCTACGGTTGATGCATAGGGGACGATATTCGTCCTTTCTCTTTCTTCTGCCGTGGTCGGGCTTTGAGCCCTACTCAAATTTACACCTTACAACATAGCAATAACTCCTTCTTTGCTGATCTATTTTGAACTCCTTCAAAAACTTTTCAAGGCATGCATTTCGTTGAAAGTTCCATTAAGCACTTTGATCTATCTTTATAGATCTTGATGTTCAACTCTCAAGTAGCTACATCTAGGTTGTCCTTTTAAAAAACTCCTTTCAAACAACCCTTTATGCTTTGTAGAAATTCTACATAATTTGTGATCAACAGTATGTCTACCACATATATTTATCAGAAATTTTATAGTGCTCCCACTCACCTTTTGGAAATACAAGTTTCTCACAAACTTTTTATAGAACCAAAAACTTTGATCATCTCATCAAAGTGTATATTCCAACTCCGAGATGCTTGCTCCAGTCCATAGAGGGATCGCTAGAGCTTTGCATACTTGTTAGTACCCTTTAGGATCAACAAATCTTCTCATTGTATCACATACAACCTTTCCTCAAGGAAACCGTCGAGGAAACAATATTTTGACATCCTATCTGCAATATTTCATAAATGATGCAGCAACTACTAACATAATTTCAACAGACTTCCAGCATCGCTACGAGTGAGAAAGTCTCGTCGTAGTCAACTCTTTGAACTTTGTCGAAAACACCTTCGCGACAAGTCGAGCTTTCTTAATGTTGACTTTTCACCATCATCGTCTCTCTTCCTTTTAAAGATCCATTCATAATTAATAGTCTTATGACCATCAAGTGGTTCCTCCAAAGTCTATACTTTGTTTTCATACATGGATCTTCTCTCGGATTTCATGGCCTCCAGCCATTTGTCGGAATCCGGGCCCACCATCGCTTCTCCATAGCTCGTAGGTTCATTGTTGTCCAACAACATGACTTTCAAGACAGGGTTACTGCACCACTCTGTAGCAGCAGTACGTGACCTTGTCGACCTACGAGATTTCTAGTAACTTGATCTGAAGTCTCATGATCATTATCATTGGCTTCCACTTCAATTGGTGTAGGCGCCACAGGAACAACTTCCTACGCCCTCCTACACACACACTGGTTGAAGTGATGGTTCACATAACCTCATCAAGTTTCCACCAAAACTCCCACTCAATTCTTTTGAGAGAAACCTTTCCTCGAGAAAGACCCGTTTCTAGAAACAAACACATTTGCTTCCGGATCTGAGATAGGAGGTATACCCAACTGTTTTGGGTGTCCTATGAATATGCATTTATCCGCTTTGGGTTTGAGCTTATCTGGCTGAAACTCTTCCACATAAGCATCACAACCCCAAACTCTTATGAAATGACAGCTTAGGTTTCTCTAAACCATAGTTCATGCGGTGTCATCTTAACGGAATTACGTGGTGCCCTATTTAATGTGAATGTGGTTGTCTCTAATGCCTAACCCATAAACGATATTGGTAATTTGATAAGAAATATCATATTATGCACTATGTCTAATAGTGCACGATTATGACATACGGACACACCATCAGACTATGGTGTTCTAGGTGGCATGAGTTGTGAAACATTTTTCACGTGAAACAATTTTCACCTTGTCTTCAACGTTTAACAAACTCGTAAGTCAGATATATATGTTTACCTCCACAATCACATCGTAGACATATTATCCTCTTGTCACGATGATCTTCAACTTCACTCTAAAATTACTTGAAACTTTTACAATAATTCAGACATGTGTTTCATCAAGTAAATACACTAGTATCTACTCAAATCATTTCTGAAGTAAGAACATAATGATATCCACTGCGTGCCTCAGTACTCATCGGACTACACACATCAAAATGTATTACTTCCAACAAGTTACATTCTTGTTCCATCTCACTGGAAAAAGAGGTCTTCAGTCATCTTGCCCATGTGGTACGATTTGCATTTCTCAAGTGATTCAAAAATCAAGTGAGTCAAACGATCCATCCACATGGAGTTTCTTCATGCGTTTATATCAACGGGCATGGTTTGCACGTCCCAAACGTTTCAAAAAATGAGTGAGTACAAAGATCCATCAGCATGGAGCTTCTTCATGCATTTTATACCAACATGACTCAAGCAACAGTGCCACAAGTAATTGGTACTATCATTACTACTTTGTATCTTTTGGCAACAATATTATGGACATGTGTATCACTACGATCGAGATTCAATAAACCATCCATTCTAGGTGCAAGACCATTGAAGGTATCATTCAAGTAAACAAAATAATCATTATTCTCTTTACATGAATAATCGTATTTTCCATGAACATATTCCAATCATGTCTATGCTCAACGCAAACACCAAATAACAATTATTTAGGTTTAACACTAATCTCGATGGTAGAGGGAGCGTGCGATGTTTGATCATATCAACCTTGGAAACACTTCCAACACACATCGTCACCTCGCCTTTATCTAGTCTCCGTTTAATACGTAGCTCTCATTTCGAGTTGCTAACACTTAGAAATCGAACCGGTATCTAATACCCTGGTGCTACTAGGAGTACTAGTAAAGTACACACCAATATTATGTATATCCAATATTCTTCTTGTTGACTTTGCCATCCTTCTTATCTACCAAGTGTCTAGAGTAGTTCCTCTTCAGTGACTGTTCCCCTCATTGCAGAAGCACTTAGTCTCGGGTTTGGGTTCAACCTCGGGTCTCTTCACTATAGAAGCAACTGGTTTGCGTTTAATGAAGTATCCCTTCATGCCCTTTCCCTTCTTGAAACTAGCGGTTTCACAAACCATCAACAATTGATGCTCCTATTCAATTTCTACTTCTGCGGTGTCAAACATCGTGAATGGCTCAGGGATCATCATATCCATCCTTGATATGCTATAGTTCATCATGAAGCTTTAGTAGCTTGGTGTCAGGTACTTTGGAGAACTATCACTGTCACATCTGGAAGATCAACTCCCACTCGATTCAAGCGATTGTAGTACTCAGACAATATGAGCACATGCTCAACGATTGAGCTCTTCTCCTTTACTTTGCAGACAAATAATCTTGTCGGAGGTCTCATACCTCTCAACAAGGGCACGAGCATGAAATCACAATTTCATCTCTTGGATCATCACGTATGTCCCGCGATGTTCGAAACGTCTTTAATGCCTTCATTCTAAGCCATTCAAGCAATATGCATTGAACTATCATGTAGTTATCAAAAAGGTGTATGTCGGATGTTCGCAACATCCACATATCACGCTTGGGGTTTAGCACATCGATCGGTGCATTAAGGACATAAGCCTTCTGTTTAGCAATGAGGACAATCCTCAGTTAACGGACCGAGTCCGCACAATTGCTACTTCTATCTTTCAACCATATTTTCTCTAGGAACGTATCAAATATCGTAGAGATATAGCGTAAGTTACAACATAATTTGCAAAGACCTATTTGACTATGTTCATGATAATTAAGTTCATCTAATGAATTCCCACTTAGATCAACATCCCTCTAGTCATCCAAGTGTTACACGATCCACGTTGACTAGACCATGTCCGATCATCATGTGAGACGGACTAGTCATCAATGGTGAGCATCTCCATGCTAATCGTATCAACCATACGACTTATGTTCGACCTTTCGATCTCCCGTATTCGAGGCCATGTATGTACATGCTAGGCTCGTCGGGTCAACCTAAGTGTTCTGCGTGTGTAAACTGGCTTACACCCGTTGTATGCGAACGTTAGAATCTATCACACCCGATCATCACGTGGTGCTTTGATACAACGATCCTTCGCAAAGTTGCACACTTAGGGGAATAATTTCTCGAAATTTTCATGAGGGACCATCTTATCTTTGCTACCGTCATTCTAAGCAATAAGATGTAAAACATGATAAACATCACATGCAATCATATAGTGACATGATATGGCCATATCATCTTGCTCCTTTGATCACCATCTTCGGGGCACCATGATCATCATTGTCACCGGAAAGACACAATGATCTCCATCATCATGATCTCCATCATTGTGTCCCCGTGAAGTCGTCACGCCAATCTATTACTTCTACTACTATATCTAACGTTTGCATCTCATACAATAAATTAAGACAACTCCTATGGCTCCTACCAGTTGTCATACTCATCGACATGCAAGTCGTGAACCCTATTACAAGAACATGATCAATCTCATACATCACATATGCAACATCACATCCTTTTGGCCATATCACATCACATGGCATACCCTACAAAAACAAGTTAGACGTCCTCTAATTGTTGTTCCAAGTTTTACGTGGATGATTTGGGTTTCTAGCAAGAACGTTTTTTACCGATGTGACAGCCACAACGTTGATATGCCAATGCTATTTACCCTTCATAAGGACCCTCTTCATCGAATCCTATCCGACTAAAGTGGGAGAGACAGGCACCCGCTAGCCACCTTCTGCACCTGGTGCATGTCTGTCGGTGGAACCATTCTCACGTAAGAGTACGTGTAAAGTCGGTCCGGGACACTTCATCCCACGATGCCGCTGAATCAAGATAAGACTAGTAACGGCAAGCAATTGACAAAATCAGCGCCCATAACTTTTGTGTTCTACTCGTGCATAGAATCTACGCATAGAACCTTGACTCTGATGCCACTGTTGGCTAACGTAGCAAAGATTCAAAAAATTTCCTATGCCATACAAGGATCTATCTATGGAGAGACCAGCAACGAGAGAGGTTGTAGAACATCTTCATACCTTTGAAGATCGCTAAGCGTAAGCGTTACTATGAACGCGGTCGATGGAGTCGTACTCGCAGCGATTCAGATCGCGGTCGATTCCGATCTATGTGCCGAATCACGACACCTCCGCGTTCAACACACGTACAGCCCGGTGACGTCTCCCATGCCTTGATCCAGCAAGGAGAAGGGAGAGGTTGAGGGAGAGCTCCGGCATCACGACGATGTGGTGGCGGTGGAGCTACGAAGTCTCCCGGCAAGGCTTCGCCAAGCACCGTGGGAGAGGAGAAAGAGGAGAAGCAGGGCTGCGCCGAGAGAGATTTTGTGTGTCTCAAATCAGCCAAAACCTCCACTATATATATGGGGAGAGGAAGGGGGTGCCCCCTTTAGGGTTCCCACCCCCAAAGGGTGTGGCAGCCCCATCTAGGGCTAGTGGTGGCGGCCAGGGCAAGAGAGAGGGGGGTGGCGCAGGCCCATCTGCACTAGGGTTTCCCTCCTTCCCTCTCTTGTGGCGCCTTGGGCCTAGGTGGGAGGTGCACCAGCCCACTCTGGGTTGGGTCCCTTCCACCTTTTGGCCCATGCTAGACTTCGGGGCTGGTGGCTGCTACGGTGACAGAAATCTTCTGTCGTCTCTTGAGCTTGAGTTGGTTTTTCCCTTGAAGAGGAAAGGGTGATGCAGCACAGGAGCAGTAAGTATTTCTCTCAGTTTGAGAACCAAGGTATCAATCCAGTAGGAGAATCTCGTCAAGTCCAGAGTACCTGCACAAACACAAAAGAGCTTGCACCCAACGCTATAAAGGGGTTGTCAATCCCTTCAAGATTGATTGCAAAGTGAGATCTGAAGGCGGAAAGTGCAACGAAGAAAAAGTGTAAGGCTGAAAATATGGTGTGAAGTAGACCCGGGGGCCATAGTGTTCACTAGAGGCTTCTCTCAAAATAGCAAATATTATGGTGGGTGAACAAATTACTGTCGAGCAATTGATAGAACCGCGCAAAGTCATGACGATATCTAAGGCAATGATCATACATATAGGCATCACGTCCGAGACAAGTAGACCGATACTTTCTGCATCTACTACTCTTACTCCACACATCGACCGCTATCCAGCATGCATCTAGTGTATTGAGTTCATGACGAACAGAGTAACGCCTTAAGCAAGATGACATGATGTAGAGGGATAAACTCAAACCAATGATGAAAACTCCATCTTTTTACCGTTGATGGCAACAACATGATGCGTGCCTCGCTACCCCTTCTGTCACTGGGTGAGGTCACCGCATGGTATGAATCCAAAACCAAGCACTTTTCCCATTGCAAGAATCATAGATCAAGATGGCCAAGCAAAACCCACAACTCGAAGAGAATTACAAGGATATGAAATCATGCATAAGAGAGATCAGAAGAAACTCAAATAAGATTCATAGATAATATGATCAGAAATCCACAATTCATCGTATCTCGACAAACACACCGCAAAATAAGATTACATCGGATAGATCTCCATGATGATCATGGAGAACTTTGTATTGAAGATCCAAGAGAGAGAAGAAGCCATCCAGTTACTAGCTATGGACCCGTAGGTCTATGATGAACTACTCACGCATCATCGGAGAGGTTATGGTGTTGATGAAAGAAGCCCTCCGTATCCGAATCCCCCCTCCGGCAGGGCACCAGAACGTGCCCCAGATGGGATCTTGCGGAGACAGAAGCTTGCGGCGGCGGAAAAGTACTTTCGATGATCTTCTGATTTTTTCTGGAATTATTCGGAATATATAGTCGAAACACCTAGGGCAGAGGTGGCCCAGGGAGCCCACAAGCGTGGGAGGTGCGGGCCCCCTGGCCGCGGCTAGGGGGCTTGTGGGGTCCCTGGTGGCCCCCTGCCTTGGTTCTCAACTTTCCGGATCTTCTTCTGTTTCGGAAAAAATCTTTTTGGAAGTTTCATTCCGTTTGGACTCCGTTTAAAATCCTCCTCTGAAAGGGGTCAAAAACACGGAAAAAATAGGAACTGGCACTTGGCACTGAGTTAATAAGTTAGTCCCAAAGAGATATAAAAGGCATACAAAACATCCAAAGTTTGACAGGATAATAGCATGAAACCATCAAAAAATATAGATACGTTGGAGATGTATCAAGCATCCCCAAGCTTAACTCATGCTCGTCCTCGAGTAGGCAAGTGATAAAGACTGAATTTTTGATGTGGAATGCTACCTAGCATAGTTCTCCTTTGTAACTTCTTTCGTGTGACATGAATTTTCAGATCCGTAAGATTCAAAAAAATAGTTTGCTATTGACATGAAAACAATAATATTTCAAGCAAACTAGCAAGGTAATCATGAACTTTCGAAATAACAAGGCCAAAGAGAGTCATCCCTACAAAATCATATAGTCTGGCTATGCTCTATCATCCCCACACAACTAATTTAAATCATGCACAACCCCGGTATTGGCCAAGTAATTGTTTTCGCACTCTTACTTTCTCAAACCTTTTATAACTATCACGCAATACATGAGCGTGAGCCATGGATATAGCACTATAAGTGGAATAGAGTGTGGTGGTGGTTGTGAGACAAAAAGGGAGGAGATGGTCACATTGACTCGGTGTATCAAAGGGCTATGGAGATGCCCATTAATAGATATCAATGTGAATGAGTAGGGATTGCCATACAAAGGATGCACTAGAGCTATAAGTATGTGAAAGCTCAAAAGGAGAACTAGTGGGTGTGCATCCAACTTGCTTGCTCACGAAGACCTAGGGCAATTTTGAGGAAGCCCATCATAGGAATATACAAGCCAAGTTATATAATGAAGATTCCCACTAGCATATGGTGGTGACGAAATGAGAGGCTCTCAATCATGAAGAACATGGTGCTATTATGAAGCACAAGTGTGGAAAAAGATAGTAGCATTGTCCCTTCTCTCATTTTCTCTTTTTTTTATTTGGGCACTTCGGCCTCTCTTTTTTTCTCTCTTTTTTTATTTGGTCACTTTGGCCTCTCTTTTTTTCCTCACATGGGACAATGTTCTAATAATGATGACCATCACACTTTTATTTACTCACAGCTCAAAGCTCAGAACGATGATGACTCTATAGGAAATGCCTCCGGTAGTGTACCGGGATGGAACGATCTAGCTTGGCGTATGACGTTGAAACATCTCGCTAGCTATCTTACGATCATGCAATGGCAATATGAGAGTGACGGCACATGTCATGAGACGGAACGGTGGGAGTTGCATGGCAATATATCTCGGAATGGCTATGAAAATGCCATAGTGGGTAGGTATGGTGGCTGTTTTGAGGAAGGCATATGGTGGGTTTGTGCACCGGCAAGAATTGCGCGGCACTAGAGAGGCTAGCAATGGTGGAAGGTGAAAGTGTATCTATACCATGGACTCACATTAGTCATGAAGAACTCACATACTTGTTGCGAAAGTTTTTATTAGTAATCGAAACAAAGTGCTAAACGCATACTCCTAGGGGAAGGGTTGGTTGGTGTTAACCATCGCGCGATCCCGACCGCAACACAAAGGATGACAATCAATAGATCAATTATGCTCCGACTTACTAACATAGTGGTTCACCATACGTGCATGCTACAGGAATCACTAACTTCAACACAAGTATTTCTAGATTCACAACACCCTACTAACATAACTCTTAATATTACCAAATCCACGTCTCAAAACTAATTGAGAGGAATCAAACTTCTCTTTATACTCAATGCACATGAAGATGGAGGTTTTTGTATCCTCTTTGGGTACCTATCACCTTTGGGGACTACTTTCATAGCACAAGGCAACTACTAAGTCACGCACCGCCGTGCTCTAAAAGATCTAAGTGAAGCACTATGAGCATTCTAGCAAAATCATGATGAGTGCATGTCTCTCTCAAGTTTGGAAGGAGGAGTCCTTCCCCTTTTTCCCACCTCCTCCTTTTTTTTCTCTTTGATTTTATTCCTATGGCGCATAGGGCCTTCTTGGGCTGACCCACCAGCCCACTAAGGGCTGGTGCGCCACCCCCAAGGCCTATGGGCTTCCCCGGGGTGGGTCCCCCCCCCCCCCCCCGGTGAACACCCGGAACCCATTCGTCATTCCCGGTACATTCCCGGTAACTCCGAAAACCTTTCGGTAATCAAATGAGGTCATCCTATATATCAATCTTCGTTTCCAGACCATTCCGGAAACCCTCGTGACGTCCGTGATCTCATCCGGGACTCCCAACAACATTCGGTAACCAACCATATAACTCACATACGCATAAAACAACGTCGAACCTTAAGTGTGCAGACCCTGTGGGTTCGAGAACTATGTAGACATGACCCGAGTGACTCCTCGGTCAATATCCAATAGCTTGACCTGGATGCCCATATTGGATCCTACATATTCTACGAAGATCTTATCGTTTGAACCTCAGTTCCAAGGATTTATATAATCCCGTATGTCATTCCCTTTGTCCTTCGGTATGTTACTTGCCCGAGATTCGATCGTGAGTATCCGCATACCAATTTCAATCTCGTTTACCGGCAAGTCTCTTTACTCGTTCCGTAATACAAGATCCCGCAACTTACACTAAGTCACTTTGCTTGCAAGGCTTGTGTGTGATGTTGTATTACCGAGTGGGCCCCGAGATACCTCTCCGTCACACCGAGTGACAAATCCCAGTCTCGATCCATACTAACTCAACGAACACCTTCGGAGATACCTGTAGAGCATCTTTATAGTCACCCAGTTACGTTGCGACGTTTGATACACACAAAGAATTCCTCCGGTGTCAGTGAGTTATATGATCTCATGGTCATAGGAACAAATACTTGAGACGCAGAAAAAAGTAGCAACAAAATGACACGATCAATATGCTACGTCTATTAGTTTGGGTCTAGTCCATCACGTGATTCTCCTAATAACGTGATCCAGTTATCAAGCAACAACACCTTGTTCATAATCAGAAGACCCTGACTATCTTTGATCAACTGGCTAGCCAACTAGAGGCATGCTAGGGACAGTGTTTTGTCTATGTATCCACACATGTATATAAGTCTTCATTCAATACAATTATAGCATGGATAATAAACGATTATCTTGATACAGGAATTATAATAATAACTATATTTATTATTGCCTCTAGGGCATAATTCCAACAGAGTGCATGTCTCTCTCAAAAGGTGTGCAGCAAGGATGATTGTGACACACAAAAAAGACTCATACGATACAAGACGCTCCAAACAAAACACATATCATGTAGTGAATAAAAATACAGCTCCAAGTAATGTTACTGATGGATTGAAGACGAAAGAGGGGATGCCTTCCCGAGGCATCCCCAAGCTTAGGCTCTTTGGTGTCCTTGAATTTGGCTTGGGATGCCGTGGGCATCCCCAAGTTTGAGCTCTTTCCACTCCTTATCTCTTTGTCCATGAGAACATCACCCAAAACTTGAAAACTTCACAACACAAAACTTAAACAGAAACTCGTGATAACATTAGCACAAGAAAACAAACTACCACCTCTTTAGGTACTGTAGCAATCTTGATTTCTATTTATATTGGTGTTAGATTACTGTATTCTCAATTTTAAATGGCTAGTACCCCCGATACTATCCACAGTTTCATCAAAACAGGCAACCAACTCAAGAAAAACATAATCTGTCAAAAACAAACCAGTCTGTAGCAATCTGTATACTTCGTATACTTCTGGTACCTCACAAATTCTGAAAACTTACGACTGCCTGGGCAAAAGGCATATAAACCAGCAAAAAAAAGAATCAACTCAAAATCTATTTCTGAATAAAAATGAAAAATAATCTCGTGAGTGAAAAGTTTCCGTCTTTTTCCAGTAGGATCAAACAACTATCACCAAGACTAGTCATAAAGGTTTTGCTTGGCTCAAACACAAAAAGAAACACAAAAGACACAATCACAACAGAATTATGATGGTGTGGACGCAACTAAACAGAAAGAAAAAGATAAATTCGTTGGGTTGCCTCCCAACAAGCGCTATTGTTTAACGCCCTTAGCAAGGCATAAGGTGATGGAATCACGTATTGTCGTCTTTGGTGCTCAAACCATAAGTAGATCTCCTCATGGATTCATAAGACAATCTTATTTTATTTCTAGGAATGTGCTCCATGCCCTTCTTTAAAGGAAATTGAAATCTAATATTCCCTTCCTTCATATCGATGATAGCACCGATAGTCCTTAGGAAAGGTCTACCAAGAATAATAGGGCATGTAGGATTGCAATCAATGTCAAGCACAATGAAATCCACAGGTACATAGTTCCTATTTGCAATAATAAGAAAATCATTGATCCTTCCCATGGGTTTCTTGACAGTAGAATCCGCAAGATGCAAATTAAGAGAACACTCCTCAATCTCATTAAAACCCAGAACATCACATAAAGACTTTGGAATCGCGGATACACTAACACCCATATCACACAAAGCATTGCATTCATAGTTTTTGATTTTTATTTTGATAGTAGGTCCCCACTCATCATGAAGCTTTCTAGGGATAGAGACTTCCAATTCAAGTTTCTCTTCAAGAGATTTTATCATAGCTTCGACGATATAATCGGTAAAGGCCTTGTTTTGGCTATAAGCGTGTGGAGAGTTTAGCATGGATTGCATCAAGGAAATGCATTCAATCAAGGAGCAACTATCATAATTGTATTCCTTGAAATACAAAGTAGTAATTTCATTACTACTCAAAGTTTTAATATCTTCTACTCCACTTTCAATGCTTTTAGCATCAATATAGATGGACTCCAAATCATTGGGGCGTTTTTCAATCAAGGTGGATTCATATCCAGCCGCATCATCATTAGGTTTGACACAAGAAAACAAAGATTCAATGGGAGTCGCACTAAGCACTTTAAGATCTTCGTGATTCTTATCACGAGAACACACCTTTTTAAGCCATTCATGTCTAGCACGAATTTGGGCAGTTCTTTCTTTGCTCTCACTCATGGAAACACGCATAGCTTTCAAAGTTTCATCCATATTGATCTTGGGAGGAGCACACCTAACTTTCAAAGCATTAATATCACTAGACATTCTATCAATGCTCTTAGCCAAATCGTCAATTTTGAGTAGTTTTTCCTCTATGGACGCATTGAAAATCTTTTGTGAGTTAATAAACTCTTTGATATTACTCTCTAGATTAGAGGGTAATCTATCGTAATTTCCATGAGTATTGTTGTAGGAGTTGCCAAAGTTATTAGAGGAGTTACTAGGAAAAGGCCCAGGAACATAGTTTCCTCTAAAAGCATTGTTGTTGCCAAAATTATTGCTACCAACAAAATTAACGTCCAAGCGAGCGTTGCTACTCTCAATCAAGGAATAGAAGGGCATATCATTAGGATCTAAAGGAGCACTTCTACTAGCAACCAAATTCATTAACTCATCCATCTTAGCACTCAACGAGTTAATTTCTTCTATAGCGTGTACCTTCTTACTAGTAGGTGACCTTTGAGTGTGCCACTGAGAGTAGTTCGTCATGATATTATCTAGGATTTTTGTGGCTTCTCCTAACGTGATTGCCATAAACGTTCCACCGGAGGCGGAGTCCAAGATGTTTCTAGAAGCGAAATTCAAGCGAGCGTAGAAGATTTGTATAATCATCCAAAGACTCAAGCCATGAGCGGGACAATTTCTAATCATTAATTTCATTCTCTCCCAAGATTGTGCAACATGTTCATGATCAAGTTGCTTAAAATTCATGATATCATTACGGAGAGAGATAATCTTAGCCGGCAGAAAATACTTGGATATGTAATCATCTTTGCACTTATTCCAAGAATCAATACTATTTTTGGGCAAAGACGAAAACCAAGTTTTTGCTTAATCTCGCAACGAGAAAGAAAAAAGCTTCAATTTAATCACACCATTATCCACATCTTTCTTCTTTTGCATATCGCAAAGCTCAATGAAGGTATTAAGATGGGATCCGACATCTTCACTAGGAAGGCCAAAGAATTTCTCTTTCATAACAAGATTCAGCAAAGCGGCATTGATTTCGTATGACTCCGCACTAGTGACGGGAGCAATCGAAGTACTAATAAAATCATTATTATTAGTATTCGAGAAGTCATAAAGTTTGGTGTTTTCAGTCATGGTGACTTCAGCAAGCAAGCAAGCACACAAGCGAACAAAGAACAAGCGAGAGAAAAGGGCAAACGAAAAAGGCAAACGAAAAAGTCAAATATTTTTTTGTAAATTTTTGTTTTTCAGAAGTGGGGGAGAGGAAAACGAGAGGCAAAAAAGTAAATGCAAGAGATGACTTTGCGACACTTACTTGGATGAGTTCTTGACTTGATCCTCCCCGGCAACGGCGCCAGAAATTCTTCTGCTACGGCGACAGAAATCTTCTGTCGTCTCTTGAGCTTGCGTTGGTTTTTCCCTTGAAGAGGAAAGGGCGATGCAACACAGGAGCAGTAAGTATTTCCCTCAGTTTGAGAACCAAGGTATCAATCCAGTAGGAGAATCTCGTCAAGTCCAGAGTACCTGCACAAACACAAAAGAGTTTTCACCCAACGCGATAAAGGGGTTGTCAATCCCTTCAAGATTGATTGCAAAGTGAGATCTGAAGGCGGAAAGTGCAACGAAGAAAAAGTGTAAGGCTGAAAATATGGTGTGAAGTAGACCCGGGGGCCATAGTGTTCACTAGAGGCTTCTCCCAAAATAGCAAATATTACAGTGTGTGAACAAATTAATGTCGAGCAATTGATAGAACCACGCAAAGTCATGACGATATCTAAGGCAATGATCATACATATAGGCATCACGTCCGAGACAAGTAGACCGATAATTTCTGCATCTACTACTATTACTCCACACATAGACCGCTATCCAGCATGCATCTAGTGTATTGAGTTCATGACGAACAGAGTAACGCCTTAAGCAAGATGACATGATGTAGAGGGATAAACTCAAACCAATGATGAAAACTCCATCTTTTTACCGTTGATGGCAACAACACGATGCGTGCCTCACTACCCCTTCTGTCACTGGGTGAGGTCACCACACGGTATGAACCCAAAACCAAGCACTTTCTCCCCGGCAGGAAACTCCTGTCGAGGTCTTTCTTCCTTCCCAACAAGCGAGTGCTTGTCGGGGCTTCCAATTTGCTCTTGGTGGTTTCTGAGTCTTGCTTTCGCCCTAAGCCTCAACGACACGCCTTGCCGCTGCGGAGGGCTGCCGGTGTCCGCGCACAAGTCTCGGGCACTGGAGACCCCAGTCTTTAGTGCATCGACTATCGGGCGCATACCACAGTCCTCACGGAGACTACATCTTTCTTAGGCCCCTCTCACTTGGCTCGGCACATACCGTCACCGTGGCGTGGCAACGGACCGGCAAACACACGATAACACACATCGGTGTCCGGCGCAGCCAACCAATACCCATGGGAGGTATTTATATCCGTGTGCACAGACGCACAACTCGTCCACAACTCCACACACACAATCGGACAAACAAATGAGCCTACTTTTGTACCACTAACAACACCTACTAACTACCACGACTTCATGCAACTAAGGTTGGTCGTAATGGAAGTACCATAGCTAGTATCATGCATGCCAACTAAGCAATTTTGATGATGTGACATAGAATTAAATGAAGAAAGAGAGGGTTGAGTATCATATCATGATACCGTATCATATTAAATGTTGTGCTACTATGTGTCATGCATGGCAATAAATGACATATCCTATGATACTAACATATAATACTACGCATTACGGGTGTAGTATCATACACTAGTATCATATCGATCATACTAGTATATGATACTCCCATTACAACCAGCCTAACGCCTCGATGCATGCACGCTCTTGCGCAACAGCTGCAGCACATGCACGTCCGCACGCCACGCGGAGTCCACGGCCTCCAACTGCTTGACCGCTCCAATCGCCACGGACGCACTGCTTGCTGCTTCAGTTGACGGCTTCGCGCGACAACTCGGTTGATCCACGACGCTCGCCGGCACGAACTGGCCGCCGCCAATCAAGATTATGGTTGACAATCTCCCTCTAATCTTGACATGATCTTCCACTTTGCTGTGTGATACGCTCTAGAGCCACGCGCCACTGCGCCAGCACGGTCGCCTTTCCCCGGCCTCCGTGCCACGGCTACTGCGGCCTTCACGCCGCCAAGACGTGCCGCGCCTACGTGGCCTCTGCGACGTGTCGTGTGCTTGTCGCGCCCGCGCCGTGGTTGCCATGTCGCTCGACGTTAAAAGCCGTGTGCCACCTGTAGATGTTAATCATGTTGCTCATGTAGGATTAGGAAAAAAAGCCAAACCGAGTCCTAGTAGTATTAGGATTCCTAGTCCTAGTCTATTTCCATAGTCCCTTGTGGACGTGTATAAAAGACACCCTAGGGGTGTTGATTGTAACACCAGAAAAACGAAAAGCAATACAAAGCAAAGGCTCGACACGGGCCTTTAGCCATCAAATCCATCGATCAGTTTTATTCGTGTCGCTAGTTACGCAAGTTCCGTCAAGTAGCCGGCCGAAGCAAGAATCGCGTAGGCACGCCTGTACAGCTGCATACGCACGTTCAAAAGCCAACAATTCGTATCTAGAGCCTCGACGATCTACGATCTACGATGACGGACAGCAACGCTGAGTCGGTCAAGTCCGGCAGCGGCGGTGCCAAGGCGAACAAGAACGGCGACAAGGTGAAGAAGGGCGTCAAGTCAGCAACCAGTGGTGGAGGAACGAGCGGCGCTAACGTCCAGGCGCATCGCAACATCCCCATCCAGTACCCGATGCTCACCGACGCCAACTACGGCGTGTGGGCGGTGAAGATGAAGATTATTCTCCGAACCCTTCGAGTGTGGCAGGCAATCACGGACGACGACGTCGATGACGAGTCCGACGAAGGTGCCATGGCCGCCATAGCCCAGTCTATGCCGGATTCCGTGCTGATGACATTGGCGGAGTTCGAGACGGCAAGAGAGGCGTGGAACGCACTCAAGGAGATGAGGATCGGAGAAGATCGCGTCACCAAGGCAAGGGCACAAGTGCTGAAGCGCCAATTTCACAAGTTGCAGATGGAGGAAACTGAATCGGTGAACGACTATCCATGCGTCTTACTACTCTGGTGGGAGAGATCTGCGCGCTTGGTTCAAAGCTCGAGGAGACCGAGATCGTGGAGAAGTTTTTCACTTCAGTGACTGATAAATTCACGTACATCATCGGCACGCTCGAGCAGCTTTACGACATCGACGACATGACCATAACGGAGGCGATCGGACGCCTGCGGACGTGGGAAGAGAATGCTCGTGGCTGTCGAAAAGGCAAAGGAGGAGGTAGTGACCAACTCATGTACTCGCGCGCAGATTGGAAGGCCCCAAGTAGCAAAGGAAGGCGTGACGGTGGCGAAGGCTGAAGCAACACGAAGGGCGATGGACAAACCGGAAAAGGCAAAGGAAAAGGCAAACCACAAGGTCGTGGTAAGGCGGGCCAATCTAAAGAGCAGAAACCACGGACCTTGGACTTGTCCGAGGTCAAGTGCTATAACTGCAATAAGATGGGTCACTTTGCGAAGGATTGTCCAAAGCCTAACAAGCGGGAGATCAAGGCAAATTTGGCAAAGCAGGAAGACGAAGGTCCAGGTCTTCTGATGGCCGAAGTTTGTGATCTCGCTGAAACGGTGGTTGTGAAACCAAGCCGGAAGGTGCTACTTCATGAGGAAAAAGTGACACCAAAGTTATCCGGTGATCAGAACGTGTCGTGGTATCTCGACACGGGTGCCAGTAACCACATGACAGGGTGCAAGGAGAAATTCCTTGAGCTGGAATACGATGTTGAAGGCTCGGTCAAGTTCGGTGATGGTTCAGCTGTGGAGATTTGCGGGCAAGGATCTGTCCTCTTTGAGGGTCTCACAGGCGAACATCGCATACTCACCGGAGTGTACTACATCCCACGGCTGCGCAACAACATCATCTCTATCTCAACCGGAGTGTTGGCTTGCCAAGAGTGATGATGATTCGTGGTTATGGCATGCTAGATTTGGACACGTTAACTTCTACGCCTTGAAGAAGATGTCAAAGATGCAGATGGTATCCGGGATGCCAGTTATCGACCATGTTGATCGAGTATGTGACGGGTGCTTGGTTGGAAAACAGCACCGCAGGCCATTCCCTGCTCAGTCTACCTATCGTGCAAGTGATGCACTCGAGCTGCTCCATGGTGATCTATGTGGCCCTATCACCCCGGCAACTCACGCTGGAAAGAAGTATTTCTTCCTTGTGGTAGACGACTACTCGAGATATATGTGGGTCATTCTCCTACGATCTAAAGATGAGGCGTTTGAAGCGTTCAAGAAATTAAAGGCTGCAACAGAGATGGAACACAAGCTGAAGGTTCGCGCTCTACGGACAGATCGCGGCGGAGAGTTTACGTCGAATGAGTTCAACGACTACTGTGAGAAGATTGGCATAAAGAGGTTCCTCACGGCACCTTACACGCCGCAGCAGAATGGGGTCGTTGAAAGGCGCAATCGAACCGTCGTTGACATGGCAAGGAGTTTACTCAAAAGCAAGAACCTGCCGGGGACTTTTTGGGGAGAAGCTGTCTCGACGGCGGTCTATCTTCTCAACCGGGCTCCAACGAAGGCGGTGGTCGGCAAGACTCCGTATGAAGCAATTTACGGACGTAAGCCGAATGTGTCTCATCTACGGACATTCGGGTGCGTGGCACATGTGAAGACGGCGGAGCCGCACCTCTCAAAGCTTGCCGATCGTAGCACCAAGATGGTGTTCATCGGATACGAGAGCAGTTCTGGCACCAAGGCATACCGTTTCTACGATCCACAAACCAAGCGTCTACGGATTTCACGCGACGTCGTGTTTGAAGAAAACCAAGCGTGGAATTGGAGCGCCGCAGCCGACGATGCTCCAAACAGTAACATATTTGCAGTTGAATTTCCAACTGATGATGGTGCAGGGGAGGATGTCCAGGTGATTGGCAAGACACCCAACCAAGGTGACCACAATGGTAGTGATCATCATGGTGCCGACACCGACAACGACGCGCATAGGTCGCAAGGAGATAACGACAACGCCGCGCACGACACAGGCGGAGATCTCGACGACAACATCGACAACGAGGCGCATAGTGACGACGACAATCAAGATGATGGTCACGGTCACGACGACTACGCCGACGACACGGATGTCGATGACACACCAGGGTCTCAGCCGTCTTCCTCAAGTGCATCAACACCGACACAATTTGTGTCGCCTCCTTCGCAAGCCACAACGGACTCCTCAGGGCCTCGTCGCTACAAGACCCTCAAGAAAGTCTACAAGTACACAAAGCCAGTTACGCTTGAGTACTCCGGACTATGTCTGTTCGGAGTTGAGGAGCCGGCGAACTTCGTAGAGGCGAGCAAAAGTCCTAGCTGGACGCACGCCATGGATGAGGAGATGAAGGCAATTGAGAGCAATGGCACGTGGACTTTGGTAACCCGACCTCCAAACCAAAAGACGATAGGTTTGAAGTGGGTTTACAAGTTAAAGAAGGACACGGAGGGTGCCATTGTGAAGTACAAGGCAAGACTCGTTGCAAAGGGCTACGTACAACGTCAAGGAGTTGACTATGATGAGGTGTTTGCACCGGTTGCTCGAATCGAGACGGTGAGAGTGCTCCTAGCTTTGGCAGCACAAGAGGATTGGAAGGTTCATCATATGGATGTTAAATCTGCTTTCCTCAACAGCGATCTCACAGAAGAAGTGTACGTGGAACAACCCCTCGGCTACGAGAAGAAAGGCGAAGAAGGGAAAGTTTACAAGCTCAAGAAGGCACTTTACGGGTTGAAGCAAGCGCCAAGAGCTTGGAACTCAAAGTTAGACCGAAGTCTGGTCTCGCTCGGGTTCAAGAGATGTCCCCTCGAGCACGCAGTCTATACAAAGAACTCCAAAGGCTCAAACCTGCTAGTTGGAGTTTATGTCGACGATATGATTATCACCGGAGATAGCGTACAAGAAATTGAACGTTTCAAGGCGCAAATGAAGAACAAGTTTAGCATGAGTGATCTGGGATTACTCAGCTATTACTTGGGCATCGAAGTGAAGCAAAGCTCCGGGGAGATTTCCCTATGTCAATCGGCTTACGCGGTCAAGTTATTGGACAAGTGTGGCATGTCAGATTGCTACGCGACACAAGTTCCAATGGATCAACGTCACAAGTTGAGCAAGCGTAGCTCAAATCCGCCGGTGGACACCACAATGTATCGAAGCGTTGTGGGCAGCCTAAGATATTTGGTGCATACCCGACCTGACTTGGCTTATTCAGTCGGGATCGTGAGTCGTTTCATGGAGAATCCGACAACCGAGCACATGAGCGCGGTCAATCAAATCTTGCGCTATGTGAAAGGCACCATTAATCTTGGTTGCACGTACAGAAAGGGAAAGGAAGGATTGATCCTTCGTGGATATTCAGATAGCGACATGGCAGGTGATGTTGATGACCGAAAGAGCACAACGGGCATGGTTTTCTACCTTGGCCCGAATCCGATTAGCTGGAATTCTCAGAAGAAAAAGGTGGTGGCACTGTCTTCATGCGAGGCAGAATACATAGCGGCAAGCACGGCGGCTTGTCAAGCAGTGTGGCTGAGAAGACTCCTAGCTATTCTTGCAAAGCGGGAGGTGCAGAAGGTGTCACTGAAGATCGATAACCAAGCTGCAATCTTGTTGTGCAAAAATCCGGTTCATCACGAAAGGAGCAAGCACATAGATACCCGGTTCCACCATATCCGGGAGTGCATTGAAGAAGGGTTGATCGAGGTTCAACATGTGAACACGAAAGACCAACTTGCCGATATTTTCACCAAGTCCCTCGGTCGACAGAAGTTCGTCGAGATGAGGAGGAAAGTCGGAGTGCAAGAAGTGAAGTCAAGCAACAAGATTAAGGAGGTGAATGTAGATGTTAATCATGTTGCTCATGTAGGATTAGGAAAGAAAGCCAAACCGAGTCCTAGTAGTATTAGGATTCCTAGTCCTAGTCTATTTCCATAGTCCCTTGTGGACGTGTATAAAAGACACCCTAGGGGTGTTGATTGTAACACCAGAAAAACGAAAAGCAATACAAAGCAAAGGCTCGACACGGGCCTTTAGCCATCAAATCCATCGATCAGTTTTATTCGTGTCGCTAGTTACGCAAGTTCCGTCAAGTAGCCGGCCGAAGCAAGAATCGCGTAGGCACGCCTGTACAGCTGCATACGCACGTTCAAAAGCCAACACCACCACCGCATCCGCACTCGCCGAGCGTCGTCGTAGTGATGTGCTCGCCGCGCACCGCAGCCGCACCGCCTCGGGCTCCATGTCGGCCGCGCTCATCGCGGACTCACCGTGCGTCGCCTCCGCGTCTGCCATCACAGCTACAGCATCGCACACCTTCATAGGTCGACACACGTTTCGGAGCTTCGCGTTGTCGCCGATGAACGCCATCATCGTTGGTACGCCTCTGGCACGACGAACCACGTCCAAGCCAACCAAACTCTCACACCAAATATTGGGACAAAACCATCAGCGGCGAACGTCGAAAAGCCCTCCGACGACGAACGCCGGACGAAGGTAGAAGATGATGAACAAAACGTACTTTCTGCGACGATCACCTCGGCCTACGAGCGACTTTTATGTTGGCCTCTATTCATCTCAACTCCCTCGAACACATATACATGAAGGTACACATGCACACACGCAGCAAAACCCTGAAAAAACTCTCACGTCGACCGGACGCATACCTCAGTCTCAACGAAGACTACATCTTTCTTGGGCCCCTCTCACTTGGCTCGGCACATACCGTCACCGTGGCACGACAACAGACCGACAGACACACGGTAAGACACACCGGCGCAGTCAACCAATACACATAAGAGGTATTTATACCCGTGCGCACAGACACATAACTCAAAAAAAAAAATCCACGCACGCAACCGGGCGAACAAACAAGCCTACTTTTTGGGCCACTAACAACAACACGTACTAACTACCATGACTCCATGCAACTAACGCCTCGATGCATGCACGTTCTTGCGCAATGGCTGCAGCCCATGCACGTCCGCACTCCACGCGGAGTCCAGGGCCTCCAACTGCTTGGCCGCCCCAGTCGCCACGGGCGCACTGCTTGCTGCTTCAGTTGACGGCTTCGTGCGACGACTGATCAGCTGATCTACGAGGCTCGCCGGCACGAACTGGCCGCCGTCAATCAAGATTATAGTTGAGAAAGATCCAGTGGCGGTGTCAGAATAATAAACCTGTGATGTCAACTATAATTTCTTTTTAAATCTTATAGTATTTCTGAATTATGGATAAATTTTACTTATATACTTAGAAGGTTTTGATTAAAAGTTGTGTGTAGTCAGTTGACTACACAGCCATAGTGTGGCTTCTCCACTGCAAAGACCCACGCAACACACACGAGCAATACATCTTGATTTATAGTCTCTCAGCGACGCATCACCCATGAATCCAACTTCAGCAGCTCTATGCGCACGTACGCGCTCTCTTGCCGAGTCGTCCGCCCTCATGCACGGAACCACAAACTCTACCAAGGGACTCGGTCTCCACATCTTGCTCCTCCATTGCATTCGTCATGCTCCGCACTTCCCGCCATCACACTTGTCGCACTCCAACACAAACAGCGCGGCCGTTCCCAGTGCAGCAACGCAGTCACCTTTACACCTGTCTCGCTAACAAACTGGCCATACACCCACGCATCAGAGTGTCACACACACACGCACACCCTACGCCACACGCACACATGCACACATGCCATCCACAAGTCAGGCTATGCATGTACAATGGTCAGACCATACCCAGACACACACCTGACACGGCCACCGATTGGACCCGGCGCGTCCGATGCCGGTCATCACCGCGCGGACATGGCTTATTGCGCCAACAATCAGCCCCTAAGCCATGACCTCGCCGCGCGCCTCCGACAAGAGCAGGTCTCGTTGCAACAGCCCATAGTCTCGCGCCCCGCCTCGCAGCGCCACTGTGCCTCCATGGTCGTCATGCCGAGCCGTCGCGACCTCTGCGGCACCATGCAGGTCCTCCGTGACCTCCTCGCCTTCACGACCATTGTGCTCGTCGCACGCACGACATCACACCGCACCGCTGCGGACTCGTCGTGCGTTGCCACGCACTCGCCGTGCGCCGCAGCCGAGACCTTCATGTTCGCTGCGCTCGTCGTGGACGCCACAGTGCACCACAGCTCCGAACCTGATAGCTCTGATGCCAATTGTTAGGATTTCACTGTCCACACTCTCGCAGCTCACTCTCTCTTTGCTCTCTGGCTCGAACCGAGGAAGAAGAAATGAAGGAAGGAGACGACAAGGGACATGGTGGTGGGTTTTTTTTTTCGGTGCACATACGCCACCGCCGCAACAACGGCGTTCCTCTCAAGCACAAACGCGAGACCCACACAACACACTCGAGCAGTACATCATGATTTATAGCCTCTCAGCGACGCATCCCCATGGAGCCAACTTCAGCGAGCTCTACGCGCACGTACGCGCTCTCCTGCCGAGTCGTCCCTCCTCGTGCCCGGAACCACGAACTCCACCAGGGAACTAGGTCTCCACGTCTTGCTGCTCCGCCGCATTCGCCACGCTTCGCACTTCCCGCCGTCGCACCGGTCATGCTCCAACGCGAACAACATGGCCGTTTCCAGTGCAGCAATACAACACCTCTCCAGCTAGGCAGCTATCTCGCTAACAAACTGCTCATACACGGATACACCCACGCATCGAAGTGTGCACACACACGCACATCCTACGCCACACACGCACGCACGCATATATGAGATACACAAGTCGGACTATGCCTGTACAATGGTCAGACCATACCCAGACACAGACCCAACGCGGCCACGGACTGAACCTGGCGCGTCCGACGCCGGTCACCACCGCGCAAACATGGCTTATTGCGCCAACAGCTGCCACGAGGTATATATCTGTTGAGACTTGAGAGTAGTATTTTGTTGTACACGATTGAGCATGCATATCTGTTTAATTGCTCCCTTTAGTAGAAGTTAGAAGTTTTACTGACAGGCTATTGTACATAACTAAGCAGGAGTCTCATTCCTTCAATCTGTCATCAGCCGTTGCAGCGATTTTTTTTTCACAGGACATTGTGATGAGAGATGGTTTCAAATGGAGCACTTGCATATATTTCTCCGCATTCTACGTGGTTTTGCGGAAGCGATTTGTATATGTTTTTTAAGGATAAAAGCGAAGCGATTTGTATGTGTTCCGTCAGAATTAGAAGACTCACGCACGTGTCTTTTGTCCATGTGTTTTCAGTTCACATTTTTCTTTTGGGACTGTCTACTTTACATTTGGATAAAAACGAATTCGTTTCAGCCATATTTTTCCTCCAGCTACAGGATGACAAGTGTCCCCCTATCCTGTGTCCCCTGCCCTCTTGTTAGTTCGTATTTGTCCCGTGTCCCTATCATCTGTTACAGGATGATCTTAACGGGTCACCTTAACTTTTTTCAACCCGAACAGAAAGAAGCAAAACAGGAGAAAAGCACCCAACGTTACAGCCAAGCTTTCCTATGTCCACTAAGGGCATGTACAATGGAGGCAGCACCAAGCACCTTGGTGCTGCCCCAGCCATCCACATAGATAAACTCAAATGAAGCTACTAGTCTATGTCACAATCACCCAATGGAAGCTACTCCCTTTAATGACATGATCACACTTTTTCTTTTACAGCTACATTTTAACATATGCAACCTTCAGTACATTTAAACTTTACCATCAACCTTTTGAATCAACAATATCAACAAGCTTACACACTGAAAGTCATAAAAAAAACTTGATCCCCAAACAAAAAAGCAACAATTTTGATATCCAAACGATATCAACAATTATGTTTTGACCATGATAGAGAACATCCCACAACAATAGAACATTCTTACCAGCAATTTTTTATATCCAAAATATAACAACAAGTATTTCTTGACCATGACACAAAAAAATCTCACAATAATAGAACAATCTTAAGGTTTCCAAGCACAAGAGAAGATTTGTAAACACGCATATCATATTTATTCAAAGTTCAAACTGAATTTGTTGGTGTATCCGTTGGACCTTCTCGTTCAAAACAAAACAGTCTCACATCTTCTATGCTTCCTTGCACATGAAGCTCCCCTTTGCTGCACACATATCTACAGAACATCCATAACAAGGAAGACACATGTTAGAGTATATTTAGAACTAGCATGGCACAAACTATGTGGAAAACAGAGGAAATACATATCTACAGTTTGGTTTTAGTCAAGGAAATACATATCTACAGTCTAGTTCAAAATGTAGTAACTCCAAATGAATATCAACAATTTCTAGCATGGAGCATATCTACAGAGCATCCATAATAGTTTGGTTTGAAAGACAAATGAATATCAACGGTTAGTTTATCTCCAAATGACCGACACGCAAGCAGTTCAATCAGGTTTAGCATCCAACTTTAGCACTCAAGTTCAGGTTTGCACTTACAAAAACAAAGACAAAACAGGTTTAGCATCCAACCTTTGCACTCAAGTTCAGGTTTGGCTTCAATTAACTACCAACGTTAGCAGATAAGTTGAGCAGGTTTCAATCAGCTTACGGAACACACACAACATCTAAACAAAGGAGAAACGAACAAGTTGGACTACATACCTTCTATCCCTACTTGAAAAGTTGATCCCCCAATCTCGTGACAGCCCTCACATGCATCTCCTTTGCCTAGTACTTGGAGCTGCTAGTGCATCATGAATATTGGTAGCTATTTGTGCAGCAAAGTTGTTGAGAATATTCTGTTGTGCCAAGTAATCTTCTAGCGAGAACACTTCTGCCGGGTCAATGATGTCATCTTCGAACTCATCGGAACTCGATTGTGACATATTGCAAGTTGAGCTACAATTTAAATATCAAGTAGTAAGAATTATGCACACAACTACACCTGGAACTATAATCTTGGACATGGCCATTTTCTAAGTTATTAATCAAAATAGTAACAAGCATTCCACAAATAAAGAAAGCAAAATCCTAACATAACAGATACTTCAACATATACTTCTACTAACTAACTTCAACATATACTTCTACTAATAGATTTCCTGTTAGCAAGAGAGTATTTTGCCAATAGGCGTTCATGAAGTGTAGAAATAAAATCCTAACATGAAGTATATATCCTCGCCTATATATTTGCTTGAGATGCTAATCTTGCATAAGAGTGCATGTTACTAGTCTGATTGATCCTGAATAAATAAATAAATAACTATATGAACAGCTCGGGAGGCAGAGTAATTGGACTGGAGCTTAGTACTTGGAGCTGCTAGTGCAAAAAACAAAGTTGCAGTCCAAAATCTATGCCTGAACAGATTCAGTAAATTAATTTACCTGCGCCCCAAAATATATGTGACCAAATGCCTAGCCTTGTCAAAATATTCGCCTAAGATGATAATCTTGCTTGACTAGACAGAACGTGAATTAGTTTGGTATTTGAATCACACATAACTATACTGCTTAACAATCACACATAACTATAAAGTGATAGAAATATCTGAATCCTAGTAATATGCAGCAGCACCAGCACCAGCAAAACAAGGCTGCAAATCACATACAAGAGAAATATCTGAATCCTTGTAATATGTAGCAGCATCAGCACCAACGAATCGAAGCAGCAAATCACATACAAGAGAAATATCTGAATCCTAGTAATATGCAGCAGCACCAGCACCAGCAAAACTAGGCAGCAAATCACATACAAGCAGCAGCACCAGCAAAACTAGGCAACAGATCACAATAGCAGACCAAATTCGTTTACTGAACCAGATTCAGTTGAGCAACGAACAGGAAGAAACAGAGGAAATCAGTACCTGCAGGACGACGCCGACGGCAGGCTGAGGACGAGGGTGAGGACGAGGACGGAAGGCTGAGGACGACGCCGACGGCAGGCTCAGGGCTCCTCTCGTTCGACGGCGGGCTGACGACGGCGGGCTCCTCTTGTTCAGATCAGATCTTCCCCCGATTTGCCCTCCCTTCCCCTGATTCGCGCCGCCTTGCCTTCTCCCGATTCACGCCCTCCCTCGATTCCCGCGGTTTTTGCTGCGTGGTCCACACCGCGTCGCCCGAGCGAGGCGCCGGATCCACACCGCGTCGCCCGAGCGGCTGCCTGGTGCTTTTGTCAGGGAAGAACTTGGCTCTTCTGCAGGAGCCCGTTTTGTTCGGCAAGCAACAGGTTTGGAGGAGGTGGCATCGGACATGTAGACGTGGCAGATGAGGCATCGGTCCAGAGTGGAGCGGTGTACATGCTCTAAGCTAAAGCTAACAAAGGGAGGAAAGGACCACAATGAAATGACAAAATACACACCGGAAAAGAACAAAATTACACTAAATATTTTCAGTGTAATATCCACTTAAAAATGCACTCTAAAAAATCTTTAGGTCCACTAAGAATTACAATGTAAAATCTACTAAAATTACATTAAGATTTACACTGTGAATACCGCTAAAAATACACTAACAATCCAAATAATTTATACTAAATAATTACACTAAGCATTACAGTGAAAATCCACTAAGAAAAACACTGTAAATCTAGTAGGAATTACAGTGTAAATCCATTTAGAATTACACTGTAAATCCACTTAGAATTACACTGTAAATCCAATAAGTAAAATACTCTAAATTCAGTAGGAATTACAGTGGAAATCCACTAAGTAAATCACTGTAAATCCAGTAGGAATTACAGTGCAAATCCACTAAGAAAAACACTGTAAATCTAGTAGAAGTTACAGTGCAAATCCACTTAGAATTACACTGTAAATCCACGTAGAATTACAGTGCAAATCAACTAAGCAAAACACTTTAAATCCAGTAGGAATTACAGTGTAAATCCACTTAGAACTACGTTGGAAATCCACTAAGAAAATCACTGTAAATCCAGTACGAATTACAGTGTAATTCTACTTAGAATTACACTAAAAATCCACTAGGAAAAACACTGTAAATTAGTAGGAATTACAAACATTGTAAATTTACTAAGAAAACACATTGCAAAGACACCAGCAACATGAACTTGAACGGGTGCACACCAGAGAGGGCAATTCCGCCATGATCTGGGACACAAATCTGGCTGGAGATGCAGAAAAACACAGGTAAATACCCCCTCTTATGCATTTACCCCTCCAAGATATCTTTCCTACCTCATGACATCTGAAAGAAGATCAAACTCCCTATGAGGATCATTCAGATATGTTGAAGAGCACAACTTAACAGAACAAAAATTAGAACACAGGTAAAAAAGATAGCATGAAGCACAAGAAACCCTAGGAACACCTAGACTAAGGACACACAAACTACTAGTCTACGGTCAGATGAATAACACTTTGGAACACTAGATTTCAAAAACCAGTTGCAAAATTAGTGCTTTGAAATTCACAGCTATAGATACAACACAGGGCCCAAAAAAGTTTGGGGATGAGAGGGGGGCATGTTCAGGAAGCTATGAATTTCATTTAGGAAAAACTTGTTCAAACAAAAAGTGTAGTTTTGCTGTAATTTCAGAAACTTTGGTGCTGAGAAACTGTACATTGTTCAGATACTTTTGATCATGTTTGGACATTTGCATCTGTGAATCTATGATTGTATAGACATGGCAGATTAGATTTCAATATAAAGTTGTGAATATATGACTGTATTTTATAAACAATGGTACTACCATCATGTAAACAAAAGTACAAAATGCTGGAAGAACACAATTTAGTTAAAATGTACTACCATCTACACTGTAAGTTACACCGAGATATCAGTGAAACTTAAATAGATATATCACTATAGACTGCAAAATAGTGCAGACCAAACAACTGTTGCTTAATTGAAGAAATTCAGTTCAGAATAAAACCTAAAGATTAGATTTACACTGGCCATTTACAATGAAAAACCAGTGTAAGATAGACTACTATACGCTGAAACTACAGTAGAGATATCAGTGTAAAATTAAGAGTGAATTCTGCCTTTTACCTTTTAGTTGTACATTTGTGACGCATATTATCCCATTTAGTGGAACTTTTATTGAAATATCAGATTTTGGTGACTTTTAACATGGTAATTCCTCAGATATACATTTTTCTTGTTTATGTTAGATAGGATTGACATGTTGCGTTAATGATTCGTAGAAAAATCTGTAAAAATCAAAGGATGTCGTTGACGATCATGTCCAGACTTCTCTTGTCCAGTTGTTCCATTCCTCATCATCGTCCATATATTTTTAGACCCCGGGCATCACCTCACACCTTGCTTGATGGACATGCATCAGAAAACGGGTGTTCAAAGCTTCCAAAAGGGGTATTATAGATGAATTTTCACTCGATGGGTAATTAGTGTCACAAATGTACAACTATAGGGTAAAAAACGGAATTCACTCTAAAATTAAATCTAATATTACATTTACACTGGCCATTCACTATTGTAGTCTATAGTAGCCAAACGGTTGTTACTTAATTATAGTGAAATCCACTAAAAATTACACTGCAGTAGTACATGCCAAATAATATTAGTTAACTGAAGAAATGCAGTTCAGAATTAAACAACAGGGGAAAAGCGGAGCAAACATATACATCTACGTCACAAATTACGTTAGAAAATCACACATCTACAACAAAAACAGGCTAGACCGACAAACATCAACCTATGACTCTAGCAGCCACCAATGGGTCAACACCGCTAATTCAAAGCCGGCCACAGATAAACTACATCTACATTTGGAAGAAGAAATCATTATAGACAAGAGGGGTCCCCGGCTAAATTTACATCTGTAACAAAAAATACCACACACTACAAATACAAGTAGATGAATACAACGAGACAATCAACCAGATCTAGCAAATCACACAGGAAAATGAAACAGGGGGAGGGGGTGCTTGCAAACCAACAACCTCAGGTAGGGGACGGGGGCCAGGACCGCCCGCGGGCCGGGGGGGGGGGCGCCGAACCGAGAAGAAACCACAGCCAAATCGCCATGGTGTCGACTTCGCCTCTTCCTCTCTTCCTCGCAAGAACAAAGGTGAATCAAATCATCGTGCGAACTTGGAAAGAAGCAACCACGGGAAGAGGGCCGGGGGCACAGGACTGACCACCAAAGAGCCTCGACAGATCAGCGAGTGAGGTCTCCAACAAAAAATCACCATGCCTCTCCGCCTTCGAGCTCTGGCTGGTAGAAATGGGGAACGATCCAAAGGCAGCTAAGTGGGAGGAAAAACAATAGTTGCGACCAGGAGACACGACCCACGATATTAGCGGGTCTCTCGGAACAGTGTGCAGGCCCGATAACAATCAAAAAGACACGCGCGCTGAGAGAAAATAAAAGAACTGTATGAATCTCGAATTGAATCGCACGGCTCAGAAAATGGATGAAAGTCATCCAGATGAAAATTAGCGCTCCCATTTATTTTTCTGTTAGAGAACAACCTCTTTATAATGAAAGTGGTTAGTCTAAATAATGTTTTTTTAAAGAATACCTTCAACCTCTACGTGAGAGAGATGCATACAAGGGTGGAGACAGCACCCGGCGAGCCGGTGCCGTTGCCCGGGCTCCCATGATGCACGTGCATGGAGCTCTTATAGTAAAAAACAATTTTATAAACAGTTTAAGTGGGCAGAAGTTAATTATTGACATCACGTATAGCTTGCCCAGGCTCTAACTTTGAGCTGGTTCTGTCACTAGATGCATATGGCTTCTTTATTAAATAAAGCCACAAAAAAGTATGTGGTCCAAATACAATATTCTAAAGAAGCTATGAAATATTCTCAAAATGGAAAATTTACCACAACCGGTGAAAAATAGGACTAGATGCCTAACCACATATCCTACTAGTGGATCGTCATTCAAATCGGTTGTAGATATTCCGAGCTACCATTTCTCATCGAGTAGTTTCAGTAATCAAAGGATCCCTGGTTTCTGGAGGAGTGAGCAACGACCACGTACGGATCAAAGAAGTTGCCCTCCATAATACCTGCAAAAAAATTATACGATTTTGTTTGTTAAAAACCATGTCATTTTTGCAATTTCATATAGCCCATAGTAAAGCCCATGCTCCTATCCGAATATGTCTCACAGTATATATCTCTACTCCATTTAGCCACGTTTCAAATAGCGTGTGAACACTATCTGAAGGTGTGATATTAAAGGCTATATGAATGGTTCTTCACAATTTTTTTGCTAACTGACAGTCTAGAAAGAGATGTTTGATGGTCTCACGGTGATCACACAAGATGCATCTTGTGCTGCCCTTCCAATTACATTTTGTCAAATTATCCTTAGTGAGAATCACCTTCTTGTGAACGAACCACGTGAACTCTTTGATCTTCCAAATATGAATGGACTTGGGAATCGGTATAGAGTCAATAAGGTTCAAATTCATTAGTTTCATCGAAAAGATGCCATTCGTAGATAACCTCCAATGAAGTCTATCAGATTCATCCGATAGATGAACATCCATCAACCTTCTGACTAGATGAAGCCAAGCCATCCATCGATCACCCGCGAGAGCCCTTCGGAATTGAATATTTAGAGGAATAGACTGTAATACTGTGGAAACGCAAGCCTCCTTACGTTGTACAATATATAGAGAGAAGGATATTACATGGCTATCGGCGTCTCACCCAACCATGTATTCTCCCAGAATCTCGTCGACTCACTATTTTCAACAATAAACTTAGACCTATGGAACAAAGTTGTTTTCGTTCTCATCAAGCCTTTCCAAAAAGGTGAACCGTTGGGTCCGACGGTGACCTGGGCCAAGGTCTTAGCTTGTACTCCCTCCGTTCTTAAATATAAGACCTTTTAGAGATTACAGTACGGACTACATACGGAGCAAAATGAATGAATCTATACTCTAAAGTATGTCTATGCACATCCATATGTAGTTTGTAGTGAAATTACTAAAAGATCATACATTTAGGAACGGAGGGAGTAGGTACTTATTTAGTAAAATTTGTACTCACATGTCTTCAGTCTCCACAGACAGTCTGAATAACCACTTACTGAGCAGACATATGTTTTTTACCTTTAGATTCTCAATCCCCAATCTCCCTTGGTCTTTGGGCCTACAAATAATATCCCATCTAGAAAGCTTATAATTTCTCTTAACCTCATCACTCTGCCAGAAGAAGTGTGTTCTATAAAAGCTTAGCCTTTTGCGTACCCCTACAGGTATCTCAAATAAGGACAGAAGGAACATCGACATGCTCGTGAGTACTGAATTAATCAATATTAGTCGTCCTCCGTAGGACATAAGCTTTCCCTTCCAGCAACTTAGTTTTTTCTCGAAACGATTTTCAATACACTTCCACTCCTTATTAGATAACTTCCGATGGTGAATTGGTATGCCTAGATAACTTAACGGTAGGTTACTTGGTTCACATCCGAACAACTGTTTATACGTATCTTGCTCTTCTTTGGCTCTCCCAAAGCAAAACAATTCACTTTTATGAAAATCAACTTTCAAGCCGGACAACTGTTCGAACAAGCAAAGTATCAGTTTCATATTTCTAGCCTTTGCTATATCATGTTCTATGAAAAGAATAGTAGCATATGCATATTGTACTATGGACACTCCACCACCCACTAGATGTGGTGCTTGTCCTCCTACCAGGCATTCCTTCTTTAGCCCTATCTATCATAATTGCCAACATATCCGCAACTATATTAACTAGGATAGAGGGCATTGGGTCTCCCTGCCGTAGACCTTTGTCATTTGGAAATAATGCTCATTTTCATCATTAACCTTAATTCCAACGCTACCTTTTTGTACAAAAGATTCAACGTGCTTCCTCCATAAGTCGTCAAAACCATTCATACGTAAAGCTTGATGTCGGAATGGCCATTTGAATTTGTCATACGCTTTCTCAAAATCCACCTTGAAGATAACTTCATCTAGTTTCTTTGAATGAATTTCGTGTAAGGTTTCATCAAGGACAACTACACCCTCCAGTATGTTTCTGCCCGGCATGAAAGCCGTTTGACTTGGTTGCACTACAACATGTGCAATATGTGTCAACCTATTCGTCTCAACCTTAGTGAATATCTCGAAACTCGTATTAAGCAGGCAAATAGGACGGAATTGTTCAATGCGCAACGTCTCCTCCTTCTTTGGCAACAATGTAGAAAAGCTGCAAATGACCATTGAGCAAATCATGAAACATTGGGAGTAAATCATCTTTAATGATATGCTAGCGGACCGCGTCGCCCCCGCGGGCGACTCGCCGCGCCCCAGCCTCTGCCTCCTCTAGCCCCTTTCCCCCTCCTCCCCGCCGTCGTCGCTGGCGCCCGCGGCCGGCCTGGCCCCGGGGGCGTTGGTGGCGACGGCCCCCTGACCTTCCCCTCCTGGTGGCTCTCCAACGCGGGGCGGAGCTGCACCGGGGGTGCTCCTAGGCGGCGACGATTCGTGTGGCCGCGGGGCTCGCGGGCGGACGGGTGGACGGCGGCGACGAGGTGTCGTTGTGGCGCGACCTGTCGGCAGCCACTCGGCCTAGCTTTGGGCCGTTTGGGGCCCACCTGGGCTTTGGCAGACCGACGATAGTGCGGGCCTATGGCGGGACTTCCAGGAGGTAGGGGAGCGGCGACGAGCTGATGGGTGCTGGCGACATCGACGCCAGCCTGCTATAGCTTGTCCGGCGGGGCTTAGCGGGCCCGTTTCAAGCATGGCCAGGCTAGGGGTGGCCTGGTATGCCCTGCTGCCTTGTTCGGATGGCGACAACGACGGTGTCGGAGGCGGGGGCCTCTCACATGATGGCGGTGGAGGTTGTTCCCGCCCGCTTGGCTTCGGTGATGCTGCTATGTCGCTTGGCGCTTCTTTCTGGGCTTCTTGGCCTCGTGTTGGTGTTCGCACTGTGACAAGGTGTGTGGTGGCGGAATTTTTGTCTAAAAGGACCATCTCTCGAAACGATTTTCTAAAAAAGACCACATGCGGTATCCAAAGACAAAAAAGACCCCCTCTTCGCGTGGCGGCAGGCGCGCCACGCGACACGTGGCACCTGTCGCCTCCAGCCGAGGCGGCTGGGGCCTGCTGCCACGGCGCCAGGGGACCGGCCTGCCTTTCCGTTGCAGCTCGCCCGCGATGTAACGGGCACAGAGGCAGTGGGCCCTGCCGCCACCGCGTAAGGCGGCCGGCAGGAATCTCGCCTGCGCTGAGAGCCGCGTCTTCGATTCGGTCGATGCATCTTGTATGCATGCATGCATATGCATGGTCTTTGCTGCACCTTTTTCCTCTGAGAAAAAAATTATGGACCATCGGTCGATGCATCTTGTATGCATGCATGCATATGCACGGTCTTTGCTGCACCTTTTTCCTCTGAGAAAAAAATTATGGACCAACACGATCGGACTAATAATTTCATGCAAATCGGGGCAGCTTTTGCATGCATATGCATTAGCCTGCTGTGTGGCTACGTGTGTAGCACCTGTTTGCTTCGGGGCAGCTTTTGTTGCGTGGGGCAGGCCGCCTTAGGCGGTGGCGGCAGGGCCCACTGCCTCTGTGCCCGTTACGTCGCGGGCGAGCTGCAACGGAAAGGCAGGTCGGCCGCCTGGCGCCGTGGCGGCAGGCCCCAGCCGCCTCGGCCAGTGGCGGCAGGTGCCACGTGTCGTCTGCCGCGCCTGCCGCCACGCGAAGAGGGGTTCTTTTTTGTCTTTGGATACCGCATGTGGTCTTTTTTAGCAAATCGTTTCGAGAGATGGTCCTTTTAGACAAAAATTCGTGGCGGCGCTACCACGATGGCGCATGGGGTTGGGCGGTGGTCTGGATGGTCGGCTCCAGTCTGGCGGTGGGGTTTGAAGTGTGAGAGAAATCCTTGTCGGTTCGTTCGGCTCCGATGCGGTGACACCGGCGGGTGCCACCATTCCTTCCTACAGGAGGGTATCGGGGGTAGCCATCGCCTACTTCCCTCCGCGTGTCGGGGGAAACCCTAGGGCTTGTCCGAGCAGCAGCGTCATCGGCATCGCATCCCTTTTTGGTGGTGCTACTTGGTATGCGGTGGATCGGAGCCTCGGGCTGTGGTGGTTTGTCTCTGGAGGGCGCAACGGTGATGGGCCATCGGCTCTGTGTCAACTACCGTTATTAGCATTTGTTTCTTCTTCTTTTTCTTTTGGGTTTGATGTATTGCTCGTCCCAACAACGCTATGTATCGGTGTTGGTTGCTTTGAAATACAAAACGGGAGAAATCTTTTTCGAATAATGATATGCCAACATCTCTTATAGAACTTTGCAAGAAACGCGTAATCTGTTGTCCATTAGCATTACCAAAGACCAACGACAAATGCCTACTCTTTATTGCACACAAAATTGGACCTAACCTGAAAACAAAATCAGTCGACTGATTGCTAGACAGTCCCAACTAGAATTACTGTGTTCTTCCTTTATTTTCCCTGGTTTCCCCGTTGGTCATCTACCACTCGTAGTTGAGTTAGCTAGCGCTAGACGCTAGTATTTGAAGTACTTTTCGACGACCATGTCCATGATCACCTTGTAGGCACTGGTGCTGGGGTGGTAGCTGTCCCAGAAGATGTATTTGTCGGGCTCGGCGCAGACCGGGCTGGCGAAGTTGCAGAGCACGGCTACCGCCAGCCCAACGAAACCGCAGCACGAGTCCTTGGCATTCTTGAAGCCGAGCGCCTCGTGCCGCTGGATCACGTCCTCAAAGATGGCGTAGAGGTCGATGAATATGAGCTTGACGCCGGGGAGCTTGGGGCCGAGCGCCGCCATCCTCTGCTTCACCTTGTTGTTGAACATGAGCGCAAGCTGGTTACGATCCGGGGAGCACTGCCGCCGGATCCCGCCGGCGAGGATGCGCTGCGACGGCACGCAGCCGACCGGCGGCGCCCCCGTCACCGCGATCGTCTTGGCGCCGAGGCTGACGAGGGACTGGATGAAGGAGATGGCGCGCTGGGCCATGAGGTCGCTGTACTGCTCCACCGACATGGGATCCCCGAAGGTGAAGTGCTCGATGACGTCGTTGCTGCCCCACACCATGAGGTAGAGCGCCTTGTCCGGGATAGTCCCCACCTTGGCCTTGTACTCAAGGAACATCTTCAGCTGCTGCTCCATGGTCAGCGCCGACTGCAAAACGTGCATCTCCATCAACTGATATGATTTGCATGTGTGCTCCTTGCATCGCGAGCTCGCGTACGATCGATGTCGTGTGTGGTGAATGCGTTACGTACGTACCATGGTCCTGCAGGTGGCGTTGTCGTAGCCGCTCCCGGCCGATGCGAAGCTGACACCGGTCTTGAGTTCGTCGAGGGTGAGGTCCTTTCTCAGGTACGGCGGGAGGTTCTCCTTCACACCAAGTGCCGCCGCTGCATTTACAAAACCATTGATCCTTGGCTTAAAACATAACATGAATATCGTGAAAAAAACATTTTTATGAAAAAGAGATCATGTTTTTTTTTAGAAAAGGAGGTTAAACCTCCGGTCTCTAAAAAATAAAAATAAAAAATGTGTGTGATCGGTGATACTACATACGTACCTAGGAAGTCAACACTGATCCTACCGTCCGAGAACCGGCCGGTGGCCTTGTGCCCGGGGAAGTCCCTGCCGTAGGGCGGGAAGTTGGCCCTAACGATTGTCCTGATGTAGTTGTTGTTACCTGTGTCTATAATCGAGTCACCGAAAGCAAGGAGTGCGGGGTACTTAATCGGCCCGGCAGCAGCAGCCGGGGGAGGTGTGGGGCCCTTCGGCGGACCCACCGGCACCGGCACCGGCACCGGCACCGGAGGAGGTACTGCCGCACGCACCCCGCTGATGACTCCGGCGAGAACTAGCAGGGCGGAGATCATGGTATACATGGTGGTGAACGCCTTGAACCGTGGACGTTCGCTTTTTGCGACTATGGTATGTGGTGTCCACCATGGTAAATAAATAGGCCGTGTCCAACTCCTTCCACCAAGTGGCTTGGTCTAAAAGAGAACGGCAGTTGCATGCAAGATCAGCAAGACCCGGGGTGCTCACCCGCATGTCCTTGTAGCCTGACATTTGTGCAACGAAGCGATACTTGCTCTCTTGTTTTCTTCCTTGTCTCCGAACGGTGGCTAAATTTGGCAAGTCCACCTATAGGCCTAGCAAGCGAAAATTGATGACTCAACTAGCAAAAGGACTCGTGCGTTGCAACGGAAGAAAAACAATTATAATCTCCAATGATGCTGATCATATTATGTCTTTAAAATTTTAGGACATTCCTTAAAATGCATGAACATTTTTTATTTTCTTGCAATTGTACTCAAAAAATAACACACAATTTTTTTTCAAAATCATGGACTTTTATTGTTTTCACCAACATTGTTCTCAAAATTATGAACATTTTTCTGAATATGCGAATATTTTTACAAAAATCCTGAGCATTTTTTGAATTCACAAAAAATTTATATTTTCTTCACACTTTTATTTCAAAATACCAAGTTTTATAAATTGCAAAAGTTTTTCAAAGTTCTAAATTATTTAAACTAAAAAATGGAACAGAAAAATGAAAATAAAAAATGAGACTAAAAACAGAGGCACGAACTGTTTTAAAGATTTTTACACGGACTTTTGTTTAAAATCGTTGACTATTTTATTTTATGGACATTTTCTCAAAGTTTAAACATTTTTTTATATGCAAACATTTTTCAAAACTCCTGAGTAGTTTTTGAATCCTCAAAAAAATATGTTTTTTTGGATATTTTATTTCGAAATTCTCAATTTCTTGAAATTAAGAAAAGTTGTTTGAAGTTCAAAATTATTTAAAGTAGAAAAACAAAATGGAACTGAAAATAAAAATAAAAAAGCTAAACAAAAAACAGGCGCCCACGCATGCGCCAGCCCAAACAGGTGTGCTGCATATTTTTCCGACGCCCAGAGCGTAATATAGGAGGTGCCTACATGGGCCGGCCCAGTCCAGAAATTTTCCTGTTTGAAACGTTTTTTACAACTTATAGGTGGCATTTGTGGGTAATTTTAGTCAACTTTAAAGACAATTTGGATGACGTACGGAAGCAGCACTATTTGCTTTATTAGTAGGTAAGATAAGATAAGATTACACTAGGAGTGCTTTGAGTAACTTCAACGCATCCATTCATTTCATATAATATGATCATACACAATGTATCTAGGATCAAAGATTTTTAGTTTCAGGATGAGAATGTTGTGTCTGAGCATGGAGAAGTGGTAACGTTTGAACAGTTCGTCTAATTTCATTATGAAATGCATGATTGAAAAACTAACATGCAGCTGCAAAATGATTTTATTGAGCATACATGGGTTCATGTTGGCAACCAATAGATGTATCTTTTTCATATGTATTTAAGATAATTTAATTTTTATTCGGTTTGTAAAACTATATTATTTATTTGAAAACTATGCTTTATTTGGTTGTGAAACTATGCTACTTTTTATATGCCTACTTGTCAAATAATGTAGGACGGCCTGCCGGCGTGGCTGATAAATTTGGGTAGCGGGCGTCGGCCGCACTGCCCACCCAAATCTTATACTAGGCGGACGACAAGTGGGCGCCGACCCAAACGGACAAAAAGAAAACAAAAGCGTCGTGCGTTTGGGTCGACGCATTGGAGTTGCTCTTAAACACTTTCTTTTGATAAACTCCCCCTAAAAACATCGAGGACTCGGATTAACCGACACCCTTTCGTTAGGAAGGGTAAGACAGTCCTAATAAAAGAAGTCACCCACCCGACCACGCCCCCACGATCGTACAAATACACCGAGCCGACTAGCACCCAGCCGAGCCGAGCCGCATGTATTATCAATAAAAAAAAGAGGTCGTGGGCCCAGCCACAGTCAATGGCGCGTGCGGAATTAATGGTGTCGTTGAACCGCTGGCCTTGCATGCCGCTTCGTCGTCTCGCCCGCCGCCCCTTCCCGCCTGTCGCGCCATCGCCTCGCCTTCCGCGTCGTAGCCTTGCCCCCAGTGCCTTCCTGCCTGCCCGCGCCGTCGCCTTGCCTGCCGTGCCTTCCCGCATCGCCCGCCTGTAGGATCCGAAGTATGTTTATAGGGGGGTGGGTGATTAGACTACTTGACCAAATAAAAACTTAACAGTTTCCCAATTTTAGTTGTGGGCCACATTTGCAATTATGACTAGTCAAGTTCACCCTACACATGCATATCTAAGAGTATAGCAGCGGAAAATAAAGACATGCAAATGTAAGTAGAGGGTAAGGAAAGAAGATCAAATGATAGGTTTTTTTTTAGGAACCAAGAGGAGCTCTGCCTTTTCATATAGAAGAAAAAGAATTGGCCAGTTAATAAGGAAAAATGGTCGAAAACCGATACAAGAACGACCCACACACCGACCCCGAGGCCGGGCATCCAACGAGCCGCCAACTCCATCGCCCGAGCAACCAAAATCGACACCCTACAACCCTTTTGCGGAGCCGCCGTTCCAACTTATAAGCAGGGCCGGGCCGGCAAAAATCCGGGGCCCTGTGCGGAATGAAAAAATGAGGCCCTATCTCACAAAAATATGAACTAACGAGCAATTATAATGTATATATGTCTCGCAGAAAAAATTATAATGTATATAATATAATATCTTACATAAAAATTGGACATATAAAAAAGTCATACCTATGCAACTCCCGATTGCTATTTATTTGAACATCCTCATTCTTGCGGTATTATTTGAAATAAAATCTTCAATGATATCCTCGTAATCAATCTTCTCCAAGACTTCACTCTCAAGTGCTATTGTGGCCAAATCATTGAGTCTTTGTTGTGTCATAGTAGTACGCATATAGGACTTTAATAGTTTCAATTTAGAAAAACTTCTTTCTGCCGATGCAACTGTCACAGGAATGGTCAACAGAACTCTATATGCAATACTTGCATTGGGAAAACAATCATGCCTCTTTAAAAAAATCAGAATTTCAACAGGTCCGATATTTTCTTTTGGCATGAAATTTTGTAGAAACTTCAACTCAACAAATAGCTCATTGGCATCAATATCAGATTGTTTATCCTTCATAAGGGAAGCCTCAAGATTAACACAAGAAGATTTCAAACTATCCTTATCCAATGAACGCAATGTTTCAGAGGTAAATAAGAAACCAAATATTTTTTGGTAACCTTCATATTGCTCAAATCTCCTTGTGAGTGAGGAAATTGCTTGATCAACAACACGTATGAAATAGTTGACTCTAAATGATTCGTGTGCAGACTGTGGGGCAATATTTGTGTCATCTGGGTTCTCATCAAACTGTTTCTTTCTTTTAATTTCTCTTCTTTTACGAAATGTTGCATCAATATTCATCTCAAGTGCAATTTCTTTGGCTATCTGCAATGCTTCTAAAAAACCAGTTTCTCTGTACCCCTCAAAGAAAGAAATAAGCCCTTTCACTTTCTCAATCGCAACATCAATAAGCATATCCTTTGTTTGCAAGTTCTTGCTTACTAAATTAATAGCAGACAATACCTCATACCAAATGACTATTGCCACGATAAATTCATACTCTCCAAGTTCATTGTTTGCCAAACCTAGAGCCTCCCTGCTTGCCTTTGGATCACTATCAATTTCAGATACCTGAAATTAAAATAAAGTTCATAAATGTTATGGTTGGACTAGTCAAAGTCTGAATAAATTACATCATTAACAATATGAACATATTGGTTACCTGAAGTAGAGCCTCGCGAATGTCTGAACATTGAAATCTAATTGGTTTAACACTTTCAACACGACTCTCCCAACGCGTAGTTGACACAGACTTGAGAGTCAATCCTGATATGTTTTCTTTCAAAATATGCCATTTCTTAGTAGAATTTGCAAAAATTGTATAGATGCGTTGGATGATCCCAAAAAAGTCTTTTGCTCTACCACAAGTCTTGGCCATATCACAAAGTGTTAAATTAAGGCTATGACAACCACAAGCAGAATAAAAAGCTCTAGGATTTACATCCAAAAGTTTTCTTTGTACCCCTTGATGCGTTCCTTTCATATTTGATCCATTATCATAACCTTGTCCTCGCACATCATTTATATCAAGATCAAGAAGTTTTAGCTCATTCTGTAGCACCTCAAAAAGTCCTTGGCCAGTTGTATCATTTACATCAAGAAATCCTAGAAAAGACTCTTCTATGCAAACTTGACTTGAAGATGAATCCACATATCTTATAATTAAAGACATTTGCTCTTGGTGACTTGCATCAGGGGTACAATCAAGTATGACAGAGAAATACTTTGCGCTCTTTATTTTCTTGATAATTTCAGACCTAATACAAGAAGCAAGCAAGTGTAGCAATTCATTCTCAATCTTATGATCAAGATAATGAGCATGAGTTTCTTCATTTGTAATACGACGAACATGCTCCTGAATAATGGGGTCAAATTCAGCCAACATCTCTACCAAACCCAAGAAATTACCATTGCTATCTTCATACAACTTGCCGTTAGTACCACGGAATGCTAGATTATGCTTGGCAAGAAATTTCACAATGCAAACAATTCTGAATAATACCTTTCTCCAATGGTCCTTCTCTTTCTCAAGTTGTCGTTGAGCTGTTTTATCAATAGTTTGATGTTTTTGCAATCTACTGCACAACTCATACCAATTAGTCATACTCAAAACATGATCCCCACTTGTCTCATGGTCTTTTAGTCTATTGGTCATATGTGACCAATCATTACAGCCCTCATTTGCCAATTGACCTTTCTGATGACTTTTTCTAAATAACTTACAAGCAAAGCAAAAGACTCTATCAAGTTGTTTAGAATAGACAAGCCGGTCTCTATCAGAACACTCTCCATTTGATAGAAATCTAGTATAGAATAATGCGATAAACCTTTTACGATATCTATCTTTAGGACCTTTCTTAATTGAATTGTCTCTTTTTGGACCCTTTTGTGCTAAGATATCAATCTATTTATAATCAAGAGAATTCCAGTTTTTTGGATCAAATATATCAGACTTAAAAGAATCATCAACATCCTCACGAGGTGAACTATTCAAGTTAACATCAATATGATCTTCCTCTACCTCCATATTATCTGTCTCTGTCTGACCATCTCTATCATCATTGTAAGGAACAATTGCAAGTGCAAGGGTAGAAGGATCAACAGACTGATTACCGGATAACACTTGCGGTGGTTTTTTTCTAACAAATTTGTCCATGCCGCCTTTATAAGATTTATTAATTAAATTTTGTTCTTCTGCTTTTTTTCTTGCGCTTATAGGCACTAGACTGATGTTTCCCCATGATGACTCAAATCTATATTATTGAAATACAATATTAAAAAGATGAATAAAATGAAATTGAAGTTATACAGTAGCATGATGGCACTTAGACGAACTGTCTAACTCACCTAGTTTTGGGTCCTCCACGGATGAACTGGGATCGATCCGACGAGACGACGAGTCTCGGCGGCGGCCTGAATCGGATCGCGGGATCGATCTGATGAACAGACGAACTGATCAGTGATGATGCAAACGACGAAGGCGACGAGCACCTGAGTACCTGACGACGAGATATTATTTTCTTACCGAAGCCTGATGCTGATGGGAAAACGTTTTGACGACGGTGACTCGGTGAACTACGAGCACGAGACAGCGAGCCGCGAGAGCACCAGTTCCTCAGAATCCTCACGTTTCGAGAATCGAGATCACGTGTTTTGGCGAGCGAGAGCGATCTCCTGTTTTGACGAGCGACAGGGGCGAGGCGGCGAGCGATCGCTGGATCAGGGCGTCGTACCTGCCTCTGCTTGCCTGGATCGATCGTACCAGGCCTGGCTGGATCGTACTATTACTATCCTAGTATGAAGTATCCTAGCAGGGGCATCTATCCTAGCGCTATACGGCTGTACACAGGCCCAGGTGGCCAGGTCACTCCAGGCTATGTGCGGGGCTGCGGGCGCCCACTGGCCCACTGGCCCAGGCGGCAGGCGCAGGCGCCCAGGTCGAGCGAGCGAGCGACGCCCAGATCGATCGCACGCCCACGACGCCCACGTCCAGCCAATTTTCCTTTATATACAACTATATCTATATACATATATATATATTGGGGCCCTCCAAAATCGTGGGCCCTGTGCGGGCTGCACATGTGGCACCACTGTGGGCCCGGGCCTGCTTACAACCAACAAGAACAACGCCGACCCCAAGGTCGCGCTCCGGGCGAGCCGCCCGCTTTGTCACCCGAGCAACCGAAGCCAACACCCTACAACCATCTCCGGAGGCCACGATCCAGCCGAGTCGATGGCTTTGCCGCACAAGCGGCCAAAGGCAACACGAGACGCAAAGAAAATCTCCGGAGCCGCCGCTCCGACTTCCACACCGGCCCCGAGGCCGCGCAGACACCTGGTCGACGACAAAACTCCAAGCCACCAGAGGTGACAAGGGACTGGACCTCCAAAGGCATCGCCCCCAAGGAGGAAGCGACCGAACGCGTCGATGCCCGCTGCGGCCAAGGCCGGAGCTAAGGTTTTCACCTGGAGTTCGACTAAGGTGACAAGGGAGGTGAAGGGGATCTACTCGAGGACGCCTCCAAGGAGGGAAAGGACGTCCAAAGACGCCGTCGCCGCCGACATCACCCGTGGTCATACTAGTCTTTCGGCCGGAGCCCACCAAACCCCTTGCCGGCGCAGCCCGCCGACGTCCCTCGCAAGAATCCATGATGCTCCAGAGAGCCTGCCGCCGCCAACCACCAGTCACACTCGAACAACAAAAAACACCGAGGCACCTCACGCCGTCGTAGCCGCCTCGCTCCAGCCACCACATGCAGCGCCGCCACGCTGCTGTCCTCCACACTTCCGCACAAGACAAACCCGGCAAGATCCGTGCTACCACCCGTCTCCGCCAAGCCGATGCCCGCCTCAGGCCTAGCCAAAGCAGACAGGAGGGAAGCCCCCTCGAGCCACAACCTCCGCCCGAGCCGCCCCGAGCCTACAGCCGCACCCCACCAGAAAACCGCGGCCTACACAACCCACCAGCACACCAGCGCGCCACCAGCTGACAGCGGCCGGCGGCGCGCAGCCCTGCCGTCTCGCGCATGGATCCAGGCGCCCGGGCCCAGATCCGGCGAGGCCGCACCACCCAAGTGGCCGATGTTGGGGAACGTTGCATGGGAAACAAAATGTTTCCTACGCACACGAAGACCTATCATGGTGATGTCCATCTACGAGAGGGGATTTGGATCTACGTACCCTTGTAGATCGCACATCAGGAATCGTTAAGAAACGCGGTTGATGTAGTGGAATGTCTTCACGTCCCTCGATCCACCCCACGAACAGTCCCACGAACCGTCCCGCGATCCGTCCCACGATCCGTTCCGATCTAGTGCCGAACGGACGACACCTCCGCGTTCAGCACACGTACAGCTCGACAATGATCTCGACCTTCTTGATCCAGCAAGCAAGACGGAGAAGTAGATGAGTTCTCCGGCAGCGTGGCGACGCTCCGGTGGTGGTGATGATCTACTCCTACAGGGGTGTGATACGTCTCAAACGTATCTATAATTTTTGATGGTTTCATGCTGTTATCTTGTCTTCTTTGGATGTTTTATGTACCTTTTATATCTTTTTTGGGACTAACTTATTAATTCAGTGCCAAGTGCCAGTTCTTGTTTTTTCTGTGTTTTTGACTCTTTTCAGATCTGATTTTGGAACGGAGTCCAAACGGAATAAAAACCCCGAAATGATTTTTTCCCGAACGAAAGAAGATCAGGGGGCCTCTGGGCCAAGCCAGGTTGGCTCCAGGGAGCCCACAAGCTCCCACTCCGCCACCAGGGGGAGGCGGCGGTGTCAGGGCTTGTGGCCTCCCTGGCCGCCCCGTGACCTAGATCCTTGGCCTATATATTCCCAAATATTCAGCAAAAAATCAGGGGAGCCTCGAAAATACTTTTCCGCCGCAACAAGCTTCCGTTTCCGCGAGATCTCATCTGGAGACCCTTCCCGGCTAGATGGCTTCTTCTCTGTCTTGGATCTTCAATACAAAGTTCTCCATGATCTTCATGGAGATCTATCCGATGTAATCTTCTTTGGCGGTGTGTTTGTCGAGATCCGATGATTTGTGGATTTGTGATCAGATTATCTATGATATATATTTGAGTCTTTGCTGATTTCTTATATGCATGATTTGATATCCTTGTAAGTCTCTCCGAGTCTTGGGTTTTGTTGGGCCAACTAGATCTATGATTCTTGCAGTGGGAGAAGTGCTTGGTTTTGGGTTCTACCATGTGGTGACCTTTCCCAGTGACAGTAGGGGCAGCAAGGCACAAATCAAGTAGTTGCCATCAAGGGTAAAAAGATGGGGTTTTTATCATTGGTTTGAGATTATCTCTCTACATCATGTCATCTTGCTTAAGGCGTTACTCTGTTCTTATCGACTTAATACACTAGATGCATGCTGGATAGCGGTCGACGTGTGGAGTAATAGTAGTAGATGCAGAAAGTATTGGTCTAGTTGTTTTGGATGTGATGCCTATAGATATAATCATTGCATAGATATCGTCACGATTTTGCGCGGTTCTATCAATTGCTCGACAGTAATTTGTTCACCCACCATCTACTTGCTTTCATGAGAGAAGCCACTAGTAAACACTACGGCCCCCGGGTCTATTCACATCCATCGTTTACACCTCCGCTTTTACTTTGCTTTGTTACTTTGTTGCTTTCAGTTCTCACTTGGCAAACAATCTATAAGGGATTGACAACCCCTTCATAGCGTTGGGAGCAAGCTTTTGTGTTTGTGCAGGATCTTGAGATAGTCCTCCACTGTATTGATACCTTGGTTCTCAAACTGAGGGAAATACTTACCTCCCCTACGCTACATCACCCTTTCCGCTTCAAGGGAACACCAACGCAAGGCTCCAAGGCCACGGGGGAAATCCTTTGCATACTTGCCCAGGAAGTCCCTTAAGGTGTAGCCACAGCAGAAGGATCAAGCCAAGTATTCTCCCGTCGACGTGCCTATTTCTGGCACCATTGGAAGGTCTTTTGTTGCAGTAGCAGGGTCCGCCCGAGATCCGCAGAAATACGATCTAGAGGTGGGTTGAGTTGCACGTGGAAAAAGTTGTCTCAAATCAGCCCTAAAAGACCACTATATATAGGAGGGAGGGGGAGGAGGCTTGCCTTGAGGGGCAAGCCCTCAAGGGGTGCACCGGCCAAGGGGGAGGTGGACTCCCACCCCAATTCGGTTTGGGGGAAGGAGTCCACTCCTTCCTTCCCACCTCCCCTTTTTCCTTTTTCCTTTTCTTTTCTTTGGTATTTTCTTATGTGGCGCCTTGGGCCCCTTGGGCTGACTCCACCAGCCCACTAGGGACTTGTGGCGCTACCCTTTGGCCTTGGGCTCACTCCCGGGTGGGTGGGCCCCTCCCGGTGAACTCCCGAAACCCATTCGTCACTCCCGGTACACTGCCGGAATAGCCCGAAACTTTGCGGTAACTAAATGAAACCATCCTATATATGAATCTTCGTTTCTGGACCATTTCGGAAACCCTCGTGACGTCTGTGATCTCATCCGGGACTCCGAACAACATTCGGTAACCACACATATAGCTCAACTGTACTAAAACATCGCCGAACCTTAAGTGTGCACACCCTGCGGGTATGAGAACTATGTAGACATGCACTGAGGCACTCCTCGGTCAATATCCAATAGCGGAACCTGGATGCCCATATTGGATCCTACATATTCTCCGAAGATCTTATCGGTTGAACCTCAGTGTCAAGGATTCATATAATCCCGTATGTCATTCCCTTTGTCCTTCGCTATGTTACTTGCCCAAGATTCGATCGTCGGTATCCGCATACCTATTTCAATCTCGTTACTGGCAAGTCTGTTTACTCGTTCCGTAATACAAGATCCCATGACTTACACTTAGTTACATTGCTTGCAAGGCTTGTGTGTGATGTTGTATTACCGAGTGGGCCCCGAGATACCTCTCCGTCACACGGAGTGACAAATCCCAGTCTTGATCCATACTAACTCAAAAAACACCTTTGGAGATACCTGTAGAGCACCTTTATAGTCACCCAGTTACGATGCGACATTTGATGCACACAAGGTATTCCTCCGGTGCCAGTGAGTTATATTATCTCATGGTCATAGGATGAAATACTTGACATGGAGAAAACAATAGCAATAAAACGACACGATCAATATACTATGTTCATAGTGTGGGTCTAGTCCATCACATGATTCTCCTAATGATGTGATCTAGTTATCAAGTGACAACACTTGCACATAGCCAGAAAACCTTGACTATCACTTATCAACTGGCTAGCCGACTAGAGGCTTGCTAGGGACATTGTTTTGTCTATGTATCCACACATGTATCTATGTTTGCATTCAATACAATTATATCATGGATAATAAACGATTATCTTTAAAGAGGAAATATAATAATAACTATTTATCATTGCCTTGAGGGAATATTTCCAACAGTCTCCCACTTGCACTAGAGTCAATAATCTAGTCCTCACATCGCCATGTGATTTACATTGTAATAAATCGAACACCCATACAGTTCTAGTGTTGATCATGTTTTGCCCGTGGAAGAGGTTTAGTGAGCGGGTCTGCTACATTCAGATCCATGTGCACTTTGCAAATATTCACGTCCACTCCTTCGACGTACTCGCGAATGAGGTTGAAGCGTCGTTTGATGTGTCTGGTCTTCTTGTGAAACCTTGGTTCCTTTGCTAAGGCAATGACACCAGTGTTGTCACATAACAGTGTTAATGGATATAGTGTGCTCGGCACAACTCCAAGATCTATCATGAACTGCTTCATCCAGACACCCTCCTTTGCTGCCTCCGAGGCAGCCATGTACTCCGCTTCACATGTAGAATCTGCTACGACGCTTTGCTTGGAACTGCACCAGCTTACCGCACCCCTATTAAGAATAAATACGTATCCGGTTTGCGACTTAGAGTCATCTGGATCGGTGTCAAAACTTTCGTCGACGTAACCTTTTACGATGAGATCTTTGTCACCTCCATAAACGATAAACATTTCCTTAGTCCTTTTCAGGTACTTCAGAATATTCTTGACCGCCGTCAAGTGATCCACTCCTGGATTACTCTGAAACCTGCCTGCCATACTTATGGCCAAGCTGACGTCTGGTCTAGTGCACAACATTGCATACATGATAGAACCTACGGCTGAAGCGTAGGGGACGAAACTCATTTGTTCTCTATCTTCCGCAGTTGCTGGGCACTGAGTCTTACTCAATTTTATACCTTGTAATACTGGCAAGAACCCTTTCTTGGACTGATCCATTTTGAACTTCTTCAAAACTTTATCAAGGTATGTGCTTTGTGAAAGTCCTATCAGGCGTCTCGATCTATCCCTATAGATCTTAATGCCTCGAATGTAAGAAGCTTCTCCCAGGTCCTTCATAGAGAAACTTTTATTCAAGTAATCCTTTATGCTCTCCAAAAGCTCCACGTTGTTTCCAATCAGCAATATGTCATCCACATATAATATTAGAAACGCCACAGAGATCCCACTCACTTTCTTGTAAATACAAGATTCTCCAACCACTTTTATAAACCCAAATGCTTTGGTCACCTCATCAAAGCGCTTATTCCAACTCTGAGATGCTGGCACCAGTCCATAAATGGATCGCTGGAGCTTGCATACTTTGTTAGCATTCTTCGGATCGACAAAACCTTCGGGTTGCATCATATACAACTCTTCCTTAAGAAAACCGTTAAGGAACGCCGTTTTGACATCCATCTGCCAGATTTCATAATTGTAAAAGCCAGTTATTGCTAACATGATTCTGACGGACTTAAGCATCGCTACCGGTGAGAATATCTCATCGTAGTCAACTCCGTGAACTTGTGAAAAACCCTTTGCCACAAGTCGAGCTTTATAAACGGTCACATTACCGTCTGCGTCCGTCTTCTTCTTAAAGATTCATTTGTTCTGAATAGCCTTGCGGCCTTCAGGTAGTACTTCCAAAGTCCACACATTGTTCTTGTACATGGATCCTATCTCGGACTTCATGGCCTCCAGCCATTTGTTGGAATCATGGACCACCATTGCTTCTTCATAATTTGCAGGTTCATTGTTTTCCAACAACATAACTGATAAGACAGGATTACTGTACCACTCAGGAGCAGTACGTGATCTTGTCGACCTGCGAGGTCCGATAGGAACTTGATCCGAAGTTTCATGATCATCATCGTTAACTTCATCATCAACTGGCATCGCAACGACAGGGGTTTCCCCTTGCCCCGCGCCACCATCTAGAGGGATTAGAGGTTCGACAACCTCATCAAGTTCTATCTTCCTCCCACTCAATTCTTTCAGGAGAAACTCCTTCTCAAAAAAGCTCCGTTTTTAGCAAAAAAACACTTTGCCTTGGATTTGAGATAAAAGGTATACCCAACTATCTCTTTTGGGTAACCTATGAAGACACACTTTTCCGCTTTGGGTTCCAGCTTATCAGGCTGAAGCTTTTTGACATAAGCATCACATCCCCAAACTTTAAGAAACGACAACTTTGGTCTTTTACCATACCACAGTTCGTATGGTGTCGTCTCAATGGATTTTGATGGTGCCTTATTTAAAGTGAATGCAGCTGTCTCTAATGCATAACCCCAAAACGATAACGGCAAATCGGTAAGAGATATCATAGATCGCACCATCTCTAATAAAAGTACGATTATGACGTTCGGACACACCATTGCGCTGTGGTGTTCCAAGCGGTGTCAATTGTGAAGCAATTCCACATTGTCTCAAGTGAGCACCAAACTCAAAACTCAGATATTCACCCCCATGATCAGACCGTAGGAACTTGATCTACTTGTTACGATGATTTTCAACTTCACTGTGAAATTGCTTGAATTTCTCAAACGTTTTAGACGTGTGCTTCATCAAGTAGACATAACCATATCTACTCAAATCGTCAGTGAAGGTGAGAAAATAACGATATCCGCCGCACGCCTCCACACTCATCGGACCGCACACATCGGTATCTACGATTTCCAACAAGTCACGTGCACGCCCCATTGTTCCGAAGAACGGAGTCTTAGTCATCTTGCCCATGAGGCATGGTTCGCACGTGTGATGACCCACAAGTATAGGGGATCAATCATAGTCCTTTCGATAAGTAAGAGTGTCGAACCCAACGAGGAGCAGAAGGATCTCACAAGTGGTTTTCAGCAACGTAATAACTGCAAGCACTGAAATTAGCGGTAACAAGTGATGATGTGGTGAGGTGAAACGTAGCAGGTGAAAAGTAACAAGTAACAAGTAATAGAAACGGTGCAGCAAAGTGGCCCAATCCCTTTTGTAGCAAGGGATAAGCCTGGACAAAGTCTTATAGGAGGAAAAACGCTCCCGAGGACACACGGGAATTTCTGTCATGCTACTTTCATCATGTTCATATGATTCACATTCGTTACTTTGATAGTTTGATATGTGGGTGGACCGGCGCTTGGGTACTGCCCTTACTTGGACAAGCATCCCACTTATGATTAACCCCTCTCGCAAGCATCCGCAACTACGAAATAAGAATTAAGACAACGTCTAACCATAGCATTAAACTAGTGGATCCAAATCAGCCCCTTACGAAGCAACACATAGACTAGGGTTTAAGCTTCTGTCACTCTAGCAACCCATCATCTACTTACTACTCCCCAATGCCTTCCTCTAGGCCCAAATATGGTGAAGTGTTACGTAGTCGATATTCACATAAAACCACTAGAGGAAAAGACAACATACATCATATCAAAATACCGAACGAATACCATATTCACATGACTATTAATAGCAAGACTTATCCCATGTCCTCAGGAACAAAAGTAACTACTCACAAAGCATGGATATATTCATGACCAGAGAAGTAATGAATATCATAATGGATCTGAACATATAATCTTCCACCAAGTAAACCAACTAGCATCAACTACAAAGATTAATCAACACTACTAGCAACCTTAGGGATACCAATCGACGTCGCGAGACGACGATTGGTTACAAGAGATAGACTAGGATTAGGATAGGAGATGGTGCTAATGAAGATGTTGATGGAGATGACTCCCCTCCGACGAGAGGAGTGTTGGTGATGACGATGGTGATGATTTCCCCCTTCGGGAGGGAAGTTTCCCCGGAAGGATCGTCCTGCCGGAGCTCTAGATTGGTTCGGCTCAAGTTCCGCCTCGTGGCGGCGGCGCCTCCTCGAAAAAGCTCCACCCTAATTTTTTCCGGACGAAACCCTTCATATAGCAGAAGAGGGGGGCCAGTGGGCCACCAGGGTGCCCACAAGCCCTGTAGCCGCGGCGAGGGGGGCAGGCCGCGGCTACCAGGCTTGTGGGCCCTTGGCAGCTCCCCTCTTGCACTTCTTTCGCCCAGTATTTTTTATATATTCCCAAAAAATTCCACGTTGATTTTTCAGGGCATTTGGAGTTTCGCAGAATAGAGGACTTAGACTTGCTCCTTTTCCAGTCCAGAATTCCAGCTGCTGGTATTCTCCCTCTTCAAATAAACCTTGCAAAATAAGAGAGAAAAGGCATAAGTATGGTACCACAAAGTATAATAACAGTCCATAAAGCGATAAATATCAACATGAAAGCATGATGCAAAATGGACGTATCAACTCCCCCAAGCTTAGACCTCGCTTTTCCTCAAGCGAAAGCCAAGATGCATAAACATGTTTAGGGATGAAGGTGTCGATAAAACATAATACGGACAAGAGAGCATCATGATCACACATAGAACAACAATACATCATAAAGATTCCTATGGGAAAGTAACTATTCCTTCACAAAGCAAAGTATGAATCAAAAACCTTACCGAGAAGTAGCCAACAACAGTCCATAGTCATTGAAGCAATTGCAATTTATCATAACATCAGAAAGAGTCAAATAAGAGCTTGTAAAGCAAATCCACATACTCAATCATCTCTTTTGTTTTCCACAATTGTTACAACTCACGTGGTACTCATGGTATCAAAGTTTTAGTTGGACACAGAGAAAGATAGGGGCTTATAATTTTGCCTCCCAACCATTTACCTGAGGGGTAAAGTCAACAATAATAAAGCATAAGTACTCATCTCCAGGTTGATATATGAATATAGATCTTTCCCTAGCATATGACGTTCACCAAGATGAAGACGGAATAGGGAATTGGTGTTGATCACCATGACTTTCACAAGGACAAAAGTAAAGGTACAAGATAGGCCCTTCGCAGAGGGAAGCAGAGGTTGTCATGCGCTTTTAAGGTTTGGATATACGACCTCTTAGTATAAAGGAACGTCACTTTATATTGCCCCCTGTGATAAAGAACTTTATTATGCAGCATGTCGCTTTTATGTCTTCCTCATCACAGGTTCGTACAAAGCTTATTTTCCACAAACTAATAAATCATACATACTTTAGGCAGCAACTTTTTATTGCTCGCACCGATCACAACTTACTTGAAGGATCTTACGCAATCCATAGGTAGGTATGGTGGACTCTCATGGCAAAACTGGGTTGAAGGTTTATGGATGCACAAGTAGTATTTCTACTTAGTACGGAAGTTTTGGCTAATATGAGGTGGAAGCAACTGTCACATGCTAAGGGATCTCTAGACATATAACATTGTTTGGAATCAAGCAAACACAATTCATTATGTTGTCTTCCTTGTCCAACATCTACTTCTAAGCATGTAATAGTTTGGTGAGTGCTCACAATTATAGAAAGTGTCTAAGATGGTATATTTATATGTGAACCTCTATTTCCTTATTACTTCTTATTAATTGCAACAATGACTGGGGTCTATGTTGGTATATTCTCAACAAGCTTCAATCATCATACTTGTTATATGTGAAGCTATCACTTTCCATAAGATCATGTCATGATCTTTCATGCTATCGTACTTTTCATACATTTGATCACGACACAAAACAAAGCCCTTGAATAAGATACTCTTTATTATATAGCTCGCAAGATCGAATACATCAGAGGAGACACAAGGCAAAAGACTGAAACTAAACACTAAAGACTTATTCCACTAAGAGAATAAATAAAAACTGAAAAGGAAAGAACTAAAACAAAGGTAAAAGCAAAAGATATAAAGGTGATATGATACCAGGGCAACTTCCCCAAGATTGGCACAAGCCAAGGGAGTTGCCCATACCAATGCTTAGTTATCTTCCTTTGGTGGTGATGGTGGTGGAGTCTTTGCGGAGGTCTTGAGCTTGTTTAATTTCCAATGGAGCATGAAATTCTGCTCCATCAGATCATCGTTTTCTTCTTCAAGCTTCAACACCCTTTGGCATAATTCGTGCTTACTCTCCTGCAGGAAACGAGATGGGATAAACAAAGTCTTATGCTTCTTCCTGGAGTTGGGGAGGCTTGACTTCTTGAACTCCACATGGGTGTTTGCAGGTTGAGGTAGAGGAGCCTCCTCCTCGTCAGAGCTTGTTTGCTCCTTCCCCTTTGGTTCATGATGCTCTTCCTCATCTGTGGTCCAACCATAAGGCTCTAAGTCCCCATTAATCCTGGAGTTTGCACGGTCATCGGCCACATAGATCTCCAATTACTTCCCGAAACACATACCTCTTCGTTTTCAGAGTCTGAAACAGGTTGATAAACATCCCTTATGTACTCCTCTGGAGTTATGATATTGATGATATTGCTCTCAACATTTATGGGAGTACCAGAGATATAATGCTTGATTCTTTGCCCATTTACCACTCTAGGAAAATTACCTTCCGTGTTATTGATTTTGATGGCACCGGAACGATATACTTCCTCGACAACGTAGGGACCTTCCCATTTAGAGAGAAGCTTGCCTACGAAGAATCTTAAGAGAGAATTGTATAGCACGACATAATCACCTACATTGAACTCACGTTTTTTGTATTCTATTATCATGCCATCTCTTAACCTTTTCCTTGACCAACTTGGCATTCTCATATGCCTGGGCCCTCCATTCATCTAATGAGCTGATATCAAACAACCGCTTCTCACCGGCAAGTTTCAAATCAAAGTTGAGCTCTTTGATTGCCCAATAAGCTTTGTGTTCTAGCTCAATAGGTAAATGACAGGCCTTACCGTAAACCATTTTATACGGTGACATGCCCATGGGATTCTTTTAAGCAGTCCTATAAGCCCATAGTGCATCGTCAAGTTTGCTAGACCAATTCTTTCGAGATCTATTGCCAGTCTTTTGTAAGATCAATTTGATCTCCCTATTACTCAACTCCACTTGACCACTAGACTGAGGATGATAAGGAGATGCAACTCTACGGTTGACATCATACTTAGCGAGCATCTTGCGGAAAACACCATGAATGAAGTGTGAACTGCCATCAGTCATCAGATATCTAGGGACTCCAAATCTTGGGAAAATGACTTCTTTAAGCATCTTAATAGAGGTGTGGTGATCAGTATTTCTAGTGGGGATAGCTGTTCGAATTATGCCCTAGAGGCAATAATAAATATAGTTATTATTATAATTCCTGTATCAAGATAATCGTTTATTATCCATGCTATAATTGTATTGAATGAAGACTCATTTACATGTGTGGATACATAGACAAAACACTGTCCCTAGCAAGCCTCTAGTTGGCTAGCCAGTTGATCAAAGATAGTCAGTGTCTTCTGATTATGAACAAGGTGTTGTTGCTTGATAACTGGATCACGTCATTAGGAGAATCACGTGATGGACTAGACCCAAACTAATAGACGTAGCATGTTGATCGTGTCATTTTGTTGCTACTGTTTTCTGCGTGTCAAGTATTTGTTCCTATGACCATGAGATCATATAACTCACTAACACCGGAGGAATACTTTGTGTGTATCAAACGTCGCAACGTAACTAGGTGACTATAAAGATGCTCTACAGGTATCTCCGAAGGTGTTCGTTGAGTTAGTATGGATCAAGACTGGGATTTGTCACTCCGTGTGACGGAGAGGTATCTCGGGGCCCACTCGGTAATACAACATCACACACAAGCCTTGCAAGCAATGTAACTTAGTGTAAGTTGCGGGATCTTGTATTACGGAACGAGTAAAGAGACTTGCGGTAAACGAGATTGAAATAGGTATCAGGATACCGACGATCGAATCTCGGGCAAGTAACATACCGAAGGACAAAGGGAATGACATACGGGATTATATGAATCCTTGACACTGAGGTTCAAACGATAAGATCTTCGTAGAATATGTAGGATCCAATATGGGCATCCAGGTCCTGCTATTGGATATTGACCGAGGAGTCTCTCGGGTCATGTCTACATAGTTCTCGAACCCGCAGGGTCTGAACACTTAAGGTTCGACGTTGTTTTATGCGTATTTGAGTTATATGGTTGGTTACCGAATGTTGTTCGGAGTCCCGGATGAGATCACGGACGTCATGAGGGTTTCTGGAATGGTCTGGAAACGAAGATTGATATATAGGATGACCTCATTTGATTACCGGAAGGTTTTCGGAGTTACCAGGAATGTACCGGGAATGACGAATGGGTTCCGGGACTTCACCGGGGGGGGGGGGGCAACCCACCCCGGGGAAGCCCATAGGCCTTGAGGGTGGTGCACAAGCCCTTAGTGGGCTGGTGGGACAGCCCAAAAGGGCCCTATGCGCATTGGAGGAAAAAGCAAAGAGAAAAGAAAAAAAAAGGAGGAGGTGGGAAAGGAAAGAAGGACTCCACCCACCAAACCAAGTAGGACTCGGTTTGGGGGGGAGTCCTTCCCGCCTTTGGCTCGGCCGACCCCCTTGGGGCTCCTTGAGCCCCAAGGCAAGGTCCCCCCTCTCCCACCTATATATACGGAGGTTTTAGGGCTGATTTGAGACGACTTTTCCACGGCAGCCCGACCACATACCTCCACGGTTTTTCCTCTAGATCGCGTTTCTGCGGAGCTCAGGCGGAGCCCTGCTGAGACGAGATCATCACCAACCTCCGGAGTGCTGTCATGCTGCCGGAGAACTCTTCTACCTCTTCGTCTCTCTTGCTGGATCAAGAAGGCCAAGATCATCGTCGAGCTGTACGTGTGCTGAACGCGGAGGTGTCGTCCGTTCGGCACTAGATCGTGGGACTGATCGCGGGATTGTTCGCGGGACGTGAGGACGTTCCACTACATCAACCGCGTTCACTAACGCTTCTGCTGTACGGTCTACAAGGGTACGTAGATCACTCATCCCCTCTGGTAGATGGACATGACCATGATAGGTCTTCGTGCGCGTTGGAATTATTTTGTTTCCCATGCGACGTTCCCCAACAGTGGCATCATGAGCTAGGTTCATGCGTAGATGTCTTCTCGAGTAGAACACAAAAGTTTTGTGTGTGGTGATGTGCGTTTTTCTGCCCTCCTTAGTCTTCTTGATTCCGCGGTATTGTTGGATTGAAGCTGCTTGGACCGACATTACTCGTACGCTTACGAGAGACTGGTTTCATCGCTACGAGTAACCCCGTTGCTCAAAGATGACTGGCAAGTGTTAGTTTCTCCAACTTTAGTTGAATCGGATTTGACGGAGGAGGTCCTTGGATGAGGTTAAATAGCAACTCATATATCTCCATTGTGGTGTTGGCAAGTAAGATGCGATCCTACTAGATACCCATGGTCACCACGTAAAACATGCAACAACAAATTAGAGGACGTCTAACTTGTTTTTGCAGGGTATGCTTGTGATGTGATATGGCCAACAATGTGATGTGATATATTGGATGTATGAGATGATCATGTTGTAATAGATAATATCGACTTGCACGTCGATGGTACGGCAACCGGCAGGAGCCATAGGGTTGTCTTTATACTAACGTTTGTGCTTGCAGATGCGTTTACTATTTTAATAGGATGTAACTTTGGTAGTAATAGCATGAGTAGCACGACAACCCCGATGGCGACACGTTGATGGAGATCATGGTGTGGCGCCGGTGACAAGAAGATCGTGCCGGTGTTTTGGTGATGGAGATCAAGGAGCACCTGATGATGGCCATATCATGTCACTTATGAATTGCATGTGATGTTAATCCTTTTATTCACCTTATTTTGCTTAGAACGACAGTAGAATTATGAGGTGATCTCTCACTAAAATTTCAAGACGAAATTGTGTTGTCCCCGACTGTGCACCGTTGCTATAGTTCGTCGTTTCGAGACACCACGTGATGATCGGGTGTGATAGACTCAACGTTCACATACAACGGGTGCAAAACAGTTGCACACGCGGAACACTCGGGTTAAGCTTGACGAGCCTAGCATGTGCAGACATGGCCTCGGAACACATGAGACCGAAAGGTCGATCATGAATCATATAGATGATATGATTAGCATAGGGATGCTTACCACTGAAACTATGCTCAACTCACGTGATGATCGGACTTGAGCTAGTGTAAGTGGATCATGAACCACTCAAATGACTAGAGAGATGTACTTTTTGAGTGGGAGTTTAGCAAATAATTTGATTAAGTTAAACTCTAATTATCTTGAACATAGTCTAAGTCCACTTTGAATATATTTGTGTTGTAGATCATGGCTCACGCGATAGTCACCCTGAATTTTAATACGTTCCTAGAGAAAGCTAAGTTGAAAGATGATGGAAGCAACTTTGTAGACTGGGCTCGTAATATTAAGCTAATCTTACAAGCTGGGAAGAAGGATTATGTCCTTAATGCTGCGCTAGGAGATGAACCACCCGCTACGGCTGATCAGGATGTTAAGAACGCTTGGTTAGCACGTAAGGAGGACTACTCAGTAGTTCAATGTGCAGTCTTGTATGGCTTAGAACCGGGACTTCAATGTCGCTTTGAGCGTCATGGAGCATTTGAGATGTTCCAGGAGTTGAAGTTTATCTCTCAGAAGAACGCCCGGATCGAGAGGTATGAGACCTCCGATAAATTCTATGCTTGGAAGATGGAGGAGAACTCGTCTGTCAGTGAACATGTGCTCAAAATGTCTGGGTACTCAAACCGTCTAGCTGAGTTGGGGATTGAACTCCCGCAAGAGGCTATCACTGACAGAATCCTTCAATCACTGCCGCCAAGCTATAAAGGCTTTGTGTTGAACTACAACATGCAAGGGATGAACAAGTCACCCGGCGAGTTGTTTGCGATGCTGAAAGTCGCAGAGTTTGAACTCTGTAAAGAGCATCAAGTGTTGATGGTGAATAAGACCACTAGTTTCAAGAGAAACGGCAAAGGCAAGAAGGGTAATTCAAAGAAGAGCGGCAAGCCTGTTGCCAATCCGACGAAGAAACCCAAAGCTGGACCTAAGCCTGAAACAGAGTGTTACTATTGCAAGGGTATGGGTCACTGGAAGCGCAATTGCCCCAAGTATCTGGCACATAAGAAGGCGGCCAAAGAAAAATCAGGTATATTTGTTATACATGTTATTGATGTATACTTAACCGGCTCTCATAGTAGTGCCTGGGTATTCGATACCGGTTCTGTTGCTCATATTTGCAACTCGAAACAGAAACTGCGGAATAGACGAAGGCTGGCGAAAGATGAAGTGACGATGCGCGTAGGAAATGGTTCCTAGGTTGATGCAATCGCCGTCGGCACAGTTTCACTTCAGTTACCATCAGGATTAGTTATGAACTTAAATCATTGTTATTTAGTGCCTGCGTTGAGCATGAACATTATATCTGGATCTTGTTTATTGCGAGACGGTTACTCTTTTAAGTCAGAGAATAATGGTTGTTCTATTTCTATGAGTAACATCTTTATGGTCATCCACCCAATGTGAGAGGATTGTTCATATTGAATCTTGATAGCGATACACACATACATAACATTGAGACCAAAAGAGTTAGAGTTAACAATGATAGCGCCATATTTTTGTGGCACTGCCGCTTAGGTCATATTGGTGTAAAGCGCATAAAGAAACTCCATGCCGATGGACTTTTGGAGTCACTTGACTTTGATTCACTTGACACGTGCGAACCATGCCTCATGGGCAAGATGACTAAAACTCCGTTCTCCGGAACAATGGAGCGTGCAAGTGACTTGTTGGAAATCATACATACCGATGTGTGTGGTCCGATGAGTGTAGAGGCACGCGGCGGATGTCGTTATTTTCTCACCTTCACTGACGATTTGAGTAGATATGGTTATGTATACTTAATGAAGCACAAGTCTGAAACATTTGAAAAGTTCAAGCAATTTCAGAGTGAAGTTGAAAATCATCGTAACAAGAAGATCAAGTTCCTACGGTCTGATCGTGGGGGTGAATATCTGAGTTTCGAGTTTGGTGCTCACTTAAGACAATGTGGAATTGTTTCACAGTTGACACCGCCTGGAACACCACAGCGCAATGGTGTGTCCGAACGTCGTAATCGTACTTTATTAGAGATGGTGCGATCTATGATGTCTCTTACCGATTTGCCATTATCGTTTTGGGGTTATGCATTAGAAACAGCTGCATTCACTTTAAATAGGGCACCATCAAAATCCTTGAGACGACACCATACGAATTGTGGTATGGCAAAAGGCCAAAGTTGTCGTTTCTTAAAGTTTGGGGATGTGATGCTTATGTCAAAAAGCTTCAGCCTGAAAAGCTGGAACCCAAAGCGGAAAAGTGCGTCTTCATAGGTTACCCTAAAAAGACAGTTGGGTACACCTTCTATCTCAAATCCGAGGGCAAAGTGTTTGTTGCTAAAAACGGAGCTTTTCTCGAGAAGGAGTTTCTCTCGAGAGAATTGAGTGGGAGGAAGATAGAACTTCACGAGGTTGTCGAACCTCTCATCCCTCTGGATGGTGGCGCAGGGCAAGGGGAAACCTTTGTCGTTGCGACGCCGGTTGAGGAGGAAGTTAATGATAATGATCATGAAACTCCGGTTCACGTTTCTCTCGAACCACGCAGGTCGACGAGACCACGTGCTGCTCCAGAGTGGTACGGTAATCCCGTCTTATCAATCATGTTGTTGGACAACAATGAACCTGCAAATTATGAAGAAGCAATGGTGGGCCCAGATTCCAACAAATGGCTAGAAGTCATGAAGTCCGAGATAGGATCCATGTATGAGAACAAAGTGTGGACTTTGGAAGTACTACCTGAGGGCCGCAAGGCTATTCAGAACAAATGGATCTTTAAGAGGAAGGCGGACGCTGACGGCAATGTGACCGTTTATAAAGCTCGACTTGTGGCAAAGGGTTTTTCACAAGTTCAAGGAGTTGACTACGATGAGACATTCTCACCCGTAGCGATGCTTAAGTCCGTCAGAATCATGTTAGCAATAGCTGCATTTTTCGATTATGAAATCTGGCAGATGGATGTCAAAAAGGCGTTCCTTAACGGTTTCCTTAAGGAATAATTGTATATGATGCAACCCGAAGGCTTTGTCGATCCTAAGAATGCTAACAAGGTGTGCAAGCTCCAGCGATCCATTTATGGACTGGTGCAAGCATCTCGGAGTTGGAACAAACGCTTTGATGAGGTGATCTAAGCATTTGGGTTTATACAAGTGGTTGGAGAATCTTGTATTTACAAGAAAGTGAGTGGGAGCTCTGTGGCGTTTCTAATATTATATGTGGATGACATATTTCTGATTGGAAACAACGTAGAGTTTTTGGAGAGCATAAAGGATTACTTGAATAAAAGTTTCTCTATGAAGGACCTAGGAGAAGCTGCTTACATTCTAGGCATTAAGATCTATAGGGATAGATCAAAATGCGTGATAGGACTTTCACAAAGCACATACCTTGATAAAGTTTTGAAGAGGTTCAAAATGGAACAGTCCAAGAAAGGGTTCTTGCCAGTTTTACAAGGTACGAGATTGAGTAAGACTCAGTGCCCAGCAACTGATGAGGATAGAGAGCATATGCGCTCCGTCCCCTATGCTTCAACCATAGGTGCTATCATGTATGCAATGCTGTGCACTAGACCGGACGTTAGCCGGGCCATAAGTATGGCAGGCAGGTTCCAGCGTAATCCAGGAGTGGATCACTAGACGGCGGTCAAGAATATCCTGAAGTACCTGAAAAGGACTAAGGAGATGTTTCTCGTGTATGGAGGTGACGAAGAGCTCGCCGTAAAAGGTTACGTCGATGCAAGCTTTGACACAGATCCGGACGACTCTATGTCGCAAACCGGATACGTATTTATTCTTAATGGGGGTGTGGTAAGCTGGTGCAGTTCCAAGCAAAGCGTCGTAGCAGATTCTACATGTGAAGCGGAGTACATGGCTGCCTCGGAGGCGGCTAAGGAGGGTGTCTGGATGAAGCAGTTCATGACGGATCTTGGAGTGGTGCCAAGCGCATTGAATCCAATAACCTTGTTCTGTGACAACACGGGTGCTATTACCTTAGCAAAGGAACCACGGTTTCACGAGAAGTCCAGACACATAAAACGACGCTTCAACCTCATCCGCGACCACGTCGAAGGGGAGGACGTAAATATATGCAAAGTGCACACGGATATGAATGTAGCAGACCCGCTGACTAAACCTCTTCCACGGGCAAAGCATGATCAACACCAGAACTGTATGGGTGTTAGATTTATTACAATGTAATTCACATGATGATGTGAGGACTAGATTATTGACTCTAGTGCAAGTGGGAGACTGTTGGAATTATGCCCTAGAGGCAATAATAAATATAGTTATTATTACAATTCCTGTATCAAGATAATCTTTTATTATCCATGCTATAATTGTATTGAATGAAGACTCATTTACATGTGTGGATACATAGACAAAACACTGTCCCTAGCAAGCCTCTAGTTGGCTAGCCAGTTGATCAAAGATAGTCAGTGTCTTCTGATTATGAACAAGGTGTTGTTGCTTGATAACTGGATCACGTCATTAGGAGAATCACGTGATGGACTAGACCCAAACTAATAGACGTAGCATGTTGATCGTGTCATTTTGTTCCTACTGTTTTCTGCGTGTCAAGTATTTGTTCCTATGACCATGAGATCATATAACTCACTAACACCGGAGGAATACTTTGTGTGTATCAAACGTCGCAACGTAACTGGCTGACTATAAAGATGCTCTACAGGTATCTTCGAAGGTGTTCGTTGAGTTAGTATGGATCAAGACTGGGATTTGTCACTCCGTGTGACGGAGAGGTATCTCGGGGCCCACTCGGTAATACAACATCACACACAAGCCTTGCAAGCAATGTAACTTAGTGTAAGTTGCGGGATCTTGTATTACGGAACGAGTAAAGAGACTTGCCGGTAAACGAGATTGAAATAGGTATGCGGATACTAACGATCGAATCTCGGGCAAGTAACATACCGAAGGACAAAGGGAATGACATACGTGATTATATGAATCCTTGGCACTGAGGTTCAAACGATAAGATCTTCGTAGAATATGTAGGATCCAATATGGGCATCTAGGTCCCGCTATTGGATATTGACCGAGGAGTCTCTCGGGTCATGACTACATAGTTCTCGAACCCACAGGGTGTGCACACTTAAGGTTCGACGTTGTTTTATGCGTATTTGAGTTATATGGTTGGTTACCGAATGTTGTTCGGAGTCCCGGATGAGATCACGGACGTCACGAGGGTTTCCGGAATGGTCCGGAAACGAAGATTGATATATAGGATGACCTCATTTGATTACTGGAAGGTTTTCGGAGTTACCAGGAATGTACCGGGAATGACGAATGGGTTCCGGGAGTTCACCGGGGGGGGGGGGGCAATCCACCCCGGGGAAGCCCATAGGCCTTGAGGGTGGCGCAGCAGCCCTTAGTGGGCTGGTGGGACAGCCCAAAAGGGCCCTATGCACATTGGAAGAAAAATCAAAGAGAAAAGAAAAAAAAGAGGAGGATGTGGGAAAGGAAAGAAGGACTCCACCCGCCAAACCAAGTAGGACTCGGTTTGGGGGGGAGTCCTTCCCCCCTTTGGCTTGGCCGACCCCCTTGGGGCTCCTTGAGCCCCAAGGCAAGGTACCACCTCTCCCACCTATATATACGGAGGTTTTAGGGCTGATTTGAGACGACTTTTCCACGGCAGCCCGACAACATATCTCCACGGTTTTTCCTCTAGTTCGCGTTTCTGCGGAGCTCAGGCGGAGCCCTGCTGAGACGAGATCATCACCAACCTCCGGAGCGCCGTCACGCTGCCAGAGAACTCTTCTACCTCTCCGTCTCTCTTGCTGGATCAAGAAGGCCGAGATTATCGTCGAGCTGTACGTGTGCTGAACGCGGAGGTGCCGTCCGTTCGGCACTAGATCATGGGACTGATGGCGGGATTGTTCGCGGGGAGGATCGAGGGACGTGAGGACGTTCCACCACATCAACCACGTTCACTAACACTTCTGCTGTATGGTCTACAAGGGTACGTAGATCACTCATCCCCTCTCGTAGATGGACATCACCATGATAGGTCTTCGTGCGCGTAGGAAAATTTTTGTTTCCCATGCGACGTTCCCCAACAATAGCTTCTACCCACTTAGTGACGTAATCAATAGCAACTAAGATGTGAGTATACCCATTGGAACTCAGGAAAGGTCCCATATAATCAAAGCCCCACACATCAAATGGTTCAATGATAAGTGAATAGTTCATAGGCATTTCCTGGCGTTTACTGATGTTCCCTATTCTTTGGCATTCGTCACAAGACAAGACAAACTTACGGGCATCCTTGAAGAGAGTGGGCCAATAGAAACCTGATTGCAATACCTTATGAGCAGTTCTATCTCCAGCATGGTGTCCTCCGTAGGCTTCGGAATAACACTTCGGCAGGATCTGTCCCTGTTCATGTTCAGGCACACAACGTCTAATAACAACAACTACTCCTTCCTTATAAAGGTGAGGATCATCCCAAAAGTAGTGTCTCAAATCAAAGAAGAATTTCTTCTTTTGCTGGTAGGTGAAACTGGGTGGTATGTATTTGGCTACGATATAGTTTGCGTAATCAGCATACCACGCTGCACTATGTGAAGTACGGATGACATTCAATTGCTCATCAGGAAAGCTGTCATCAATAGGTCGTGGGTCATCAAGGACATTCTCTGGCCTGGACAAGTTATCTGCTACAGGGTTATCAGCACCCTTTCGGTCAACAACGTGCAAATCAAATTCCTGTAGCAAGAGAACCCATCTGATTAGCCTAGGTTTAGCGTCCTTCTTCGCCATAAGGTACTTAATAGCAGCATGATCAGAATGAATAATGACTTTTGAGTCAACTATATAAGATCTGAACTTTTCACATGCAAACACGTCTGCTAAAAATTCGTTCTCCGTAGTGGCATAGTTTCTTTGGGCACTATCTAGAGTTTTACTAGTGTAGTGAATAACATTCAACTTCTTGTCAACTCTTTGTCCTAGAACAACACCAACAGCATAATCACTAGCGTCGCACATGATTTCAAAGGGCAAGTTCCAATCAGGTGGTTGAACAATAGGTGCGGTTATCAAGGCCTTCTTAAGTATTTCGAAAGCTTCCTCACAATCCTCATCAAAAACAAAAGGAACATCCTTCTGCAAGAGGTTGGTAAGAGGCCTATAAATCTTAGAGAAGTCTTTAATGAACCTTCTATAGAAACCAGCATGACCTAGGAAACTTCGTATACCTCTGATATCTGTGGGGCAAGGCATTTTCTCAATTGCATCAACCTTAGCCTTATCAACTTCAATGCCTTTCTCAGAGATTTTGTGTCCTAAGACGATGCCTTCATTAACCATGAAGTGGCACTTCTCCCAGTTCAAGACGAGGTTGGTATCTTTGCATCTCTATAAGACTCGATCAAGGTTGCTGAGGCAATCGTCAAAGGAAGAACCGTAAACGGAGAAATCATTCATGAAAACCTCAACAATCTTTTCACAGAAGTCAGAGAATATAGCCATCATACATCTTTGAAAGGTGGTAGGTGCATTGCATAAGCCAAAAGGCATATGTCTATAAGCAAAGGTGCCGAAAGGGAAGGTGAAAGTGGTTTTCTCCTGACCAGATTGTGCAACAGGTATTTGCGAGAAACCTGAATAACCGTCTAGAAAGCAGAAGTGTGTGTGTTTAGATAGCCTTTCTACCATTTGGTCGATAAACGGCAAAGGATAATGGTCTTTCCTAGTTGCCTTGTTCAGTTTCCGGAAGTCGATCACCATCCTATAGCCAGTAATAATCCTCTGTGGGATTAGTTCATTGTTAGCATTAGGGACGATGGTGATACCTCCCTTCTTGGGTACGCAATGCACTGGACTTACCCAATCGCTATGAGCAACAGGATAAATGATTCCTGCTTCCATAAGCTTTAATATTTCTTTTCTCACGACCTCTTTCATCCTAGGATTTAATCTCCGTTGATGATCAGCAACTGGCTTAGAATCAGGATCGGTTTTAATCTTGTGCTGACATAGAGTGGGACTAATACCCATAAGATCATCAAGAGTATATGCAATAGCAACACGGTGCTTCCTCAAAGTTTTTAATAACTTCTTCTCTTCGTGATTCGAGAGGTGAGCACTAATAATAACAGGATATATTTCCTTCTCATCAAGATAGGCATACTTAAGTGTATCTGGTAACTATTTTAGCTCGAACACAGGATCACCCTTTTGTGGGGGAGGATCCCCAAGCAGTTCAACAGGCAGATTATTCTTAAGAATAGGATATTGTTCTAAAACAATTTTATATATCTCATCTCTTTCATCCATATGCATATCATTTTCATGCTCAAGCAGATATTGCTCTAAAGGATCCGTAGGAGGCATGGCAATAGAGGCAAGAGCAATGATTTCATCCCTACCAGACGACTCTTTTTCATGGGGTTGTCTTCCAAACTTGGAGAAGTTAAATTCATGAGACACACCCTCGAAACTAAAAGTGACAGTCTGCTTAACGCAATCAATATGAGCATTTACATTGTTGAGAAAGGGTCTACCAAATATGATGGGACAAAAGCTATCTTGTGCAGTAGAAAGGACGAGGAAATCAGTAGGATACTTCGTCTTACCATACAGGACTTCTACGTCTCTCACAATTCCCACAGGGCAGATAGTGTCTCTATTAGCTAGCGTAATAGTGACATCAATGGGCTCTAACTCAGCAGGTGCAATCTCATCTTTGATTTCATCATATAGGGACCAGGGTATTGCACTAACACTAGCACCCATATCACGTAAACCATGCTAACAGTGATCTCCTATCTTGACAGAAACAACGGGCAGGCCAACAACAGGTGTGTGTTTGTCTTTCGCGTGAGGTTTAGCAATTCTAGCGGAGTCCTCACAGAATTTGATAACATGCCCGTCTATGTCTTCGGCTAAGAGATCTTTGATAATAGCAACACTAGGTTCAACTCTAATTTCCTCAGGGGGTGCAAGTGGTCTAATGTAGCCCCTACGTAACACAGTTGAAGCTTTAGAATAATCCTTTTTCCTAGCAGGGTAAGGTGGTTTCTAAGTGTAGGCACATGGAAAAATAGGATCATTATAGGCAATGACTTTCTCTTCAACTAGATTGGGTTTAACTATGTTGACTTCTACGGGAGGATGATACTTAAATCACTTCTCTTTGGGAAGATCAATATGAGCAGCAAAAGTTCACATATAGAAGCTACTATCTTAGAGTCAAGTCCATACTTAGCGCTGAAATCTCTAGAAGTGTTTGTCTCAACAAAAGATTTAACGCAATCAAACTGGAAATTCATACCTGACTCCTTACCTTCTTCAAGCTCCCAATCTTCAGAGTTACGTTTGATTCTTTCCAATAAATTCCACTTGTGGTCAATATCCTTCTTCATAAAAGAACCGGTACAGGAAGTGTCTAGCATGGTACGATCTTCATGAGAAAGCCGAGCATAAAAGTTTTGAGCGATAATTTCTCTCGAGATTATATCATTGATTTAAGCCTCCCCCAAGCTTGAGCTATGCTTTCCTTGTCACGAGGCCAAAAGTTATAAATAAAATTCTGATCACGATGTACTAAATGCATAGGATAAAACTTTTGATGAAATTCAAATTTCAACCGATTGTAGTCCCATGATCCAGTATCATCACATAACCTATACCATGTCAACGCCTTATCCTTCAAAGATGAAGGAAATAATTTCTTCTTTACCTCATCCTCGGGCAAACTTGCAAGCTTAGATAAACCACACACTTCATCTACATAGATTAGATGCAAGTCTGGATGTGATGATCCATCTCCTGTAAAAGGATTAGCCAACAGTTTCTCAAGCATACCCGAAGGAATTTCATAAAAGATATTTTCAGTAGGTACCTTAGGTTGAGGAGCAACTCCTCGTGCTTCCGTTCGGTGAAGATACCCTGAACAAATTCCTCAAAGGAATAGTTTCCATAGTGACAAGTGACAATAAATTTCAGCACAGTATATAAATGTTTCCTTACCAAATTCCACTTACCAAAGGTGCTTCACTCCCCGGCAACGGCGCCAGAAAAGAGTCTTGATGACCCACAAGTCTAGGGGATCAATCGTAGTCCTTTCTATAAGTAAGAGTGCTGAACCCAACGAGGAGCAGAAGGATCTGACAAGTTGTTTTCAGCAAGGTAATAACTGCAAGCACTGAAATTAGCGGTAACAAGTGATGATGTGGTGAGGTGAAATGTAGCAGGTGACAAGTAACAAGTAACAAGTAATAGAAACGGTGCAGCAAAGTGGAACAATCCCTTTTGTAGCAAGGGACAAGCCTGGACAAAGTCTTATAGGAGGAAAAACGCTCCCGAGGACACACGGGAATTTCTGTCATGCTAGTTTCATCATGTTCATATGATTCGCGTTCGTTACTTTGATAGTTTGATATGTGGGTGGACCGGCGCTTGGGTACTGCCCTTACTTGGACAAGCATCCCACTTATTATTAACCCCTCTCGCAAGCATCCGCAACTACGAAAGAAGAATTAAGACAATGTCTAACCATAGCATTAAACTAGTGGATCCAAATCAGCCCCTTACAAAGCAACGCATAGACCGGGGTTTAAGCTTCTGTCACTAGCAACCCATCATCTACTTACTACTCCCCAATGCCTTCCTCTAGGCCCAAATATGGTGAAGTTTATGTAGTCGACGTTCATATAACACCACTAGAGGAAAAGACAACATACAACATATCGAAATACCGAACGAATACCAAATTCACATGACTATTAATAGCAAGACTTATCCCATGTCCTCAGGAACAAAAGTAACTACTCACAAAGAATGGATATATTCATGACCAGAGAAGTAATGAATATCATAATGGATCTGAACATATAATCTTCCACCAAGTAAACCAACTAGCATCAACTACAAAGAGTAATCAACACTACTAGCAACCTTACGGGTACCAATCAGCGTCGCGAGACGGCGATTGGTTACAAGAGATAGACTAGGGTTTGGATAGGAGATGGTGCTGATGAAGATGTTGATGGAGCTGACTCCCCTCCGACGAGAGGAGTGTTGGTGATGACGATGGCGACGATTTCCCCCTCCGGGAGGGAAGTTTCTCCGCTAGGATCGTCCTACCAGAGCTCTAGATTGGTTCTGCTCACGTTCCGCCTCGTGGCGGCGGCGCCTCCTCGAAAAAGCTCCGCCCTGATTTTTTCCGGACAAACCCTTCATATAGTAGAAGAGGGGGGGTCAGTGGGCCACCAGGGTGCCCACAAGCCCTGTAGCCGCGGCCAGGGTGGCAGGCCACGGCTACCAGGCTTGTGGGCCCGTGGCAGCTCCCCTGTGGCACTTCTTTCGCCCAGTATTTTCTATATATTCCCAAAAAATTCCTCGTTGATTTTCAGGGCATTTGGAGTTGCGCACAATAGAGGACTCAGACTTGCTCCTTTTCCAGTCCAGAATTCCAGCTGCCGGTAGTCTCCCTCTTTAAATAAACCTTGCAAAATAAAAGAGAAAAGGCATAAGTATGGTACCACAAAGTATAATAACAGTCCATAAAGCGATAAATATCAACATGAAAGCATGATGCAAAATGGACGTATCAACGCATCAAGTGAATCAAAGTCTAGTGACTCCAAAAGTCCATCGGAATGGAGTTTCTTCATGCGCTTTACACCAATATGACCTAAGCGGCAGTGCCACAAAAACATGGTGCTATCATTGTTAACTCTAACTCTTTTGGACTCAATGTTATGTATATGTGTATCATCGCTATCAAGATTCAGTATGAACAACCCTCGCACATTGGGTGCATGACCATAAAAGATATTACTCATAGAAATAGAACAACTATTATTCTCTGACTTCAACGAGTATCCGTCTCGCAATAAACAAGATCCAGATATAATTTTCATGCTTAACGCAGGCACTAAATAACAATTATTTAATTTCATAACTAATCCTGATGGTAACTGAAGTGAAACTGTGCCGACGGCGATTGCATCAACCTTGGAACCATTTCCCACGCGCATCATCACTTCATCTTTCACCAGCCTTCGCTTATTCCACAGTTCCTGTTTCGAGTTGCAAATATGAGCAATAGAACTGGTATCGAATACCCAGACACTACTACGAGAGCTAGTTAACTCCCACTCAAAAAGTACATCTCTCTAGTCATTTGAGTGGTACATGATCCAAATTTACTAACTCAAGTCCGATCATCATGTGAGTTGAGAATAGTTTCAGTGGTAAGCATCTCTATGCTAATCATATCAACTATACGATTGATGCTTGACCTTTCGGTCTCATGTGTTCCGAGGCCAGGTCTGCACATGCTAGGCTCGTCAAGCTTAACCCGAGTGTTCCGCATGTGCACCTGTTTGCACCCGTTGTATGTGAACGTTGAGTCTATCACACCCGATCATCACGTGGTCTCTCGAAACGACGAACTGTAGCAACGGTGCATAGTCCGGAAGAACACAATTTCTTCTTGAAATTTTAGTGAGAGATCACCTTATAATGCTACCGTCGTTCTAAGCAAAATAAGGTGCATAAAAGGATTAACATCACATGCAATTCATAAGTGACATGATATGGGCATCATCATGTGCTTCTTGATCTCCATCACCAAAACACCGACACGATTTTCTTGTCACCGGCGCCACACCATGATCTCCATCAACGTGTCACCATCGAGGTTGTCGTGCTACTTATGCTATTACTACTAAAGCTACATTCTAGCAATATAGTAAACGCATCTGCAAACACAAACGTTAGTTTAAAGACAACCCTATGGCTCCTGTCGATTGCCGTACTATCGACGTGCAAGTCGATATTAACTATTACAACATGATCATCTCATACATCCAATATATCACATCACGTCATTGGCCATATCATATCACAAGCATACCCTGCAAAAACAAGTTAGACGTCCTCTAATTTGTTGTTGCATATTTTACGTGGTTGCTATGGGTATCTAGTATGATCGCATCTTACTTACACAAAAACCACAACGGAGATGTGTAAGTTGCTATTTAACCTCTCCAAGGACCGCCTCGGTCAAAACCAATTCAACTAAAGTTGAAGAAACCGACACCTGCGAGTCATCTTTACGCAATGAGGTTGCATGTGAATCGATGAAACCACTGTTTCGTAAGCGTACGAATAATGTCGGTCCGGGCCGCTTCAATCCAAGAATACCACTGAATCGAGAAAAGACTAAGGAGGGAAGCAAATCAAACATCACCGTCCACAAAACCCTTTGTGTTCTACTCGAGATAACATCTACGCATGAACCTAGCTCATGATGCCACTGTTGGGGAACGTTGCATGGGAAACAAAAAATTTCCGATGCACACGAAGACCTATCATGGTGATGTCCATGTACAAGAGGGGATTTGTATCTACATACCATTGTAGATCGCACAGAAGGAAGCGTTAAGAAACGCGGTTGATGTAGTGGAACGTCTTCACGTCCCTCGATCCGCCCCACGAACTGTCCCACGAACCGTCCCGAGATCCGTCCCACGATCCGTTCCGATCTAGTGCCGAACGGACGGCACCTCCACGTTCAGCACACGTACAGCTCAACGATGATCTCGGCCTTCTTGATCCAGCAAGCAAGACGAAGAAGTAGATGAGTTCTCCGGCAGCGTGCCTTCTTGATCCAGCAAGCAAGACGAAGAAGTAGATGAGTTCTCTGGTAGCGTGAGGGTGCTCCGGTGGTTGTCATGATCCACTCCTACAGGGCTTCGCCCAAGCTCCGCAGAAATCCGATCTAGAGGTGGAACTATGTGGTTTAGGGTTGAGTTGCACATGCCAAAAGTTGTCTCAAATCAGCCCTAAAAGACCACTATATATAGGAGGGAGGGGGAGGAGGCTTGTCTTGAGGGCCAAGCACTCAAGGAGTGTGCCGTCCAAGGGGGAGGTGGAGTCCCACCCCAATTCGGTTTGGGGGAAGGAGTCCACTCCTTCCTTCCCACCTCCCCTTTTTCCTTTTTCCTTTTCTTTTCTTTGGTATTTTCTTATGTGGCGCCTTGGGCCCCTTGGGCTGACTCCACCAGCCCACTAGGGACTTGTGGCGCCACCCTATGGCCTTGGGCTCACTCCCGGGTGGGTGGGCCCCTCCCGGTGAACACCCGGAACCCAATAGTCACTCTCGGTACACTTTCGGAATAGCCCGAAACTTTTCGGTATCCAAATGAAACCATCCTATATATTGATACGTCTCCGTCTTATCTATAATTTTTGATTGTTTCATGCCAATATTCTACAACTTTCATATACTTTTGACAGCTTTTTATACTATTTTTGGGACTAACATATTGATCCAGTGCCCAGTGTCAGGTCCTGTTTGTTGCATGTTTTTTGTTTCGCAAAATATCCATACCAAACGAAGCCGAAACGTAATAAAAACTTACTGGGATTTTTTTGGAATATTTATGATTTTTGGGAAGAAGAATCAATGTGAGACGATGCACGGAGTGCCCACAAGCCCTATCGCCGCGGCGAGGGGGTGGGCCTGCGGCAGGCAGGCTTATGGCCACTCCTTAAGGCGGTTGGAGCCCTTCTTTCACTGCCAGAAATATAATATCCGGAAGAAAATCGTGTTAAAATTTCAGCCCAATCGGAGTTACGGATCTCCGGGAATTTAAGAAACGGTGAAACGCAGAATTTGGGAGCACAGAAACAGAAGGACACGGAGAGAGAGATCCAATCTCGGAGGGGCTCTCGCCCCTCCGCCGCCATGGAGACCATGGACGAGAGGGGAAACCCTTCTCCCATCTAGGGAGGAGGTCAAGGAAGAAGAAGAAGGAGGGGGCTCTCTCCCCTCTCTCGCGGCGGCGCCAGAACGCCGCCCGGGACATCATCGTGTGACGGCGATCTACACCAACACCTCCGTCATCTTCACCAACATCTCCATCATCTTCCCCGATCTATATTCAGCGGTTCACGCTCCCGAAACCCGTTGTACCCTCTGATACGTCTCAATCGTATCTATAATTTTTCATGGTTTCACGCTGTTATCTTGTCATCTTTGGATGTTTTATGTACCTTTTATAACTTTTTTGGGACTAACTTGTTAATTTAGTGCCAAGTGCCAGTTCCTGATTTTTCTGTGTTTTTCGCCCTTTTCAGATCTGATTTTGGAACAGAGTCCAAACGGAATAAAATCCCCGAAATGATTTTTTCCCGAACGGAAGAAGATCAGGGGGCGTGTGGGCCAAGCCAGGAGGGCTCCTGGGAGCCCACAAGCCCCCACTCCGCCACCAGGGGGAGGCGGCGGTTGCAGGGCTTGTGGCCTCCCTCGCCGCCCCCTGGCCTAGATCTTTGGCCTATATATTCCCTAAAATACAGCAAAAAATCAGGGGAGCGTCGAAAATACTTTTCCGCCGCCGCAAGCTTCCGTTTCCGCGAGATCTCATCTGGAAACCCTTCCCGGCACCCTGCCGGAGGAGATTTTGGATTTGGAGGGCTTCTTCATCATCATCATCGCCCCTCCAATGACTCGTGAGTATTTCACATCAGACCCATGGGTCCGTAGTTAGTAGCTAGATGGCTTCTTCTCTCTCTTGGATCTTCAATACAAAGTTCTCCACGATCTTCATGGAGATCTATCCGATGTAATCTTCTTTGGTGGTGTGTTTGTCGAGATCCGATGAATTGTGAATTTGTGATCAGATTATCTATGATATATATTTGAGTCTTTGCTGATTTCTTATATGCATTATTTGATATCCTTGTTAGTCTCTCCGAGTCTTGGGTTTTGTTTGGCCAACTAGATCTATGATTCTTGCAATGGGAGAAGTGCTTGGTTTTGGGTTCTACCATGTGGTGACCTTTCCCAGTGATAGTAGCGGCAGCAAGGCACACATTAAGTAGTTGCCATCAAGGGTAACAAGATGGGCTATGTCGTTGATATGAGATAGTCCATCTACATCATGTCATCATGCTTAAGGCGTTAATCTATTCTTTTGGACTTAATACACTAGATGCATGGTGGATAGCGGTCGACGTGTGGAGTAATAGTAGTAGATGTAGAAAGTATGGGTCTACTTGTTTTGGACGTGATGCCTATAGGTATAATCATTGCCATAGATATCGTCACGACTTTGCGCGGTTCTATCAATTGCTCGACAGTAATTTGTTCACCCACCGTCTACTTGCTTTCATGAGAGAAGCCACTAGTAAATACTACGGCCCCCGGGTCTATTCACATCCATCGTTTACACCTCCGCTTTTACTTTGCTTTGTTACTTTGTTTCTTTCATTTCTCACTTGGCAAACAATCTATAATGGATTGACAACCCCTTCATAGCGTTGGGAGCAGGTTCTTTGTGTTTGTGCACGATCTTGTGATACTCCTCCACTGGATTGATACCTTGGTTCTCTAACTGAGGGAAATACTTACCACCGCTGTGCTACATCACCCTTTCCGCTTCGAGGGAACACCAACGCAAGGCTCCATAGCCGTAGTAGAAGGATTCCTGGTGTCGTCGACAGGACTATTCCTGTCGCCGTTGTCGGGGAAGCAGAGCTGACATCAGAAGTATTTCTGGCGCTGTTGCCGGGGAGGAGAGATCAAGATCTATCCAAGTACGTCTCACAAAGTCATCTCTTGCATTTACTTTTGTTGCCAGTTGCCTCTCGTTTTCCTCTCCCCCACTTCACATTTGTCGTTTTCATTTTCCTTTCTCCTTTGCCGTTTTTTTTGTTTGCCTTTTTTGTTCGCCCTTTTCTCTCGCTTGCTTTCTGTTCGCTCATGTGCCATGTGCCTTCAATATGCTTTCCTCTTCGCTTGCTGAAAATCTAGTGATATGGATCCTCATCCACTAGCTAATCTCTTTAAGAGACCCACTTATGTGGAATGGATTGCTTGTGAGTTGAGGACACTTGACTATCTTTATGGAGTTTTGCTTGAGATCCGTGAATCTCAAAATTGTGAGGAAGAAATTTATGAAGTGATTCACGAGGTCTCCTTGGATGAAAAGCATGATTGCAATGGTTTCACTATAAATTCTATTAGTGATAATCATGCTAAAATTATGCAAAACCCTAAGCTTGGGGATGCTAGTTTTGCTTTGTCCACTACTTGTTGCAATAATGATGATTGGGGTGATGATCTTTCTTATGATCTTGAAAATTTGTTCAAACCTCATGATGAATATGATATTTGTAACAATATTGAAAGTGGGATTGGAGAAGTCATGACTTTTGTTGATGATAATCCCACTATTTTTGAAGAGCGTCAACTTTGCATGCATGTGGATCATGAAAATAATATCCTATGGGATAGCTATATTGTTGAATTTGAATATGATGCCACATGTAATGGCTATGAGAGAGGAAAATATTGTGGTAGAAACCTTCATGTTACCAAATCACCTCTCGTGATGTTGAGATTGCTCTTGTCTTTTTCTTCTTCCTTGCATATGGTAGCTATTGGTTGTCTTGACAAATTTTTTTCTATAAAATGCCTATGCATAGGAAGTATGTTAGACTTAGATGTGATTTTCACATGCTTTAGGATGCTCACGTTGTGCTTCAATTCTTGTCTTTTGTGAGAGCATCATTGAATGCCTAGCTAAGGGCGTTAAACAAAAGCGCTTGTTGGGAGGCAACCCAACGAATCTATCCTTTTTCTTTTTGTTTTGTGTTTTCCACACTTTCATAATTCTGTTATAATTGTGTTTTTTTGTGTTTCTTTTTGCTTTTGTGCCAAGCAAAACCGTTATGATTGGTCTTGGGGATGATCGTTTGGTCATGCTGGAAAAGACAGAAACTTTCTGCTCACGAAAAGAATTATTTTTTCTATAAGAGCTTTTGAGTTGATTCTTTTTGCTCCTGATTGCTACGCAAATTCTTTAGAATTTTTGAAGTACCATAGGTATACGAAATGTACAGATTGCTACAGAATGGTCTGTTGTTAACAGATTCTGTTTTTTGTTGTGTTGGTTGCTTATTTTGATGAAACTATGGATAGTATCGGGGGGTATTAGCCATGGAAGATTGAAAATACAGTAACCTAACATCAGCACAAGTATAATTTAAGTTTGCTACAGTACCTAAGGAAGTGGTGGTTTGCTTTCTCATACTAATGTTATCACGAGTTTCTGTTTAAGTTTCGTGTTGTGAAGTTTTCAAGTTTTGGGTGAAGTTCTTATGGACAAAGAGATAAAGAGTGGAAAGAGCTCAAGCTTGGGGATACCCAAGGCACCCAAGAGATTCAAGAATGCCGTAAAAGCCTAAGCTTGGGGATGCCCCGAGAAGGCATCCCCTCTCTCGTCTTCAATCCATCGGTAACGTTACTTGGGGCTATATTTTTATTCACCACATGTTATGTGTTTTTGCTTGGAGCGTCTTGTATCATAGGAGTCTTTTATTTTTTTTGTGTCACAATCATCCTTGCTGCACACCTAGAGAGAGAAACATGCACTCACCGTGATTTTGTCAAGCTACACTTATATCTTTTGGTAGACAATTCAGCTCACATGTGCTTCACTTATATCTTCTGAGCTAGATACTTTTGCTCTATGTGCTTCATTTATATCTTTTAGAGCACAGCGGTGCGTGGCTTGGTAGTTGATGTATGCTTTGAAAGTAGTCTCAAGAGGGGTAGTTATCCAAAGGGATACGAAAACTTCCACCTTCATGTGCATTGAATAGTTAGAGAAGTTTGATTCATCTCAATTAGTTTTGAGTTGTGGTTTTGGTAATATTGAAGTCATGCTAGTAAGGTGTTCTGGATCTAGAAATACTTGTGTTGAAGTTAGTGATTCCCGTAGCATGCACGTATGGTGAACCGCTATGTGATGAAATCTGAGCATGATTAGTCTATTGATTGTCATCCTTTGCGTGGCGGTCGGGATCACGTGATGGTTTATACCTACCAACCCTTTCCCTAGGAGTATGCGTTGAATGCTTTGTTTCGATTACTAATAAAACTTTTGCAACAAGAATATGAGTTCTTCATGACTAATGTTGAGTCCATGGTTTAGATGCACTTTCACCTGCCACCATCACTATATTCTTAGTGCCGTGCAACTTTCGCCGGTGCACAAAACCCACCATTAGCCTCCCTCAAAAGAGCCACCATACCTACCTACTGTGGCTTTTTCAAAGTCATTCCGAGATATATTGCCATGCAACTACCACCATGACATGTGCCACCACGTCTAAATTGCCATTGCGTGATCGTAATATAGCTAGCATGATGTTTCCATTAATGTCTATGCCATGCTAGATCATTGTCACGGTACACTACCGAAGGCATTCCATATAGAGTCATAGTTGCTCTAAGTTTTGAGTTGAAAGTGTGATGATCATCATTAATGGAGCATTGTCCCATGTGAGGAAATAAAAGAGGCCAAAGAAGTCCACCAAAAAAAAGAGGCCAAAGTGCCCACCAAAAAATAAAAAAAAAATGATAGAAAAAGAGAGAAGGGACAATGCTACCACTTTTTCCACACTTGTGCATATTAAGCACCATGATCTTCATGATTGAGAGTCTCTCGTTTTATCACCACCATATAGCTAGTGGGAAATTTTCATTATATAACTTGGCTTGTATATTCCAATGATAGGCTTCCTCAAAACTGCCTTAGGTCTTCATGAGCAAGCAAGTTGGATGCACACCCACTAGTTTTCTTTAAGAGCTTTCACTTACTCTTATCTCTAGTGCATCATTTGTATGGCAATCCCTACTCATTCACATTGATATCTATTGATGTATATCTCCACAGCTCATTGATATGCCTAGTTAATGTGACTATCTTCTCCTTGTTGTCTTGCAACATCCACCATACTCCACACCATCTATAGTGCTATAACCATGGCTCACACTCATGTATTGCGTGAGAGTTGAAAAGGTTTGAGAAAGTAAAGGTGTGAAACAATTACATGGCCAATACCGGGGTTGTTCATGATTTAAATTCATTGTGCAATGATGATAGAGCATAGCCAGACTATATGCTTTTGTAGGGATAACTTTCTTTTGGCCTTGTAATTTTGAAAGTTCATGATTACCTTGCTAGTTTGCTTGAATTATTATTGTTTCCACATCAATAGCAAACTATTGTTTTGAATCTAATGGATCTAAACATTCACGTCACATAAGGGGAGTTACAAAGGACATCTATGCTAGGTAGCATGAAAGCATCAAAAATTCATTCTTTATCACTTCCCTACTCGAGGACGAGCAGGAGTTAAGCTTGGGGATGCTTGATATGTCTCAAACGTATCTATTATTTTCGATGGTTTCACGATGTTATCTTGTCATCTTTGGATGTTTTATGTACCTTTTATATCTTTTTTGGGACTAACTTATTAATTCAGTGCCAAGTGCCAGTTCCTGTTTTTTCTGTGTTTTTGGCTCTTTTCAGATCTGATTTTGGAACGGAGTCCAAATGGAATAAAATCCCCGAAATGATTTTTTCCCGAACGGAAGAAGATCAGGGGGCCTGTGGCCCAAGCCAGGAGGGCTCCTGGGAGCCCACAAGCCCCCACTCCGCCACCAGGGGGAGGCGGCGGTGGCAGGGCTTGTGGCCTCCCTGGCCGCCCCTGACATAGATCTTTGGCCTATATATTCCCTAAAGTAAAGCAAAAAATCAGGGGAGCCTCGAAAATACTTTTCCGCCGCCGCAAGCTTCCGTTTCCGCGAGATCTCATGTGGAGACCCTTCCCGGCACCCTGCCGGAGGGGACTTTGGAGTTGGAGGGCTTCTTCATCATCATCATCGCCCCTCCAATGACTCGTGAGTAGTTCACTTCAGACCTACGGGTCCGTAGTTAGTAGCTAGATGGCTTCTTCTCTCTCTTGGATCTTCAATACAAAGTTCTCCATGATCTTCATGGAGATCTATCTGATATAATCTTCTTTGGCGGTGTGTTTTCCGAGATCGAATGAATTGTAGATTTGTGATCAAATAATCTATGATATATATTTGAGTCTTTGCTGATTTCTTATATGCATGATTTGATATCCTTGTAAGTCTCTCCAAGTCTTGGGTTTTGTTTGGACAACTAGATCTATGATTCTTGCAATGGGAGAAGTGCTTGGTTTTGGGTTCTACCATGTGGTGACCTTTCCCAGTGACAGTAGGGGCAGCAAGGCACACATTAAGTAGTTGCCATCAAGGATATCAAGGTGGGTTCTGTCGTTGATATGAGATTGTCCATCTACATCATGTCATCTTGCTGAAGGCGTTACGCTGTTCTTTTGGACTTAATACACTAGATGCATGGTGGATAGCGGTCGACGTGTGGAGTAATTGTAGTAGATGTAGAAAGTATCGGTCTACTTGTTTTGGACGTGATGCCTATTGATATAATCATTGCCATAGATATCATCACGACTTTGCGCGGTTCTATCAATTGCTCGACAGTAATTTGTTCACCCACCGTCTACTTGCTTTCATGAGAGAAGCCACTAGTAAATACTACAGCCCCCGGGTCTATTCACATCCATCGTTTACACCTCCGCTTTTACTTTGCTTTGTTACTTTGTTGCTTTCAGTTCTCACTTGGCAAACAATCTTTAAGGGATTGACAACCCCTTCATACCGTTGGGAGCATGTTCTTTGTGTTTGTGCAGGATCTTGTGTTACTCCTCCATTGGATTGATACCTTGGTTCTCAAACTAAGGGAAATACTTACCACCGCTATGCTACATCACCCTTTCCGCTTCGAGGGAACACCAACGCAAGGCTCCATAGCCGTAGGAGAAGGATTCCTGGTGCCGTCGACACGACTATTCCTGTCGCCGTTGCCGGGGAAGCACAACTGACATCACCCTCTACTTGAACATGGTGTTTTATGCTACATATTATTATCCAATGATGTGTTGCTATCCTATGATGTCTGAGTAGATTATCGTTGTCCTATCGGTGATTGATGAATTGCTATGATTGGTTTAATTTGCTTGTGGTTATGTTGCTGTCCTTTGGTGCCCATCATATGATCGCGCGCGTGGATCACACCATAGGGTTAGTTGTATGTTGATAGGACTATGTATTGGTAGGCTAGAGTGACATAAGCTTCAAACCTAGCATATAAATTGATGCATATGGGATTGAAGGGGGACTAATATATCTTATTGCTATGGTTGGGTTTTACCTTAATGAACGTTAGTAGTTGCGGACACTTGCTAATAGTTCCAATCATAAGTGCATAGAATTCCAAGTAATGGATGACATGCTAGCAGAGTCCTCTGCCACATGATACTTGCTATCGATCTAGTAACGTAGTCAATTGCTTAGGGACAATTCCGCAACTCCTACCACCACTTTTCCACACTCGTTAGACACTCGTAGTTGTTTCTTTATCTAACCAGCCCCTAGTTTTATTTACGTGTTCTTTACTTTCTTGCAAGCCTATCCTTTCACTCCTACAAAGTACTTCTAGTTTCATACTTGTTCTAGGTAAAGCGAACGTAAAGTGTGTGTAGAGTTGTATCGGTGGTCGATAGAACTTGAGGGAATATTTGTCCTACCTTTAGCTCCTCTTTGGGTTCGACACTCTTACTTATCGAGAAAGGCTACAATTGACCCCCTATACTTATGGGTTATCAAGACCTTTTTCTGGCGCCGTTGCCGGGGAGCAATAGCGTGGGGTGAATATCCTCGTGTGTGCTTGTTTGCTTTATCACTAAGTAGATTTATTTGCTGTTCTAAGTTGTTCTCTGTCTTTAGTTATGGATATGGAACACAAAATACCAAAAAATTTAGGTGTACTTGCTACTCATGGAGATGGGGAACCTCCTAAAACCCTCGAGGCTCGTTATGTGGAAAATATTATGCACTTCTTTAATAATCCTGAGAAAGCCCCATTCAATTATATAATGGGATACACGTTGGATCAACGTGAATACTTTAGGGATTATCGCTTGACTCAAAAAAGGAAACTTTGATGGGATCAAATCCATTTGTTGAAATGGTATGCTTGGGAACTATGCAAGAGATATGGTGTTACTTGTTGCTTTAGGATGAAGGCTCCACACCTTCCCTTTTCTTGTGAATTTAATGATCATAGAACCTTCGCTTCTTATGCTAATGGTATATATGATTACTATGATGTGGATCAAATAGAAGAGTTTGTTGCTTTTATGGGTGCTTATGAAATTGAGGCTCTGTTTAAAAGGTGTGATGATAATGATGATGCTCTTTACCGATCTGAAAATTTGGCTACGCTTCGTTATTGTTATACCAATTATGTATATAATGCCCATATTGAACGACTTAAGGAGAAATCCTATGCTGCCCAAGAAGAGACTATTATTTTGCAGGAAACTATGGAAGAAGAAAATGCTGAAATTGTGAGCTCATTAGATGAGAAAGATGAAGAGGAGAGCGAAGAACAAAAGGAGGAAGAACGGACTAGCTACCCGTGTCCACCTTCTAATGAGAGTAACTCTTCTACTCATACCTTATTTAATTTCCCTTCATTCTTACCGAAGGATGAATGCTATGATCCCTTGGATTCGTTTGAAACATCCCTTTTTGATGAACTTGATGCATGCTATGCTTGTGGCCATGTTCCCAATATGAATGATGCTTATGAAGATGAGCTAGCTATAGTTCCTTATGTTACACATGATGATTTTGATGAATATGATATGCATGTGCTTGCTGCTCCTACTTGCAATTATTATGAGAGAGGAACTACATCTCCACCTCTCTATGTTTCCAATACGATAAAATTGCAAGAAACTGCTTATGCTATGTATTGGCCTTTACTTGGTGTGCATGAATTGTTCTTTTATGACATTCCAATGCATAGGAAGAGAGTTAGACTTTGTCATTGCTTGATATATGTTACCTTGTGATCACTACTAAATTTCAAATCATTGCTAATTAAAATTGGCTTTGATATACCTTGGGATCCGGGTGGATCCATTACTTGAGCACTTTATGCCTAGCTTAATGGCTTTAAAGAAAGCGCTGCCTGGGAGACAATCCGGAAGTTTTAGAGAGTCATTTATTTCTGTTGAGTGCTTTTATTTAGTTTAAAAACAAAAAAACATAGAGGGGAACTTAAAACTTTTTCAAAAAGAGAAGCGATTGAAAGGTGATGCATTGCGGAAGTGAGGGTCGACCTTGAACACTTGTGTTCATGCTCATGGAAACAATGTAGAATTTTTAATGGAAATTTCTCACAAAAATAATTATCCCCTTGTACAATTCCTTTGTGTTTTTAAAAATAATGTGCCAAGTAAAGCCTTTACGATTAGTTTGGGTGATAGTTGTTTGATCACGCTGAGAAAAGACAGAAACTTTCTGCTCACGAAATTAATTTTCAATTTTATTCTGGAAGATCTTTTGAGTTGATTCTTTTTGCTGTTGATTGATATGCAAAGTTTCCAGACGTTCGAAATTTTTCAGAGTTTTTGAGATAGCATAAGTATACAGAATATACAGATTGCTACAGAGTGTTGTGTTTTGACATATTCTGTTTTCTATGCATTGTTCTCTTATTTTGATGAATCTATGGGTAGTATCGGGGGGGGGGGGGGGTATGAACCATGGTGAAGTTGGATTACAGTAGATATAATGCTAATATGAATTTAGAATGAGTTCACAACAGTACTTGAAGTGGTGATTTATTTTATTATACTAACGGATCTCACGAAGTTTTGTTGAGTTTTGTGTGATTGCAGTTTTCAAGTTTTGGGTGAGAGCACGATGGATGAAGGAATAAGGAGAGGCAAGAGCCCAAGCTTGGGGATTCCCGAGGCACCCCAAGGTAATATTCAAGGAATACTCAAGCGTCTAAGCTTGGGGTGCCCCGGAAGGCATCCCCTCTTTCGTCTACAATCTATCGGTAATTTTACTCGGAGCTATATTTTAATTCGTCACATGATATGTGCAAATGCTTGGAGCGTCTTTTGTGTTTATTTTTTCCTTTTTCTTTCATGCACCATGCTCGTATGAGATAGTCCTTGTTTGGATTTATAGAATGCTTCTTGTGCTTCACTTATATCTTTTGAAGTTTGGATTGCCTGTTTCCCTACACATAGAAAACCGCCATTTGTAGAATGCTCTTTTGCTTCACTTATATTTGTTAGAGAGGGGCATATCTTTTGTAGAAAGAATTAAACTCTCATGATTCACTTATACCTATTTAGAGAGCTAATAGGAGTTGGTCATTCACATGGTTAGTCATAAAATCCTACATAAAACTTGTAGATCACTGAATATGATATGTTTGATTCCTTGCAACAGTTTTGCGACATGAATACGTGATATTAGAGTCATGCTAGTGAGTAATTGTGTATTTTTAGAAATACTTGTGTTAAGGTTTCTGATTCCCGTAGCATGCACGTATGGTGAACCGTTATGTGATGAAGTCGGAGCATGATTTATTTATTGATTGTCATCCTTTGTGTGGAGGTCGGGATCGCGCGATGGTTAACTCCTACCAACCTTTCCCCTAGGAGCATGCGTGTAGTACCTTGTTTCGATGACTAATAGACTTTTGCAATAAGTATGTGAGTTCTTTATGACAAATGTTGAGTCCATGGAATATACGCACTCTCACCCTTCCACCATTGCTAGCCTCTCTAGTACCGCACAACTTTCGCCGGTGCATTACACCCACCATATAGCCTCCCTCAAAACAACCACCATCCCGACCTATTATGGCATTTTCATAGCCATTCTGAGATATATTGCCATGCAACTACCACCGTTCCTTCTCATGACATGTGCCACCACTTCCATATTGCCATTGCATGATCGTAAGATAGATAGCATGATGTTTCCATTGCTTGTCCGTTTTTTGATGTCATTGCTATGCTAGATCATTGTCACGGTACACTACCGAAGGCATTTCATATAGAGTCATCATTGCTCTAAGTATTGAGTTGTAAGTGTGATGATCATTATTAATAGAGCATTGTCCCATGTGAGGAAATAAAAGAGGCCAAAGATGCCCAACAAAAAAAATAGGCCAAAGAGCTCACAAAAAAAATGAGAGAAAAGAGAGAAGGGACAATTGCTACTATCCTCTTTACACACTTGTGCTTCAAATAGCACTATGATCTTCATGACAGAGAGTCTCCTATATTGTCACTTCCATATACTAGTGGGAATTTTTCATTATATAACTTGGCTGGTATATTCCAATGATGGGGTTCCTCAAAATTGCCCCAGGTCTTCGTGAGCAAGCAAGTTGGGTGCACACCCACTAGTTTCTTTTGTGAGCTTTCATACACTTATAAGCTCTAGTGCATCCGTTGCGTGGCAATCCCTACTCACTCACATTAATATCTATTGATGGGCATCTCCATAGCCCGTTGATACGCCTAGTTGATGTGAGACTATCTCCTCCTTTTTTGTCTTCTCCACGTGTAACATCCCAAATTTTGGAATGTTAATATAATTATTATATTGTTTTTCTGTTTGCTTGAGTGATTGAAACTTGTGTGAAATTTGAAACTTTTCAAAAACTTTTGAATGAGAGGGAATAAAATGACTTTCCCCTTCTCCGATAAATTCAAATTCAGCCAGTTAAAAAAAGCAATGAGAGAAGATGTCATGACTTCTTCAACTAATAAGAATTTGAATGGAGTTTGCATTTGAGTTCTTTCAAATTTTGCTACTGCATTTCTATTTTTCTTCTCCGAGAAAATACCCCGAAAATAAATTCTTGCAAGCAAGAAAGAGCGGAGGAAAATGACCCTCCCAAATTAGGGATATTTTTGAAAATATTTGAGCCAAGAAAAACCCAAGTTTATGGGGAGAATATTTTGCCAAAAGAAAATATAGCATAAGGGGTTTTTTCAGAAAAAAACATTTTTAAAAAGTTTTTATTTTTGCCTTGGAACAGATAAAGATTTTTTTTTTAAATTTTGGTATATAATACCCCTATTTTTAGGATTTTATTTACTTGCCTTTTATTTGTCCTACTTTCTATTTTTTTGAAAAAATAAAAATCGGGTATGTTTTTTTTAAATTGGAAAGTGCCTCACGCGCTTTATAGCGCTGCTGGGCCGGATCCCGCCTCGCCCGGACCTTCCTTCTACAGCTCGGTCAACCGACCCGATTCCTCCCCCCTCTCTCTCCCTGGCCGCTGGGCCCCGCGCCGACCCGATCCCCTCCCTCGGTCTTCTTCCATCCCCGAGCGCGATTCCCTTCCTTCCCTCTGCCGACCGGAGCCGAGCTCGCCGGAGCTGCCCCTCTCTCCCCGGATCTCCCTCCCTTTCCCTTCCGAGCGCCCCCTCTCCCCTATAAAGCCCCGGCCCCCTCCCCGACCGAGCTCCTCGTCGCCCCCCTCGCCACCCCTGCCCCTGCCCCACTGCCTCGCCGGAGCAAAAGCTCCACAGGAGTCCCTCCTCGCCCTGCTCCGCCTCCCCTTGCCTCCCCACCCCGTCTGACGCCACCAGAGAGACCCCCACCGCCGCCGCACTCCGTTTCCCCTCCCAAACCCCGAGCTACCTCGCCCAGGCCACCCCCTCTCTGCCTCGCCGGAGCACCGACCACCACCGAGCCCCCCGAGCTTCCCCTGCTCACCCCGACCACCCCCGACACCCCATCGCCTCGTCGACATCGCAAGAGGACGCCGGAGCGCCACCGCCATCTCCTGGGACCTTCGGACGCCGCCGACATCGCCGGAGAGCCCGCCTCGACCAGCACCTCCTCTCGGCCTCGCCAGAGAAGAGGAGGACGCCGGCAACCTCCCCTGTGAGCAAGCCCACCTCCCTTAACCGTCTGATTGAAGATCAACGCGGTAGATTAGATCGAGATAACTGTTCAGTTTTTAGTCAAGAACCGAAACGGTTTTTATTTACTTATATTATAGCCAGAGAGATTTAGTTAGTTTTTGGTCGTTTGTTAGAATTCCTCGCAGCAAACATCCTAGGACCAATCAGAAGCTGCCACGTAGAGCCCCTATTCGTTAGGTTAGATTGTCCTTTCTGTTTTAGTTTTAAAAGCAGAACAAGTTCTGTTTTTATTTCCTTTATAACTTTTATTCTAGAGATTCAATGAGGTTGATTCTTTTTCCAGTAGATCTCAATTTTCCTGTAGTTTTCAGAAACATATTATTTGTATATGTTTGAAATTTTCAAATTTGAATTAGATCAGATTTAGTTTAAACCTTGTTTTGCTTATTCTGGGAGTTTAAAAATAGCTTTTAATTTAATTCTTTTTGCTACTGATCACTAGTGATCTTATTTATCAGTGGTAAATATTTCAGAATTGTTTGAGTATTTAGCTCATTGTTTCTTTCGAAACAATTTCTGTTTGATCTCTTTTAGGATTATGACCAATTTCCTTTCTTTAGTTGTTTTAAAATTATTTTTATTTTATATTTCAGAAACATTATGTTTTGTTTCTGTTAGTTAACAGTATGTTTGCAACACGCTTTGATTTTTATTGTTATATGTTGTCATGAAATCAATTCTAGTTCTCTAATAACTTGCAATTGGTTTCTCCACTGTTTCAAATCCCGTTTGGAAATACTTTCAAATAGTTTTGTGAAAAAATACTTTATTTTATCTTAGTTAAATTTATATCTTAGTTCCCTGTTATTTTAGTATATTATTTTCTGTTAGACAAAAACTATTTAGTGTTTAACGTAGTAGAAGACTGCCTAGTCTTATTTGAAGTTTCCTTCGGATTCTTATTCACTCTCTCTTTTGTTTTGATTGCTAGAATGATTGCTAGTATGAGTGCTTATGTGAATGATATGTTTGTTATATAGATTTCATCGGAGAGTGACGAGTAGACTATCAAGTTATTTCTCGAGAAATTCTTCTTCGTCAACATCACCAGGCAAGTCATTTGATCATGTATCACCTATGTTTTATGCATCGTAGTTCTACCATCCTATGCCCAATTGCATGCTGAGTAGGTACTTGGAAATTATGGTTACATATTGTAGTATCATGTGGTAGGCACCCAACAACCCCGTTACTTGGCCCGGGACAACAAATTCCATATTGCTATGCTTGAGTAGACGGGATTCTGGTTGAGAGTTTACCACGAGTGATGCGAGAATAATTTAATAACCAAGACCGGTTAAGTCAAGACTTTTCAAGATCCCGTAATGCAATGCAACTCTGGGTGAAGGACAGTTGATCGGCTCCCTGGAGAAACCAGTGGATGACCCGGGATGCTGGAGACGTGCCATGACATCTTGCGGAAAGCTTCACCCAGGCTCAAAGAGACGGACGGATATTTTCAAGACCCAAGGCTTACCTGCACAGCCACAAGTCATTATGGGCTCTGGCTTGGTTGGACAACGCGGCGACTCTGGACAGGCGGTGCTAGCAGATGTAGAAGAACGGTAGGATTGGATGGGCACCGACAGGGATTCAGAGGGACCCGTTGAACGACCATGTTTTGATCATCCGGTCTTCAAACACCCTGAAGTGCGAGGACATACACGGAGGCGATCAAATCTTGTGGGGAACGTGTGCAAAACTCTACAGAGTACTCAAACCTAATCGATTAGCCGTCTCCACGGTCATGGACAACTTGAGCCAAAGGAACTGAAGTTATCTGAAATTCTCAACACAAATAATAATATTGATGTGGGTAATATTGATAACCTGGGTATGAGAACTGGTTGGCAGAACCATCTCATTAACAACCAACAACATAGTAATATTTTGCTTTTAGCCCCTCTTCTTGTAGGAGAAAATTTGCTTTACGCTAAAACTTACAACTCCACCTGACATATATGCACATAGTATAGATGATATTTTACCCCCTCTCATATGTGACTTGCCGGCATATTCAATATGCTGACCTACACGGCTGCAACGTCTTATATTGCAGATATTTTTCTTCGACGAGTAAGAGTACGATTCAGGGTTACGGTCTACACTCAACTTGCCGTTGGTGTTTATTGGGACTCCACTCCCTTGACTGCTTCCGCTGAGATATTTAAGGTATATATATCTGTTTTACGCTATTTCCATGTGATTGCACTTTGATATATACATTGATGTACTGTGTGTGCCAGCATACTGATCCAGGGATGGCACAGAGACACAGAGGCTTGACTCGTTTTGAGTCGGGTCGCTACAGAAATGGTATCAGAGAACATGTTGACTGTAGGATGTGACCCTAGAAACTGGAAATTTCTTAGGATAGGATCTCTCAAAAATCTCATTTTCGAAAACACCTTTCCCTTCTCATCTCTTGTGACTTCATCAAATGTTATTTCTCACCTCCAATAGTTAGACAATACCCTTACCCCTTTGACCTCATGAAAAAATCAACGGAGTTCTACTTCAAAGTAAAGAGGATTTCACCATGCATTTGAAGAATTGAAGCTACACCCATTGAAGACTCTCAAGACCCGAAGAATTCAAAGACCCTGAAGCGTTCAAATATTTATATGACCATTAGAAGTCCAAACCCCTGTTATATACCCACGTCAGTTACGATGATTTGTGAGCCGTCATTGGTGTGTGTTTTCCGACGGCCACAACTAAAACCTATTCTCAAAAATATTGTTTGTATTGTGTGTATCTCCCTCTCTCTTACCCGTCTCATCCCAAAACCTCAACCCTACCAGATGGAGTATGAAGCTGGACTTGTAGTCTCTGGACCAATAACCCAGCTGGAGGCTGATATATGGATTCAAAACATGGAGAACCACTTCGGGAGCAACTTGATCTCAAGGAAGTATGAAGTGGAACACGCTCTTCAGTACTTTACACAAAGTGCAGCAATCTGGTGGAAAATGCATCATGCCATACAAGGATTTAGTGGAGCAGAAACCTGGGACGAATTTAAGAAGACTTTGTTAAGATCTCGTCTTATTCAGAAGTGCTATGATAATCCGAAGGAGAAGACTTGTGCATGCAAGATCTGTGGAGAAATAGGACACGCCCAGGAAGACCACAAGGATGGATGCACTCATTGTGAAGGAAATCACCCAGCTGAGGAGTGCCCAAGTAGTCAGGTGACTTGTTTCCTTTGTGAAGGAACAACCCACTACCCAGCTCAGTGTCAAATTTGCCCCAAGGTGCAACAAGTTGTCAAGCAGCAGAAAGATGCAGTGAAGGAAACCCTCAAGAAGAAGATTCTAGAAGAACCGGTGATGAACGAAAATATTGAAGACCCTAATGGGCAAGGTCTGGCCAGATTTTTCTCCAATGCATGCTACATATGTGGAGAAGAAGGACATTATTCACAGGATTGCACGAAGGGAAGCCAAGAGTATCTGGGAAACTTCCCGACGGAAAAGTGGAGTTTGATCCACTTGAAATAGAAGAACTGGCCAAAATAAAGGAGTCCGGGAAGAAGAAAAAGTACCCTCGAAAGAGCCAAATCTCTGCAGACATAGACCTGAGTCATGTCAGATGTTACAAGTGTATGGAATTTGGCCACCACAAATACATGTGCTCAGGAAGGAAGCCGGAAACCCAAGGAGCAAAAGCAAACACTAAGACGCCTCGAGACTTGTCAGAACTCATTTGCTTTCATTGCAAGGAAGCAGGACATTTTGCTAGCGATTGTCCACAAAGGAAGAAAGCTAAAAAGGAGTAGTTAAATTTTGACCGCGGCAATTAGTGTAATCTTAAGAACTCTTGTTTTTCAAGACATCATGGAGTGATTTATTTTTTTGTAACAGAAGTCCGTGAGATTGTAATAACATCATGAATAAAGGGAATTTAATGTCTCATGATTGCCTATGTTGAAACTATATGCGTTGTTTCTCTTCAAACAAAGATCTCTGAACAATTATGAGGATATGAGAAAATATGGTCCATGCAGGCATGAGTATAATTCATTTTAAGTGTGGTAGTAATCAGTAACCCCACAGGATCCACTGAGTAGGAATGTACCATGATTACCAAGGAGACACATACATTCCTCTGAGTACCTATTTACTGACACCTGCAGATGACAAATCTCTACGAGTCATTCCTCAAGGGCCCCGAAACGATCATGACCCTGACCAGTGATCATGATTACCCGAAAATCCTGAAGGACATGATGAAGCACATTCATCTTGAAGGAGATGCAGTCTACAAAGGCTACCCATTCATGGAAAGTGGAGTAGAACTTTGGTATGTGGAAGTACACCTCCACCATGTGAAGGAAGTTTGTCCAAAGACTATGGGGCAATACTTTTTCCTTTCACGTGTACCACGAGCAACCTTCTTTGATGCTGTTCGTGAAGCTGCCATGGAGGCCATACGTCAGATTGGAGAAATACTTGAAGCAAGACTCTGTCATACCCAGGAATACCTGAGTGAAGTGCATGCGGAGATGATGGAGATGAAGCTCTTGGCCACCATGATGAAGCAAAAGATGGATGATTTCAAGGAGCACATTGGAAAGTTCCAATGGAACTAAAGTACCTCCAAGAGAGGCGAATGAATAATGTTGGCAGAAATGCCCGACCAGACCGAACAATGTGGATGGCAGCATTTGTAATAGAGTACTTTTGAATTGAAGTTTTTGAGAAGAAATTAAGGATGTAATAAAGGATTAATTATGAAATGAATATGATTTATGGATGAACCAATACCTTTTCATGGTAAACACACCAATGGAAAGTATCCCACAGAGTGGAGTGTGTACCAAAAATAAGTCTGAGGACTATTTTTATGATGGTTACCCCAAGAGTATGATGGAAATCAAACACTATGGAAATTTAAAGGCGGAGTAATCCCAAGTATGCCTGAAACACACAGACCCCGGGACTAACAAGGATCAAGTACTATCTTTTTGGAGAAGGAAACTTGTTTCAGCAAACGTTTTCTTAGGAGCATACGAAAACCTGAGAGTTGTGAAGTTACGATAGATGTTTTGTTCCACATGCAGAACCAATGGATTATTCGAACTTTGTTCGTGGACAAGAGGAATTCTGCAATGCTTGTGAGGATGCCGAAGTGTTAGAATACGAGATTCGCCTTATACAAGGTAATGATTTCAGTGCGACATGGCTTCACCATGACGACTTACTATTATCATTCTCTTGCTATTTGGAATGGTAAATCTGAGAGACTTACCCATAGTCAGAGACGACGTTCTTTGAAGCTTTTGTTTAAGCCTTAGAATAGTATGATGAAAGCCCCATGTACATGGCATTTGTTGTCACGCGTAGGAAATTTTACGGTGAGGATGAAGACAAGACCTCTCTCTCCGCAGGATAACCACAAATGGTAGGCCACCATGAGAATCATCGATAGGTTATTTAGAATTGACCGTGAGACTGTCAGTTAAGAAGACCCAGTAACGGAAGAAGCTTATATCAACATAAGAACCCTCGATTTGGATGGAAACGTTATGAATATAACGAAAGAGCTTCACCAGAGGAGTTAGTATGAAGACTGTGAGGAGTCAGATGCCAAAACCCCAGAGGATCGTTAAAACATTTTGAGGGACCAGTAATCGTCATTTTAAGTGTGGTAGCATCCCACTTTGCCAGAAGTTGGATTTGTTAGAAGACCCCAAACCCTAACCTTTCTTTCTAGCCTCTTCGAATCTCGAGGACGAGATTCATTTTAAGTGTGGTAGGTTTGTAACATCCCAAATTTTGGAATGTTAATATAATTATTATATTGTTTGTTTGTTTGCTTGAGTGATTGAAACTTGTGTGAAATTTGAAACTTTTCAAAAACTTTTGAATGAGAGGGAATAAAATGACTTTCCCCTTCTCCGGTAAATTCAAATTCAGCTAGTTAAAAAAAGCAATGAGAGAAGATGAGATGACTTCTTCAACTATAAAGAATTTGAATGGAGTTTTCATTTGAGTTCTTTCAAATTTTGCTTCTGCATTTCTATTTTCTTCTCCGAGAAAATACCCCGAAAATAAATTTTTGCAAGCAAGAAAGAGCGGAGGAAAATGACCCTCCCAAATCAGGGATATTTTTGAAAATATTTGAGCCAAGAAAACCCAAGTTTATGGGGAGAATATTTTGCCAAAAGAAAATATAGCATAAGGGGTTTTTTCAGAAAAAAAAACATTTTTAAAAAACATTTTTAAAAAGTTATTATTTTTAAAAAGAATTTTTTTCTGAAAATTTTGGTATATAATACCCCTATTTTAGGATTTTATTTACTTGCCTTTTATTTGTCCTACTTTCTGTTTTTTTTTAAAAAAATCGGGTATGTTTTTTTTTAAATTGGAAAGCGCCTCACACGCTTTATAGCGCTGCTGGGCCGGATCCCGCCTGGCCCGGACCTTCCTTCTACAGGTCGGTCGACCGACCCGATTCCCTCCCCCTCTCTCTCCCTGGCCGCTGGGCCCCGCGCCGACACGATCCCCTCCCTCGGTCTTCTTCCATCCCCGAGTGCGATTCCCTTCCTTCCCCCTGCCGACCGGAGCCGAGCTCGCCGGAGCTGCCCCTCTCTCCCCGGATCTCCCTCCCTTTCCCTTCCGAGCGCCCCCTGTCCCCTATAAAGCCCCGGCCCCATCCCCGACCGAGCTCCTCGTCGCCCCCCCCCTCGCCACCCCTGCCCCTGCCCCGCTGCCTCGCTGGAGCAAAAGCTCCAGAGGAGTCCCTCCTCGCCCTACTCCGCCTTCCCTTGCCTCCCCACCCCGTCTGACGCCACCAGAGAGACCCCACCGCCGCCGCACTCCGTTTCCCCTCCCAAACCCCGAGCTCCCTTGCCCAGGCCACCCCTCTCTCCCTCGCCGGAGCACCGACCACCACCGAGCCCCCCGAGCTTCCCCTGCTCACCCCGACCACCCCCGACACCCCCTCGCCTCGCCGACATCGCTAGAGGATGCTGGAGCGCCACCGCCATCTCCTGGGACCTTCGAACGCCGCCGGAGAAGAGGAGCACGCCGACAACCTCCCCTGTGAGCAACCCCACCTCCCTTAACCGTCTGATTGAAGATCAACGCGGTAGGTTAGATCGAGATAACTGTTCGGTTTTTAGTCAAGAACCGAAACGGTTTTTATTTACTTATATTATAGCCAGAGAGTTTTAGTTAGTTTTCGGTCGTTTGTTAGAATTCCTCGCAGCAAACATCCTAGGACCAATCAGAAGCTGCCACGTAGACCCCCTATTCGTTAGGTTAGATTGTCCTTTCTGTTTTAGTTTTAAAAACAGAACAAGTTTTGTTTTTAGTTCCTTTATAACTTTTATTATAGATATCCAATGAGGTTGATTCCTTTTCCAGTAGATCACAATTTTCCTGTAGTTTTCAAAAACATATTATTTGTATGTTTGAAATTTTCAAATTTGAATTAGATCAGATTTAGTTTAAACCTTGTTTTGCTTAATCTGGGAGTTTAAAAATAGCTTTTAATTTAACTCTTTTTGCTACTCATCACTAGTGATCCTATTTATCAGTGGTAAAAAGTTCAGAATTGTTTGAGTATTTTAGCTCATTGTTTCTTTTGAAACAATTTCTGTTTCACCTCTTTTAGGATTGTGACCAAATGTCGTTTTTTAGTTGTTTTTAAATTATTTTTCTTTTATATTTCAGAAAGATTATGTTTTGTTTCTGTTAGGTAACAGTATGTTTGCAACAAGTTTTGATTTTTATTGTTATATGTTATCATGAAATCAATTCTAGTTCTCTAATAACTTGCAATTGGTTTCTCCACTGTTTCAAATCCCGTTTGGAAATACTTTCAAATAGTTTTGTGAAAAAATACTTTATTTTATCTTAGTTAAATTTATATCTTAGTTCCCTCTTATTTAAGTATATTATTTTCTGTTAGACAAAAACTATTTAGTGTTTAATGTAGTAGAAGACTCCCTAGTCTTATTTGAAGTTTCCTTCGGATTCTTATTCACTCTCTCTTTTGTTTTGATTGCTAGAATGATTGCTAGTATGAGTGGTTATGTGAATGATATGTTTGTTATATAGATTTCACCGGAGAGTGACGAGTAGACTATCAAGTTATTTCTCAAGAAATTCTTCTTCGTCAACATCACCAGGCAAGTCATTTGATCATGTATCACCTATGTTTTATGCATCGTAGTTCTACCATCCTATGCCCAATTGCATGCTGAGTAGGTACTTGGAAATTATGGTTACATATTGTAGTATCATGTGATAGGCACCCAACAACCCCGTTACTTGGCCCGGGACGACAAATTTCATATTGCTATGCTTGAGTAGACGGGATTCTGGTTGAGAGTTTACCACGAGTGATGCGAGAATAATTTAATAACCAAGACCGTTTAAGTCAAGACTTTTCAAGATCCTGTGACGCAATGCAACTCTGGGTGAAGGACGGTTGATCGGCTCCCTGGAGAAACCAGTGGATGACCTGGGATGCTGGAGACGTGCCATGACATCTTGCGGAAAGCTTCACCCAGGCTCAAAGAGACGGACGGATATTTTCAAGACCCAAGGCTTACCTGCACAGCCACAAGTCATTATGGGCTCTGGCTTGGTTGGACAACGCGGCGACTCTGGACAGGCGGTGCTAGCAGATGTAGAAGAACGGTAGGATTGGATGGGCACCGACAGGGATTCAGAGGGACCCGTTGAAAGACCATGTTTTGATCATCCGGTCTTCAAACACCCTGAAGTGCGAGGACATACACGGAGGCGATCAAATCTTGTGGGGAACGTGTGCAAAACTCTGCAGAGTACTCAAACCTAATCGATTAGCCGTGTCCATGGTCATGGACAACTTGAGCCAAAGGAACTGAAGTTATCTGAAATTCTCAACACAAATAATAATATTGATGTGGGTAATATTGATAACCTGGGTATGAGAACTGGTTGGCGGAACCATCTCATTAACAACCAACAACATAGTAATATTTTGCTTTTAGCCCCTCTTCTTGTAGGAGAAAATTTGCTTTACGCTAAAACTTACAACTCCACCTGCCATATATGCATATAGTATAGATGATATTTTACCCCCTCTCATATGTGACTTGCGGGCATATTCAATATGCTGACCTACACGGCTGCAACGTCTTATGTTGCAGATATTTTTCTTCGATGGGTAAGAGTACGATTCAGGGTTACGGTCTACACTCAACTTGCCGTTGGTGTTTATTGGGACTCCACTCCCTTGACTGCTTCCGCTGAGATATTTAAAGTATATATCTGTTTTACGCTATTTCCATGTGATTGCACTTTGATATATACATTGATGTAGTGTGTGTGCCAGCATACTAATCCAGGGATGGCACAGATACACAGAGGCTTGACTCGTTTTGAGTCGGGTCGCTACACCACGACCACCATATTCTATTCCACCTATAGTGCTATGTCCATGGCTCACGCTCATGTATTACATGAAAGTTGAAAACGTTTGAGAACACTAAAGTATGAAACAATTGCTTGGCAAAAACCGGGGTTGTGCATGATTTAAATATGTTGTGTGGGGAAGATGGAGCATAGCCAAACTATATGATTTTGTAGAGATAACTTTCTTTGGCCATGATATTTTGAGAAGACATGATTGCTTTGTTAGTATGCTTGAAATATTATTGTCTTTATGTCAAATGATAGACTATTGCTTCGAATCACTCGTGTTTTAGTATTCATGCCATGATTAGATTATATGATCAAGATTATGCTAGGTAGCATTCCACATCAAAAATTATCTTTTTTATCATTTACCTACTCGAGGACAAGCATGAATTAAGCTTGGGGATGCTCATACGTCTCCATCGTATCTATAATTTTTGATTGTTTCATGCCAATATTCCACAATTTTCATATACTTTTGGCAACTTTTTATACTATTTTTGGGACTAACATATTGATCCAGTGCCCAGTGCCAGTTCCTGTTTGTTGCATGTTTTTTGTTCCGCATAATATCCATACCAAACAAAGTCCAAACATAATAAAAACTTAAGGGGATTTTTTTTGGAATATTTATTATTTTTGGGAATAAGAATCAACGTGAGGCGATGCACGGAGTGCCCACAAGCCCTGTCGCCGCGGCCAGGGGGTAGGCCCGCGGCAAGCAGGCTTGTGGCCACTCCTTAAGGCGGTTGGAGCCTGTCTTCCGCCGCAAGAAAGATAATATGCGGAAGAAAATCGTGTTAAAATTTCAACCCAATCGGAGTTACGAATTTCCGGGAATTTAAGAAATGGTGAAACGCCAAATCTGGGAGCGCAGAAACAGAAGGACACAGAGAGAGATCCAATCTCGGAGGGGCTCTCGCCCCTCCGCCACCATGGAGACCATGGACCAGAGGGGAAACCCTTCTCCCATCTAGGGAGGAGGTCAAGGAAGAAGAAGAAGGAGGGGGGCTCTCTCCCCCTCTCTCCCGGCGGCGCCGGAACGACGCCCGGGACATCATCGTGTGACGGCGATCTACACCAACAACTCCGTCATCTTCACCAACATCTCCATCATCTTCCCCCATCTATATTCAGCGGTTCACTCTCCCGCAACCAGTTGTACCCTCTACTTGAACATGGTGCTTTATGCTATATATTCTTATCCAATGATGTGTTGCTATCCTATGATGTCTGAGTAGATTATCGTTGTCCTATCGGTGATTGATGAATTGCTATGATTGGTTTAATTTGCTTGTGGTTATATTGTTGTCCTTTGGTTCCCATCATATGATCGCGCGCGTGGATCACACCATAGGGTTAGTTGTATGTTGATAGGACTATGTATTGGCAGGCTAGAGTGACAGAAGCTTCAAACCTAGCATAGAAATTGATGCATATGGGATTGAAGGGGGACCAATATATCTTATTGCTATGGTTGGGTTTTACCTTAATGAACGTTAGTAGTTGCAGACGCTTGCTAATAGTTCCAATCATAAGTGCATAGAATTCCAAGTAAGGGATGACATGCTAGTAGAGGCCTCTCCCACATGGTACTTGCTATCGATCTAGTAACGTAGTCAATTGCTTAGGGACAATTCCGCAACTCCTACCACCACTTTTCCACACTCGTTAGACACTCGTAGTAGTTTCTTTATCTAACCAGCCCCTAGTTTTATTTACGTGTTCTTTACTTTCTTGCAAGCCTATCCTTTCACTCCTACAATGTACTTCTAGTTTCATACTTGTTCTAGGTAAAGCGAACGTAAAGTGTGTGTAGAGTTGTATCGGTGGTCGATAGAACTTGAGGGAATATTTGTCCTACCTTTAGCTCCTCGTTGGGTTCGACACTCTTACTTATCGAGAAAGGCTACAATTGATCCCCTATACTTATGGGTTATCATATATCAATCTTCGTTTCTGGACCATTCTGGAAACCCTCGTGACGTCTGTGATCTCATCCGGGACTCCAAACAACATTCGGTAACCACACATATAACTCATCTGTACTAAAACATCGCCAAACCTTAAGTGTGCAGACCCTACGGGTTCGAGAACTATGTAGACATGCCCCGATGCACTCCTCGGTCAATATCCAATAGCAGGACCTGGATCCCCATATTGGATCCTACATATTCTCCGAAGATCTTATCGGTTGAACCTCAATGTCAAGGATTCATATAATCCCGTATGTCATTCCCTTTGTCCTTTGGTATGTTACTTGCCCGAGATTCGATCGTCGGTATACGCATACCTATTTCAATCTTGTTACCGGCAAGTCTCTTTACTCGTTCCATAATACAAGATCCTATGACTTACACTTAGTCACATTGCTTGCAAGGCTTGTGTGTGATGTTGTATTATCGAGTGGGCCCCGAGATACCTCTCCCTCACACGGAGTGAACAATCCCAGTCTTGATCCATACTAACTCAACGGACACCTTTGGAGATACCTGTAGAGCAACTTTATAGTCACCCAGTTACGTTGCGATGTTTGATGCACACAAGGTATTCCTCCGGTGCCAGTGAGTTATATTATCTCATGGTCATAGGAACAAATACTTGAAACGCAGAAAACAATAGCAATAAAATGGCACGATCAATATGCTACGTTCATAGTTTGGGTCTAGTCCATCACATGATTCTCCTAATGATGTGATCCAGTTATCAAGTGACAACATTTGCACATAGCCAAAAAACCTTGACTATCATTGATCAACTGGCTAGCCAACTAGAGGCTTGCTAGGGACATTGTTTTCTCTATGTATCCACACATGTATCTATGTTTTCATTCAATACAATTATAGCATGGATAATAAACGATTATCTTTAAATGGGAAATGTAATAATAACTATTTATCATTGCCTCTAGGGCGTATTTCCAACAGCCGAAGCCATCGCCGCCGTCGAGCACGGGCCACCCGAGACGGCACACGCCGGCCAGCTCGTCCCGGGGCCGCCGCCCCAGCTTCCTCGTGCTGGTCCGCCAACTGCCGCCGACCCAGACAACGGGGCCAACCTCCAACGTCACCCTAAGAGAGGGAGATAGCGCCCTCACCATCTTCGGCAACGGGGCCCACCACCACCACGGTGAAGGCCGGCGGTAGCAGCGGCGAACGGGTATAAGGAGGGGTGCTAGAGCGGCGACGGCGCTAGGGTTCCCCTAGCATCGCCTGGGAGCGATGCGAGGGGATAGGGTTGCCGCCCCACGGGAGAGTGCTACTCGATATTCCCTCTCATCAAACACAAAGGTTGACACGGTGATTTCTGGCATGGTTCCGATAGGTGGTACTATAGGACGTGCACGTTAGTGGGGACTTTAACCCACGAAGAGTAACGGGTGCGAGAGTCCACGGAGGGCTCCAGCCGTAAGGGGTACACGAAGAAGCAACCTTGCCTATTGCACCATGGCTTACGTCCACGAAGTACTAGCCTAACTCGGGGTAGTTCTTCACGAAGTAGGCGATCTCCTTGCCCTTACAAACTTCTTGGTTCAATTCCACAACACGAAGTAGGAGGCTCCCAAGCGACACCTAACCAATCTAGGAGGCACCACCCTCCAAAAGGTAATAAATAAGGTAGAACGCTGAACCCCTTGCTCTTGTGCTTCAAAAGATAGTCTCCTCAACTCTCAATCACTCTCTCACAGATTTGGCATGGGTAGAATAGATTGATTGGGTGGAAAGTAACTTGGGGAGGCTAGAGATCAAGTTTCAAATGGATGGATTGGAATCGCTTGATCTCAACACATGAGGAAGTGTCTCTCTCTTAGAAAAATGGATATGGCAAGTGTGTGTGTGTTTTGGGTGCTTCCACTTCAAGTGAGAGGTGGTGAAAGGCTATATATAGGCATCTCCCAAAATCCAATTGTAACAATATTATTGCCTAACTCGGTGACACCGAAACGAATCTCGATGGTACCGAGTTGCACTAAATGTGGCAACTTTTGAATTCTCGGTGAGACCGATATATGAATCTCGGTGGTACTGACTTGATGACCTAGGGCAGTTTCCAAATCTGGGTGAGACCGATTTCAAAACTTGGGAATTTTGATTCTTGAAATTGACACACCAGTAACTTGGTCACTAATCTTGGTGGCATCGATATGAAAGTTGGTGGTACCGAGAGATTAGGGTTTTGCAAAGGTTCTATGTGCATAAATTCGGTAGGGCCGAATGGAAAAACTTGGTGGCACCGATTTTGTTGTGAAAGCTTTGGACAGAGATTTTGTATGAGAAATAATGAGTATTTTTGGTGGGTATCTCTAAGCACTTGAGCAACCAATTCCTCATAATACTTCACCCCCTTTTAATAGTATTGGCTTTCCTATGGACTCAAAAGTCATGTCTCACAAATATAAAATGTAGAATCCTCTTGCTAGAAGCTTGGTCAATCCTATTCCTTTTCTTGCATCAAGTGGTTTCTCCTCATAATCCTTTAGCCAATGCATCTTTGAACTTTTCTGAAATATACTTAGATAAGATCATTAGTTGCATGATACATATGTTGTTATTAATCATCAACACCACCTTAGGGAGCAATTGTGCTTTCAATCTCCCCCTTTTTGGTAATTGATGAAAACATATAGATCAAAGCTTTGACAAAAGATATAATCAATGATTAGCATCGTCGCTTTGAAAGGTATGTGAAAAGAAAGAGCTCCCCCTAAATTTGTACATTATTTTAAATTTGTGTTGGAATGCAAACACACAATCGATTAGGATCATGAGTCACTCTTTCATGTCACATACATCTTGGTGGTGCGCATTAAATGATATAGATGAATATTGATGCACATAACACCAAACAAATGAGTGAATGGTAATTGTGTAAATAGCTCAAAGGTATAATGTAGTACCATCAACAATCAAAGCGTATGATCAAAGACGAAACTTTAAGTCATCCAAAACACCAAATGTTTTGTAAAACCAAAAGAGAGCAAATAAAAATCAAATATCTCTCTCTCACAGCCCTAATTGATCTATACACTTCTCCCCTTTGGCAACAAGTTACCGAAAAGCTCAAAGGTCTAGAATTAATCGTATCTTTGGGCTCGATCTTCTCTGGTAGAAGTCGATGGAGTAGACAGAAGAGTGTCAGCGATGGCTTCTGCGGATGTCTTTGGAGGTGGAGGCGTTGACACTGGAGGCGCAGGAGTTGGAGCTGGAGCTGAAGGTGGTGATGCTTGAGCTGATGAAGTTGGTCTTGCTTCCATCACTAGCACTCATGCTGACCTAGATTGGATCCTGAACTGAGTAGTTGTTCGAAGATGTGAATCCTCATCATCACTCGTAGAGCGCGGTGTGTTCAGTGCATCAACTTCATGCTTGAGTTGCTCAACATTTGTAGCCAACTCTGTCACGTTGACATCCAGGTCATGGAATTTATTCTCCATGATCCTCTCAAGGCTCTTCTGGTTTAGCAAGATATCCAAAATATTCTTCTCCATCCCTCGGATGGTGTTGACAAGAAACGACATCTGCTCCTCTCTTGATCTAAGGTGTGGAGCTGGAGCATCTCTGGCAGCTCTCCCTCTACTGCCTCTCTTGCCTGACGCGCTGTAGCTGAGCTGGGATGGATGGAGTCCATCACAACTTCATTGTCCTTGAACTCTGGCTGTAGTGGAAGGTGGGGACGGTCAAGTTGATATGCATTCTTGCCAATCTCGGCATTGATAATCATATGAATATATGGTTCATACCCAAAAGATCTCTTCTGATGTGCAGCAGTCCTCCAAACAGTCTCTACTATCGAATCCATCACTGTGATCCTGGTGTGGGTGTTTAAGTGGTGCAGCATGTTAACGGAATACCCTCTTATCATCTTATCATCTCCTGATTTAGCCATCACAGTCTATCTCATAATGGTGTTAGTTGTTGGTATTCCTGCTTGCAGAAAATAGACACACCCAAGCTTATGTGTCTTCACATATTAATGGGGCATTGGATTGTACATGTTTTCCATTGTGTTGTGATTCATCTTGGGTTCTGCGTACACATCCAAATCACCCTCTTGTGCCACTCGGGCACCAGTGATAGTGGCCCACTCCTCTAGAGTAGACTCATATATGTGACCTTCCGTCATCCACACTATCCTTCCATATGGGTAGAAATGAGCAGTTGAATAGAATTGCATGATCATCTCTCACATGAGGGAAGTAGCCTTCATTGTCCTTGATGTAATCCCAGTCAACATATCTCATGTCACTTAGTGCATGACTCTTGTCCAACAGCACTGTCTCATAAAATTCCTGTTGCTCCTTAGTGTGGAAACGAGGATCAACAACAGTTCTTCACCTGATAGCATATGGACGTCGAGTCCTCCATTGCCTCAAACCTGGATACCTTCTCTTATTTATGTACTCAACAACAAGGTGAGCATCATTGTGCAATGGCAAGTGAGCTCTCAGTTTTCTTAGCACAGATGCATCTTCTTCCTCCTCTTCAGTAACCTCTTTGGATGGAGAGCCTTTGTTCTTCTCTCTACAGGTATATCCCTAGTAGTCTTATTGGGAGATACTGGCGTTTGAGGCTTGGGTGTTGAAGATTTGGTCTTGGGTGCAAACATTTTGGTTATAGCATCTCCCATCAGCTTGTTCTTCTTAGCAGGAGGGTTCTCCGCAGGATTTTCTTCTTCGTCCTCTTCACTCTGCTCTGGAGTTCTTACCATGGAAGTTGTCCTTCGAGTCACATAGACAATTGTCTTGCTCTCTCTCTCTCTTCTTAGCACACTACTTGACTAGCCTGGAAGAAGGTCTCTGAAGAGTGAGTGTTATCCCTTGCGTAGCACACTCTGGGAAAGTCTTGCATACTGCTTTCTCATAGTTTTCTTGACTGTGGTCTTCTCCTTTTGCTTCTTGGGAATGTTATCCTCTTGGATGAAATCAACATCCTTCTCATCAGAATTATGCTTCTTCCTAGACCTGGTAGTTGCCTTTGGAAAATCATGGGAACTAGGAGTACCTGGGTCAGAAGCAGTCCTCTCACCAATAGTGCATGAATCCATCTCAACACTGGGCTCTTGAAATCATTGTCACTCTCCTTTGACCCTTACATACTATCAATCTAGAAGCAAACAAGCTAACCTTGTCAAAATATTTAAACGAGCTGCAGTGGATGAGCATCACAAAAATTAAGAAGTTTTTGCAAGTTTGAACTCTAAAAAATTTAAATTTAACTTCTGCAAAAGCGATGTCGGTTCCATCGAGAAAACAATTTCGTAACCACCAAGACTGACAATCTCCTCAACAGAAACTTTGTCACAAATTTCGGTTCCACCAAAAAGTATATCTCGATTTCATCGAGACTGTTCTAAGTAGCCCGAAACCAAAATAGTAGGACCAATTTTTTTTGACTCGGTGACACCGAGATTCGGTTTTGCGGACTCTTAACCCTAAATTTTTCTCCTTTCTATAATCTAAAGGAATTTTCTTCTGGATAGAAATATTGCAATCGTGGACTGAAGACAGGCTAAACCTATTTACGCAAGATTTGGTGTTGGGAGCACAGAGAGCGCTGAGATCTTACCCTAACGTGGTGAAGATCTCGCTACAGCGACGACGGCGGAGGTGATTCCAATCGACAGCGAGGACTCCAGCAGCGAGGGCGCATGGGAGATAACATCGATGTCATAGGGACGAGGGCACGACAACGAGGAGGTGCGGGGAGGAAATTTGAAAGAGTAATCTCAAACATCGGGTCCGCGAGGTATATATCCCCCCTCGCTGTCGGTGATACCGAGTTGGATTTTTTGGTGCCACCGAGTTCCATAACTTCACGTGGCAGTGAAACTCGGTGAAGCCCAAATCCTATTGGTTGTATTGAGATTAATAAACGAGATAAACCCTAGGCTTCGGTGGGACCGAGTTTTTGAGGTTGGTCGCACCGAGATGCATTTGGGAGGTTTTGGAAGTTAGCCCTTGTTGAGACGAATCTCTGAGTGCTCCTCACAAAGAGTGTCCCTAAATTGCTTGCTCAAATTTTGTGATGTAGCATGAATACAATTTCAGACGAGAAAGCATAGATACCTAGAGACAGGTACTTAGTCATTTCTATGTATCCAATTGGCCAAATAAAATGGAAATCCAAATAACCACAATTGGACATCTTCGAATGAGAAAAATATGCATACCAACATGCTCACACAATAAAATGTCAAATAAAACATGGTGAACATGCACAAACACTCTAGTATCTACCAAGCACCTTGGCGATGACGAAGTCATCTATATATGAGTATATTGACTAAGGAGCCAAGCAAAAATACTTGATCATAGGTCATACTCGTCGTTTAAGCACAAGTGGGGTTACCACTTTTGCATAAATCTTTCAATGTGTTCACATCTTAAGATATGCTTATACTCAAGTTTGAGAGTAAATCTCCCTGTTGATGTGACATCCCCCTTAAGAGGGATAATTTAACCATGGGTTTTGTTGTAGAAGACTTCATATAGGTGTAGTAGTGGTGGATGCCCATTTTTTATGAAGATCATCTTGAGTTGGGAGCAATCCTTGATATTTCTTAATCTTCTCACCTACATGGGTTAGTCCCAAAAGCACAAGGAACATATGCAAAAATATATATGGATATGGAATGAAATACATGTGAGATGATGTCCAATGATACGTTAATTACCTTGTCCCTTGCTTACCTATGAGGTAATGTGTGACTCCTTGAACTAATGAATAAGGTTGGAGTTGATTGCAACCAGTTATTTCCAAAACTGAAAAAAAGTGAATTTCATTTGCGGATTCACCCCTCAAGAACTTCTCTAGTTCTTTTTCTTAGGGACCCACATCAACTTGATGGGTATCCTTGGAGCTGAGGTAGCGCTTGATGAAGTAGAGCTAGTAGTAGCCTCAGGAATCCACTTGACCATGGCTTGGGGTTCTTCCTCAAATGAGTAAATCTCCTCTTGAAGCTTGTCCTTTCCCTTGTGGTCTTGTGGTGGAAGGTCATCTTGAGAACTTGTTCCCTTGGGGAGAGTTGGGTCATACTTCTCCTTTTGGGGAACAAACTTTGGGTTGGGGTATTGACCTTCTTCCCATTCAACTCCATTGGCATTGAAGTAGATAATGACATATTTCTTTTGATGACCTCCTTGCTTGTGTGCAATTTCTTTGAATTGCGTACTTCCAGCAAGACTCTTGAAGACACCTCTCTCTATAATTCTTTGAGTAAATCATTTTCTTGCTCAAGTGTAACTTGTATAAGAGAATCATTAGTGGAATCAAGAGAGCTACTAGAAACAACATCAATTGATTTGACTTTAGAATTGTTGTTACTAGATGAAGGAACTTTCTTGCCTTTGTAATTGGTGTTCTTAGGTTTAACTTGTGGAACAAAAGTAGACAAGAGTAATCGTTCAGCTAGATAAGAAGAACTCTTATTTCGAAGGTCATCATTGATTGCTTTTAGAAACTCATGCTCTTGCTCCAAATTTAGCTTCTCGAAGCATAGCTTCTCATGAGTTCTTGCAAGCTCTCGATGATCTCCTAGAGTAGTTTCATGAGCTAACTTAAGAGTGTTTAGTTCTTTCGTTAGTCATTCCATCTCTTTCTTATCATCATCACTCAATTTATCTTGACTAGCATGACTATTACCAAGTTCATTTTCAATGTTATCACTAGTGTTATGAAAGAGGAAATCATCCTCTCCTAACAAATGATCCTCATCACTATCAGCGTCAAAATACTCACGGTGTGATACCTTGGGGCTTTTTTCCATGAAGCAGATTCCAATCCCTTTATTTGGTGAATCAAATATGTATTAGGAGTTGGAGGAAACGAGTGGAAGACCGGCAACACGTTCATCTTCAATATAGTTGGAGTGGTAGCTTCTCTCGGATTCGCAGCCGGACACCCATTCACCAACATGAGCTTGATGTATTCTTCTTGAACTGCTCTTGGTGTTTGTACTTCTTATTTAATTCCTTGCTTCTCCGCGAGTGTCTTCGTTCATGGCGATCTTCTCTACTCCTTCCCTCTCTGTGACGTGACTCTTTTCTTGAACTTCATCTCCTAGGTGACTCTTCTCTTTGTTTGTGGAGAGCCGAGCACTCATTGGAATATTGTGTTGGCTTTCCACAATTGTAGCAGTTTCTGTCACGACTAGATGAGCGCTTCTCTTCATATCTTGAGCTTGAGCTTCTCTCTTTGCTTCTACTCTTGTAGAACTTGTTGAATTTTCTGACCATGAGGCTTATATCTTCATTGGTAACAAGGTTTTCATTTGAAGTAGCAGAAGTATCACTTGAAGCTTTGTAGGCACCGCGTGACTTGTTGTGCAACTCATCTTTGTCCTTGAGTGACATTTCAAGAGCGACAATCCTTCCAATGACTTCCGTTGGCTTGAGATCCTTGTAGGTTGGCATCATTCGGATCAATGTGCACACGTGATGACGAGTTGATGGATATACTTCTCGCCCCTCGTTGGTTACCCCAAGTGGAAGGTGGAGATGTAGTCAGCAACAAATTTCCCTTACACAGAGACTATAAGGTTTATCGAACCAGGAGGACTCCTAGGCTCAACAAGTAGGTGTCTTCCACCCTGGCGCTAGCAGAAGATGAGGACATGCACACACAACAAATAACTTTGCTCCCAACTAGTATAGAGAGGTTGTCAATCTCTCTCGCCTTGTAGTTTGCAACGGATCAAGACACAAGCGGGAATGTAATAGTGATTGCAACAGAAAAGTAAATGAAAGCGGTAAATGATGGAGGTGTAAACAATGATGGTGATATGGACCGGAGTCACTTGATGTTCACTAGTTATGTCTCTCTACCAAAAGACGATAAACAACTATGCTTGGGTAAACAAATCACAGATGGGCAATTGACAGAATTATGATTGCAGCGCAATGCTAATTATGCTCCTTGATAGTTAGAGGTTCAATAGTAATGGGCAGTACGCCAAGACAAGTAGACCGTTTATTCATCAGCATCTACTTACTAATCATCCACCTTGAGATATATATCCAAAACATCTATCCAATATTAAGTTGCGAGCCCCACCCAAAGTCTAAACTCAAAGCAACGGACAACTGCATTAACGAACTATTTGTAAGGTAAACAATCCTCGCAACCGGGGTCACAAGCATCATTGTTTTCTCCCTGGTGGCAACAAGCACATCCCCTAGTCTCATGTTTCTGTCACTCAAGCTAGACATCAAGGGGCCCAAACCCACAATCATGCATAACACTCCCTCTTGGAGTTACGATCTACTACTTGGCCAAAGCAATAAAAAGCAACAGAGAACATGCATGAATCACTATGGAACATAGTATAAAAGGATAATCAAATATAACTCATAATAATCTGAACATAATCTCATAATCCATTGGATCCCAACAAACCGAGCATAGAAAAAGCAAGAGAATTACGTAGATGCCTTGATCATGTAGGGCAACTCACAAGGACTAACCATTGAAGCACAAGATTGGAGAGAAGACATCACATAGCTACTGGTGATGGACTCATGGTCAAAGGAGGACTATTCACGGCATGTCCGGGAAGCGTCCATGGCGGTGGAGAAGCTCCCGGAGGTCAATCCTCCCTCCGACAGGGTGCCAGGAAGAGGTCTCCTGACGCTCCAGATCTTGGAAGCGTTGCGGAGGCCAAACGATGGAGAAATTCACGATTCCAGAAAGTCTGTAAGGGTTTCCTCTCGTGACTCTAAATATTGGCCAAAGGAGGGCACAAGAGTAGGTGGGACCCATCCAGACGACCTCCTGGCGCGGCCTAGGGCCTGGCCGCGCCAGCAGGCTGCCTGGGAGGCCCCTGGCCCCCCCGTGGCCCTCCTTAGGTGATCCCGAAGCTTCTGTTTCACTGATTTTTCATATATATTTCTAGATTTTTTAGGGCTTTGAAAAATTGGGTAAATCCCCTACAAAATAGACATCAGCAGACAAAAACTGGCACTGGGTGCACTGAGTTAGTAGGTTAATCCAAATATGTGTAAAATGATATAAAAGTGTAGCAAAACATATAACAATGTCACACAAAAGATCATGGAAAAAGTAGAAATTATAGATACGTTTGGGACGTATCAACATCCCCAAGCTTAATTTTTGCTCGTCCTCGAGTAGATAAATGATAACACAATAATTTCTATGGTGACATGCTGACACACATATAAGAACTTCAAAGTAAAGAAAGTGAGATATGCAATTCAAGACAATAACAAGCAAGAGTCTATATCTAGTATTGAATTTAGCAAAGAAAGAACATAAAGGTGCAAGAGCTCTCGCAGTCCGTGACTCGAATGTCTCCAAATGGTGTATGCATGCAAGAAGTGGGAGATGGGTTCAGAGATAATATATATTTTTTAATTGAGAACTCAATCTACTAAACCTCACACTTAGTCTCCTTCGGAATCTTATTTTGACTCATCCCGAGAACACTTGTCAAGCACAAGTCAAAATGATCCTCTCCCTTTCGATTTTGATCACTCATGCAATGGATGAGCGTAAGCAAGATATGTTGGCACTCAGGATGGAAAATAGAATAACGTCGGGGAAGGAAGACAAAAAATGTGTGAAAGGCTCACATCAATGAGGACAATCATAGGCGAGAGAAAGCCAAATGATAGATATGATGTGAGGAGCAGGGATTGCCATGTAACGGATGCACATATGAGCTAAGGTAAGCTCTCCAATGGAACTAGTGGGGTGCATCCAACTTGTTTGCTCATGAAGACCTAGAGCTCATTTGAGGAGGCTCATCATTGGAATATCCAAACCAAGTTCTGTAGTGTAAGGGTCCCCACATAGTTAGGCATGAATGATAATATCTATGTAGTACCAATATAGCAATGGATTACGAGTGTGGATCTTTCAAAGGAATAGTAATGTTGCCCCCTTATCTCTTTTTTTAATTTTTTTTTTTCTTTTTCTTTTTCTTTTTTCTTTTTTTATTTTTTGTGGCCTCTTTGGCTCTTTCTTTTTATCTCTTATTTGTCCTCTTTGGGATCTTTTGTTTTGTCCACTTTGGGATCTTTTCCTCATTTAAGGGCAACACTCTATGTTTTATATGAATAGGAAGAAAAATCATCACACTTTATAAGAAGTACTCAACATAAAGACAAGTGAAAACTATCATGATGTATGCAAATGTATGCCTCTGCCAGTGTAGCAGGATATGTAATGATACTAGCGCGTCATGTAGCAGTAATGAGGGCAAGGCCCAACTATCATGCGACTCTACGATCAATCAAAAGCATGTATGACATGAAGATCAAGTCATGAGATGATGGATGTTGCATGGCAATGTATCTCGGAAACTCTATGGAAACGCCATAATAGGTAGGTATGGTGGCTGTTTTGAGGAAAGATATAATGAGGTTTATGTATGACAGAGCGTATCATGTCATGGGTTTGGATGCACCGGCGGAGTTTGCACCAACACTCAATGTGATAAAGGGCAATGCACGGTACTGAAGAGGCTAGCAAAATATGGATGGTGGAAGCGCCAACAATCGAATACTCCCATTAGTTTGAAGAACTCATACACTTATTATCGGTAACTCTCTATATAGTTAGGAAATTCACAAAGAGACAAGTACCCTGAGGAGGAATGTTTGGGGGTTTGGTTATCCTTGCGCATCCTCGACTCATGGTAACATGAGGGTACTCTATATATTCCAACCCCTCTAGAGGTTAGCGATCAATTGAGTAGCTAGAGTTCTCAACTAATTTTTAGTTTTTAAAAAACACACGGATTTCCCAAAATACGACACCTGTCACTAATAGGCTCAAGATCTTGGCAGCAATAGTCCAAACATTACTCAAATAAGTACCTCAAAACTATTGCAAGTTACTACTATACTTAAATAGCAATCGCAATTACCTACTTATGCAAGACACACAACTCGGTGCAACGAGCCAACTCTCTAAACAAGATAATCATGATAACTCAAGAGTGTTCCAAAATCAACCTAAATAATAGCTCTTAAAAAGATAAGCATGAAAACTAAGAGCTAAGCATGACAGTAAGTACGAGAAGATGAAGAACACACAAAAAGGATAAGCATGAAACTATGTTGTGTTCTAGAGTGGAATGGAGCATGTGTCTCTCCCAAACAAGGTAGGCTAGGTTCCGACTTGTTATGACCAGCAAAAAAAAACAAACTAAAAAGCAAATAGCGGGTCGCTCCAAGTATAACACATATCATATGAAGTGATAAAAATATAGCATGGAGATGGACGAACTGATGATTGTTGATAGAGAAGGGGATGCACGGGGGCATCCCCTAGCTTAGACGCTTGAGTCTACTTGAATATTTCTTGGAATGCATGGGGGCATCCCCAAGCTTGAGTGTTTGACACTCCTTTATCTTCTTTCATCATCTCTCCCATCGCATACTTGAAAACTCCCTTCATACAAAACTCATCATGAGCTGATTAGAGTGGTTAGTTCCCTTAATAAAATAATTCAATACCTGCTGGAAATAAATATTTTCATGAAAAGCTACTACTTCTCAGGATTGCCAAAAGGTTTTTAAAAATTAAAATCGAGCTTAGTATTCGCAAAACAATGAAAACACAAAACATGGCAGAATCTGTGAAAAACAAAACAACGTGTAGTAAATAATTTATTCGGGGTACTTGTGCCACACAAATAAAAAAACTTAGAATAGATGCAAGAAATAAAATTATATAGAGCATGCTGTCAAAACAATTCAGATCAAAAAGATGATCTGGTGCTTTTTGGAGAGTTTTTCCATCAAGCAGACAGAATCTGTTTCTGGACAGCATGTCACAACTTTTGAACTTTCTTGCAATCGGAGGCTATAACTTGGCACAAAGCTTAAAAATAAAGATACAATGATGTTGCTACAGTAGTAACACACATCAAGACCACTAAAACAGAAAGTAAAAACAAATTGGGTTGCCTCCCAACAAGCGCTTTCTTTTATGCCTTTGAGCTTGGCACAATGCAAGAAGGAGGATCAAGATTCTCCGAAGACATTGGAATTGTAAAAACCTTCAAATGGATCCTCAACAAGTTCATCCTTATTTTTCCTAGGGAATGGGTACGTACCGTTCTCTTTCCCACGTAAGCATATATGTCCTGCACCTACATCAATGAAGCCTCTCATGGCTCAGAGGAAGTACCTTCCAAGCACTATATTCCCTTTGTTGGGCTCCATGATAAAGAAATCGACCGTTGCATTCCTTTTAGGGAATGTAACCTAGACATCTTTTACCTTTCCCTGGATTTCAGAAATATCACCATTAGCATGTTCATGATAAGATGAAAAAAATTCCATGTCTAACCATAGAGAATCATAAACAATTTTTGGCATAGTAGAAACCATGGATCCAATATCACAAAAGCAAGGAAGTCTTGGTTAGAGATGCTAATTCTAACAAAAGGTTCCCAGTCATCGTCTATTTTCAAAATTTGTTCCTTATCAACCATGGGTTTCTCTCTTTCTCTTAAGTCTAGAGCATCTATTTTACCTTCAATAGTAGCAAGTCTGTCTAAAATAGTGTCATAACCATGATTATAAACAAGATTATTAGATAGACCATGTATAATGTCAACACCTCTTGCCTCATCACACTCTAAGAAATTTCCTTTAGCTATAATATCAAGAGATTGTTTGCACCATATAAAGAGACCATGATAAAAATTTCTAAGCACAATTTTAATAGGTATCCAAGGCATAATTCTTTTGTGTGCTTCAGAAATTCTATCCCATGCTTCCTTCATATTTTCTCCATTCCTTTGATGGAAATCTAGAAACTCAGATTCCTTCCAAGCATCAAGCCTTAACATGCTTGACAACTAAAACCAAAGTAACTAATTTTTTGTGGTTTTTGGTATAGGACTCTAAAGCAATAACTAAAAAGCAAACTAACAAGACTAAAAAGCAAAGGTAAACGATAGTGTGCAACTCCCCTATCTTGAAGAGTGGAGTCCCCGACAACGACGCAAAAAATTCGCTTGATGACGGGTTGATGGATATACTTCTCACCCCTTGTTGGTTACCCCAAGTGGAAGGTCGAGATGTAGTCAGCAGCAAATTTCCCTTACATGGAGACTGTAAGGTTTATTGAACCAGGAAGACTCCTAGGCTCGACAAGTAGCAGAAGACATGGACCCGCACACATAACAAATAACTTTGCTCCCAACGAGTACAAAGAGGTTGTCAATCTCTCCGGCCTTGTAGTTTGCAAAGGATCAAAACACAAGCGGGAAGGTAATAGTGATTGCAACAGAAAAGTAAATGAAAGCGGTAAATGATGGAGGTGTAAACAATGATGATGATAAGGACCGGAGTCACATCATGTTCACTAGTGATGTCTCTCTCCCAAAAGACGATAAACAACTATGCTTGGGTAAACAAATCATACTTGGTCAAGTGACAAAATTATGATCGCACCGCAATGCTAATTATGTTCCTTGATAGTTAGAGGTTCAATAGTAATGGGCAGTACGCCAAGACAAGTAGAACGTTTATTCATCAGCATTTACTTACCAATCATCCACCTTGAGATATATATCCAGAACATCTCTCCGGTATTAAGTTGCGAGCCTGAGCCAGAGTGTAAACTCAAAGCGACAGACAACTGCATTAACGAACTATGCGTAAGGTAAACAATCCTTGCAACCGTGGTCACAAGAACCGTTGTTTTCTCCCTGGTGGCAACAAGCACATCCCCTAGTCTCATGTTTCTGTCACTCAAGCTAGACATCGAGGGTCCCGAACCCACAATCATGCATAACGCTCCCTCTTGGAGTTACGATCTATTACTTGGCCAAAGCAATAAAAAGCAACGGAGAACATGCATGAATCACTAAGGAACATAATATAAAATGATAATCAAATATATGACTCATAACAATCTGAACATAATATCATAATCCATCGGATCCCAACAAACCGAGCATAGCAAAAGATTGAAGCACAAGATTGGAGATAAGACATCACATAGCTACTGGTCATGGACTCATGGTCCAAGGAATACTCACGACACGTTCGAGAAGAGTCCATGGCGGTGGAGAAGCTCCCGCAGGTCAATCCTCCCTCCGGCAGGGTGCCGGGAAGAGGTCTCCTGACGCTCCAGATCTTGGAAGCATTGTGGCGGCGGAACGATGGAGAAATTCGCGATTCCAGAAAGTCTGTAAGGGTTTCCTCTCGGGACTCTAAATATAGGCCAAAGGAGGGCACCGGAGGAGGTGGGAACCACCCAGGCAACCTCCTGGTGTGGCCTAGGGCGTGGCCGCGCCAGCAGGCCGCCTGGGAGGCCCATGGCCCCCCTCTGGCCCTCCTTCGGTGATCCCGAAGCTTCTGTTTCGCTGCTTTTTTATATATTTTTCTGGATTTTTTTGGGCTTCGGAAAACTGGGTGAAAGCCCCTGCAAAATAGACATCCGCAGACACAAACTGGCACTGGGTGCACTGAGTTAGTAGGTTAGTACAAATATGCGTAAAATGATATAAAAGTGTAGCAAAACATATAACAATGTCACCCAAAAGATCAGGGAACAAGCAGAAACTATAGATACGTTTGGGATGTATCAACACGGTGTAGTATCTTCCATCCAAGGCTCTAAGTAACTTCTTCACGATGAATTTGTTAGTCATCTCTTCGCTATCTAAGCCGACAATCTCATTTGCCATGAGAGCTAGCCTAGAGTACATTTCAGCGACTCCTTCAGCACCCTTCATCTTGAACTTATCAAGTTGACTTCGAAGCACATCCAACTTAGATTCTCTAACAGAATTAGTACCTTCAGGCATATCAACCAAAGTATCCCAAATTTCTTTTGCATTCTCAAGGCGGCTGGTTTTGTTGAATTCTTCGGGGGTATGGGCAGTTGAAGATGATGTCACGGGCTTGTGCATTGAATTGCAACATCTTCAGTTCTTCCACTATCGCATCACAATTCGGTTCACGCCCTTCTTAGAAGAAGTCACCTTGCACACCAACATGAACAACAGCCCATATGGAAGGATTATAACTAAGAATATGCATTTTCATCTTATTCTTCCAACTAGCAAAATTAGTGTCATCGAAGGATGGACCTCTACGGTGATAACTTCCCTCACTAGACGCCATAGTCTCCTAGGTTGTGAAACCAATGCAATGGAGACCAAAGCTCTGATACCACTTGTAGGATCGAAAGTATGTCTAGAGGGGGGGTGATTAGACTACTTGACCAATAAAAACTTAACCTTTTCCCAATTTTAGTTGTGGGAAACTTTTAGCAATTATGGCAAGTCAAGTACACCCTACACATGCACATCTAATAGTATATCAGCCGAATGTAAAACATGCAAGTGTAAAGTAAAGGGGGTAAGGTAGGGTTATCAAACGCAAGAGGTTGACATGGCAATTTTTGGCATGGTTCCGATAGGTGGCGCTATCGTACGTCCATGTTAGTGGAGACTTCAACCCACAGAGGGTAACGGTTGTGAGAGAATTCCATTGAGGGCTCCACCCACAAGGGGTCCAGGAAGAAGTGGCCTTGTCTACTCCATCACGGCTTCCGTCCACGAAGGACTACCCTCACTCACGATAGATCTTCACAAAGTGGGTGATCTCCTTTCCCTTACAAACACCTTGGTTGAACTCCACAACACAAAGTAGGAGGCTCCCAAGCGACACCTGACCAATCTTGTTTCACTTGTGATGAGAGCTAGCCTAGAGTATATCTCATCGACTCCTTCACTATCCTTCATCTTGAACTTATCAAGATGACTTTGTAGCACATCCAACATAGATTCCCAGGCAGATTTTGTACCTTCGTGCATATCAACCAAAGTATCCCAAATTTCCTTTGCATTCTCAAGGCATATGATTTTGATGAATTCTTCGGGGCACAAGCAGTTGAATGGAATGTTAGAGGCTTGATCATTGTATTGCAACATCTTCAATTCTTCCGCTATCGCATCGCGATCCGGTTCCCTTCCTACACCAAAGAAATCACCTTGCACACCAACACAAACAATATCCCAAACGGAAGGGTTATGACCAAGAATATGCATTTTCATCTTATGCTTCCAAGTAGCAAAGTTTGTACTGTCAAAATATGAACCTCTACGATGGTAATTTCCCTCACTAACCGCCATACTCTCCTAGGTTGTGAAACCAATGCATTGGAGATCAAAGCTCTGATACCACTTGTAGGATCCGAAGTACGTCTAGAGGGACTACTTAACCAAATAAAATCTTAGCATTTTCCCAATTTTAGTTGTGCGCCAGTTTTATCAATTATGACTAGTCAAGTTCACCCTGCACATGCATATCTAAGAGTATAGCAACGGAAAATAAAGACATGCAAATGTGTGTAGAGGGTAGGGAAGGAAGATCAAACGCAAAGGTTGACACGACGATTTTTGGCATGGTTCTGATAAGTGGTACTATCGTACGTCCACGTTAGTGAAGACTTCAACCCACGGAGGGTAACGGCTGCGAGAGTCCACGGAGGGCTTGATACGTCTCCAACGTATCTATAATTTTTGATGGTTTCATGCTATTATCTTGTCAAACTTTGGATGTTTTGCATGCCTTTTATATTTTTTTGGGACTAACTTATTAACTCAGTGCCAAGTGCCAGTTCCTGTTGTTTCCATGTTTTTGAACCCTTTCAGAGGAGATTTTGAAACGGGGTCCAAACGGAAGAAAATCCCTGACAAGATTTTTTCTGGAACAAAAGTAGATCGGGAAGCTTGGGAGCCAAGGCAGGGGAGCCCCAGGGCCCCCACAGGCCCCCACCCCGCGGCCAGGGGGCAGGCCGCGCCACCCAGGCTTGTGGGCCCCCTGAGCGCCCCCTGACCTAGGGGTTGTGCCTATAAATTCCCTAAAAATCCCAAAAAAATCAGGAGATCATCGAAAGTACTTTTTCGCCGCCACAAGCTTGTGTCTCCACAAGATCCCATCTGGGGCATGTTCTGGTGCCCTGTCGGAGGGGAGATTCAGACACGAAGGGCTTCCTCATCAACACCATGACCTCTCCGATGATTCGTGAGTAGTTCACCATAGTCCTACGGGTCCATAGCTAGTAGCTAGATGGCTTCTTCTCTCTCTTGGATCTTCAATACAAAGTTCTCCATGATCTTCATGGAGATCTATCCGATATAATCTTCCTTTGAAGTGTGTTTGTCGAGATCCGATGAATTCTGGATTTATGATCAGATTATCAATGAATCTTATTTGAGTTTCTTCTGATCTCTCTTATGCATGATTTCATATCCTTGTAATTCTCTTCGAGTTGTGGGTTTTGTCTGGCCAACTAGATCTATGATTCTTGCAATGAGAGATGTGCTTGGTTTTGGGTTCATACCGTGCGGTGACCTCACCCAGTGACAGAAGGGGTAGCGAGGCGCGCGTCATGTTGTTGCCATCAAGGGTAAAAAGATGGGGTTTTCATCATTGGTTTGAGATTATCCCTCTGCATCATGTCATCTTTCTTAAAGCGTTACTCTGTGCGTCATGAACTCAATACACTAGATGCATGCTGGATAGCGGTCGATGTGTGGAGTAATAGTAGTAGATGCAGAAAGTATCGGTCTACATGTCTCGGACGTGATGCCTATATGTATGATCATTGCCTTAGATATTGTCATGACTTTGCGCGGTTCTATCAATTACTCGACAGTAATTTGTTCACCCACCGTGATATTTGCTATTATGAGAGAAGCCTCTAGTGAACACTATGGCCCCGAGGGTCTACTCCACACCATATTTTCAGCCATACACTTTTTACTTTGTTGCACTTTCCACCTTCAGATCTCACTTTGCAAAAAATCTTGAAGGGATTGACAACCCCTTTGAAGCATTGGGTGCAAGCTTGTTTGTGTTTGCGTAGGTACTCTGGACTTGACGAGGCCCTCCTTCTGGATCGATACCTTGCTTCTCAAACTGAGGGAAATACTTACTGCTCCTATGCTACATCACCCTTTCCTCTTTAAGGGAAAAACCGACGCAAACCAGAGAAGTAACAATAAGAATTCCTAGTGCCAAGGAAGGACTTTTGTTGCCGCAGCAGAAGAATTTCTGGCGCCGTTGCCGGCGAGGAAGATCAAGTCAATAACTCATCCAAGTAGGTGTCGCAAACTCATCTCTTGCATTTACTTTGTTTGCCAGTTGCCTCTCGTTTTCCTCTCCCCCACTTCACCAATTTTCCTTTTTCGTTTGCCTTTTTTTTGTTTTCCTTTTTCGTTCGACCTTTTCTCTCGCTTGCTTTTTGTTCTCTTGTGTGCCATATGCCTTCAATATGCTTGCATCTTCACTTGCTGAAATTCTAGTGATATGGATCCTCACCCACTTGCTAATCTCGAGATCCACTTATGTGGAACCATTTGCTAGTGAGTTGAGTGCACTTGACTTTCTCTATGGAATTTTGCTTGAGATTCGTGAATCTGAAAATCGTGATGAAGAAATTTATGAAATGATTCACGAGGGCTCCTTGAATGAAAATCATGATTGCAATGATTTCATTATAAATCCTATTAATGACAATCATGCTAAAAATATGCAAAACCCAAAGCTTGGCGATGCTAGTTTTGCTTTGTCCACTACTTGTTGCAATGATATTTGCAATAATATTGAAAGTGGGTTTGGAGAAGTCACGACTTTAGTTGATGATAATCCCACTATTTTTGAAGAGCGTCAACTTTGCATGCATGTGGATCATGAAAAGAATATCCTTTGTGATAGCTATTTTGTTGAATTTGATTATGATCCCACATGTAATTGCTAAGAGGGAGGAAAATATTGTGGTAGAAACTTTCATGTTACCAAATTACCTCTCGTTCTGTGGAGATTGCTTTTGTCTCTTTCTTCTTCCTTGCATATGGCAACTATTGGTTGTCTTGACAATCTGTTTTCCTATAAAATGCCTATGCATAGGAAGTATGTTAGACTTAGATGTGATTTTCACATGCTTTATGATGCTCTCGTTGTGCTTCAATTCTTTTGTTTTGAGTGAGCATCATTGAATTATCAATGCTTAGCTAAGGGCGTTAAACAATAGCGCTTGTTGGGAGGCAACCCAATGAATTTATTTCTTTTTCTTTCTGTTTTGTTGCGTCCACACTATCATAATTCTGTTTTGATTGTGTTTTTTGCGTTTTGTTTTTGCGTTTGAGCCAAGCAAAACCTTTATGACTAGTCTTGGTAATGGTTGTTTGATCCTGGTGGAAAAATACAGAAAATTTTCGCTCACGAGATGATTTTTCATTTTTATTCAAAATGATATTTTGAGTTGATTCTTTTTGCTTCTGGTTGATATGCTTTTTTCCCACACTGTCGTAATTTTTCCGATTTTTTGAGGTACGAGAAGTATACGAAGTATACAGATTGCTACAGACTGGTCTGTTTTTGACAGATTCTGTTTTTGTTGAGTTGGTTGCTTGTTTTGATGAAACTATGGTTAGTATCGGGGGGTACTAGCCATGGAAAAGTGAAAATACAGTAGCCCATCATCAATATAGATAGAATTCAAGTTTGCTACAGTACGAAAAGAAGTGGTAGTTTGTTTTCTTGTGCTAATGTTATCACAAGTTTCTGTTTAAGTTTTGTGTTGTGAAGTTTTCAAGTTTTGGGTGATGTTCTCATGGACAAAGATAAAAGGAGTGGAAAGAGCTCAAGCTTGGGGATTCCCAAGGCATCCCAAGCCAAATTCAAGGACACCAAAAAGCCTAAGCTTGGGGATGCCCCGGGAAGGCATCCCCTCTTTCGTCTTCAATCCATCGATAACATTACTTGGAGCTATATTTTTATTCACCACATGATATGTGTTTTTGCTTGGAGCGTCTTGTATCGTAGGAGTCTTTTCCTTTTGTTGTGTCACAATCATCCTTGCTTCACACCTTTTTGAGAGAGAGAGACATGCACTCATCATTATTTTGCTAGAATGCTCATGGTGCTTCACTTATATCTTTTGAGCTAGATACTTTTGCTCTATGTGCTTCACTTATATCTTTTAGAGCACGGCGGTGCGTGATGTGGTAGTTGGCTTATGCTATGAAAGTAGTCCCAAAAGTGATAGATACCCAAAGAGGATGCAAAAACCTCCATCTTCATGTCAATTGAGTAGAAAGAGAAGTTTTGTTTCCTCTCAAATAGTTTTGTGACATGGATTTGGTAATATTAAGAGTTATGTTAGTAGGGTGTTGTGAATCTAGAAATAATTGTGTTGAAGTTAGTGATTCCCGTAGCATGCACGTATGGTGTATCGCTATGTTAGGAAGTCGGAGCATAATTGATCTATTGATTGTCATCCTTTGTGTTGAGGTCGGGATCGCGCGATGGTTAACACCTACCAACCCTTCCCTTCGGAGTATGCGTTTAGCACTTTGTTTCGATTACTAATAAAAACTTTTGCAACAAGTATGTGAGTTCTTCATGACTAATGTGAGCCCATGGTATAGATGCACTTTCACCTTCCACCATTGCTAGCCTCTCTAATGCCGCGCAATACTCGTCGGTACACAAACCCACCAAATTCCTTCCTCAAAACAGCCACCATATCTACCTACTATGGCATTTTCATAGCCATTCTGAGATATATTGCCATGCAACTCCCACCGTTCCATCTCATGACTAGTGTCATCACTCTCATATTTCCATTGCATGATCGTAAGATAGCTAGCGAGATGTTTCAACGTCATACGCTATGCTAGATCGTTGCACATCCTGGTACACTGTCGGAGGCATTTCCTATGGAGTCATCATCATTGTGATCTTTGAGATGTGAGTAAATAAAAGCGTGATGATCATCATTATTAGAGCATTCTCCCATGTGAGGGGAAAAAAGAGGCCAAAGAGCCCCAAAAAAAAGATAAAAAAAGAGAGGCCTAAGAGCCCAAATGAAAAAAAGAGAGAAAAAGAGAGAAGGGACAATGCTACTATCTTTTTCCACACTTGTGCTTCATGATAACACCATGTTCTTCATGATTGAAAGCTTCTTGCTTTGTCACTAACATATGCTAGTGAGAATCTTTGTTATATAACTTGGCTTGTATATTCCAATGATGGGCTTCCTCAAAATTTCCTTAGGTCTTCGTGAGCAAGCAGGTTGGATGCATACCCACTAGTTCTCCTTTTGAGCTTTCACACTTATAGCTCTAGTGCATCTCTTCTATGCCAATCCCTACTCATTCACATTGATATCTATTAATGGGCATCTCCATAGCCTATTGATACGCTGAGTCAATGTGACTATCTCCTCCCTTTTTGTCTCACAACCACCACCACACTCTATTCCACCCATAGTGCTATATCCATGGCTCGCGCTCATATATTGCGTGGTAGTTATAAAAAGTTTGAGAAAGTAATAGTGCGAAAACAATTACTTGGCCAATATCGGGGTTGTGCATGATTTACATTAGTTGTGTGAGTAGGATGGAGCATAGCCAGACTATATGATTTTGTAGGGATAACCTTCTTTGGCCTTGTTATTTTGAAAGTTCATGATTACTTTACTAGTTTTCTTGAAGTATTACTATTTTCATGTCAATAGCAAACTATTATTTTGAATCCTACGGATCTGAACATTCATGTCATGTGAAACAAGTTGCAAAGGACAACTATGCTAGGTAGCATTCCACATCAAAAATTCATTCTTTATCACTTCCCTACTCGAGGACGAGCAGGAGTTAAGCTTGGGGATGCTTGATACGTCTCCAACGTATCTATAATTTTTGATGGTTTCATGCTATATCTTGTCAAACTTTGGATGTTTTGCATGCCTTTTATATATTTTTTGGGACTAACTTATTAACTCAGTGCCAAGTGCCAGTTCCTGTTTTTCCATGTTTTTGACCCCTTCCAGAGGAGATTTTGAAACGGAGTTCAAACGGAAGAAAATCCCCAAAAAGATTTTTTCTGGAACGGAAGAAGATCGGGAAGCTTGGGAGCCAAGGAAGGGGAGCCCCAGGGGCCCCACAAGCCCCCACCCCACGGCTAGGGGGTAGGTCGCGCCACCCAGGCTTGTGGCCCCCCTGAGCGCCCCCTGACCTAGGGGTTGCGCCTATAAATTCCCCAAAAATCCCAAAAAAATCAGCAGATCATCGAAAGTACTTTTCTGCTGTCACAGGCTTCTGTCTCCGCAAGATCCCATCTGGGGCACGTTCTGGTGCTCTGTCGGAGGGGAGATTCGGACACGGAGGGCTTCTTCATCAACACCATGACCTCTCCGATGATGTGTGAGTAGTTCACCATAGACCTACGGGTCCATAGCTAGTATCTAGATGGCTTCTTCTCTCTCTTGGATCTTCAATACAAAGTTCTCCATGATCTTCATGGAGATCTATCCGATGTAATCTTCCTTTGCGGTATGTTTGGAGAGATCCGATGAATTGTGGATTTATGATTAGATTATCTATGAATCTTATTTGAGCTTCTTCTGATATCTCTTATGCATGATTTCATATCCTTGTAATTCTCTTCGAGTTGTGGGTTTTGTCTGGCCAACTAGATCTATGATTCTTGCAATGGGAGAAGTGCTTCGTTTTGGGTTCATACCGTGCGGTGACCTCACCTAGTGACAAAAGGGGTAGCGAGGCACACATCGTATTGTTGCCATCAAGGGTAAAAAGATGGGGTTTTCATCATTGGTTTGAGATTATCCCTCTACATCATGTCATCTTGCTTAAAGCGTTACTCTGTTCATCATGAACTCAATACACTAGATGCATGCTGGATAGAGGCCGATGTGTGGAGTAATAGTAGTAGATGTAGAAAGTATCGGTCTACTTGTCTCGGACGTGATGCCTATATGTATGATCATTGCCTTAGATATCGTCATGACTTTACGTTGTTCTATCAATTGCTCGACAGTAATTTGTTCACCCACCGTGATATTTGCTATTATGAGAGAAGCCTCTAGTGAACATTATGGCCCCCACGGTCTACTCACACCATATTTTCAGCCTTACACTTTTTACTTTGTTGCACTTTCCGCCTTCAGATCTCACTTTGCAAACAATCTTGAAGGGATTGACAACTCCTTTGAAGTGTTGGGTGCAAGCTTGTTTGTGTTTGCGCAGGTACTCTGGACTTGATGAGGCCCTCCTTCTGGATCGATACATTGGTTCTCAAACTGAGGGAAATACTTACTGCTCCTGTGCTGCATCACCCTTTCCTCTTCAAGGGAAAAACCGACGCAAACCAGAGAAGTAACAAGAAGAATTCCTAGCGCCAAGGAAGGACTTTTGTTGCCGCAGCAGGGCTCCACCCACAAGGGGTCCAGGAAGAAGCCACCTTTTCTACTCCACCATGTCTTACATCCACGAAGGACTAACCTCACTCAAGGTACATGAAGTAGGCGATCTTCTTGCCCATACAAGCTTCTTGGTTCAACTCCACAACACGAAGTTGGAGGATCCCAAGCGACACCTAACCAATCTAGGAGGCACCACCCTCCAGAAGGTAATAGATGTGGTAGAACGATGAATTCCATGCTCTTGTGCTTCAAAAGATAGTCTCCTCAGCACTCAATAACTCTCTCACAGATTTGGCATGGGTAGAAGAGTTTGATTGGGTGGAAACTAACTTGGGGTACATAGAGATAAAGTTTCAAATGGATGGATTGGAATCTCTTGATGTGAACACATGAGTGTTGGAAATATTTCCTAGAGGCAATAATAAATTAGTTATTATTATATTTCTTTGTTCGTGATAATCGTTTATTATCCATGCTATAATTGTATTGATTGGAAACTCAAATACATGTGTGGATACATAGACAAAACGCTGTCCCTAGTAAGCCTCTAGTTGACTAGCTCATTGATCAAAGATGGTCAAGGTTTCCTAACCATAGACAAGTGTTGTCACTTGATAAAGGGATCACATCTTTAGGAGAATCGTGTGATGTACAAGACCCAAACTATGAACATATCATATTGATCGTGTCGTTTTATTGCTATTGTTTTCTGTGTGTCAAGTATTTGTTCCTATGACCATGAGATCATATAACTCACTGGCACTGGAGGATTACATTGTGTGCATCAAACGTCACAAAGTAACTAGGTGACTAGAAAGGTGCTCTACAGGTATCTCCGAAGGTGTCCGTTGAGTTAGTATGGATCAAGACTGGGATTTGTCACTCCTTGTGACGGAGAGGTATCTCGGGGCCCACTCGGTAATGCAACATCACACAAAATCCTTGCAAGCAATGTGACTAAGTATAAGTCATGGGATCTTGTATTACAAAATGAGTAAAGAGACTTGCCCGTAACGAGATTGAAATAGGTATGCGGATACCGACGATCGAATCTCGGGCAAGTAACATACCGAAGGACAAAGGGAATGACATACGGGATTATATGAATCCTTGACACTGAGGTTCAACCGATAAGATCTTGAGAATATGTAGGATCCAATATGTGCATCCAGGTCCCGTTATTGGATATTGACCGAGGAGTGCCTCGGGGCATGTCTACATAGTTCTCGAACACGCAGGGTCTGCACACTTAAGGGTCAGCGATGTTTTTAGTATAGTTGAGTTATATGTGTGGTTACCGAATGTTGTTCTGAGTCCCGGATGAGATCACTGACGTTACGAGGGTTTCCGGAATGGTCCGGAAACGAAGATTGATATATAGGATGGTTTCATTTGGTTACCGGAAAGTTTTTGGGCATTACAGGCATTATACTCGGAGTGACGAATGGGTTCCGGGAGTTCACCGGGAGGGGCCCACCCACCCCGGAGAGAGCCCAAGGGCATAGGGTGGCGCCACAAGTCCCTAGTGGGCTGGTGGAGTCAGCCCAAGGGTCCCATGGTGCCACTTATAGAAATACCAAAAAGAAAAGAAAAAGAAAAGGAAAAAAGGGGAGGTGGGAAGGAAGGGGAGGACTCCTCCTTCCCCAAACCGAATTGGAGGAGGAGTCCTCCTCCACCTTGGTTGGCGCACCCTTGAGGGCTTGGCCCTCAAGGCAAGCCTCCTCCCCCTTCCCTCCTATATATATTGGCATTTTAGGGCTGATTTGAGACAACTTTTTCCACGTTTAACTCAACCCTAGACCACATAGTTCTACCTCTAGATCAGATTTCTGCGGAGCTCGGGCGGAGCCATGCAGGAGTAGATCATCACCACCACCGGAGCACCGTCACGCTGCCAAAGAACTCATCTACTTCTCCGTCTTGCTTGCTGGATCAAGAAGGCCGAGATCATCGTCGAGCTGTACTGTGTTGAACGCTGAGGTGTCGTCCGTTTGGCACTAGATCGGAACGGATCGTGGGACGGATCGCGGGACGGTTTGTGGGACAGTTCAGCGGGCGGTTCAAGGGACGTGAAGATGTTCCACTACATCAACCACGTTTCTTAATGCTTCCTGCTGTGTGATCTACAAGGGTACGTAGATCCAAATCTCATCTCGTAGAGGGACATCACCATGATAGGTCTTCGTGTGCGTAGGAATTTTTTTGTTTCCCAGGCAACGTTCCCCAATAGTGGCATCATGAGCTAGGTTCATGCATAGATGTTATCTCGAGTAGAACAGAAAGGGTTTTGTGGACGGTGATGTTCGATTTGTGCCCTCCTTAGTCTTTTCTCGATTTGGCGGTATTATTGGATTGAAGCGGCCCGGACCGACATTATTCGTACGCTTACGAAAGATTGGTTTCATCGACTGACATGCAACCTCGTTGCATAAGTATGACTCGCGGGTGTCGGTTTCTTCAACTTTAGTTGAATTGATTTTGACCGAGGCGCTCCTTGGAGAGGTTAAATAGCAATTTGCACATCTCCGTTGTGGTTTTTGCGTAAGTAAGATGCGATCATACTAGATACCCATAGCAGCCACGTAAAACATGCAACAACAAATTAGACGAGGTCTAACTTGTTTTTGCAGGGTATGTTTGTGATATGATATGGCCAATGACGTGATGTGATATATTGGATGTATGAGATGATCATGTTGTAATAGTCAATATCGACTTGCACATCAATGGTACAGCAACCGGCAGGAGCCATAGGGTTGTCTTTAAACTAACGTTTGTGTTTGTAGATGTGTTTACTATATTGCTAGGACGTAGTTTTAGTAGTAATAGCATAAGTAGAACGACAATCCCGATGGCGACACGTTGATGGAGATCATGGTGTGGCGTTGGTGACAAGAAGATCGTGCCGGTGCTTTGGTGATGGAGATCAAGAAGCACATGATGATGTCCATATCATGTCACTTATGAATTGCATGTGATGTTAATCCTTTTATGCACCTTATTTTGCTTAGAACGATGGTAGCATTATGAGGTGATCTCTCACTAAAATTTCCAGACGAAATTGTGTTCTTCCCTACTGTGCACCGTTGCTACAGTTCGTCGTTTCGAGACACCACGTGATGATCGGGTGTGATAGACTCAACGTTCACATACAATGGGTGCAAAATAGTTGCACACGCGGAACACTCGGTTTAAGCTTGACGAGCCTAGCATGTGAAGACATGGCCTCGGAACACATGAGACTGAAAGTCGAGCATGAATCGTATAGTTCATATGATTAGCATAGAGATGCTTACCACAGAAACTATTCTCAACTCACGTGATGATCGGACTTTAGTTAGTGGATTTGGATCATGTACCACTCAAATGACTAGAGAGATGTACTTTTTGAGCGGGAGTTCTTAAGTAATATGATTAATTGAACTAATTATCATGAACATAGTCAAAAGGTCTTTGCGAATTATGATGTAGCTTGCGCTGTAGCTCTACTGTCTTTTATATGTTCCTAAAGAAAATTTAGTTGAAAGATGATAGTAGCAACTTTGCGGACTCAGTTTGTGAAACTGAGGATTGTCCTTATTGCTGCGCAGAAAGCTAATGTCCTTAATGCACTACTCAGTGTGCTGCACCTCGAGTGTCGTCTGTGGATGTTGCGAACATCTGACATACACGTTTTTTATGACCACGTGATAGTTCAGTGCGTAATACTTAATGGCTTAGAAGCAAGGCGCCGAAGACGTTTTGAAACATCACAGAACATAAGAGATGTTCTAAGAGATGAAATTGAGATTTCATGCTCGTGCCCTTGTTGAGAGGTACGAGACCTCCGACAAGATTCTTTGTCTACAAACTAAAGGAGAAAAGCTCAAATCGTTGAGCATGTTCTCAGATTGTCCGATTACAACAATCTCTTGAATCCAGTGGGAGTTAATCTTCCAGATGAGATAGTGATGGTTCTTCAAAGTCACTGCCACTAAGCTGCTAGAGCTTCGTAATGAACTATAACATATCAAGGATGGATATTATGATCCTTGAGCGATTCGCAATGTTTGACACTTCGAAAGTAGAAATCAAGAAGGAGAATCAATAGTTGATGGTTAGTAAAACCACTAGTTTTAAGAAGGTCAAGGGCTAGAAGGGACACTTCATGAAACGGCAAACCAGTTGAGGCTCTAATGAAGAAACCCAAGATTGAACCCAAACCCGAGACTAAGTGCTTCCGTTATGAGGGGAACGGTTACTAAGGTGGAGATACCATAGATACTTGGTAGATGAGAAGGCTGGCGAAGTCAACAAAAGTAGATTTGATATACATGATATTGATTTGTACTTTACTAGTACTCCTAGTAGCACGAGGGTATTAGATACCGGTTCGATTGCTAAGTGATTGGTAACTCGAAATAAAAGCTACGGAATGAACGGAGACTAGCTAAAGGCGAGGTGACGATACGTGTTGGAAGTGTTTCCAAGGTCGATGTGATCAAACATCGCACGCTCCCTCTACCATCGGGATTGGTGTTAAACCTAAATAATTGTTATTTGGTGTTTGCGTTGAGCATGAACATGATTGGATCGTGTTTATTGCAATACGATTATTCATTTAAAGAGAATAATGGTTATTCTATTTTCTTGAATAATTACCTTCAATGGTTTATTGAATCTCGATCATAGTGTTACACATGTTCATAATATTGGTGCAAAAAAGGTACAAAGTAATAATGATAGTATCAGTTACTTGTGGCACTGCCGGTTGAGTCACGTTGGTGTAAAATGCATGAAGAAGCTCCATGCTGATGGATCTTTGTACTCACTCATTTTTGAAAGGTTTGAGACATGCAAACCATACCTGTTGGTATAAACGCATGAAGAAACTCCATGCAGATGGATCGTTTGGACTCACTTGATTTTGAATCACTTGAGACATGCAAAATCATGCCACATGGAAAAAGATAGTAACTTGTTGGGAGCAATGCATTTTGATGTGTGCAGTCCAATGAGTGCTGAGGTACGCATTGGATATCGTTATGTTCTTACTTCACTGACGGTTTGAGTAGATACAGGAGTATTTACTTGATGAATCACAAGTCTGAAATATTGAAAAGTTCAAAGCTATTTCAGAGTGAAGATCGTCGTGACAAGAGGATAAACTGTCTACGATATGATTGATGAGATGAATATCTGAGTTGCGAGTTTTTGGTACACAGTTAAAGCAATATGGATTTTTTTCGCAATTCAGGTCACCTAGAACACCATAGTGTGATGGTGTGTCCGAACGTCATAGCCGCGCCCTATTTGATATGGTGCATACTATGATGTCTCTTATCGAATTACCACTATAGTTTATGGGTTATGCATTAGAGACAACCGCATTCACTTTAAATAGGGCACCGCGCATTTTCGTTGAGATGACATAGTATAGACTATGGTTTGGAGAAACCTAAGTTGTCGTTTCTTAAAAGTTTGGGGCCGCGACGCTTATGTGAAAAAGTTTGAGTCTGATAAGCTCGAACCCAAAGCGGATAAATGCATCTTCATAGGATATCCAAAACAGTTGGATACATCTCCTATCTCAGATCCGGAAGCAAAGTGTTTGTTTCTAGAAACGGATCCTTTCTCGAGGAAAGGTTTCTCTCGAATGAATTGAGTGGGAGGGTGGTGAAACTTGATGACGTTATTGAACCGTCACTCCCACCAGTGTGTAGCAGGGCGTAGGAACTTGTTCCTGTGGCGCCTACATCAATTGAAGTACAAACTGATGATGGTGATCATTGAGCTTTGGATCAAGTTACCACAAACCTCGTAAGTCGACAAGATCGCGTACTACTACAGAGTGGTACAGTAACCCTGTCTTGGAGGTCATGTTGTTGAAAAACAATGAACTTACGAGCTATGGAGAAGCGATGGTGGGCTCGGATTTCGACAAATGGCTGGAGACCATGAAATCTGGGAGAGGATCCATGTATGAAGACAAAGTGTAGACTTGGGAAGAACTACTTGATGGTCGTAGGACTGTTAAGTAAAGATGGATCTTTAAAATAAAGACAGACAATGATGGTGAAAAGTCACCATTAAGAAAAGCTCGACTTGTCGCAAAGATGTTTCCAACAAAGTTCAAAGAGTTGACTATGATGAGACTTTCTCACTCGTAGCGATGCTAAAAGTCTGTTTGAATTATGTTAGCAGTTGATGCATTATTTATGAAAATATTTCACATAGGATGTCAAAACATTGTTTCCTCGACGGTTTATTTGAGGAAAGGTTGTATGTGATACAACCAGAAGGTTTTGTCCATCCTAAGGATACTAACAAGTATGCAAGCTCCAGCGACCCTTCTATGGACTGGTGCAAGCATCTCGGAGTTGGAATATACGCTTTGATGAGATGATCAAAGCTTTTGGGTTTATACAAGGTCTATGAGAAACTTGTATTTCCAAAGAAGTGAGTGGGAGCACTATAGAATTTCTGATAAGTATATGTGGTTGACATATTGTTGATCGGAAGTAATGTAGAATTTCTGTGAAGCATAAAAGGTTGTTTTAAAGGAGTTTTTCAAAGGAAGACATGTATAGAGCTATTTGAACATTGAGCATCAACATCTATAGAGATAGATCAAAACGCTTAATAGAACTTTGAAATGAAATGCATGCCTTGACAAGTTTTTGAAGGAGTTCAAAATAGATCGGCGAAGAAGGAGTTCTTGGCTGTGTTGTAAGGTGTGAATATGAGTAAGACTCAAAAGCCCGACCACGGCAGAAGAAAGAGAAAGGATGAAGGTCATCCCCTATGCCTTAGCCGTAGGCTCTAAAGTATGCCAAACTGTGTACCGCACCTGATGTGTGCCTTGCCATGAGTCTATCAAGGGGTACAAAAAGGTGATCTAGGATTGAATCACTAAAACAACGGTCAAAGTTATCCTTAGAAACTAATGGACTAAGGAATTTTTCTCAATTATGGAGGTGGTTAAAGAGTTCGTCGTAAAGGGTTACATCGATGCAAGCTTTGACACTAATCCGAATAACTATGAGTAGTAAAACGGATTCGTATAGTAGAGTAGATATTTGGAGTATTTCCGAATAGCACATAGTAGCAGCATCCATAAGATGACATAAAGATTTGTAAAGCACACACGGATCTGAAAGATTCAGAACCGTTGACTAAACCTCTCTCACGAGCAAGGCGTGATGAAACCCCAGAACTGTAAGGGTGTTGGATTCGTTAGAATAACATGGTGATGTGAACTAGATTATTGACTCTAGTGCAAGTGGGAGATTGTTGGAAATATGCCCTAGAGGCAATAATAAATTAGTTATTATTATATTTCATTGTTCGTGGTAATCGTTTATTATCCATGCTATAATTGTATTGACTGGAAACTCAAATACAAGTGTGGATACATAGACAAAACACTGTCCCTAGTAAGCCTCTAGTTGACTAGCTTGTTGATCAAAGATGGTCAAGGTTTCCTAACAATAGACAAGTGTTGTCACTTGATAACGGGATCACATCATTAGGAGAATCATGTGATGGACAAGACCCAAACTATGAACGTAGCATATTGATCGTGTCGTTTTATTCCTATTGTTTTCTGTGTGTCAAGTATTTGTTCCTATGACCATGAGATTATATAACTCACTGGCACCAGAGGAATACCTTGTGTGCATCAACCATCGCAACGTAAGTGGGTGACTATAAAGGTGCTCTACACATATCTCCGAAGGTGTCCGTTGAGTTAGTATGGATCAAGACTGGGATTTGTCACTGCGTGTGACGGAGAGGTATCTCGGGGCCCACTCGGTGATGCAACATCACACACAAGCCTTGCAAGCAATGTGACTAAGTGTAAGTCATGGGATTTTGTATTACGAAACGAGTAAAGAGACTTTCCGGTAACGAGATTGAAATAGGTATGCGGATACCGACGATCGAATCTCGGGCAAGTAACATACCGAAGGACAAAGGGAATGACATACGGGATTATATGAATCCTTGACACTGAGGTTCAAACGATAAGATCTTCAAAGAATATGTAGGATCCAATATGGGCATCCAGGTCCCGCTATTGAATATTGACCGAGGAGTGCCTGGGGGCATGTCTACATAGTTCTCGAACCCGCAGGGTCTGCACACTTAAGGTTCGGCGATGCTTTTAGTATAGTTGAGTTATATGTGTGGTTACCGAATATTGTTTGGAGTCCCGGATGAGATCACGGACGTCACGAGGGTTTCCGGAATGGTCCAGAAATGAAGATTGATATATAGGATGGTTTCATTTGGTTACCGGAAAGTTTTCGGGCATTACCGGCATTGTACCGGGAGTGACGAATGGGTTCCGGGAGTTCAACAGGAGGGGCCCACCCACCCGGGAGAGAGCCCAAGGGCATAGGGTGGCGCCACAAGTCCCTAGTGGGCTGGTGGAGTCAGCCCAAGGGGCCCATGGCGCCACTTATAGAAATACCAAAAAGAAAAGAAAAAGAAAAGGAAAAAGGGGAGGTGGGAAGGAAGGGGAGGACTCCTCCTTCCCCAAACCGAATTGCAGGAGGAGTCCTCCTCCTTGTTGCCCGGCGCACCCTTGAGGGCTTGGCCCTGAAGGCAAGCCTCCTACCCCTTCCCTCCTATATATAGTGGTATCTTAGGGCTGATTTGAGACAACTTTTGCCACGTGCAACTCAACCCTAGACCACATAGTTCTACCTCTAGATCGGATTTCAGCGGAGCTCGGGCGGAGCCGTGCAGGAGTAGATCATCACCACCACCGGAGCGCCATCACGTTGCCGGAGAACTCATTTATTTCTCTGTCTTGCTTGCTGGATCAAGAAGGCCGAGATCATCGTCGAGCTGTACGTGTGCTGAACGCGGAGGTGCCGTCCGTTCGGCACTAGATCTGAACAGATCGTGGGACGGATCGCGGGACGGTTCGAGGGACGTGAAGACGTTCCACTACATCAACCACGTTTCTTAACGCTTCCTACCATGCGATCTACAAGGGTACTTAGATCCAAATCTCCTCTCGTAGATGGACATCACCATGATAGGTCTTCGTGTGCGTAGGAAATTTTTTGTTTCCCATGCAACGTTCCCCAACAATGAGTAGGTGGCTCTCTTCAAAAAAAGGGATATTGCAAGTGTGTGTGTCTTCTGAGTGCTTCCTCTGCGAGTGAGAGGTGGTGGAGGGGTATATATAGGCATCTCCCGAAATCCAACCGTTACAACATTATTGCCCAACTCGAAGGCACAGAAACGAATCGCGGTGGTACCAAGATGAACTAAATGTGGCAACTTTTGAATTCTCGGTGAGACCGGTAGATGAATCTTGGTGGTACCAATTCGATGACCTAGGGCAGTTTCCAAATCTCGGTGAGACCGATTTCAAAACTCGGGAATTTCGATTCTGGAAATTGACACACTAACAACTTGGTCACTTATCTCGGTGGCACCGATATGAAAGTTGGTGGTATCGAGAGATTAGGGTTTGGCAAAGGTTCTATGTGTGGAAAATTGATAGGACCCAATGGAAAAACTTGGTGGCATCTATTTTGTTGTGACAGCTTTGGACAAAGATTTTGTGAGAGAAATGCTGAGTATTTTTGGTGTCTATCTATAAGCACTTGAGCAACCAATTCATCATAATACCTTACCCCCTTTTAATAGCATTGGCTTTCCTATGGACTCAAAAGTGATTTCTCACAAATTTAAAATGTAGAGTCCTCTTGCTTGAAACTTGGCCAATCCTATTCCTTTCCTTGCATCAAGTAGGTTCTCCTCACAATCCTTTAGCTAATGCATCTTTGAACTTTTCTGAAATATACTTAGATCAGATCATTAGTTCAATGATACATATGTTGTTATTAATTACCAAAATCACCCTAGCGAGCAATTGTGTTGTCACCATCGTGGCTTCTCACCTGTTCGCACTCGTCGCCTCGCCTGCCGCGCTTTCCCGCCTTGCCTTCCCGCTTGCCCGCATCGTCGCCTCGCCCGCTGCGCCTTCCCACCGACCACCCACCATATTTATGCCACCTCACGCCCACGACCGGCTAGAAAAGCCATCGCCCCGATGCTCAAACGCCCCGTCCCGCTCCTCTCCTCTCTTCTCTTCTCCCGCTTCCCTCGCACTCCGTCGTTGGCCTCCCCTCGAGTTCCATGTCTTGCTCCGACTTCGACGGCGACATCCCTGTGCCGGCGGGCTCTTGGGCGACGAGCCTGGTGAAGGACCAAGCGAGTGATTTGCACCGGTTCTGCCTCCCCGTACCGCCATCAGCGAAACTGCCGAAACCCTACCACATCACCAAAGAAGGGCTTGACTTCCCCGTACCTGACGACATCTGTGTTGGTTGGAACATGATCGGCAGATACAACAACAAGAACCGGCGGGGGTTTTGGCGAAACAAAACCTTTGACGCAGTCGTTGGTGCCTTCCGGCTTGCGGAACAAGGTGTCACCCCCAACCTCCTCGGCCCTGGAATGGCTCCTTCTCTACCCGGCATCATCGCTCCTCCTCCTCAAGATGCTCCTCGACCTAACGACGCTCCTCCGCCGCCCCTGCACTACCTGATGTTGAGCTCCCGCTGGAGGTGGAGGTGCCAATGGAGCAAAGGGCCCTCCAACGCGAGGGCAACCCGGTGGACATACCGGGGCTGCACACGGTTCTCCGCGCATCCGCGCAGGAGTGTGTTGCAAAAGTGGAGGACGAGGAGTGCTGGAACTTCAGCAGCAGCGACGACGACGGCAGTGATGACGCCGGACCATCGAGCGCGGGTGGCCCGACGATCATCGGTCTAGATAGCGACTAGATTAAAATATTTCATTTAAAAAATTATGTAATGATTTTTATATTTAAATGTAATTTCATTTAAAAAATTATCTAATGCTCTTTATATTTGAATAAAATTTCGTTGGCTATTAAATTTATAAACTACTCCCTCCTTTCCAAAATTCTTGTCTTAGATTTGTCTTGTAACGGATGTATCTAAATACTAAAACATGACTATATACGTTCATATTTAGACAAATCTAAGACAAGAATTTTAGGATGAAGGGAGTATAATTTATTTGTCAAACCGAGCGCACGGTAATATTTTCTTTAACTTATCCACATGAGTTTATTTAGGCTTTGTGCCCCCGCCCATATCGAACAAACTTAGGTCGCCTATAGTTGTTATCGCCGAGATCACGCGGGTTCGATCCCTTGTGGATCGTTATTTTTTTGCCTAAACTTATTATCAGAGAAAACACATTGTTGGGCCTGACCCGCCGCACTGTTATGTGGTATTTTCATTATTTGCATATCTTTTTTATATTTTATAAAATTATACATATATATATAAATATTTTATTTATGTACTTCTATTTGTAATTTATAATTTATTTTCCTGAATATGTAAAAAATTTAGAGTTTAAAAAATTGTGCATATAAATAAAATTTACTTTGTTTATGTGTTTTTCATAAAATACTTAATAATTATTATATCACACTTTTTATATTAGGATTTATTTATGTACTTTTATTTATACTTTACAGTTATTTTTTCTAAGAAATATGTACATTTGTTTATAGTTTCTAAAATTGTGCATATATAAAAAGTTTACTTTGTTTATGTGTTTTTCATAAAATATTCAATAATTATTAAAAAACACTTTTTAAATTGTGGTTTATTTATGTAATTTTATTTATACATTATAATTATTATTTTCTGAAAAATATGTACATATGTTTATAGTTTATAAAATTATGCACACACATATAGTTTACTTTGTTTATGTGTTTTTATAAAATATAGAGTAATTTAAAAAAAAATTGGGATTTATTTATGTACTTTTATTTATACATTGTAATTATTTTTTCTGAAACATATGTACATCTGTTCATAGTTTATAACCTTGTGCATAATTATTTACAAAATACTTTTTTAATTGGGATATACGTATTTATGTACTTTTATTTATACTTTACAATTGTTTTTTTCTGAAAAATATGTACATTTGTTTATAGTTTATAAAATTGTGCATATATATAAAGTTTAGTTAGTTTATGTGCTTTTCATTATACTTCATAAAATGATGAATAATTGTTGTAAACACTTATAAAATGTGATTTGTTTATGCATTTGTTGTATATTTCATAAAATGATCGAGTTTCGACAACAAATGCATATTACGGCATGTCCCACAAGTATTTTAAGGTTTTATCGCCGAGAAAATCCCTAGAAAATACATAGTCTTGAAAACCTGGCATACATGTAAGTCATGATGGTACAAGTCTATAAAAAATTAGGTTTTATTTAAACGATGTAGAAAAAAAGTCTTTCACGACAGGCCCTTAGCTCCTACCCAAACGGCCTAGCTACGTGGAACGAAGTCAAATTTTGTCATCTTTAGAATGATCCCATATTTTGCAAGTGGGTTGACATGCCCAACCCGATGCTCAATGCAAAATTTGATCGAGTTTCGACAACTTACGCACGTTGGGTCACATCCGTGCGGTGTTTTATAGTTTTTTCCACGGGTAAAATCGTATAGAATGCATAGAGTGTTGAAAAGATATGAAACTTGACATGCATGCTTGTCATGATGGTACAAGTCTTAAAAAATTGGGTTCATTTGAAGGATGTCGAAAAAAAATATCCTTCGTGACGGGCCATTCTCTCCTACCTGAACGACCTTCTTGGAACGAATTTTTATCATTTTGAGAATGCCCCCATATTTTGCAACTGGATTGGCATGTCCAACGTGATACTCAACGAAAAATTTGATTGAATTCCGTTTGTGCGGCGTTTTAGGGTATTTTCACTGGTAAAATCGTATAGAATGCATAGAGTATTGATAAGCTATGAAACTTGACATGCATACATGTCATGATGGTAGAAGTCTATAAAAATTGGGTTCTTTTAAAGGATGTCGAAAAAAACATCCTTTGTGATGGGCCATTCGCTCCTACCCGAGCGACCTCCGCGGAATAAGGTCATTTTTTTGTCATCTTGAGAAGGATCCCATATTTTGCAAGTGGATTGGCATGCCCAAGCGTGATACTCAATGCAAAATTTGATCGAGTTTCGACAACATGTGCATGTTGCGTCACGTCCGTGCGGTGTTTCAGGGTATTTCACTGATAAAATCATATAGAATGCATTGTGTTGAAAAGCTATGAAACTAGGCATGCATGCTTGTCATGATGATACAAGTCTACAAAAAATTGGGTTCATTTGAAGGATGTCCGAAGAAAATATTCTTCACGACGAGCCCTTCGTTCCTACGTGAACGGCCTCCGCAGAATAAGGTGAGGTTTTTGTTATCTTCAGAATGGCCCCATATTTTGCTAGAGGGTTGGCATGTCAAAACCGAGACTTAATCCAATATTTGATGGACTTCCAACAATATACGCATATTGCATCCCGTCCATGCGGTGTTTTAGGATTTTGTCACTGGTAAAATCGTATAGAATGCACAGAGTGTTGAAAAGCTATGGAAGTTGGCATGCATGATTGTCATGATGGTACAAGCCTATAAAAAATTGGGTTTATTTGGAAGATGTCGGAAAAAACATCCTTCGCGACGTGCCTTCACTCCTATCCCAACGGCCTTCACGGGAAAAAGTCAATTTTTAGAAAAATGATGTGAAAAAAGTCCCTAATAATGGATAGATATACCTCATAACACTCATGTTACCTTATACAATTTATGAAGTGACAAAGCGTCACCTGCATCAGAATGATGAGGAATGGCTGGCCACCCTGACGGGCTTAACGCCCTACGTGAAATGAGGCTATTTAAGTCAATGATTATGCATCTCGGTAAGCAATGTCGTACAAAAATTTATTAAAACGGACTAAACATGACCACGTGGGTGAAAAAATAAGCTCATCTCACGCCCCGCCCTTGCCCTTACAGGGTCGGTTCACGCGCGCCGCCCAGTGCCCAAAGCGCCGTTTTCTTTTAGTTTTTTAATAGACAATTTATAAAAGTTTGTTTTATTTATATGATTTTTGTTATACTTTATAAAATGTTAAATAAATATTTTTTAAAATTCAGAAAATATAAAATATTTTATGTACTCTTATTTACATTATGATTACATTTTTATTGTTTACTTTTTTTATATAATTCATAAAATGGTAGATATACATAAAGTTCACTTTATTTATGTGTTTTGAGTTATACTTTATGAAATGTTAAATAATTATTAAAATAACAGTCTTCAAATTGGAATTTATTTATATTTTTTTCTTTATAATTACTTTCCATTATTTATTTGAGTGTGCTTCATGGATGGGAAAAGTAAAATGCATCGGACACGGCGTCATGACATGCATGAAATGGCACCAACTTATGAAATCAAGTGCCAACATCGGTTCTAGCTCCCCACACAAAGAATGATTGAATTCGGACACCAAACGGATATTGTGTCACGTACGACCGATGTTTTATGGTATTTCCCTCTGAAAAACCGTAGAAAATGCATACGATGTAGAAAATGGTTGAGAACTAACATGGATGCTTGCGATGGTGATGCGAGCGTGTGAAAAACATTTGAGTGCGTTTCATGGATGGAAAACGTAAAACGCGTCGCACACGTGCCGTAATGGAAAGTGAGGCGGTATTGGGAGTATATGGTCTGCGTCATGGCATACATGAAATGACACCAAATTTTAACATCATATGCCAACATCCATTCTAGCCCTCCCCCCCCCCCCACACACACAAAAAGAATGCAGGAATTCGGACACCAAACAGAGTTGCGTCATGTTAGGCCGGTGTTTTAGGGTATTTTTCTGTGAAAAACCATAGAAAATGTATACAATGTAGAAAATGGATGAAAACTGACATGGATGTTTGCGATGGTGATGCGAGCGTGTGAAAAAAATCTGAATGTGTTTCATGGGTGAAAACGTAAGACGCGTCGGGCTCGTGTCATATCAGCAAAGTGAGATGATACTGGATGTACATGGTCTCCATCATGGGCATGAAATAACACCAACTTTTGACATCATGTGCCAACATCCATTCTAGCCCCCACACAAGCAATGAACGAATTCGGACACCAAACACACGTTGCGTCATGTTCGGCCTGTGTTTTAGGATATTTTGCCCTCAAAACCCGTAAAAAATCCATAGAATGCAGGAATTGGCTGAAAACTGACATGGATGCTTGTGATGGTAATGCCGACATGAGAAAAAAATTGAGTGCGTTTCATGGATGGGAAACGTAAAACGCATCAGACACGTGCCCTATCGGCAAAGTGAGACGTTACTATGTGTACATGGTCTGCATCATGGCATGCATGAAATGACACCAACTTTTGACATCATATGACCACATGTATTCTAGACCCACATAAAGAATGAACGAATTCAGACACCAAAGGGATGTTGCATCACAAGTGTTGCGTGTGAAAAATTGTAGAAAATGCATACAATGTAGCAAATTGTTGAAAACTAACATGGATGATTGTGATGATGATGCCAGCGTGTAAAAACAATTCGAGTGTGATTCATGGATGGGAAACGTAAAACGCGTCGGATGATTGTGATGATGATGCCAGCGTGTAAAAACAATTTGAGTGCAATTCATGGACGGGAAACGTAAAACGCGTCGGACACGTGCCCTATCGATAGAGTGAGACGGTACTAGGTGTACATGGTCTCGTCATGGCATGCATGAAATACACCAAATTTTGACATCATGTGCCAACATCCATTCTATCCCCCACACACAAAGATTGAACGAATTCGGATAACAAACGGACGTTGCGTCACGTCCGGCCGGTGTTTTAGCGTATTTTTCTACGAAAATTTGTACAAAATGCATAGAATGTAGAAAATAGTTGAAAACTAACATGGATGCTTGCAATGGTGATGCGAGCGTGTGAACAAATTTGAGTGTGTTTCATGGATGGAAAACGTAAAACGCATCGGACACGTGCCCTACCGGCATAGTGGGACGGTACTCAGTGTACCTGGTGTGCATCATGGCATACATGAAATGCTACCAACTTTTGAGATCATGTGCCAACATCCATTCTAGCCCCGTACACAAAGAGTGAACGGATTCGGACACCAAAAGGACGTTGCATCATGTCCAGCCGGTGTTTTAGGATATTTTCCTTTGAAAAAACGTAGAAAATGTATACAATGTAGAAAATGATTGAAATTGACATGGATGCTTGCAATGGTGAAGTCAACGTATGAAAGAAAACTGAGTGCGTTTCATGGATGGGAATCGTAAAACGCATGAGACATGTGCCCAACTGGCATAGTGAGACGGTACTAGGTGTACATGTTGTGCGTCATGGCATGCATGAAATGACACCAACATTGGACATCCTGTGCCAACATCCATTCTAGCCCCCCACACGAAGAATGAATAAATTTGGATACCAAACGGACGTTGCGTGGCCGGTGTTTTAGGGTATTTTTCTCTAAAAAACCATAGAGAACGCATACAATGTAGAAAATGGTTGAAAACTAACATGGATGATTGCGATGACGATGATGCCAGCATGTGAAAACAATATGAGTGTGTTAATGGATGGGAAACATAAAACGCATCAGACACGTGCCCTACCTATAAAGTGAGACATTACTTGGTGTACATGGTATGCGTCATGGCATGCATGACAGGATACCAACTTTTTACATCTTGTGCCAACATCCATTCTAGCCCCCCACATAAAGAATGAATGAATTCGGACACTAAACGGACGTTGCGTCACGTCCGGATGGTGTTTTAGGGTATTTTCGTCAGACAAACTGTAGAAAATGTTTGAAAACTGACATGGGTGTTTGCGATGGTGATGCTAGCGTGTGAAAAAAATTTGAGTGTGTTTCATGGATGGGAAACGTAATACGCGTCAGACACGTGCCCTACCAGCACAGTGAGATGGTACTAGGTGTATATGGTCTACATCATTGTGTGCATGAAATGACACCAACTTTTGACATCATGTGGCAACATCCATTTTATCTCCCCACACAAAGGATTAACAAATTCGGACACCAAACGAACGTTGTGTCATGTCTGGTCGGTGTTTTAGGGTGTTTTCTTCTCAAAAACCGGAGAAAATGCATACAATGTAGAAAATTGTTGAAAATTGACAGGGATGCTTGTGATAGTGATGCGAGTGAGTGAAAAATATTTGAGTGTGTTTCATGGATGAAAAATGTAAAACGCGACAAACAGGTGCCCTATCAGTACAATGAGATGATACTGGGCGTACATGGTGCGCTTGATGAGATGCATGAAATGACACCAAGTTTTGACATCATGTGCCAACATCGATTCTATCCCCCACACAAAGAATAAATGAATTCGGACACCAAACAGATGTTGTGTCACGTCTGGCTTGTGTTTTAGGTTATTTTCCTTTAAAAACGGTACAAAATGCATACAATATAGAAAATGCTTGAAAAGTGACATGGATGTCGAGCATGTGAAAAAAATTGATTGCGTTTCATGGACGTTGTGTTACGTCTGGCCGGTGTTTTAGAGTGCAAAACTACCATCAGTGTAAAAATACATCAATCATCACTTTTTTCTACTTTGAGAATATGCAGAACCATTATGAGCCTTCATATAGGTACACATAAAAAATCATCAATCATCACTTTTTTTACTTTGAGATTATGCAGAACCATTATGAGCCTTCATATAGGTACACATAAAAATTCAGAATGGTCCTGCATATCCCCGAAGTAGAGTTTAGTGAACATCGATGCTTATAGTAATTGAAGTAATTTCATATTTAAGGAGGTCAAAACCATATGGCTTGGGCGAGGTGGGACTAATTCATACGTCGGACACGCACGGGGAAAATGGCAAACGGCGTTAAAAAAATTCTAGCTCGCCGTGTGGCACTAATTCAACTGTGGGGCCGACGCTTTAGACCCGGACCAGTGAATATACCACGCGATTTGGGCACGTGCATGCGCACGGTCATGTCACCCGCCCTAGACACCCTGGACCTCGCCACCCGCCCTAGACGTCCTCGACCTCGCCGTCCTCCATCAGTCAACACCCTAGCAGCCCCATGATACTTGTTATCTGCGTTGGATTTTCCGCGAAGAGAAACGGGTTATCGCAGCATAATGCGAGTAAGTATTTCCCTCAGTTATGAAACCAATGTTTATCGAACCAATAGGAATATCAACCACAACCGCGGCTGCACACAAAAGAACAAATAACTTGCACCCAACGTGGGCAAGAGGGTTGTCAATAACATTGGTCTTGTTATTTGCAAGCAAATGAGGTGTGTAGATAATTGTAAAATGCAAAAAATAAAAGAAAAGAAAATAAATGGCAGCAAGGTATTAGAGGTTTTCGCAATATATTGTGAATAGACTTGGGGGTATAGCTTTCCCTAATGACATCTCTCCTGAAAATAGCACACTGTGGGTAAACAAATTACTATTGGACAATTGATAGAAGAGCGGATAGTTATGCAATTTCCACGGAAACGATCATGTAAATATAGGCATCACGTCCATAAACAAATAGGCTGACTCCTACATGCACATATTATTATTACTTCACTTCAAGAGCGCTTCTATGCTTGACTCTCTACGTATTAAGTTCATGGCAAACGAAGTAATGCTTGGAGTAAGATGACATGATGTAGACAAATTAAACTCAACTAATATGAATAACCCCCATAGTTTTACCCTTAGTAGCAGCAGCACAAAGATACAACTTGTCCCCTTCTGTCACTGGGATATAGAAACTCACGAGGTTCAACCTACTACAACACGCCTCTCTCACGAAAGAAATATCAATCTAGCTGGGCAAACTATTTCAATACATTGGAGAGAATTAGAGAATTATGAAGCTCTCATAATCATCCACATAAGAATTATATTATATATTAGAGGATAGTAAACTATTTATCATGAATAATCTGAACATAAACCCACAATTCATTGGATCCCAACAAACGCATCGTACAAAAGAGTTACATCATATGGATCAAAGCAAAGATGTGATGATCATTGTATTGAAGATAAGAGAGAGAGAGAGAGAGAGAGAGAGATTGCCATCTAGGTACTGCTATGGACCCGTAGGTGTGCGGTGAACTACTCATACATCATCATGAGGGCAGGAAGGTTGATGAAGAAGCCCACCGTGATCGATCCCCCCTCCGGCAGAGTGCCGGAATAGACTACTAGATGGCCTCCCATTGGAACAGAGATATGCGGCAGCGTAAAAAGTATTTCGGGACCTCCCTCAATGTTTTTAGTGTAGATGAGAATTTATATGCTAGAGAACGGAGTCGGGAGAGCCACGAGGGGGCCACAAGCCATCAGGCCCCCCAGGTCATGTCATGTTGTCTTGTGGGCCCCTTGTGCACCCTAGAACCTCCTTTCTATGCCCAAGGTCTTCTTTTGGTCCACAAAAATTTCACAAAAAGTTTTAGGGCAATTGGACTTCGCTTGGTACTCAAACCTGAAAAGTCGAAAAACACGCAGAAAACAACAACCGACACTAGGCACTGGGTCAATTGGTTAGTGCTCAAAAATAATATAAATTGGTAGATGAGTACATAAAAAGTGTTCTGAAATGATAGCATAATAGCATGGAACAATCAAAAATTATAGATACGTTGGAGACTTATCAAGCATCCCCAAGCTTAATTCATGCTCGTCCTCGAGTAGGGAAATGATAAAAACAGAATTTTGGTGTGACATGCTATCCATGATGTAATCTTATGCATGTATGCTCATTGATAACGATGAATTTAAAAATATTAACACAACAATAATTATAAGTAGAAGCAGCAAAACAATTATTTTTTCGAAGTGTATGATCCTCAAAGATTGTTTCCCCCCTATCCATCTTTATTATATTAGCAAGGCATGGCACCATTTTCACCACATAACTACAAACGTCAAGCACCACGGTGCCCAAGTTAGGCAATTGGATCGTACTTTTTTCAACATGCATCAACATTTTATTCTTCACGCAATACATGAGCGTGAACCATTGGACATAGCATATAGGTGGAATAGAATAAGGTGGTAGGTTTCAAAGGAGTTGAAAAGTGGAGAGGATAGTATCGTATCAACTAGGTGTACCAACGGGCTATGGAGATGCCATCGATAGATGTTGACACGAAGAGTAGGGATTGCCATGCAAATGATGCACTAGAGCTATAAGTGTATGAAAGCTCCAATGAAGCTAGGTGGGGTGTGCGTCCAACTTCCTTGCTCATGAAGACCTCGGGCATTTGAGGAGGCCCGTCATCGGAATATACAAGAGAAGTTTATAAAAAATATATTCCCACTAGCATATGAATGATATAACATGACACTCTCTAAATGATGAACATGGCGCCACTTTGAGGCACAAGTGTGGTAAATGATAGTAGCAAAGTCCCTTCTCTCTTTTTCTCTCGTTCATTTTTTATGGTGGGATTATTTGGCCTCCCCCATCTTTTATTTCCTCACTGTAACAATGCTCTAATAATGATGATCATCACATTTTTATTTACTTACAACTCATGGATGACTCGATATGAGCAACTATGAAGCAACATGAATCAAATATGAATACCTCTGGTAGTGTACCAGGATGTGCAATGATCTAGCATGACATGTATTCAACATATGACAATTGGTGGCTTTTCCACAAATGCTATTATGAACGGTATCTTTGCCACAAATACTATGTCAGCTCGATATGATCATGCAAAGCAATATGATGATGCACGAATTAGTCATGCGAAGTGACGATGGAATTTGCATGGCAATATGTCTTGGAATGGCTATGGAAATGCCATAATAGGTAGGCATGGTGGCTGTTTTGAGGAGGATATAATAAGGCTTATGTGCAACTCAGCGTGTCATGTCATGGGGTCTCGATGCACCGACGAAAGTTGCACGAATCCTTGAGGTGAGAATGGGCTATCGCGGTGCTGGAGAAGCCAACAAATATGAGGAGGTAAAATTGGGTATGTCCATTGTATCACATTAGTCATAAAGAACTCATATACTTATTGCAAAGTTTTATTAGTCTTATCACAAATCAAAGTACTACTCGCATGCCCCCGAGGGGGAGGGTTGGTAGGAATTAACCATCATGCAACTCCACGCAAAACAACACTAGGTTTTCAACGAGGAATAGAAATGGTCACACATCGTCACCGTGTCCTTTTAAGTTTTCATATGTTCAAGAAGTTTTAACATCTCTTAATATCGACACCTCTCTGAATTAATGATTATGCACTCACACCCTTTCATATCACCACATCAATATCATTAAACACAATTTCTCTATATGTGCTACATGATGGTTTTAAATATCACTCATTCAACACTCATTATTTTTAATCTAATCTTACGACCCATGCAAATTACCTTCACTGTTTATTAACTCTCAAACAAATATAAGTGAGGAATGAGAGCATATTATTTCTGTAAACTCTACAAGCCACCGTGCTTAGAAAGATATTAGCGAAGTACTAGAGCAACTGCTTTGCTCAAAAGATATAAGTGAAGCACACAGAGTATTCTAACAAATTACGATGATGGTGTCTCTCTCTAAAATAGGTGTGTCCAGAAAACAATGATTGTGGCAAACTGAAGGTAAAAGTAAAGAAAAGCAAACGACACTCCAAGCAAAACTCATATCATGTGAAGAATAAAAATGTTGCTCCAAGTAACATACCGATGGATTGAGACGAAAGAGGGATGCCTTCCCGGGCCATCCCCAGGCTTAGACGCTTGATTATTTCTGGAATATTAACTTGGGGTGCCTTGGACATCCCCAAGATTAGTCCCTTGCCACTTCTCATTCCTTTGTCCATCGTGATAATACCCAAAACTTGAAAACTTCAACCATACAGAACTCTACAAAACTTCGTGAGATCCGTTAGAATACGTAACATAATAAACACTTTTAGGTACTGTTATAAATTGATTCTTCTTTTATTTTAGCATAAGGTAATGTATTATAACTTCTCCATGTCTTATACCCCCCCCCCCGATATAGTCCATAGCATAATCAAATCAAGCAAACTGTGTATGCAAAAAATAGAATCTGTTTAAAATAGAATAGTCTGTAGTAATATATTTAATTTCCATACTTATGTAACTCTAAAAACTGTGAAAACTTAGGAAGACCTGAGGACTTTTCATATAAGTACTATGTAAAATATTTAGATTAAAAATAAGTTTCAGTAAAATCAAAGAAATTCTGCACTTGGCATCAAATTTCTATTTTTGGACCGTATCAATTCGACTCATCACGCAAATCATCCCAAAGGCTTTACTTAGCACATACACTAGTTAAAATATAAAAACAAAATAATTACAACAGCAACAATTATGTCATCAGAAAAAACTTGAAGTAGAAAGCAAAAATAAGGATAACTATTGGGTTGCCTCCCGACAAGTGCTATGGTTTTACGCCCCTAGTTAGGCATATTCCATAGTTTCAAGTGTTGTCATCCTTGATATTGAATCCATAAGTGTCCCTCATGATAGATTCATAAGCTGGTTTGATTATATTTATAGGGAAGAGTTATGTACCTTTCGTTAATGAGAATTAGAACCTTATATTGCCCTCTTTCTTATCAATGATTGCACATATAGTTCGTAGGAAACGTCTTCCAAGTATAATGAGACAAGTAGGATTGTGATCAATATCAAGCACAGTAAAGTATACATGCACATATTTTTTGTTTGCAATGATAAGCACATAATTAATTCTACCTAATGGTTTCTTAAGGTAGAATTCGCAAGATGCAAGTTAAGCTAACATTCTTCAATATTAGTTAGACCAAGCACATCACATAAGGCTTTAGGTATAGTTGAAACAGTAGCACCAAGGTCAAACAAAGAATTCCATTCATATTTATTTATCTTAATTTTGATAGTAGGTTCTCACTCATCATGCAACTTTCTAGGAATAGAAAGTTCAAGCTCAAGTTTCTCACCGTAAGCTTTTAACATATCTTCTACTATATGTTGAGTAAAAGCTTTATTTTGTTCATAGGCATTGGGTGAGATAATAATCGATTGCATTAAAGAAATACATTCTACTAAAGAAAAAATTATAATAATTAAAGTCCTTATAATCCAAGATAGTGTGCACATCACTAGTTAAAGTTTTGACCTCTCCAAACCCACTTTTTACAATTTTCTCATTAGGGTCATGTCGGGGAAAACTAACACCTATGGGATACTCGAGGAGTCCCTTGATCGTTTGGCGGGGAGAGAGGTATGGCATCGAGAGCAGAACTAGCGATCAACACGGATAGGTCCTTTTTACCCAGGTTCAGGCCACTTGGCGCGTAAAACCCTACTCCTGCTTGGTTTGTATTGTGTGCTTACTGTAGGGTGGTTTTGCTATAGTAACTTAGTAAGTGATTAAGGAGTCTCTGATCCCTAAAAAGTCCAACCCCTAAGAATGAGCTTTGGGCCTCCTTCTATAGGCAAAGGGGTCACCAACAGTGTGCTCACGGGATCTGCAGTGAACAGTGTTCACCGCTCTACTTCTTCGGTGGTGTCACGGGCAGTAAATGCCTTGTCTGACCCCTGACCTGCCGCAAGATTGTTGCGACACGTACCGAGGTGAATCGACACCTCGGCCTTGTGCTGGAGCGGTCGGATTGTGGTAGAAACTAGTGGGGACACCTGGCGAGCAAACAGGGGCTTGCTGGCCTGGAGTCTCCATTGGGTGACTTGGTCACCTCCCCGGCAAGGAGGGCTTGCCACGGGCCTTGAACACTTTCCCGGCAAGGAGGGCTTGACGAGGGCCTTGCCAGTCTGTGTGAGCCTTCCCGGCGAAGGAAACTTTCCGGGGTCTTGCTATTCTTCGTGTAGTCTTCCCGGCGAAGCGAGCTTGCCGGGGCCTTGGGAATTTTCCCGGCAAGTAGGGCTTGCCGGGGCCTTGCGTCTGGAGCCCTTGTATCCCACCCCCCACTCAGTGACGGGAGGGCGTGGCCTTGGTGGGTCTTTGATTTCCTTCCCGCTGCTCTTCCCGGTACACTGCTGTCCGGGGCGTCGCCGATGCCCGTGCACAAGTCTGGGCCACAAGGGACCCCAGTCTCTAGATCACCGACAGGAGCCCCCGGGCCTGCTCCATGCACGCACGCGGGGCGTTGCTGGGCCTGGCCCAAAGTAGTGCACGGGCTTCCTCAGCAGGGGACTCTATAGCTTCGGAGCCATTGCAGGCGACCCTTCCCCACGTCGAGCATCAAACGTGCGAGGTGGAGAAGTGCGCGCAAAGTAGCCTCCCCACCTCCCGACGCGTTACTGCCACGCGTGAAGCATGCGCAGTAAAGGTCACGCAAGTGGCGTTCGTGGCCATAATGGACGCAGTTGTGGCAGGGCCCGCCCCCGCATGCATTGGTGCAATAGGGTGGTTCCCTGTTCGCCCGTGATCATGGGTAATATTGGGTGAGAGGGCCGGCGGTTTCTGGAGTGAGGGGAGCTAGCCCCCTGCGCCTCGACCTATAAATTAGGGAGTTTGCGAGCGGTTTTTGCTCATCCATCAGCTCCTGGAACATCCACCACCCCTAGCTTGCATCTAGGTGGCGCTCTAGGTCCTAACCATGGCTAGGGGATGAGGGAGGCCACCATCGGCCGCTAGGGTGGCAAGGGGATCCCACTCGGATCATGCCATAGCTTCAGGGGGTGCAGCTGCGGAGGGCGGCACGAGCGTCTGTGGTGGCGGAGGGGCGAGGAGCCGCGGTCGCCGCGGAGGCCGTGGCCGAGGGAGGCAGAGTGCTACTCCAGCACCTCCGTCTTCTCGCGTGCTTGGCGAGCGCTCGGACGGGACGACACGGGAGTTCGTCGTGGAGCTGCACGGCGTCCCGCGAGGCCATTTGCATCTCTCTCGCCCTTTTGCTAGGGTGATGCAGGCCACCAAGCCCCCTGTCATGTGGTTGCGGGCGTACGGTTGCTCCCACGACGCTATGCAAGTGCACGTGGAGTACCTGAAGCGCCGCTCCATGTTGCTCGGGCGGGGATGGAAAGCCTTCGCCCGCGCCCATACCCTCGAGGATGGGCATATCCTCCGCTTCAAGCTAGCGGAGGATGATATGCTACCCGTCAAGTTTTACTAGCGCTCAGGTGTGCGTCTCGGCTTCTACGAAGAGAGCTCGAGAGGCGCCGAATGTCCCTCCTCGAGCGATAGCGACGAGGAGGACAGCGGTGGCAGCGGCACTCTTGGTAGGTCAGGGTCTTGGGGGGTCAGGTCAGACTACGACTCCCCGAGCTCCGACTGATTGTCGGCCCAGCCGCCGAGGCCCGCTCACGCCTCCCCCCGCCCGGCGGGGTTATCTTGCTGGAGCTTGCGTCGGTGCCTCGTGTTCGAGGAGGAGTGATGACCCACAAGTGTAGGGGATCTATCGTAGTCCTTTCGATAAGTAAGAGTGTCAAACCCAACGAGGAGCAGAAGGATCTGACAAGTGGTTTTCAGCAAGGTATTCTCTGCAAGCACTAAAATTATCGGTAACAGATAGTTGTGTGAAAAGATGATTCGTAGCAAGTAGCAAGTAACAAATGTAACAAAGGTGAAGAAAGATGGCCCAATCCCTTTTGTAGCAAGCCTGGACAAACTCTCATAGAAGGTAAAGCGCTCCCGAGGACACATGGAAATTTCTGTCAAGCTAGTTTTCATCATGTTCATATGATTTGCGTTCGCTACTTTGATAGTTTGATATGTGGGTGGACCGGTGCTGGGGTGCTGCCCTTACTTGGACAAACCTCCCACTTATGGTTAACCCCTCTCACAAGCATCCGCAACTACGAAAGAAGAACTAAGACCAAGTCTACCATAACATTAAACTAGTGGATCCAAATCAGCCCCTTACGAAGCAACACATAAACTAGGGTTTAAGCTTCTGTCACTCTAGCAACCCATCATCTACTTATTACTTCCCAATGGCTTCCTCTAGTCCCAAATAATGGTGAAGTGTTATGTAGTCGACATTCACATCACACCACTAGAGGAGAAACACCATACAATGCATCAAAATATCGAACGAATGCCAAATTCACAAGACTACTTATAGCATGACTTATCCCATGTCCTCAGGAACAAAGGTGACTACTCACAAAGCATAATAATATTCATGACCGGAGAGGTATTGAATAGCATCAAGGATCTGAACATATAATCTTCGACCGAGTAATCCAACTAGCATCAACTACAAAGAGTAATTAACACTACTGGCAACCTTACAAGTACCAATCGGAGTCGCGAGACGGAGATTGGTTACAAGAGATGAACTAGGGTTTGGAGATGAGACGGTGCTGATGAAGATGTTGATGGTGGTGATTCCCTTCGATGAGAGGAGTGTTGGGGATGACGATGGCGACGATTTCCCCGGCAGGACGACCCTGTCGGAGCTCTAGATTGGTTCTACTCAAGTTCCGCCTCGGGGCGGTGGCGATTCCTCCCGAAAGCCTCCTCTCCATTTTTTCTGGAATGAAACCCTCCTTATAGCAAAAGAGGGGATCCATATGGCCAACAGGGAGCCCACAAGCCCCCTAGGCGCGGCCAGGGGGTAGGCCTCGCCTAGCAGGCTTGTGGCCTCGTGGTGGCTCCCCTCTGGTAGTTCTTCTGCCCAGTATTTTTTTATAAATTCCAAAATAATTCCTCGTTGATTTTCACGGCTTTTGGAGTTGCGCAGAATAGGTATCACCAACTTGCTCCTTTTTCAGGCCAGAATTCCACTTGCCGACATTCTCCCTCTTCAAGTAAACATTGCAAAATAAGAGAGAAAAGTCATAAGTATTGTACCGTGAAGTGTAATAACAGCCCATAAAGCGATAAATATCAACATAAAAGCATGATGCAAAATGGACGTATCAACTCCCCCAAGCTTAGACTTCGCTTGTCCTCAAGTGGAATCCGAGATCAATAAATATGCCCACATATTTAGAGAGAGAGGTGTCGACAAAACAAAATACGGACATGCATGCATCGTGATCATAATCAGAACAGTAATATCATCATATAATCTCTTATGCTAAAGTGATAATTCCTTCACAAAGTAAAGTAAGTATCAAGAACCTTATTGAGAATTAACAACCAATAGCCTTTAGTCATTGAAGCTATTGCAATTTATCATAACATCGGAAAGAGTCAAGTAAGAGCTTGTAAAGAAAATCCACATCCTCAATCATCCTTTCGTCTTCTACAATTGCTACAACTCACGTGGTACTCATGAGATCAAAGTTTCAGTCGGACACAAAGAAAGATAGGGGCTTATAGTTTCGCCTCCCAACTATTTACCTCAAGGGTAATGTCAACAATAATAATTCATGAATACTTACTTCCAAGTTGACATATGAATATAGATCTTTCCCTAGCATATGACGTTAGCCAAGATAAATGCGAAATAAGGAATTGGTGTCAATCACCCTGACTCTTTTAGGGACAAAAAGTAAAGGTACAAGATAGGCCCTTCGTAGAGGGAAGCAGAGGTTGTCATGCGCTTTTGGGTTTGGATATGTGTCCTCTTAGTGTGAAGGAACATCACTTTATATTGCCTCCTGTGATAAAGAACTTTATTATGCAGTCTGTCGCTTTTATGTCTTCCTCATCACATGTTCGTACAAAGCTTATTTTCCACACACTAATAGATCATACATATTTAGGGATCAATTTTTATTGCTTGCATCAATGACAACTTACTTGAGGGATCTTATTCAATGCATAGGTAGGTATGGTGGACTCTCATGGCAAAACTGGGGTTGAAGGTTTGTGGATGCACAAGTAGTATCTCTACTTAGTGCGGAAGTTTTGGCTGATATGAGGTGGAAGCAATCGTCACATGCTAAGGGATCTCTAGTCATATAATCATTGTTCGGAACCAAGCAAACATAATTCATTATGTTGTCTTCCTTGTCCAACATCTACTTCTAAGCATGCAATAGATTAGTGAGTGTTCACAATCATAGATGGTGTCCAAGATGATATATTTATATGTGAACCTCTCCTTCTTTATTACTTCCTATTAATTGCAACAATGACCAAGGTCTACGTTTGTCCACCCACAACAAGTTTCAATCAACATTCTTTTTATATGTGAAGCCATCACTTCCCATAAGATCATTACATGATCTTTCATGCTTTTGTTCTTTTATCATTCTTTTCTTTCAGATCATGGCATGTGGCAAGGCCCTTAACTAAAACACTCTTTATTATAAGACTCACGAACTCGAATACATAAGGGGTGACACAAAGCAAATCTCAAGCCTAGAACACTAAGAACTTTATTCTACTAGAGAAAGATAAGACCAAAAAGGATCGAACTAAGAAAAGGTAAAGGCAAAAGATGTGATGGCGATATGATACCGGGGCAACTCCCCAACCTTGGCACAAGCCAAGGGGATTGCCCATACCCGTGCTTAGTTGTCTTCCTTTGGAGGTGATGCTGGTGGAGTTGTTGCAGAGGTCTTGAACTTGTTTAATTTCCTCTTGAGCACAAAATTCTGCTCCTTCAGATCGTTAATTTCCTCTTCAAGCCTCAGCACCCTTTGGCATAATTCTTGCTTACTCTCCTGCAAAAGACGAGAAGGGATAAACAAAATCTTAGGCGTCTTCCTTGAGTCACGGAGGCTGGACTTCTTGAACTCCATATGTGTGTCTCCAAGTTGGGGTAGAGGAGCCTCCTCTTCATCGAAACTTGTTCCTTCCTTCCCCTTGGGATCATAATATTCTTCCTCATCAGTGGTCCAACCATAATGATCCAAGTCCCCATAGACCTTGGGGTTAGCAAAGTAATCGGCCACATATCTCTCCCCCTCTGAATCTTGAGAAGACATCTTGCCCTAAATCTGCGGCAGAAACAGGCTCGAAACGAAAACAGAGGATATTTGTGTGATACGAGGGTCAGGCCTTTCGAGAGAATATATAATGATTTTTTTCCGACCAGAAGGAGTACTCTGCAAGAAAACAGAGTCCGGGAGGCACACGAGGTGGTCACAAGCCCCCCAGGCGCGGCCAGGCGGTGGCCCGCGCCTGGCAGGCTTGTCGCCTCCTCGTGCACTTTCCAGACTGCTTTAAATTTTTCTATTTTTCTAAAAATTCCAAAACGGAGAAAAATTCCTACTGGAAAAGTTTTGGAGTATGTTTACTTATCGAATCACATACCTCTTCGTTTTTGGAGTCTCAAACAGGCTGATAAATATCCCTTATGTACTCCTCCGGAGTTATGGTATTGATAATATTGTTTTCAACATTTATGGGACTACGTGAGATATAATGCTTGATTCTTTGCCCATTTACAACTCTCGGAAAATTACCTTCTGTGTTGTTGATCTTGATGGCACGGGAACGATATACTTCCTCAACAATGTAAGGACCTTCCCATTTAGAGAGAAGCTTGCCTGCAAAAAATCTTAAACGAGAATTATATAGCAAGACATAATCACCTACATTGAACTCATGTTTTTGTATCCTTTTATCATGCCACCTCTTAACCTTTTCTTTGAAGAACTTGGCATTTTCATATGCCTGAGCTGTCCATTCATCAAGCTAGCTAATATCAAATAACCTCTTCTCACCAGCAAGTTTGAAATCAAAGTTGAGTTCTTTGATTGCCCAATAAGCCATATGCTCCAGCTCAAGAGGTAAATGACATGCTTTATCGTAAACCATTTTGTACACAGACATGCCCATGGGATTCTTATAAGCAGTTCTATAAGCCCACAGTGCATCATCGAGCTTCTTAGACCAGTTCTTTCTAGACCTATTAACAGTCTTTTGCAGAATTAGTTTAATCTCTCTATTACTTAGCTCTACTTGACCATTGGATTGAGGGTGGTAAGGAGACGCAACTCTATGGTTGGCATCATACTTAGCAAGCGTTTTACGGAAAACACCATGAATAAAATGTGAACTACCATCAGTCATTAGATATCTAGGGACTCCAAATCAAGGGAAAATAACTTCTTTAAGCATCCTGATAGAGGTGTTGTGATCAACACTACTAGTTGGGATAGCTTCTACCCACTTAGTAACGTAATCAACAGCAACTAGGATATGAGTATACATGTTGGATTTTGGAAAAGGTCTCATATAATCAAAGCCGCAAACATCAAATGGTTCAATGACAAGTGAATAATTCATAGGCATTTCCTGACGTTTACTGATATTACCTATTCTTTGACATTCGTCACAAGACAAGACAAACTTACGGGCATCCTTAAAGAGAGTGGGCCAATAGAAACCTGATCGCAATACCATGTGTGCAGTTCTATCTCCCGCATGGTGTCCTCCGTAAGCCTCAGAGTGACACTTCTGTAGGATCTGTCCCTGTTCATGTTCAGGTACGTAACGTCTAATAACACCATCTACTCCTTCCTTATAAAGGTGAGGATCATCCCAAAAGTAATGTCTCAAATCAAAGAAGAATTTCTTTTTTTGCTGGTATGTGAAACTAGGTGGTATATATTTGGCAACGATATAATTTGCATAATGAGCATACCACGGTGTACTACGTGAAGTATTGATGACATTCAATTGCTCATCAGGAAAGCTATCATCAATAGGTTGTGGTTCATCAAGAACATTCTCCAACCTAGACAAGTTATCTGCTACGGGGTTCTGAGCACCCTTCCTATCGACAACATGCAAATCAAATTCTTGTAGCAAGAGAACCCATCTGATAAGTCTAGGTTTAGCATCTTTCTTTTCCATGAGGTGCTTAATAGCAGCATGATCAGTGTGAATAGTAACCTTGGAATCTACATTGTAAGATCTGAACTTTTCACATGCAAACACGATTGCTAAAAATTCCTTTTCCGTAGTAGCATAGTTTCTTTGGGCACTGTCTAGAGTTTTACTAGCATAGTGAATAACATTCAACATCTTATCAACTCTTTGTCCTAGAACAGCGCCAACAACATAATCACTAGCATCACACATGATTTCAAAAGGTAAGTTCCAATCAGGTGGTTGAACAATAGGCGCAGTTATCAAGGCCTTTTTAAGTATTTCGAAGGCTTCCTCACAATCATCGTCAAAAACAAAAGGAATATCATTTTGCAAGAGATTGGTAAGAGGCCTAGAAATCTTAGAAAATTCCTTAATGAACCTTCTATAGAAACCAGCATGACCTAGGAAACTTCTTATACCTTTGATATCTGTAGGGCATGGCATTTTCTCGATCGCATCAACCTTAGCCTTATCGACTTCAATACCTCTTTCAGAAATTTTATGTCCTAAAACGATGCCTTCATTAACCATAAAGCAGCACTTCTCCCAATTCAAGACAAGGTTGGTGTCTTTACATCTCTGCAAGACACGATCAAGGTTGCTGAGGCAATCATCACAAGAAGACCCATAAACGGAGAAGCCATCCATGAAAACCTCAACAATCTTTTCACAAAAGTGAGAGAATATAGCCATCATACATCTTTGAAAGGTAGCAGGTGCATTACATAAGCCAAAAGGCATACGTCTATAAGCAAAGGTACCGAAAGGGCAGGTGAAAGTGGTTTTCTCCTGATCAGATTGTGCAACAGGTATTTGGGAGAAACCAGAATAACCATCTAGAAAGCATAAGTGTGTGTGTTTAGACAGTCTTTCTAGCATTTGGTCAATAAAAGGCAAAGGGTAATGATCCTTCCTAGTGGCTTTATTCAATTTCCTAAAATCGATCACCATCCTATAGCCAGTAATAATCCTCTGTGGGATCAATTCATCTTTATCATTAGGGCCAATGGTAACACCTCCCTTCTTAGGGACGCAATGCACCGGACTCACCCAATCACTATGAGCAACAGGATAGGTAATACCTGCTTCCAGGAGCTTTAGTATTTCTTTTCTTACTACCTCTTTTATCTTAGGATTTAATCTTCGTTGATGATCAGCAACTGGCTTGGAATCAGGATAAGTTTTAATCTTGTGCTGGCATAGAGTGGGACTAATTCCCTTAAGATCATCAAGAGTATATCCAATAGCAGCACGGTGCTTCCTCAAAGTGTTTAGTAACTTCTTTTCTTCATGCTCTGAGAGGCTAGCACTAATAATAACAGGATATATCTATTTTTCATCAAGATAAGCATACTTAAGAGTATCAGGCAACTGTTTAAGATCGAACACAGGATCACCCTTTGGTGGGGGTGGATCCCCAAGCAGTTCCACATGCAAATTATTCTTAAGGATAGGATATTGTTCTAAGACAACCATATCTATCTCATCCCTCTCATCCATATGCCTATCATTTTCATGCTCAAGCAAGTATTGTTCTAAAGGATCAGTAGGAGGCATGGCAATAGAAGCTAAGGCAATAGTTTCATCCCTACTAGGCAACTCTTTTTCATGAGGTTGTCTACCAAACTTGGAGAAATTGAACTCGTGCGACACACCTTCAAACCAACAGTGACAGTTTGCTTCTCACAGTCAATATGAGCATTGACAGTATTGAGAAAAGGTCTACCAAATATAATGGGACAAAAGCTATCTTGTGTGGTAGCAAGAACGAGGAAATCAGCAGGATACTTCGTTTTACCACACAAGACTTCAACGTCCCTAACAATTCCCACACGGCAGATAGTGTCTCTATTGGCAAGCTGAATAGTGACATCAATAGGCTCTATCTCAACAGGTGCAATCTCGTCTTTAATTTCATCATATAAGGATTGAGGTATTGCACTAACACTAGCACCCACGTCACATAAACCATGATAACAATGATCTCCTATCTTAACATAAACAACAGGCGTGCCAACAACAGTCCTATGTTTGTCTCTAGCATGTGGTTTAGCAATTCTAGCAGCATCTTAACAAAAGTGAATATCATGGCCATCAACATTGTCGGACAGGAGATCTTTGATAATAGCAACGCTAGGTTCAACTCTAATTTGCTCAGGGGGTGTAGGTGTTCTAATGTATCCCCTCCGTATCACAGTTGAAGCTTTAGAATGATCCTTTATCCTAACACGGAAAGGTGGTTAACTACATTGGGTTTAACTACATTGACTTCTAAGGAAGGATGATATTTAAACCACTTCTCTTTAGGGAGATCAATAAGAGCAGCAAATGATTCACACAATGAAGCTACTATCTCAGAGTCAAGTCCATATTTAGCGCTAAAATCACAAAAAGTATTTGTTTTGACAAAGGATTTAACGCAATCAAACTTGAAATTCATACCTGATTCCTTACCTTCATCAAATTCCCAATCTTCAGAGTTGCGTTTAATTCTTTCCAATAAATTCCGTTTGAAGTCAATATCTCTCTTCATAAAAGAACCGGTACAAGAAGTGTCAAGCATGGTGCGATCATCATGAGAAAGCCGATCATAGAAGTTCTGAATGATAATTCCTCTTGAGAGCTCATGGTTGGGGCATGAATATATCATTGATTTAAGCCTCCCCCACGCTTGAGCGATGCTTTCTCTGTCACGAGGCCAAAAATTATAAATATAATTCTGATCACGATGTAACAAATGCATAGGATAAAACCTTTGATGAAATTCCAATTTCAATCTGTTGTAGTTCCATGATCCAGTATCATCACATAGCCTATACCACGTCAATGCTTTATCCCTCAAAGATAAGGGAAAGACCTTCTTCTTGACCTCATCCTCGGGAAAACCTACAAGCTTAAAGAAACCACAAACTTCATCTACATAGATTAGGTGCATGTCGGGATGTGATGTTCCATCTCCTGTAAAAGGATTAGCCAGCAGTTTCTCAAGCATACCCGAAGGAAATTCATAGCTATTTTCAGTAGGTGCAGTAGGTTGAGGAGCAACTCCTCGTGCTTCCGTTCGAGGTGAAGATACCCCGAACAAGCTCCTCAAATGATTAGTTTCCGTAGTGACAAGTGACAATAAATTTCAGCACACTATATAAATGTTTCCTTACCAAATTCCACTTACAAAAGGTGCTTCACTCCCCGGCAACGGCGCCAGAAAAGAGTCTTGATGACCCACAAGTGTAGGGGATCTATCGTAGTCCTTTCAATAAGTAAGAGTGTCGAACCCAACGAGGAGCAGAAGGATCTGACAAGTGGTTTTCAGCAAGGTATTCTCTGCAAGCACTGAAATTATCGGTAAGAGATAGTTGTGTGAAAAGATGATTCGTAGCAAGTAAAAAGTAACAAAGGTAACAAAGGTGCAGCAAGATGTCCCAATCCCTTTTGTAGCAAGGGACAAGCCTGGAGAAACTCTTATAGGAGGTAAAGCGCTCCCGAGGACACATGGGAATTTGTGTCAAGCTAGTTTTCATCATGTTCATATGATTCGCGTTCGCTACTTTGATAGTTTGATATGTGGGTGGTCCGGTGCTTGGGTGCTGCCCTTACTTGGACAAACCTCCCACTTATGATTAACCCCTCTCGCAAGCATCCGCAACTACGAAAGAAGAATTAAGACTAAGTCTAACCATAGCATTAAACTAGTTGATCCAAATCATCCCCTTACGAAGCAACGCATAAAGTAGGGTTTAAGATTTTGTCACTCTAGCAACCCATCATCTACTTATTACTTCCCAATGCCTTCCTCTAGGCCCAAATAATGGTGAAGTGTTATGTAGTCGACATTCACATAACACCACTAGAGGAAAAACAACATACAACGCATCAAAATATCGAACGAATGCCAAATTCACATGACTACTTATAGCATGACTTATCCCATGTCCTCAGGAACAAAAGTTACTACTCACAAAGCATAATAATATTCATGACCAGAGAGGTATTGAATAGCATCAAGGATCTGAACATATAATCTTCCACCGAGTAATCCAACTAGCATCAACTACAAAGAGTAATTAACACTACTAGCAACCTTACAAGTACCAATCGGAGTCGCGAGAAGGAGATTTGTTACAAGAGATGAACTAGTGTTTGGAGATGAGGTGGTGCTGATGAAGATGTTGATGGTGATGAGTCCCCTCCGATGAGAGGAGTGTTGGTGATGGCGATGGCGACGATTTCCCCCTCCGGGAGGGAAGTTTCCCCGGCAGGACGACCGTGTCGGAGCTCTAGATTGGTTCTGCTCAAGTTCTGCCTCATGGCGGCGGCGATTCCTCCCGAAAGCTTCCTCTTCATTTTTTCTAGAATGAAACCCTCCTTATAGCAAAAGAGGGGAGCCAGAGGGCCAACAGGGAGCCCACAAGCCCCCTAGGCGCGATCAGGGGGTAAGCCGCGCCTAGCAGGCTTGTGGTCTCCTGGTGGTTCCCCTCTGGTACTTCCTCTACCCAGTATTTGTTATAAATTCCAAAATAATTCCTCGTTGATTTTCATGTCTTTTGGAGTTGCACAGAATAGGTATCTCAAACTTGCTACTTTTTCAGGCCAGAATTCCAGCTGCCGGCATTCTCCCTCTTCAAGTAAACCTTGCAAAATAAGAGAGAAAAGGCATAAGTATTGTACCTTGAAGTGTAACAACAGCCCATAAAGCGATAAATAACAACATAAAGCATGGTGCAAAATGGACGTATCAAGGAGGCACCTCTGCAAGCTCTAACTTCTCCAGCCCCCTGCCTGGGCCACCTCACCGAAGCGGGTGTTGGCTCCCCGGCCCTGGGAGGAGGCGCGCTCGCGGGCTCCGAATCCTTCGCCCCGTCCTGTGCCCTACCCTCTGGTATCAAGCCTGAAAGGGTTGGGCGGTGCTTGCCGGTGCTGGTCCCGTTCCCGTCGGCATAGTGCTGGTCTCAAGGGATCCAGCCCTGACCGTGCCGCGAGCTCCGCCTTTTTGTCTTCTCGAACTTTTGTCCGGTGAGCATGCCCCTCGCCAAAAGACAATGTAATAGGTTAGAGTAGCAAAAATCATTCATGTAATATGTCTGATTTTGTTTCAAACAAATGAATGAAATGTTGTTCCCCTTGCGTCTGATCCTTCTCCTTGAATGATACGCCTTTTGCATTTTTAGGAAGCTTGCCGGCGCGACTGGTCCTGCCGCTAGTGTTTTGAGGAACGGATCCTTAGCAGTTCGCTTGAGGGGTCGGTACTGGCAAGGCTCCTTGCCGCACTTAGTGCAACCATTAGATCGTCAAGCACGACTCGAGGCAAAATAAGGTGCTATGTAGCCACTTAGACTGTTGAACAGGTTCGAAATACTGAGAAGGCGCTCTGTGGCCGTTCAGGTCGTTGAACCGGTTTGAAACAGAACTAAGGCACACTGATCCTGACAATGTTCCATCTGTGCGCAGGTTTCTCAAACAAGGTTTGGGATCTTCCAGAAAGGGAACAGCCTATCTACTTTGAAATCTCATCTCTAATATTTATCACTTATCTGTCATTGCGGTGGCACTCTTCCCCGCGATGCTTGGGTCCTTTGCCGGGGCCTCAGGTCCCCAGCAAGTAGGACACTATAATCTTCCGGCAACTTCCCCTCCGGCAAGGTATTTGACGATAGTTCTCGACTATCATTTAGAAGGGGGGTTGTCGGAGCATAACTCCTTTTCTTGTTTTTCCTGGCCATGCTGACGAAGTCCCCGAGCGCACCTTTGGCGAAGCCGTGATGCTTCCGGGGGTGAAAGCGTTCGGCTGGAGTGCGTGCCTTGGTTCCGGGGCCCGTAGGCGCATTCTCGACGGCTATGCACCTCTCAGTGGAGGTGCGTCGGCCGAAGTATGCGCTGGACGCCTCGCCGTAGCCCCCGGGCATACCCTCGACAGCAGCGTACTGTCCCGGAGCAGTGCGTCAGCCTGATGCCTTCGAACTCGAGGTCTCCGTCTCCCTAGACTGCGTTCGCACAGCAGGGCGCTCGCGGAGGCGTCAGGAGGTTGTGGCGAAGTAGAGCGACCACCGATGCGCCCTGCTTCGAGGGACCGCAGTGGCGCGCTCGATCTCCCAAGATCTGACCCGAAACTTGCTTGAATTCGCGAAGAAGCTCTCAACCATCGCTCCCCCTACCTGACACGCCAAAGATGACGGGGAAAACCAACACCTATGGGAAACTTGTGTAGTCCCTTGATCGTTTGGTGGGGAGAGAGAGGTATGGCGTCGAGAGCGGAACTAGTGATCAACACCAGCAAGGTCCTTTTTACCCAGGTTCGGGCCGCTTGGCGCGTAAAACCCTACTCCTGGTTAGTTTGTATTGTGTGCTTACTGTAGGGTGGTTTTGCTACAGTAACTTAGTAAGTGATTAAGGAGTCTCTAATCCCTAAAAAGTCCAACCCCTAAGAATGAGCTTTGGTCCTCCTTTTATAGGCAAAGGGGTCACCAAAAGTGTGCTCACGGGATGTGAAGTGAACAATGTTCACCGCTCTACTTCTTCGGTGGTGTAAGAGGTAGTAAATGCCTTGTCTGACCCCTAACCAGCCGCAAGATGGTTTCGACACATACCCAGGTGAATCGACACCCGAGCCTTATGCTGGCACACGAGGGATGTGTTGGAGCGGTCGGATTGTGGTAGAAACTCGTGGGGAGACCTGGCGAGCGAACACGGGCTCACTACAAGAAATATGTCAACTAACGACCTTCTGTGAGTGACACTCGCAGAATTGGTCGTAAATCTACGACCATTTGAGACCAATTGGTCGTATGTTGTCCAAAGGGGTCCTAACCCGAAAAACTAACGAGCTTTTTATCAGAAAGGTCGTAACTTCCTTACTGGAAAAGGTCGTAAAGCAGATAGCCTTGTTTCGCTACCTAATTTGTAGCTAATTACGACCAATATAGATGGTCATAGCTATGACTAGGTGCCACATCATCAGTTTTACCTACGTGTCATGTCCATGTGTTATTTTTTGCCTAGTTTCTGAAGCAACCTACTATTCTGCCATTCCAAAAATTCTCGAAAAATTCTCATAAATACTTTGGATCATATATTCCTCAAATATGGGAAAACCCTTCCTTCCATAGTTTGAAAATAATTCAGCAATATTCATTTTCCTATTCTGTTCAGAATATCACTTTGTGAAGGAAGTGTCACTTTGGCATGTCCAAATGGTATAACTTTTTTCACAGTGCCTTCATATGCCCTAATTAACATCATACACCAAATTTCAGCTCAATCCATTGATTCATTTGATCCCAGATTCAACATCCATATTTCTGCACAGTGTGGTACTTTGCAAGGCAAGTGTCATCTAGGTTCATCCATTTGAGCTAAAATTTTGGCAAGAGAGTCTCCTTAGTAGATGATCACCCTCACCCAAAATTTAGGCCCATTGTCTATGTGCATTACCCGCATCGCTAATCAAACACTTGGCTGCTAATTCATGTTTGAGCTTAGTTCGGTCTCCTCGTGAGATTCTTCTATTGTATTCTTCTTCCTGACACCTACTGAGGGAGTGTCGAACCCACCACACATGCCTATTCCACCCAGAATGCGTGGCAAAGCAACGGTAACGTGGTGACCACGCGGCTCGCATGCAAGTTAACGCGCTTTGGAGTTGGGGCCCTCGACCACCATCCAAACCTCGACGTCAAGTCACCGCACCATGTAATTATTATTAAATAGATACTTATGTACCTATAAATGCTTTTCGGGAAAAATAAATAGCAAATTATAATGCAGCTGCAGTTCAAATTTGACCCGCTTCTTGCTGAATCGGCGACAATTTGTCTTTATCACTAGAGGTGGATAAAAGCTTTTAACACCCAACCATTTTGTCAATTGTACATTAAATATGTCCTAGTATTTTAGAAAAATGATTTGGTACAATTTTGAAACAAATATATGGTAGGCCCTTCACAAAAAAACTCATTTCGGGCACTTGAAAAATGGAAAATGATTTTTTCATACAAGGAAAATGAAAACTTTCTTAATCAACATTGTTTGTCATTCCAATATGCACCCTTTTGCATAATATTAGATCGTTTTGACAAACTATGCCATGAATGTGGCCATAAGATTGATCATTTGGTTTGAAAGCCATGAATCTTCACACACGCTAGCCCATTTCTGAAAACACCTTTTTTTTCAATAATCACCGTATTACAAGTTTATTATTTTTCCTGGTAACTTGGTCACATATTATGACACAATGCGAAGTTTTTGCATTTTTTAATTTTTTATGCCCGTTTCAAAATGTGGTCGAAATAGCGGGCATGACCGTTCATAGCTAGGGGTTGAATCTTGCCAAAATTTTGTTGGATCTCTGATTAAATAGATACTTCTTTACCTAAAAATGATTTTAGGAAAAAATCATTAGAAAACTATGAGGCACCTCTAGTTCAAATTTGACCTGCTTCCTACTAAATCGGCGACAATTTGTCTTTTTCACTAGAGGTGGATAAAAGCTTTTAACACCCAACCATTTTGTCAATTGTAGATTAAATATGGCCTAGTATTTTAGAAAAATGATTTGGTACAATTGTGAAACAAATTTATGGTAGGTCCTTCACAAAAAACTCATTTCACGCACTTGAAAAATGGAAAATGAACTTTTCATACAAGTAAAATGAAAACTTCCTTAATCAACATTGTTTGCCATTCATATATGCACCCTCGTGCATAATATTAGAACGTTTCAACAAACTATGCCATGAATGTGGCCATAAGATTGATCATTTGGCTTGAAAGCCATGAATCTTCACACACGATAGGCCATTTCTCAAAACACTTTTTTAAAATAATCACCGTATTACAAGTTTATTATTTTTCCTCGTAACTTGGTCACATATTATGACACAATGCGAAGATTTTCCATTTTTTTTAATTTGTTATGTGACTCCGTAACAGCAGACCTTCCCTTGCAACGGCACAAGAAGAATGTTGCTAGCACTCTCCGGCAATCGAAACTAGAAGAATGTTGTTGATGGCCCACTAGCGCGTGGGATCGTAGCAGTTTTCGAGGGTAGAGTGTTCAACCCAAATTTGTTGATCGCCCAATAGGAGGTGAGAGAATACTCACGAGTATCAGCAGTTGAGTTTGTCAGATTCAATCACACCTGAAAGATTAGTATCTGCAAGCAAAGTAGTAACAGCAAAGTAGTATGATAACAACGGTGTCAGAAATGATCTGTTGACACGGGAGACTATTTCTAACGATTGTATCAATGGCGCCAAGTTGCCTCGTTGACGGAAATTGTCTGTTCCCGTCAACGACCAGCGAATCAAGATTGTAGCAGGTAGCAGCAGTGTAACGAGTAATAGCAGGGGCAAGGAACATCAGTAGTGACAGCAGTAGGAAGTAGCAACAGTAGAAAGCGACAGTAGTAGCAACAGTAGCAGCAGAGCAAGACAAGTAACAGCAGTAGCAACAGTAGTAACAGTAGCAGAGCAAGACAAGTAACAGCAGTAGCAACAGTAGTAACAACAGCAGTAGGACAAACTCGTAGGCAATGGGTCGGTGATTTGTTTGGATGATATTCATCATGCAACAGTTATAACACGGAGAGATATGTGGCTAGCTCCCGTTCGTCAATGTCATGTAGGCATGCATTCCGTGTGTCGTCATACGTGCTTAGGGAAAAGAACTTGCATGACATCTATTGTCAATCCCTCCCGTGGAAGCGGGGTCAAAAAGGAAACTACGGGATATTAAGGTTCTCCTTTTAATAAAGAACCGGACCAATGCATTAGCACTTGGTTAAAACATGAACTCCTCAAACTATGATCATCACCGGGAGTGGTTCCGGTTATTGTCACTCCGGGGTTGCCGGATCATAACACATAGTAGGTAACTACAACTTGCAAGATCGGATCTAAAATACACATATATTGGTGACAACATAATAATTTCAGATCTGAAATCATGGCTCTCGGGCCCTAGTGACAAGCATTAAGCATGGCAAAGTAGTAGCAACATCAATCTCAAAACATAGTGGATACTAGGGATCAATCCCCATCAAAACTAACTCGATTACATGATAGATCTCATCCTACTCATCACTGCCCAGCGAGCCTACGAATAGATTACTCACGAACAACGAAGAGCTTCATGGAATTGGAGAGGGAAGAAGGTTGATGATGACGATGGCGACGATTTCCCCTCTCCAAAGCCCAAGACGGACTCCAGATCTGCCCTCCAGATGAAGAATATGTTGTGGCGGCACCTCCGTATCGCAAACGCCAGGGGGTGGCGGAGCCAGGGCTTGTGGCCCACTGGCCCACCTCCTCAGGTGGAACTTGGCGCAGATATTTTTCATATTTTCCAAAAATGCTCCTCGTAAATTTTCAGGACGTTTGGAGAACTTTGATTTCTGCACAAAAATAACACCAAGGCAATTCTGCTGAAAACAACGTCAGTCCAGGTTAGTTCCATTCAAATCATGCAAATTAGAGTCCAAAACAAGGGCAAAAGAGTTTGGAAAAGTAGATACGATGGAGACGTATCAAGTCCCTCAAGCTTAAAACCTTGCTTGTCCTCAAGCAACTCAGTTGACAAACTGAGAGAGAAAGAAAACTTTGACAAACTCTGTTTGATCTTGTTGTTGCAACTATGTCTAACTCATAACCAGAATTTCAGCAAGATCACAAGTTAACCACATAGGCAAGTGACACAAAGGTCTCACGGTAAACTAATATCAATGGCATAATCAGCTAACGAGCAAATAATAATGAGTTTCAAATACCAACACTTCAATCAAAACAAGCATGAAGCAATATGAATAGGTGGTATCTCGCTAGCTCTTTCTGAGACCGCAAAACATAAATGCACAACACTTTCAAAGATCAAGGGCTGACTAAACATTGTAATTCATAGCAACGAAGATCCAGTCATAGTCATACTCAATATCAATCAAAAGCAAAGCATAAAAGTGACAGAGGTGCTCTCTAATTGGTGCTTGTATAAGAAGAGGATGACTCAACAGGAAAATAAATAGACATGCCCTTCGGAGAGGGAAGCATTGATTTGCAGAGGTGCCAGAGCTCAAGCTTTGAAAACAGAGATAATAATTTTGGGTGGCATGCTTTCATTGTCAATGCAATGACCAAGAGTTCTCAATATCTTCCATGCTACTCATGCTATAGGCGGTTCCCAAACAGAAAAGTAAAGTTTTAACTCCCCCACCACCAATCAATCACACTCCACGGCTAGCCGAATCCTCGGGTACCGTCCATACTAACATCAATCCAGGGGGAGTCTTGTTTTACAGTTATGTTTTCGAGGTAAGCGTGGAACTGGGCATTCCAATTACCGGCCCCTTTCTCGTGAATGAAAGTGAATAAACACATGTCGATGATAACACTCCTAGCATGGAAGATACCAATAGCCCCCTATCACCACATGAGCGGTTTGGGCATGCAAAACAGATTATTTCTTGAAGGTTTAGAGAGTGGCACATGCAAATTTACTTGGAACGGCACGTAGATACCGCAAATAGGTAGGTATGGTGGACTCTCATGGAAAAACTTTTGGGTTTATGGAAGTGGATGCACAAGCAGTATTTCGCTTAGTACAAGTGAAGGCTAGCAAAAGACTGGGAAGCGACCAACTAGAGAGCGACAACAGTCATCAAGATGTAATGAGTTTGACTAACATTGAATGCAAGCATGAACATGATATAAATCACCATGAACACGAACATCGTAGAGGCTATGTTGATTTTGTTTCAACTACATGCATGAACATGCGCCAAGTCAAGCCACTTGAAACATTCAAAGGAGAATACCATCCTATCATACTACATCATAGTCATCTCAAAATCTATGTTGGCATTCAAGACAAACCATTATAAACTCTCAGCTAAATAAGCATGGCATCAGAAACTATGATCTCTAAGTTGTCATTGCAAACATGGTTCTCTCACAACAAAGCTAAATCAGGGTCGACAAGCTAGTCATTTTTACAGAAACAAAATAGATAGTAAGAGTGCTCGCGCATTGGACTAAGCTGAATCTACAGGCAAACACAAAGGAGAAGACAAAGTAATATGACTCTTTGAAAGCTAAATAGGTAAGCATGCAAGAACCACTAAACATTGTAACCAATATCTTCTACCTTGACCAAAGAAAAAGAAAACTATTTACACGGCAAAGCTCCCAACAAGCAAAAGAAGAAAGACAATCTTTTTGGGTTTTCTCAAAAGGACACAAAACAAGAAAACAAGAAAACAAAAATAAACTAGCATGGATAATACAGTGGCAAAGTGTAAACACCGTCTAACAAAGTGAAAGCATAAGCATTAAAGTAAAGTCGGTGAGAACACGTACTCCCCCAAGCTTAGGCTTTTGGCCTAGCTTGGTCTACTCCCAAGGTGGGAAATAACCAGCTCGTGGATACTCCAGAGCAGACTGTGGATGCCACTGATGTGTGAGCTCCTCTGGCTCCCACTGATAAACTAGCGTTTGGTACTCGACTGGCGGCTCGGGCACGGGCGCCTATGGTTGGGCCAAGCCCCAATATGCGTAGATGTCCGAGGGCATAATAGTGTACCTGCCTGCATGAAGATCGAACAAAGAAGGAGCAGGCAAAGTGATAGTCTCTCGAGTACCCTGACTAAATACCAGGTTATAAATCATCCGTCTACTAGCATCTCTATCCAGAAAATCATGGCGAACCATGTTGTCATAATCCAGATATTTCTCAGGGAGAAGCATCTCTCCTTCCTCTCCCAGTCTAAGGGGTATCTCAAAGTGTCTGGTAAGACGGGTAGCGTAGATACCTCCATAGACGACACCCTTGGAACGGTTGATGTTCAACCGCTGGGCCACTATAGCACCTAGGATGTACGTATTACCGTTATAAAGGCCCTCGCGCAAAACCGCAAGGTCTGGAGAACTAAGTGATCCAGCCTCCCCACGGCCAATCAAACATTTTGCCACAAATAGTGAGAAGTACCGAAGCACACGAAAATGTATGCTAGCAATTCTAGCGCGAGACACTCCTCTCTCCTCTCCAACAACAATAGTACCAATGAAATCCTCCAAGTCCCATGGACGAGGGTCACGGATATCCCCAACATAAGGTAATTTGCATACATTGCAAAAATCTTGTAGCGTCATGCACTAGGGACATCGTATATCATGAACTCAACCATGGGAGGATTCTTCCTCGGATAAAAGTTGAAGCTTTGAACAAAAATATTGGTGAGGAGGAGGTATTGTGAGCACTTATCTGCAACGAACGCAGTAAGACCTGCGCTCTCCACCATGTAATAAAAGTCCTCATAAAGCCTAGCGGCGCGCAAGAATTCATCACTTGGCTACTCGCACACTCGAACTTCCGTGACTCGAGGGACCATGTACTTGGGATGGTTCTTCTCATACTCCTTGGGGTTACGGCTTGAAGAGCCTCTCAAGAACCTCCTCATCTTTTCCTTTTTCTAGCTCTAAAAAATTCTGAAATTTTTAGAGACTTCGAAAGAAAAGTGAATAAAGATTAACCCAACTTGTAGCAACTACTCCTACTAGTGCCTAGAGACCGTATCACGCGCTAAAACTACTTGGGACCGGCTAAAATCAACATTTCTAGCTCAAGAATAGGGTCACCAAGGTAGCAAGAATATAAGAAGGATAAAGCACTAGAGCAAAAACTAATTGGACCAATGGAGGAGTCACTTACCAAGGAGTAATTTCCCCAAAACGGTTCGGAGAATGGTGCTTTGAGCAAGGAGATCGAAAATCACAGCCAAATGAGCAAGAACACGGGTTTGAGCTGCAAAACAATTTTTTCTGGAGGTGGAAGAAGAGGCTGGGAGCTGGAATGAGTGGAGGGGGTCCCTGTGGGCCCCACAATCTTGCCCTCCGCCACCAGGGGGGTGGCGGTGGCAGGGCTTGTGGCCCACTGGTCTGGCCCCCAGGCCAGCTCTCAGGCCCAGTAATTTTGAAAAAAATCTAGAAAAAATCATACTACATTTTCAGGACCATCGGAGAACCTTTGTTTTTGAGGTATTTTTCTCCGGGACGCTAAAACAGAAAACAGGAAAAACTAAACTAATTCTATCATTTTTCTTCTAAGCAACAGAAAATGAAAGCTTAAAACAGAGGTATGTGACTCTTTGATTCATCCACTTCATGGTCATCAAAAGAAATCCGTCAATGGGGTTGATCAAATCCTTATGACAAAACCTTCTCGAATCGCAAGAGAGAACAGAGAATTTTCGAATAGCCACTAAGTCACCTCAATGGGGATATGTATCTCCCCAACAAGCAAATCATACTTCATCTTGACACGAGGAATAGGGCATTCAAATCTCCCTATAAGAATCGATGAAGTCTTTTCGATAACATTGATGCAATGTACTTGATATCGTTTCTTCAGAAAGTGCATTGTGTGCTCATTACCGTTGAGATAGAAAGTGACATTGCCTTTGTTGCAATCTATAACAGCCCCTGCAGTGTTTAAAAAGGGTCTTCCGAGGATAACAGCCATGGCATCATCCTCCGGAATATCCAAGATAACAAAGTTTGTTAAGATAGTGGTGTTAGCAACCACAACAGGCACATCCTCGCAAATGCCGATAGGGAAAGCAGTTGATTTGTCGGCCATTTGCACAGAAATTTCAGTGGGTGTCAACTTATCCAACTCAAGTCTACGATAAAGAGAGAGTGGCATAACACTAACACCGGATCCAAGGTCACATAAGGCAGTTCTTACGTAGTTTCCTTTAATGGAACAAGGTATAGTGGGCACTTCGGGATCACCAAGTTTCTTAGGAGTTCCACCTTTGAAAGTGTAGTTGGCAAGCATGGTGGAGATCTCAAGATCTGGTATCTTCCGTTTATTAGTCACGATATCTTTCATGTACTTGGCATAAGGAGACATCTTGAGCATATCAGTTAACCGCCTCTGCAGAAGATGGGTCTTATCATCTCAAGGAAACGCTCAAAATCCTCATCATCCTTTTTCTTGGATGGCTTAGGAGGAAAGGGCATAGATCTCTGAACCCATGGTTCCATTTCTTTACCATGCTTCCTAGCAGTGAAGTCATTCTTATCGTATCTCTTAGGTTGTGGGTTATTAGGATTAACCAAAGTTTCAATCTCCACATCCTCATCATTGCTAGGTTGAGCATTATTATGAACATCACTGTCCATATTGTCACCAGGTTCATGTTCATCACCAGATTGTGTTTCTGCATCAGACGCAGAAACATCATTAGGTTCTTCAGGTGTGACAGTATTTGGTGAACTGGCATGTAGGCTACTATCATCCTTCTTCTTCTCCTTAGGATGACTGGGTGTATCAACATTGATTCCTTGAGAATCTTGATCAATTCTCTTAGGATGACCTTCAGGATACAAAGGTTCCTGAGTCATTTTGCCTCCTCTAGTAATGACTCAGACAGAGTTGTCATTTAATTCATCGAGCAGGTCATTCTGAGCTTTAAGTACTTGTTCTACCTGAGTAGTAATCATAGAGGCATGTTTACTCAGAAGCTTCAGATCATTGACATTTCTGTCTACACAAGCACTTAAATGGCTAAGCATACGAGTACTTTGTTCCAAATGTCTGCTAACATAATCATTGAAACTCTGTTGTTTGGCAACAAAGTTGTCAAATTCATCAAAGCATAGGCTAGCAGGTTTATCAAAAGGAATATCACTCTCATCAAACCTACTTAGAGAATTCACTTCTACTACCTGTATCGGGTTATCGAGACCATGGATCTCTTCGATAGGTGGTAGATTTTTGACATCTTCAGATCTAATGCCTTTCTCTTGCATATATTTCTTGGCTTCTTGCATATCTTCGGGACTGAGGAATATAATACCTATTTTCTTCGAGTTGGCTTAGGAGGTGGTTCGGGAATAGTCCAAGCATTATCGTTGATCAGAATGTTATTCAGTAGGGTCTCAGCTTGTTCTACAGTTCGTTCCCTAAAAACACAACCGGCACAACTATCTAAGTGGTCTCTAAAAGCATCGGTAAGTATGTTATAGAGGATATCAAGTATCTCGTTCTTCTTAAGAGGGTTATCAGGCAAAGCATTTTGTAGCTGGACGAGCCTCCCCCAAGCTTGTGGAAGACTCTCTTCTTGGAGTTGAGCAAAGTTGTATATTTCCTGCAAGGCAGCTTGCTTCTTATGGGCAGGGAAATATTTCTCACAAAAGTAATAGACCATATCCTGGGGACTACTCACACATCCAGGAGTAAGAGAGGTGAACCAGGCTTTAGCGTCATCCTTTAGAGAGAAAGGAAACAGCTTAAGGATATAGTAGTGACGGATCTTCTCCTCATTAGTGAAAAGGGTGGCTATATCGTGTAGTTTGGCAAGATGGGCTACGACCGTCTCAGACTCATAACCGTGAAAAGGATCAGAATCAACTAGAGAATTATCTCAGGGTCGACAGAGAATTCATAATCCTTATCCGTGATAAATATAGGTGAAGTGGCAAACTTCGGGTCGTATTTCATCCTAGCTTTCAAAGATTTTTCCTTCCACTTGACAAGTAATTTCTCAGCGTCATAGACATCCTTACACGCAAGAAAATCCTCAGCTATCTCTCCCTCCATAACGTAACCTCAGGTATATCAGGCAATTCATATCTAGGAGAGCTGGATCTAGCAGGAGCAAAAGTAGGTTCTAACTCAATAGTAGCGGCAGTTTCAGAAGCATCACGAGCATTGGCAGTAACTCTAGCAATATGAGCATCAAGGAATACCCCTAGTGGAACATCGGGCAAAGTAGTATCTCTAGCAGTATCAAGCATAGCATCATCAGGCATAGCATCTCTAGCAGTATCAAGCATAGCATCTCTAGCAATATCACGCATAGCATCTCTAGCAATATCAGGCATAGCATCAGGCATAGTATCATCAGGCATAGTATCAAGCATAGCATCTCTAGCAGTAGCATCACAAGCATCATCAAGCACAGGCGACATATCAAGATTTCTAGCAGGAGGTGATGTCACAAACTTACTCATAACTGAAGATGAATCAAGTGCAGATCTAGATGGCAATTCCTTACCTCCCCTCGTAGTTGAGGGTAAGACTTTCGTCTTTGTATCCTTAAGATTCTTCATAGTGATCAGCAGATATAAAACCCAAGTAACTCAGAGAATATAGCAATACCTCCCCGGCAACGGCGCCAGAAAAATGCTGACTCCGTAACAGCAGACCTTCCCTTGCAACGACACCGGAAGAATGTTGCTAGCACTCTCCGGCAATCGAAACTAGAAGAATGTTGTTGACGGCCCACCAGCGCGTGGGATCGTAGCAGTTTTCGACGGTAGAGTATTCAACCCAAATTTGTTGATCGCCAAACAGGAGGTGAGAGAATACTCTCGAGTATTAGCAGCTGAATTTGTCAGATTCAACCACACCTGAAAGATTAGTATCTGCAAGCAAAGTAGTAAAAGCAAAGTAGTATGATAACAACGGTGTCAGAAATGATCTGTTGACACGGGAGACTATTTCTAATGATTGTATCAATGGCGCCAAGTTGCCTCGTTGACGGAAATTGTCTGTTCCCGTCAACGACCAGCGAATCAAGATTGTAGCAGGTAGCAGCAGTGTAACGAGTAATAGTAGTGGCAAGGAACAACAGTAGTGACAACAGTAGCAAGTAGCAACGGTAGCAAACAACAATAGTAGAAATAGTAGCAGCAAAGCAAGACAAGTAACAGCAATAGCAACAGTAGTAACAGCAGCAAAGCAAGACAAGTAACATCAGTAGCAACAGGAGCAGTAGGACAAACTCGTAGGCAATGGGTCAGTGATTTGTTCGGATGATATTCATCATGCAACAGTTATAACTCGGTGAGATATGTGGCTAGCTCCCGTTCGTCAATGTGATGTAGGCATGCATTCGGTGTGTCGTCATATGTGCTTAGGGAAAAGAACTTGCATGACATCTATTGTCCATCCCTCCCGTGGCAGCGGGGTCCAAAAGGAAACTACAGGATATTAAGGTTCTCCTTTTAATAAAGAACCGGACCAACGCATTAGCACTTGGTGAACACATGAACTCCTCAAACTATGGTCATCACCGGGAGTGGTTCCGGTTATTGTCACTCCGGGGTTGCCGGATCATAACACATGGTAGGTAACTACAACTTGCAAGATCGGATCTAAAACACACATATTTTAGTGACAACATAATAATTTTAGATCTGAAATCATGGCACTCGGGCCCTAATGACAAGCATTAAGCATGGCAAAGTAGTAGCAACATCAATCTCAGAACATAGTGGATACTAGGGATCAATCCCCATCAAAACTAACTCGATTACATGATAGATCTCATCCTACTCATCACCGCCTAGCGAGCCTACGAATAGATTACTTACGAACGACGAAGAGCTTCTTGGAATTGGAGAGGGAAGAAGGTTGATGATGATGATGGCGACGATTTTCCCTCTCCGGAGCCCAAGACGGACTCCAGATCTGCCCTCCAAATGAAGAACAGGTTGTGGCGGCGCCTCCGTATCGCAAACGCGATGAAAACTTCTCTTTTTATTTTTTCTGGGATGAAAGTGAACTTATAGACCTGAGGTTGGGGCGGCAGAGTTGTGTGGGCCCCACAAGCTTGCCCACCGCCACCACGGGGGGTGGCGGAGCCAGGGCTTGTGGCCCACTGGACCACCCCCTCAGGTGGAACTTGGCGCAGATATTTTTCATATTTTCCAAAAATGCTCCATGTAAATTTTCAAGACGTTTGGAGAACTTTGATTTCTGCACAAAAATAACACCAAGGCAATTCTGCTGAAAACAACGTCAGTCCAGGTTAGTTTCATTCAAATCATGCAAATTAGAGTCCAAAACAAGGGCAAAAGAGTTTGGAAAAGTAGATATGATGGAGACATATCATTATGCCCGTTTCAAAATGCGGTCGAAACGGCGGGCATGACCGTTCATAGCTTGGGGTTGAATCTTGCCAATTTTTTGTTGGATCTCTGATTAAATAGATACTTATTTACCTAAAAATGATTTTTGGAAAAAAAACATGAGAAAACTATGATGCACCTCTAGTTCAAATTTGACCCGCTTCCTACTTAATCGGCGGCAATTTGTCTTTTTCACTAGAGGTGGATAAAAGCTTTTAATACCCAACCATTTTTTCAATTGTAAATTGAATATGGACTAGTATTTTAGAAAAATGATTTGGTCCGATTTTAAAACAAATATATGGTAGGTCCTTCACAAAAAAACTCATTTTGGGCACTTGAAAAATGGAAAATGAATTTTTCATACAAGGAAAATGAAAACTTCCTTAATCAACATTGTTTGCCATTCCAATATGCACCCTTGTGCATAATATTATACCATTTAAACAAACTATGTCATGAATGTGGCCATAACATTGATCATTTGGCTTGAAAGCCATGAATCTTCACACATGATAGCCCATTTCTAAGAACAGTTTTAAAAATAATTTTCGTATTACAAGTTTTTTAATTTTTCTCCTAACTTTGTCATATATAATGACACAATGCGAAGATTTTCCAATTTTTTGAATTTGTTTTTTGAATTTTGCATGCCCGTTTCAAAATGTGGTCTAAACGGCGGGCATGACCGTTCCTAGCAAGTGGTTGAATCTTGGAAATATTTTGGTATTTCCTTGATTAAACGGATACTTGTGTACCTATAAATGATTTTTAGGAAAAATAAATAGCAAACTATAATGCAACTTCAGTTCAAATTTGACCTGATGGGGAACGTCGCATGGGAAACAAAAAATTTCCTACGCGCACGAAGACCTATCATGGTGATGTCCATCTACGAGAGGGGATTTCCGATCTACGTGCCCTTGTAGATCGCACAGCAGAAGCGTTAGTGAACGCGGTTGATGTAGTGGAACGTCCTCACGTCCCTCGATCCGCCCCGCGAACCGTCCCACGAACCGTCCCGCGATCCGTCCCACGATCTAGTGCCGAATGGACGGCACCTCCGCGTTCACCACACGTACAACTCGACGATGATCTCGGCCTTCTTTATCCAGCAAGAGAGACGGAGAGGTAGATGAGTTCTCCGGCAGCGTGACGGTGCTCCGGAGGTTGGTGGTGATCTAATCTCGGCAGGGCTCCGCCCGAGCTCCGCAGAAACGCGATCTAGAGGTAAAACCGTGGAGGTATGTGGTCGGGCTGCCCTTGAAAACTTGTCTCAAATCAGCCCTAATTGCTCCATATATATAGGAGGAGGGAGGGGAGGCTTGCCTTGAGGCTCAAGGACCCCAAGGGCTGCGCAACAAGGGGAGGAGGAGTCCTCCTCCAATCCTAGTCCAACTAGGATTGGAAAGTGGAGTCCTTCTCTCCTTTCCCACCTCTTTTTTTTCTTTTCTCTTTGATTTTCTATCCTTGGCGCATAGGGCCTTCTTGGGCTGTCCCACCAGCCCACCAAGGGCTGGTGCGCCACCCCCAAGGCCTATGGGCTTTCCGGGGGTGCCCCCCCCGGTGAACACCCGGAACCCATTCGTCATTCCCGGTACATTCTTGGTAACTCCGGAAACCTTTCGGTAATCAAATGAGGTCATCCTATATATCAATCTTCGTTTCTGAACCATTCCGGAAACCCTCGTGACGTCCGTGATCTCATCCAGGACTCTGAACAACATTCAGTAACCAACCATATAACTCAAATACGCATAAAACAACGTCGAACCTTAAGTGTGCAGACCCTGCGGGTTCGAGAACTATGTAGACATGACCCGAGTGACTCCTCGGTCAATATCCAATCGCGGGACCTGGATGCCTATATTGGATCCCACATATTCTACGAAGATCTTATCGTTTGAACCTCAGTGCCAAGGATTCATATAGTCCCGTATGTCATTCCCTTTGTCCTTCGGTATGTTACTTGCCCGAGATTCGATAGTCAGTATCCGCATACCTATTTCAATCTCGTTTACCGGCAAGTCTCTTTACTCGTTCCGTAATACAAGATCCCGCAACTTACACTAAGTCACATTGCTTGCAAGGCTTGTGTGTGATGTTGTATTACCAAGTGGGCCCCGAGATACCTCTCCGTCACACGGAGTGACAAATCCCAGTCTCGATCCATACTAACTCAACGAACACCCTCGGAGATACCTGTAGAGCATCTTTATAGTCACCCATTTACGTTGCGACATTTGGTACACACAAAGCATTCCTCCGGTGTCAGTGAGTTATATGATCTCATGGTCATAGGAACAAATACTTGACACGCAGAAAACAGTAGCAACAAAATGACACGACCAACATGCTACGTCTATTAATTTGGGTCTAGTCCATCACGTGATTCTCCTAATGACGTGATCCAGTTATCAAGCAACAACACCTTGTATATAACCAGAAGACCCTGACTATCTTTGATCAACTGGCTAGCCAACTAGAGGCTTGCTAGGGACAGTGTTTTGTCCATGTATCCACACATGTATATAAGTCTTCATTCAATACAATTATAGCATGGATAATAAACGATTATCTTGATACAGGAATTATAATAATAACTATATTTATTATTGCCTCTAGGGCATAATTCCAACAGTCTCCCACTTGCACTAGAGTCAATAATCTAGCCCTCACATCATCATGCGAATTACATTGTAATAAATCTAACACCCATACAGTTCTGGTGTTGATCATGCTTTGCCCATGGAAGAGGTTTAGTCAGCAGGTCTTCTACATTCAGATTCGTGTGCACTTTGCATATATTTACGTCCTCCCCTTCGACGTAGTCGCGGATGAGGTTGAAGCGTCGTTTGATGTGTCTGGTCTTCTTGTGAAACCGTGGTTCCTTTGCTATGGCAATGGCACCCGTGTTGTCGCAGAACAAGGTTATTAGATTCAGTGCACTTGGCACCACTCCAAGATCCGTCATGAACTGCTTCATCCAGACACCCTCCTTAGCCGCCTCCGAGGCAGCCATGTACTCCGCTTCACATGTAGAATCAGCTACGACGCTTTGCTTGCAACTGCACCAGCTTACCGCACCCCCATTAAGAATAAATACGTATCCGGTCTGCGATTTATAGTCGTTTGGATCTGTGTCAAAGCTTGCATCGACGTAACCCTTTACGGCGAGCTCTTCGTCACCTCCATACACGAGAAACATCTCCTTAGTCCTTTTCAGGTACTTCAGGATATTCTTGACCGCCGTCCAGTGACCCACTCCTGGATTACTCTGGAACCTGCCTGCCATACTTATGGCCAGGCCAACGTCCGGTCTAGTGCACAACATTGCATACATGATAGATCCTATGGCTGAAGCATAGGGGACGGTGCTCATATGCTCTCTATATTTATCAGTTGCTGGGCACTGAGTCTTACTCAATCTCGTACCTTGTAAAACTGGCAAGAACCCTTTCTTGGACTGTTCCATTTTGAACCCTTCAAAACTTTATCAAGGTATGTGCTTTGTGAAAGTCCTATCAGGCGTTTCGATCTATCCCTCTGGATCTTAATGCCTAGAATGTAAGCAGCTTATCCTAGGTCCTTCATAGAGAAACTTTTATTCAAGTAATCCTTTATGCTCTCCAGAAACTCTACGTTGTTTCCAATCAGCAATATGTCATCCACATATAATATTAGAAACGCCACAGAGCTCCCACTCACTTTCTTGTAAATACAAGATTCTCCAACCACTTGTATAAACCCAAATGCTTTGATCACCTCATCAAAGCGTTTGTTCCAACTCCGAGATGCTTGCACCAGTCCATAAATGGATGGTTGGAGCTTGCACACCTTTTTAGCATTCTTAGGATCGACAAAACCTTCGGGTTGCATCATATACAACTCTTCCTTAAGGAAACCGTTAAGGAACGCCGTTTTGACATCCATCTGCCAGATTTCATAATCAAAAAATGCAGCTATTGCTAACATGATTTTGACGGACTTAAGCATCGCTACGGGTGAGAATGTCTCATTGTAGTCAACTCCTTGAACTTGTGAAAAACCCTTTGCCACAAGTCGAGCTTAAACGCTCACATTGCCGTCAGCGTCCGTCTTTTTCTTAAAGATCCATTTGTTCTGAATAGCCTTGCGGCCCTCAGGTAGTACTTCCAAAGTCCACACTTTCTTTTCATACATGGACCCTATCTCGGACTTCATGGCCTCTAGCCATTTGTTGGAATCTGGGCCCACCATTGCTTCTTCATAATTTGCAGGTTCATTGTTGTCTAACAACATGATTGACAAAACGGGATTACCGTACCACTCTGGAGCAGCACATGGTCTCGTCGACCTGCGTGGTTTGATAGGAACTTGAACCGAAGTTTCATGATCATCATCATTAACTTCCTCCTCAACCGGCGTCGCAACGACAAGGCTTTCCCCTTGCCCTGCGCCACCATCCAAAGGGATGAGAGGTTCGACAACCTCATCTAGTTCTATCTTCCTCCCACTCAATTCTCTCGAAAGAAACTCCTTCTCGAGAAAAGCTCCATTTTTAGCAACAAACACTTCGCCCTCGGATTTGAGATAGAAGGTGTACCCAACTGTCTCTTTTGGGTAACCTATGAAGACGCACTTTTCCGCTTTGGGTTCCAGCTTTTCAGGCTGAAGCTTTTTGACATAAGCATCACATCCCCAAACTTTAAGAAACGACAACTTTGGCCTTTTGCCATACCACAGTTCGTATGGTGTCATCTCAACGGATTTTGATGGTGCCCTATTTAAAGTGAATGCAGCTGTGTCTAATGCATAACCCCAAAATGATAACGGCAAATCGGTAAGAGACATCATAGATTGCACCATCTCTAATAAAGTACGATTACGACGTTCGGACACACCATTACGCTGTGGTGTTCCAGGCGGTGTCAACTGTGAAACAATTCCACATTGTCTTAAGTGAGCACCAAACTCGAAACTCAGATATTCACCCCCACGATCAGACCGTGGGAACTTGATCTTTTTGTTACGATGATTTTCAACTTCACTCTGAATTGCTTGAACTTTTCAAATGTTTCATACTTGTGATTCATTAAATAGACATAACCATATCTACTCAAAACGTCAGTGAAGGTGAGAAAATAACGATATCCGCCGCGTGCCTCCACGCTCATCGGACCGCACACATCGGTATGTATGATTTCCAACAAGTCACAGGCACGCTCCATTGTTCCGGAGAACGGAGTTTTAGTCATCTTGCCCATTTGGCATGGTTCGCACGTGTCAAGTGAATCAAAGTCAAGTGACTCCAAAAGTCCATCGGTATGGAGTTTCTTCATGGGCTTTACACCAATATGACCTAAGCGGCAGTGCCACAAAAACATGGCGCTATCATTGTTAACTCTAACTCTTTTAGTCTCAATGTTATGTATATGTGTATCATCACTATCAAGATTCAATATGAACAATCCTCTCACATTGGGTGCATGACCATAAAAGATGTTACTCATAGAAATAGAACAACCATTATTCTCTGACTTAAAAGAGTAACCGTCTCGCAATAAACAAGATCCAGATATAATGTTCATGCTCAACGCATGCACTAAATAACAATTATTCAAGTTCATAACTAATCCCGATGGTAACTGAAGTGAAACTGTGCCGACGGCGAATGCATCAACCTTGGAACCATTTCCTACACGCATCGTCACTTCATCTTTCGCCAGCCTTCACCTATTCCGCAGTTCCTGTTTCGAGTTGCAAATATGAGCAACAGAACCGGTATCGAATACCCAGGCACTACTACGAGAGCTGGTTAAGTACACATCAATAACATGTATATCAAATATACCTGATTTTTCTTTGGCCGCCTTCTTATCAGCCAGATACTTGGAGCAGTTGCGCTTCCAGTGACCCATACCCTTGCAATAGTAGCACTCTGTTTCACGCTTAGGTCCAGCTTTGGGTTTCTTCGTCAGATTGGCAACAGGTTTGCCGCTCTTCTTTGAATTACCCTTCTTGCCTTTGCCGTTTCTCTTGAAACTAGTGGTCTTATTCACATTCAACACTTGATGCTCTTTACGGAGTTCAGACTCTGCGACTTTCAGCATCGCAAACAACTTGCCGGGTGACTTGTTCATCCCTTGCATGTTGTAGTTCAACACAAAGCCCTTATAGCTTGGCGGCAGTGATTGAAGAATTCTGTCAGTGATAGCCTCTTGCGGGAGTTCAATCCCCAGCTCAGCTAGACGGTTTGAGTACCTAGACATTTTGAGCACATGTTCACTGACAGACGAGTTCTCCTCCATCTTGCAAGCATAGAATTTATCGGAGGTCTCATACCTCTCGATCCGGGCGTTCTTCTAAAAGATAAACTTCAACTCCTGGAACATCTCATATGCTCCATGACGCTCAAAGCGACGTTGAAGTCCCGGTTCTAAGCCATACAAGACTGCACATTGAACTACTAAGTAGTCCTCCTTACGTGTTAACCAAGCGTTCTTAACATCCTGGTGAGCCGTAGCGGGTGGTTCATCTCCTAGCGCAGCATTAAGGACATAATCCTTCTTCCCAGCTTGTAGGATCAACTTAAGATTACGAGCCCAGTCTACAAAGTTGCTTCCATCATCTTTCAACTTAGCTTTCTCTAGGAACGTATTAAAATTCAGGGTGACTGTCGCGTGAGCCATGATCTACAACACAAATATATTCAAAGTGGATTTAGACTATGTTCAAGATAATTAGAGTTTAACTTAATCAAATTACTTGCTAAACTCCCACTCAAAAAGTACATCTCTCTAGTCATTTGAGTGGTTCATGACCCACTTACACTAGCTCAAGTCCGATCATGACGTGAGTTGAGTATAGTTTCAGTGGTAAGCATCCCTATGCTAATCATATCAACTATATGATTCATGATCGACCTTTCGGTCTCATGTGTTCCGAGGCCATGTCTGCACATGCTAGGCTCGTCAAGCTTAACCCGAGTGTTCCGCGTATGCAACTGTTTTGCACCCGTTGTATGTGAACGTTGAGTCTATCACACCCGATCATCACGTGGTGTCTCGAAACGACGAACTGTAGCAACGGTGCACAGTCGGGGAGAACACAATTTCGTCTTGAAATTTTAGTGAGAGATCACCTCATAATTCTACCGTCGTTCTAAGCAAAATAAGGTGCATAAAAGGATTAACATCACATGCAATTCATAAGTGACATGATATGGCCATCATCACATGCTCCTTGATCTCCATCACCAAAGCACCGGCACGACTTCTTGTCACCGGCGCCACACCATGATCTCCATCAACGTGTCGCCATCGGGGTTGTCGTGCTACTCATGCTATTACTACTAAAGCTACATCCTAGCAAAATAGTAAACGCATCGGCAAGCACAAACGTTAGTTTAAAGACAACCCTATGGCTCCTGCCAGTTGCCGTACCATCGACGTTCAAGTCGATATTATCTATTACAACATGATCATCTCATACATCCAATATATCACATCACATCGTTGGCCATATCACATCACAAGCATACCCTGCAAAAACAAGTTAGACGTCCTCTAATTTTGTTGTTGCATGTTTTACGTGGTGACCATGGGTATCTAGTAGGATCGCATCTTACTTACGCAAACACCACAACGGAGATATATGAATTGCTATTTAACCTTATCCAAGGACCTCCTCGGTCAAATCCGATTCAACTAAAGTTGGAGAAACCGACACTTGCCAGTCATCCTTGAGCAACGGGGTTACTCGTGGCGATGAAACCAGTCTCTCGTAAGCGTACGAGTAATGTCGGTCCAAGACGCTTCAATCCAACAATACAGCGGAATCAAGAAAAGACTAAGGAGGGCAGCAAAACGCACATCACCGCCCACAAAAACTTTTGTGTTCTACTCGAGAAGACATCTACGCATGAACCTAGCTCATGATGCCACTGATGGGGAACGTCGCATGGGAAACAAAAAATTTCCTACGCGCACGAAGACCTATCATGGTGATGTCCATCCACGAGAGGGGATTTCCGATCTACGTACACTAGTGGAGAAAGGGGTATTAGAACCGGTTGGTAAGGGCCTTTGGACCCGGATACACATCCGGTGCTACGTATCCGGGACTAAAGGCCCCCCCTTTAGCACCGGTCTCTTACAAACCGGTGCTAAAGGCCTCCACGTGGGCGCCGAAGAGTGCGCGCAGGCGGAGGACCTTTAGAACCGGTTGGTAACAGCAACCGGTCCTAATGCTTTTTTTTCTTTTTTCTTTCCTTTTCTTTTCAGGTTTTCCGATTCCGTATTTCGGTGTTTCCGTGTTCCGTATTTTCAGGGTTTTCGTTTACGTGTTTCCGGTTCCGTATTTCCATTTACGTCTTTTCGATTCCGTGTTTCCGATTCCGTGTGTCCGTGTTCCGTTTTTTACGAACACGTAATCGGAAACACGTAATCGGAAACACGTATCCGGAAACACCGATTCCGTGTTTGCGGTTAAGTGTTTCCGATTCCGTGTTTGCGGTTAAATGTTGATGCACCAAATAAAAGTACATATATACATGTAACACGAAGTACTGGACCGATTATCATTACATAATTTGAAGTTCGTTTCCTATAGCTGTATACTTGCATAGAGAAGGGAGCTGGCTATTGTTTCATAGGATGGAAAAATTCTCCGCCTTCATCTATGACTTGCGTGAGGAGAAATCCTGCCAATTCCTCTGCAACTGCCTTGCAACGTTGGATTGGTCTTAGCATCGCCCGCTTTCGTTGCAGCTTTAAAAGAAGTAGATGAAAACAATTAAGTTATGAACAAAACTAACATAATTGATGGCAACATAAATAAAGTTGTGAAGATCCGGTTACGTACCTCTAGATTTCTGGAAGTACGGGATTTCTCATTGATAATCCTGTGAATGTACTCGCAAACGTAGTATCCACAATAATCAGTGCCCTGTGGTTGTTGCGGGACGCCCTATATACGAGAACATAATTCAGTCAAATTAATAATAATCAAGAGAATGGTAATGGTATTGAAACCAGGGTACGTAGTACTACTTACTTTGTTAATCTGGAAGTGGAGCTGGTCTGCCCATGTACCGGGTTCTTCCTTGATGAGCATTTGCCAAACCCTGGCCGACAAAGAAAAATGAATACAAGAGTTAATTATTACTTACTTGATATCAGGAAATGAACGAAAAAGAGGCCGATGAACGAAAGAGGCCGATATATATATATACCTTTGAAGCATCTGACGCGCGCTCTTCCATTTGTCAGCATCCCAGGTTAACGGGTCCCAGACTTCAACTTGTCCTTGATCGATTCTAATGATGAACAATATGAAGTGGGACCTGCGCACGTGTAGACACGCAGTCATGCATACTCATCAATTACACTTAACATCAGGTAAGCAAAATGGAATGTGTACAAGACAGTGACACTCACTTGAATCCGTAGGGCCAAATTATTTCTTTTTTGGTACTTTGTCGCTTCAAAAACCTTAGCAAATCATCCGGTGTATCCTTGTTGAACTTTTCTATTGTCTCTTGATGAAAGGAATACGGGTCAATGAACCCAAAGTCCCAGATTCCTGCCAGCCTGCATTCACGAATCTTCATTCTGCATAGTAGCGTACAAAAAGAATGTCTCGTGAGTGATAATTATACGGGCAATGAACGCGAGCTTAACTAAATAATTAAATTACACAAATAAATCACTTACAAACAGTAGCAGCTGACGATAGCTTTGTCGAGGGCACGTTGATTGTACATCTGGAAAAAATCATCGAACCCAACCTCCACACCGTACTCTCCGAAGTAGTGTTGATCCTGAACTGCCGCCATGATACAGTCTCTCTTTTGCCTTGCGGCCTCCAAGTACCAACCATGTAAATTCCATAGTTGGGTTGTTAGAGCACTAGGATTTTCGACCAGAGGGTGCTTGGGCTTATATTTATATACCACATCAGCAATAGCGTAACCTACGTCGCCCATGCGTGGACCGGACACTAAAGCCTGGTCAGATAACACCTTGAGCGGGGCAATTGACTGTGCTTCTTGTTGTCCGAGCTGGGGAACTTGTTTCCCGCATTTCGTCTGCTCCGCCTGCTTCATCTGTGCGGTGTGCATCTTTTCAATGAACTGTTCATAGTCTGAAAGGGGCGGCGGTGGCGGCGGTTCAGGATAATATAAGTTGTCGATGGTGCGCTCAATTTTCCACTTTGGTACGTTCTTCAGAGTTTCCTTCCAGATGTCTGGAGGGGGCTTCAGGGGAAACCGTGCGAACCATGCTTTGTTTTTGGCTTTCACGGCCTCGTCTAGTTCCTCCGGAGTCATCAGGCCTGGTAACTTCGGGGGAGTCTTGACTTTATTGGGTTTCCTTTCTCTCTTCTTGGGAGGAGTCCCTTTTCTTCTGAACTGCAGCTTCCGCTTTGCCGTACCCGTAGTGGGCGCATCCGTCGGCTCACTGGAGTGCACGGGCGATGGACTCTCGGCCTCGGGCTCCCTATCTTCTTTGTGGGGTGGACTTGGAGGTGCGTTGGGGGGTGGACTTGGAGGTGTGTTGGGGGGTGGACTTGGAGGTCATGCATTCTCTGTACGAAAGTGAAAAAACTATTAAAAATAGGCTTACATGTGGTGCAACATTCAATAATTGTTGGAGGTGGTGCATTTGTACCTGGAGGAGTCGGTGGCCTTGGCGCCGCGTTAGGAAACACGATGTGTTTCTTCTTCCACAAGATGATACCAAGCTCCATTTCTCCCAGTGTCTTCTCGCCTTCACCTCCAGGAATATCAAGCTCAATTGACTGGCATCCCGGCGTAATTGTTGACAACCCGACACGAGCATGGGATGCTGGAATCTAACCACCATGGTAGGTTGCTCCAGGTTGATTCGGTAAAGCATAGCCTGATGCCACCATGAAGGATATGTTCCCCATTGGCATATGTATCTCACAGTTTGTCTTCTCCGTGACATCATCCACGGGGTAGTGAGGCCCCGACGGTTCGATTGCAGGACCGTCTTCTAGCTACAGCTGCGTGGAACCCACGCTGCTTCTATGCTGAGATGGGACGGCATCTGCTATAGGATCGTCTTCTAATTGCTGCTGATCAGCGCAAGGTGCAGGATCTTCTTCCTCCTCTTCAGTGTCAGGTACAGGGTGTCCCCCTTTCTTCAAGAGAAACACCACCTTTTCTTCTAATGTCGCTATCCGTTCCAGTGCCTTCCTCTTGCTTCTACCACGGCTTCTGTAAGTGCCAAGGTCCGCTGGAAACCCTTGGTTCCACGGGGTAGTGGCTCCAAAGCCTCGTGTTCGTCCCCACTTTTCGGGGTTCCCGAGTGCCTTCGTCAACTCGTCGTTCTCTCTATCGGGAACAAAAGTTCCTTTTCGAACAGCTTCTATTGCCTTCTCTAGATCTGATACGACTTGTGTTATTTTTTCCGACCATGGTCCCTCCGCAACAATCATCCCAGTCTCAGCGTCCAACGTTGCCCCATGCGCGAACAACCAGAACTTGGACCTATCGGGCCAGTCATGTGTCTGTGGAATGATATTTCTTTTCAGAAGCGCATCTTCATAGCGTCGCCACCTAGGCAGGGCAGTCATGTAGCCACGTGACCCCAAAATATGGTGATATTTCTTCTTCTTCGCATTCTCCGTATTTGTGGCTGATCGGGATGTAAAGACACCCGATTTCTTGTACGCCTTAAAATCAGGCCAAGCGTCTCTTATCTTCACTAGGTGCCTAGTGAAAACTGGATCTTCGTCCTTATATTTCTTCCACAAGTCTTTCTTCCACCTCTGGAATTGTGTGGCCATCTTCTTCAAAGCCCACTCCTCGACTTTCTTCTTCTTATCTTCCGCTACGCTGAAATTTAGCCAGACCGTGTCGCAAAGCACTCTTTTCAATCTGTCATCGACATAAGTAGCTCCAACGTTGGCGCCGGTCTTCGGCTTATTCCATTCTATTAAGTTGATCGGGACCAGGTCTCTTACAACAACTCCGCACTGATTTACAAATTTGCGATAAGTTTCTGGGGGTTCCAGTGCTTTGCCATCAGCAGCAACTTTATCGATCGAGTACCTTGCAGTATCTTTCAACCTTGCGGCCGGGCCTCGTTTCGACTTTGTCTCAGTACTTGCGCTAGGTGTTCCGGAGGGCACCTAAACGGGAAAATAATGATTCGTTAGTAAGTGCAATACAAATTAATTGTTGCGTCAACAGTGACTTGAGATATACATTGGCAGAGTTTGTTCCGGAGTGCACTTCTGCATCTACTACATCTTCTATATTCTCAGCTCCGTCACCGGAGTCGTTCAAAAATTGATTGCTAAACGCATGCCCACCGTCGTCATTATGATATATGGCCGTTGCATCTTCAAAAATCATCTGGCACATGTATCTTTCCTTCTCCGCCTCACCCATTCCCGCGAGCTGATCGGCGTGCTGATCATGTGGTTCTTGGGGATCCATAGCTCAACACCTGCTAGTAAGAAGAATTTAACTTAGAAAAATTATTTACAGAAAAGTTTTACGGAACCGGAAATTTTACGGAAAAGTTTTACGGAATCGTCAGAGTCGTAATCGTCGCAAAGTTTTACGGAATCGTCGGAAACTTTCCCCGCAGTTATGGAATCGTCGGAATCGTAGGAAAGTTTTACGGAATTGTAATCGTCGGAAAGTTTTACGAAATCGTCGGAATCGTCGGTTTAGGGTTTTACGGAATCGTCGGAATCGTCAGAATCGTCGGTTTAGGGTTTTACGGAATCGTCGGAATCGTCGGAGTCACCTCACGTTGCACGAATGTTGACCGACTTCGTCTATAGGATTTGTACGTCGGAAAGTTTCGAATGTTGACTGAAAAAGTGAGTCTACTAGAATCTTCTTCCTCGCTTTAGCGACATAAATGATGAAGGCGGCATCAAATCGAGCCATGAGAGCATCTCTAGCAGGTACGATTTGTACGTCGATAGAACAAATCCCGTAACTTTTTTTAGCCGTGAGAGCCATGAGAATATGCATGATCACGTAACTTTTTTTATAGGATGTCCTATTCGGGCCGGAAAAAACTAATATCGACGGTTATAATTACAAGCATACAACAATATGGATATACGAAATTATGGATATACCGTACGTGAAGAAGACGAAGTGGGGCGGCGAGGAGGCGGCGTGGGGCGGCGCGCGAGGAGGCGGCGAGGAGGCGTCGCGAGGAGGTGTCGAGGTGGCGAGGAGGCGGCGAGGAGGCGACGGCGCGGCGAGGAGGCGACGCGAGGATCGGCGAGGAGGCGGCACGAGGATCGGCGAGGAGGTGGCGCGAGGACGCCGCGCGCGAGGAGGCGGCGAGGATCGGCGAGGAGGCGACGGCGCGGCGAGGAGGCGACGGCGCGGCGAGGAGGCGGCGAGGATCGTCGGCCGGCGAGGCGGCGCGAGGAGGCCGCGCGCGCGAGGAGGCGGCGGCGCGGCGAGGAGGCGACGGCGCGGCGAGGAGGCGGCGCCGAGGATCGTCGGCCGGCGAGGCGGCGCGAGGAGGCCGCGCGCGCGAGGAGGCGGCGGCGCGAGGAGGCGGCGGCGCGGCGAGGAGGCGGCGCCGAGGATCGTCGGCCGGCGAGGCGGCGCGAGGAGGCCGAGTCGGCGAGGAGAGAGGCGGCGAGGAGAGACGCGCGGGAAGGCGAGAAGTTGGCGACCCCGGAGAGGTATAGACCCTTTAGCACCGGTCTGTGTTAATAACCGGTGCTAAAGACCCTTTAGCACCGGTTGTTAACAGAGACCGGTGCTAAAGGGTCCAAAAATTGGGTGCGGACCGAACCCACCTTTAGGACCGGTTGTTGTTACAGACCGGTCCTAAAGGTTTTTTTCCTTTTTTCTGTTTCCATTTTTCTTTTTCTTTTTGTTTCCTTTTTCTTTTTCCTGTTTCTTCTTTTATTTTTCTTTTTTCCTTTTTTCTGTTTCCTGTTTTCTTTTTCTTTTTGTTTCCTTTTTCTTTTTCGTGTTTCTTCTTTTATTTTTCTTTTTTCCTTTTTTCTGTTTCCTGTTTTCTTTTTCTTTTTGTTTCCTTTTTCTTTTTCCTGTTTCTTCTTGTATTTTTCTTTTTTGTTTCCCTTTTCTGTTTTCTTTTACATTTATTTACAAATTGTCAAAATGTCATTTTAACACTTAAAAAATAAAAATGATATTTATCAAAATGGTCAAATTTAGTGGAAACTGGTCAAATTTTTAATATTTATCAAAATGGTCAACACAATTACATAAAAGGTTTAATACATTATTACACATCACCAACAACACCCCCTATCTATTTTTCTTCTTGCCTTTCTTCTGATTGCGCCGTAACCATGGACTATCTTCATCATCTAACGGGATGCTTGGATCATCTTTGACTTTGAAGGGAGGAATTTCATCAAATTTATTGTAATCTTCTGACATGTCTGTCTTGTCCTCGACTCCCACGATGTTTCTTTTCCCTGAAAGAACTATGTGGCGCCTTGGCTCATCGTCTGATGTATTCGCTTCCTTATCTTTTCTTTTTCTCGGTCTGCTAGACATGTCCTTCACATAGAAAACCTGAGCCACATCATTGGCTAGGACGAATTGATCATTGCTGTACCCAAGATTCTTCTGATCCACTGTTGTCATTCCGTACTTCGGGTCTACCTTCACGCCTGACAGGTTGAACCATTTGCACCAGAACAAAGGGACCTTAAAGGAAGGTCCGTAGTCAAGTTCCCATATCTGCTCTATGTAACCATAGTATGTGACCCTTTGCCCGTTGTCGTCTTTTGCATCAAACCGGACGCCACTGTTTTGGTTGGTGCTCTTTTTATCTTGGTCTGCCGTGTAAAATGTGTTACCATTTATCTCGTACCCTTTAAAGGTCAATACAGTCGAAGATGGTTGCTTGGCCAACAAGTATAGCTCATCTTCAACAATGTTGTCATTAATGAGACGTCTTTGCAACCAACCGCCGAAAGTCTTCGCGTGTTCTTTAGCAATGAAATCTTCAGGTTGCTCCGGGTATTCCGAGTGTAAAATATCCTTGTGTTCCTGGATATATGGAGCCGCCAAGCTGGAATTAACTAGAACTGTGTAGTGTGCTTGAGTGAAAGATTGCTCGTCCATACATGTTGTTGATTTCTTTCCTCGCGTGCCTTTTCCACGCAGTCTCCCCTCATGGCGCGACTGAGGAACACCGATCGGGTTCAGGTCAGGAATAAATTCAACACAAAACTCAATGACCTCCTCTGTTCCATAGCCCTTGACCATGCATCCTTCTGGCCTAGCATGGTTTTTAACATAATTCTTCAAGACTCCCGTGAACCTCTCAAAGGGGAACATATTGTGTAAGAATACAGGACCGAGAACGGAAATCTCTTGGACTAGGTGAACTATGAGGTGCGTCATAATATTGAAGAAGGTTGGTGGGAACACCAACTCGAAGCTGACAAGACATTGGACCACGTCCTTCTGTAAACTTGGTAGAGTTGCTGGATCGATTGCCTTCTGAGAAATTGCGTTGAGGAATGCACATAGCTTCACAATGGGTACTCGCACGTTTTCTGGCAGAAGCCCCCTCAATGCAATCGGAAGTAACTGGGTCATGATCACGTGGCAGTCATGAGACTTTAGGTTTTGGAACTTTTTCTCTTCCAGGTTTAGTATTCCTTTTATGTTCGACGAGTAGCCAGACGGGACCTTGATACTGCTCAGGACTTGGAAAAAGATCTCCTTCTCTTCCTTGGTAAGAGCGTAGCTGGCAGGACCTTTGAAATTCTCTCGATTCATCAGGTCGTCTCGTTCGTGCATACGTTGGTGGTGCAGCCGTGCTTTTGGTGTATCTCTCGACTTCTTCCCATGCACGCCCAATAAGTTTAGCAGGTTCACGCAAATATTTTTCGTCATGTGCATCACGTCGATCGCAGAGCGAACCTCTAGGAATTTCCAATAGGGTAGTTCCCAGAATATAGATTTCTTCTTCCACATGGCTACGTGGTTGTCGGCGTCATTCGGAACAGATTGTGCGCCAGGACCCTTACCAAAGATTACTTTTATATCTTTGACCATGTCATATATATCAGTACCTTTAGGGAGGGTTGGCTTCCTCCGTGTACCTGCCTCGCCTTTGAAATGCTTTCCTTTCTTTCTTACGGGATGCCTGTCTGGAAGAAATCGACGATGCGCCGGGTACACATTCTTGCCTATATGTATACTTTCAGTCTCGCCTAAACAGTGTGTGCATGCGTTGTATCCCTTGTTTGACTGTCCTGAGATGTTACTAAGAGCGGGCCAATCATTGATGGTTACAAACAGCAACCCTCGTAGGTCAAATTCCTCCTATTTGTACTCGTCCCACACACGTACACCTTCGTCAGTCCATAACTCTAAAAGTTCATCAACCAGTGGCCTCAGGTACACATCAATGTTGTTGCCGGGTTGCGACGGGCCTGGGATAAGCACTGGCATCATAATGAACTTACGCTTCATGCATAACCAAGGAGGAAGGTTATAGATACATAGAGTCACGGGCCAGGTGCTATGACTGCTACTCTGCTCCCCAAACGGATTCAGGCCATCTGTACTTAGACCAAACCTTAAGTTTCTTGGGTCACGTGCAAAGTCCTCGTACTTATCGTCGATGTTTCTCCACTGCGACCCATCAGCGGGTTGTCTCAGCATATCGTCTTCCTTACGGTCTTCTTTGTGCCATCGCAGCAACTTGGCATGCTCTTTGTTTTGGAACAAACGCGTGGTATTATAGGAGCATGCCACATCACCTTGGCAGGAACCCTCTTCCTGGGGAGGTCGTCGCCCTCAACATCACCAGGGTCATCTCGCCTGATCTTATACCGAAATGCACCGCATACCGGGCAGGCATTTAAATTCTCGTGCTGACCGCGGTAGAGGATGCAGTCATTGATGCATGCATGTATCTTATGCACTTCCAATCCTAGAGGGCAGACAATCTTCTTTGCTTCGTACGTACTGCAGGGCAGCACGTTATCTCTTGGAAGCATCTTCTTCATTATTTTCAGCAGCTTTTCAAATCCCTTGTCAGATATTCCATTCTCTGCCTTCCATTGCAGCAATTCCAGGGTGGTGCCCAGCTTTTTCTGGCCATCTTCGCAATTTGGGTACAACAATTTTTTGTGATCTTCTAACATGCGCTCCAACTTCAACCTCTCGTTTTCACTTCCGCAGTTTATCTGTTCTTCACGAATGACCTGACGAAGATCATCATCAGACTCATCAACAATGTCCTCAAGTTCAGGCTCGTCTTCCCCCATTTCAGTATCACCGTGTTCATCGAACATAGGATAGTTATCATTATCCTCTTCTTCTTCATTGTCTTCCATTACAACCCCTCTTTCTCCGTGCTTGGTCCAACAAAAATAACTGGGCATGAAGCCTTCTTGCAACAGGTGGGTGTGTATGGTTCTTGAGTTAGGGAAATTCCTCTTATTCTGGCATTTTTTACATAGACAAAAAATAAATCCATTCTGCCTGTTTTTCTCAGCCACATTGAGAAAACTATGCATGCCATTAAGGAATTCGGGACGACGTCGATCACTGTACATCCATTGTCGGTTCATCTGCATTATATAAATTTATCAAAAACCATTATGCTAAATCATCATGACTAAATTAATTAATTAATACAAAAAGTTCATCGAACGTTAAAACCAAAGTAGCGTAGTGACCGTACATATATAGTTCTCATAAAAACACACACTGAAACCAACCATAAAAACTCTCTCTAATTAATGCCTTTAAAAACAACAACAAATGCGATCAAAATCGCAACAAAGGTAACAATTGACCTGACGGCATAATGATACCAAGCCTCTTTACTAATTGCATATTTTCTAATCTTTCTAATCTTCAGACGCATTGCGTACATCTCGCTCTTGTGACCATCGACGACACCGGCAAGAACCTTTTCCAAGGTCATCTTCTCTCTTTCAGTTTTTTCCAACCTTTCTTCAGTTTTTTTCAATCTTTCTTTCAGCCCAACATTTTCTTGTTCAATTAAGTGTAACTTCTCAACAATAGGGTCAATTGGCATTTCCGGTTCCACTACCTCCTAGATAAAAATATCTATGTCAAGTTGGTCGGCGTAATTAATTGTCATATAATCAGGAAATGAAAATATGTAGTTATAAAAGATAATATACCACATCCGAATCATAGACTGGACGAGGGCCAACGGGGACGGATATCAAAACCATGGCGCTATACATATAAAAAAAATCTTACACAATAAGAAAATTATATACAAGTAAATATGTAAATCATACAAATCAAAATTTGTTTTGGTAAATAAAAACAATAGGCTCACCAAGGTTGTGTCGGTGACGGGGCGATCGACAGCGGTGAGGAAGGGGACAAGGCGCGCGACACTAAAAAAAACCACAAATCATAATTAAATTTGAGCTCAAATTGCATATGTATACATAACAAATGATGAACTCTCTCTAGCTTAGGCATTTCATCAAACACCTAGCTAGCACAACAAAAATGAAATGAGCAAGAAAACGAGCAAAACTTGCAATACCGGAAGAGGGAATGTTGATGCTAACCGTAGGACCGATGGGTGCCAACAATCTTGACAAATGGTGGAGAAAAATGGGGATGGATTAGATCTCCCAAGAGGAAGGAGAGAGCAAAAATGGAGTTGAGCTCGAGCTAGAAAAAATGGAGCTAGAAAAAATGGGGTGGAATATAGGGGTGCTCGGGGAGGAAGGAGAGGAGGGCTTTAGGACCGGTTTGTGTCAAAAACCGGTGCTAAAGGTTCTGACAGCGGGGCCTCGCAGTTGCTGCAAAAATGAGAAAACCTTTAGCACCGGTTTGTGATACAAACCGGTTCTAAAGGGTCTGTCCACTGGGCCCCCCTCCCTGCAGCAAACGGTCCAAAAACCTTTAGGACCGGTTTGTGTTACAAACCGGTCCTAAAGGCCTTGCGGCCATTTGCTGCAGGGAGGGGGCCCAGCGGACAGACCCTTTAGAACCGGTTTATATCCAATCCGGGTCCAATGTGGTTGGCTCAATGCCCTGTTTTCTACTAGTGGTACCCTTGTAGATCGCACAGCAGAAGCGTTAGTGAACGCGGTTGATGTAGTGGAACGTCCTCACGTCCCTCGATCCGCCCCGCAAACCGTCCCACGATCCGTCCCACGATCTAGTGTCGAAAGGACGGCACCTCCGCGTTCAGCACACGTACAGCTCGACGATGATCTCGGCCTTCTTGATCCAGCAAGAGAGACAGAGAGGTAGATGAGTTCTCCGGCAGCGTGACGGTGCTCCGGAGGTTGGTGGTGATCTAATCTCGGCAGGGCTTCGCCCGAGCTCCGCAGAAACACGATCTAGAGGTAAAACCGTGGAGGTATGTGGTCGAGCTGCCCTTGAAAAGTTGTCTCAAATCAGCCCTAATTGCTCCATATATATAGGAGGAGGGAGGGGAGGCTTGCCTTGAGGCTCAAGGAGCCCCAAGGGCTGTGCACCAAGGGGAGGAGGAGTCCTCCTCCAATCCTAGTCCAAGTAGGATTGGAAAGTGGAGTCCTTCTCTCCTTTCCCACCTTTTTTTTCTTTTCTCTTTGATTTTCTATCCTTGGCGCATAGGGCCTTCTTGGGCTGTCCCACCAGCCCACCAAGGGCTGCTTCGCCACCCCCAAGGCCTATGGGCTTCCCCGGGGTTGGTTGCCCCCCGGTGAACACCCGGAACCCATTCGTCATTCCCGGTACATTCCCGGTAACTCTGAAAACCTACCGGTAATCAAATGAGGTCATCCTATATATCAATCTTCGTTTCCGGACCATTCCGGAAACCCTCGTGACGTACGTGATCTCATCCGGGACTCCGAACAACATTTGGTAACCAACCATATAACTCAAATACGCATAAAACAACGTCGAACCTTAAGTGTGCAGATCCTGTGGGTTCGAGAACTATGTAGACATGACCCGAGTGACTCCTCGGTCAATATCCAATAGCGGGACCTGGATACCCATATTGGATCCCACATATTCTACGAAGATCTTATCGTTTGAACCTCAGTACCAAGGATTCATATAATCTCGTATGTCATTCCCTTTGTCTTTCCCGAGATTCGATCGTCAGTATCCGCATACCTATTTCAATCTCGTTTACCGGCAAGTCTCTTTACTCGTTCCGTAATACAAGATCCCGCAACCTACACTAAGTCGCATTGCTTGCAAGGCTTGTGTGTGATGTTGTATTACCGAGTGGGCCCCGAGATACCTCTCCGTCACACGGAGTGACAAATCCCAGTCTCGATCCATACTAACTCAATGAACACCTTCGGAGATACCTGTAGAGCATCTTTATAGTCACCCAGTTACATTGCGACGTTTGATACACACAAAGCATTCCTCCGGTGTCAGTGAGTTATATGATCTCATGGTCATAGGAACAAATACTAGACACGCAGAAAACAGTAGCAATAAAATGACACGACCAACATGTTACGTCTATTAGTTTGGGTCTAGTCCATCACGTGATTCTCCTAATGACGTGATCGAGTTATCAAGCAACAACACCTTGTATATAATCAGAAGACCCTGACTATCTTTGATCAACTGGCTAGCCAACTAGAGGCTTGCTAGGGACAGTGTTTTGTCTATGTATCCACACATGTATATAAGTCTTCATTCAATACAATTATAGCATGGATAATAAACGATTATCTTGATACAGGAATTATAATAATAACTACATTTATTATTGCCTCTAGGGCATAATTCCAACATGACCCGCTTCCAGCTGATTCAACAAATATATGGTAGGTTCTTCACAAAAAAAATCATTTTCATGTATTCGACGGTATCTGTCTTTTTTACATGTATTTTAGATAATTTAATTTTTATTCGGCTTGTAAAACTATGCTTAATTTATTTGGTTGTAAAAATTATACTTTATTTGATTATGAAACTATGCTATTTTTTTTATATGTTTGCTTGTAAAATAATGCAAAATGTGTGCATATATGTTGAAAAAGGATTTTACGACCAACTATATGGTCATAACACCTTCAAAGTGTTACTGCGTTTTGATTGGTCCATGCGCATCTCACGCGGATCATGCATCAAAGACCCTTGGATGATTCTGGATCCAACGGTAGCCCTTACGTCCCTAGCCGAACCCCTAGTGTTGCCCTCTGGACATTTTCAATCCGCCCCCCCGCCTCCTTTCTCCCTCGCCTCCCTTATTCCTCCTGGATCTCTTCTCCTTCATCTCTCTCTCGCTCGTCTCTCCCTCCCTCCCGAAACCCTCGCCGCCTCCGCCGCCGCCGCTCAATTCCGGCTTATTCCGGCTGGCCTCGACGGTGCCAACCACAGATCCGAGCCCCCCGCCTTTACTCTTCCCTTCCCTCCAGCCATATCCACAATGCCATCGTCTTCAATCGGCTCGAGGGGATCAAGGACAAGGCAACCCCCTCCCCTCCCCTCGTGCGGATCCATCAATTAGATAGAGGATGAAAACTGAGTATATTCATTCATCCGCACTGAGTGCAATATGTAGTACATGAGATAAGGTTAGTTACAACCGAAACTAGAGAGAGGGAGAGGATCAGGACGTGGAGCTGGTCGTGGCCGCGCATGCAGCAGGAGGCGCTGGCTCTCCCGATCGCGCAGGAGGCTCCTGCCGTGGCGCTGACGATAGACATGATCGTGGTGAGGAAACGGTCTTCCAACACCCACCCGCAGTCGAAACGTGGTGCTCGCCGACGTTGAGACTGGTCCGGAAGTCGTTGAACACAGATGTAGGCAATCCTTTGGTGAAGATGTCCGCGAATTGGGATGTCGTCGGGACGTGGAGGACGCGCACCTCGCCGAGGGAGACGCGCTCCCGGACGAAGTGGAGGTCAATCTCGATATGCTTGGTGCGTTGATGCTGGACGGGGTTGCCAGACATGTACATGGCGCTGACGTTGTCGCAGTAGACGACGGTGGCGCGCGGTGGGGGGCGACGAAGCTCGCCGAGGAGTTGGCGAAGCCAACTCGACTCAGCGACGGCGTTGGCGAGCCCTCGGTATTCGGCCTCGGGACTGGACCGACACACGGTGTTCTGGCGTTTCGAAGACCAGCTGACGAGGTTGGCGCCAAGGAAGACAGCGAAGCCCGAGGTGGACTTGCGCGTGTCGGGGCAGCCAGCCCAGTCGGCATCCGAGTACGCCGTGAGGTCGCCGGAGGTGGAGCGATGGAAGTGGAGACCCAGGTGAGCAGTGCCACGAATGTAGCGGAGGACACGCTTCACCAGCTGGTAGTGACTGTCGCGAGGGTCATGCATGAAGAGGCAGCATTGTTGCACGGCATAGGAGATATCGGTTCTGGTGAGGATGAGGTACTGGAGAGCCCCGGCCAAGCTCCGGTAGAGAGAGGGGTCGTGGAAGGCAGGACCATCGGTGGCGGAGAGCTTGGCAGTGGTGTCGATGGGTGTAGACACAGGTTTGCAGTTAAGCATTCCTGCGCGATCAAGAATCTCGAGGGCATACTGTTCTTGGGAGAGGTGGAGACCGGAGGTGGAATGATGAACGTTGATGCCCAGGAAGTGGTGGAGAGGCCCCAAGTCGGTCATGGCAAACTCGCTATGGAGGGAGGCGATGATCGAGCGAAGGAAAGCAGATGTGCTGGCGGTAAGGATAATGTCGTCGACGTAGAGGAGAAGGTAGGCAGTGTCGGAGCTGCGGTGGATGGAGAAGAGCGAGGAGTCGGCCTTGGAGGCGAGGAAGCGAAGGGACTCCAAGAAGGTGGTAAACCGCCGGAACCAGGCGCGGGGTGCCTGTTTCAACCCGTAGAGCGACCGATGAAGACGGCACACGTCCCCAGGTCGCGTGGAGTCAACGAAGCCGGAGGGCTGCGTGCTGTACACCGTCTCGGCGAGATGGCCGTGAAGAAACGCGTTCTTGACGTCGAGTTGGTGAACAGGCCACGAGCTGCCAGTGGCGAGGCTGAGGACGACTCGGATCGTGGCGGGTTTGACCAGGGGACTAAAAGTCTCACCGTAGTCAACCCCGGCCTGCTGAGTGAAGCCGCGAAGCACCCACCGCGCCTTGTAGCGAGCCAGCGTACCGTCGGGGTTGAACTTGTGCCGAAAGATCCATTTGCCGGTCACCACATTCGCACCTGCAGGACGGGAAACCAACGACCAAGTGTCATTCTGCAACAATGCATTATACTCATCTAGCATGGCGTTGGCCCAGTTCGGATCCCGAAGGGCGGCACGGTAAGAGGAGGGAATAGGGCTAATGGCGGAGGACACGGAGAGAGAGAGAGGTGTTGCTTGGGCAGGAAGTAGCCGGACTTCCCACGCGTGCGCATGGGGTGCTGGTTGGTGGTGGGAGGGACGCGCACAGCGCGGGGAGGTAGTGGTAGTGGTGGAGGTATGGGGTCAGGTGGGTTGGGTTGAACTGCGCCAGGAGGTGACGCGGCGGGTGGGGTGGTTACGGGTGGAGCGGCCGACGCGGGGGGGCTGCATGGGGGTGTAGCGCTGCATGGGGGTGTAGCGCGAGGCGGCGGAGTGCCGTGCGGGGGAAGGGACATAGGAGGGCCACGCGCGGGGGAAGGTTGGGTGGTTGCCGTGCATGCAGGGCGACCGGTGGGTGGAGGCGTTGCATGGCGCATGCAGGGTGGGCGTCGTGGAGCGGGGCACGTAGGGAGCGGATGCGTGAGGAGGGACGGCGGCGTCGGAGCTGTAGGTGCTGCTGGCGGTGGCCGTGGTGGAGGCTCGATGAAAGGGAAGCTGTACTCGTCGAACGTGATGTGGCGAGAAAGGTAGACGTGACGAGTGCGAAGGTCTAGGCACCGTTAGCCCTTGTGCTCGAGGGGGTAGCCAAGAAGCGCGCAGGGGGTAGACCGGGGAGCGAGTTTGTGGGGCGTGAGTGGGGTGAGGTTGGGGAAGCAGAGGCAACCGAAGACGCGGAGGTGGTCGTAGGTTGGGTGGGAGCCGTGGAGGAGGTAGTAGGGTGTGTTGTTGTTGACGGCGGAGGAGGGGCGCCGGTTAATGAGATGGTTGGCGGTGTGGAGAGCTTCAACCCAAAACTCGGGCGGCATGTGGGCATGAACGAGTAAGATGCGCAGAACGTCATTCGTGGTGCGGAGAAGGCGTTCGGCCTTGCCGTTCTGAGGGGAGGTATGTGGGCAGGAGAGTCGGAGGATAACACCGTTGCGAGAGAGGTGGTCACGTAGGGGAAAGGAGAGAAACTCGCCACCATTGTCACACTGCACACATTTAAGAGAGAGATGATATTGTGTATGGACATAAGAGAAGAACCATAAGAGAGTAGAGGCGGTGTCAGACTTGTTACGTAGCGGGAAAACCCAAGAGTAATGTGTGAAGTCATCGAGCATGACGAGGTAATATTGGAAACCAGAAAAACTGCAAACGGGTGATGTCCATAAATCACAATGTATAATTTGAAAGGGAGCAGTGGTGCGAGAGGTGGAGGAGGGGAATGGTAATCGTGGTTGCTTGCCAAGCTTACAAGATACACAAACAGAGGAACCTTGTATGTTATTACACGAGTCTAAAAAGTTGTGAGCTAAAATGGAAAGGGAGGCACGACTAGGGTGGCCCAGCCGGAGATGCCAGAGGTCACCGGAGCGCGAGACGGAGAGAGCCAGGGGGGCGCCAGTGGTTGGGAGGAACGGATAGAGATCGCCGGTGCTACTGGAGCGCATGAGGACCTTCCCCGTTACCATGTCCTTCACAGAAAAACCAAACGGGTCAAAAGAGAGAATGCACCAATTATCAATAGTAAAGCGACGAACGGAGATGAGATTCTTAACAATGGCAGGGAGACTAAGATGTTGTTGAGGGTAAAGGGAGGGAGTTTGGTAGAGCCGGTGGCAACAACGGGAATGGACGAGCCGTTACCAACGGTGATGCTAGGAGTATAAGGCACCGAGGAGGAAAGATTGGTGAGGTTACCGGAGGAGCTGGCGACGTGGGAGGTGGTACCGGTGTCCATGAACCAGTCGGAGCTGGTCGGCGGAGGCTGCATCTGGAGGTTGGCGAAGTGCGTCATCAGCGCCTGCTGCTGGTCCCACGTCGGTGCAGTCGGCGGCGGCCCGGGCGCCATGGGATAGGCCTGGTGGGGAGCGGGAGGGTGAGGCCCGAGGACACCAGCCGAGTTGGCTGGCGCCCACGGGGTACGCCACTGCTGGGGCGAGGGAGCAGGTGAACCTCAGGGGGCGAAGTAGCCCAGCCACGGCTGCTGGGTGCTGTTGCCGCGCCCGCCAGTGGAGCCAGAGGGGGCGCTGGGGGAGCCGCGACCACGGCCACGGCCACGGCCGCGCCCGCCACGCTGGCGATCGCCGGAGAGGGGCGCCTAGCCTTTGTCCTGCGGGGAAGACGGCGGGGCATCGGTGGAGGACGAGCCGCCCGAGGAGCTGCCGACGGTGAGGGCGGAGGCGCCAGCGACGCGTTCGCGCTCGAGGACGCCGATCTCTTCCAGCAGGAGACGGGAGCGAGCCTGCACGAAGGTCGGAAACGGCTGCTGCATGGGAAGAAGGGTGGCCATGACGTGAAAGCGCCGGTTGAGACCGCGGACGAGCTGGAGTGTGAGGGAGCGGTCGGAGACGGGCTCGCCCACGTCGGCCATGGCGTTGGCCAGTTGCTGCAGACGACGGCAGTACTGGGCCACCGGCATGTCGCCCTGCACGGTGGCACGGAACTCGGCGCCGATGTGGATGGCACGACCGGCGGCGTTGTCGCGGAAGAAGACCTCCAGTTGGCTCCAGAGGTGGTACGCCGTGCTCTCCGGCGACTGGATGATGTCGTAGAGCTCGTCGGAGATGGTGCCGTAGATCCAAAGGACGATCGTGATGTCGTCGTTGCGCCAGCCCGGGTCCTCGTGAAGGGGTTCGGTCTCCTCGAGGACGTGTTCCTCGACGTGGAACTTGCAGAGAACGAACCAGAAGAGATGGCGCCACTTGGAGTAGTTGTCGTGCAGGCTGAGTTTGAACGGGATGTAGGAGGTGATGTTAGTGTGGTGCATGGCGGGATGGGGGGCGGGCTGGTGCGGTGGTGTTTGCTGGGCGAGGGCGAGAGCGTTGCGGGGGATGCGGGCGAGGCGTAGCGGCGGGACAGCAGGAGCGGCACCGCGTTGGAGAACGCGGGCGTTGGGAGAGGCTGGCAGCGGCGCGACGGGGTCGACAGCCGGTGCGGGCTGGGGTCCGGGGGCGACGTGTGGCAGGACGAAGGGGGCGTCAGCGTCACCGGAGGAGAGAGTGCGACGGAGCGGACGTCGGTAGCTCATGGCGGAAGCAGAGAGGAACGAGCGACGTCGGTGTCTGATACCAAGATAGAGGACGAAAACTGAGTATATTCATTCATCCGCGCTGAGTGCAATATATAGTACATGAGATAAGATTAGTTACAACTGAAACTAGAGAGAGGGAGAGGATCAGGACGTGGAGCTGGTCGTGGCCGCGCATGCAGGAGGAGGCGCTGGTTCTCCCGATCGCGCAGGAGGCTCCTGCCGTGGCGCTGACGATAGACCTGATCGTGGTGAGGAAACGGTCTTCCAACACAATCTCATCCCCCGCCTAACCCTAGAATCTTCCAGAATCAGCGGGAAGCAGGGAGGGCGAGGCGCGCGCCGCGCTTCTGGAACTGTCATTCTAATGCTCATCCGCGGCGGTTAGGTCCGTCACTCCGGGTGTTTGTTTTTTTCCCTCAAACCGATGGATGCGGGTCAGGTGTCCATGAGATTCTCGGAGCATGTTTCTCGAGACCTAGGCCGAATTTCCGCAATGTCGCTGGTGTCTGCTTCGATTTGGTCCTCCTGACTGTCGTTTGCCTCGTTTTTTTGGGGTGGTTGTGGGGAGTAGGTTCCCGATTCGATCTCTCTGCCTCGTTTCGAGATGGTTGAGTAGTTCGGCTCTCCGGGGTGTTCGTTTGCCCTCCTTTGCGGCTAATTGCTGATTCCACTACTACCATTCACCATTTCTGGGAGTTTATTCGGTCCATTTCCGCATACAAATCTGCACAATCTCTTGTGCTTTTACTGTTACCCTTATTCAGCAGTTATTTAGGCAGGTTTCGTTGTGGTTTTGGTCCTTCGGTATGGTGTGAAGGACTGGCATTGCACAGCAGCAGTGGTGGTTTTAGTTTGTTGCTTGTATTTGTTTTAGTTCCTTGTTCAGATTCGTTTCGATTTGCGCATATCGTTTCTGTTGCTAGCTCCAGGAGTTAGGGAGGTAACGCTTCTCCTTACCGACCCTGATCGTTTTGTTCCCCTTTTCGTAGGATGTATCCCTGCGGATTATGAATTTCATGAAGCGCTTGAAGAATATTTGGTTTCTGAAAAATGTTGTAACCTCAAATGCGTGCCATCATGGTTCATTCTATTTGATATCATTTACTTTGCTATTACCTACCATAAAGACGATCTATACTCCATTGTTTACAGAGATAACCTAGTAAGAAAATAACACAGCATCTCAGACTCAACTGACCATTGCTATGTTCTATTGCATGGTTCTGTAAGTAGCATCTAAGATGAATCACACAATGCATTTGACTTGGCACTGTGTAATGTAATCTATTACAGAGATGAATCTTATGCGGTTTTGCTGCTCGTAGACGCGCTAGATCTGTTGCTGCTTGGTTCGTCCCACCCGCTTATTCCTGGAGACGACTTTCTGCTGACGTCAGCAGATAAGCTCGTCGGCTGAGCTATCTGTGGTAGCTAAGGCTGCTGACCCGCCGTGTTAAGCGTGGATCTATCGCTCCGGCGTGGTTGACGGTGATATGTTTTGTCTGTTGTTCTGTTAGCATTTTTCGCCATTTTTGCGGCTTGGTTCATCTAGGATCTGTTTCATCTCCTCTTCCTTCGTCATTAGCTGATGCGGTTCCTTGCTTGGTTTCTTGAGGTTTTGCAGCGTGGATCCGTTCACCAAGAAGCAGTGGTATGACATCAAGGCGCCGCTGCTCTTCACCAGCCGCCACGTTTGCAAGACCCTCGTGTCCAGGACACAGGGTACCAAGGTATGCTCTCCTCGCCCTTGCATCTGTGATTGCGGTGTTTGTGCTTGCATTGATAAATTCTATCACAAGGATTAGCTGTTTAGTAGTTTGTCTGCCCACATATACGCGACTGTGATCTATCGAGTACTATTGCAAGGAAGCGGATTCACCCATGTGCCTGTGTTAAGCGCTGAAGGACGTTATAAACTAGCACTCATGCAATTGCTATTAAACTGATAATTGATGTTACTTCAGATTTACTATTTTCTCTCACAAATGATCTCAGTGTTGTAATTTATCAAGCAGTCCATGTATGTATGAAACGAAATCATGCATCTTGTTTCACACTTGGCACAATTTATGTGTAGTTATAGTTATAGCCTACTCGTTTTAATGCTAGCACCAGTCTGTTGATTAGAATCAGTAGCTTAGCACACGTGTTCTTACTCGTTTGTGTATGGACTAACCGATTCTTGCTAAGTGTGTGTCTATGTCGTAACTCTTTTTATCATAATAATACATGGGGATACATATGTGTAGTGTGGACATCCTGAAACTAAAACATTCATTTAGCAACTTGTTTAATGCTTGCTTTTGTAGAGATTATGACAGTATTAGCTCACTGAATAATATCTCGAATAGAACATGAGTTACGCTGCATTATTTGGTCCCTAAATTAATACAGAACAAATAAGGATTTGAATTTATGCTGGTACTGATGAATATTTCTTCTACATATCTTATACCAAAATTAGTTGGATCATTAGTTCCGTTTTCTACCCGATTGTAGTTTTCGTTCATTCTGTTTTCTACCTGATTGTAGTTTTCATTAATTTTAAAATGTGTTTGTGATTGCAGATGCCATATTTCTAGCCAAGGGAGAACAACTAGACTCTTAATGGTTACATGGATGAAAAATGGGATGTCAGGTTCGATATGTGACCGACCATGAACCTGTTTACTTGGATCCATCATTGTCTAATGTTTGATGTTGTGTACATCTTATTCTTATTTTTTTGCACAGGTGAAGTACAAAGCCAAGTATGAAGCTATGAAGCGTATTAACAAAGAGTAGCATATGTATTGTAATAGTAGGTAGTAGTAGGCATATCTGGGTTGTGGTGTAGTATAAAGATTGTAATAGACAAATTTACTGTTGGTTTGAGCGAATTTCATTTGCTCCCTAGCCTGTTTGACATATTGATTGTGAATGTGATTTGAATACCTATGAAATGACAACTTGACAAGGGGGACCATGTTATGATATTTATTTAACAAAATGTGAAATTTCTGATGGACTAATTTCGAGATCAGTATGACATGTGGGACCAGTACAAAAATAAAATGTCCAAAAAAGAAAATCAATAGAAAGTAAAAGGCCACAACCCAAAATAAAAAGGTTGAAATGTTGGGGATTATTGGGCCAGGCCCATGCAGCTAAGCCAAATAAAGAGAAAAAAACATTAAATGGGCTGGATTAATGGGCTCGGCCCATTTAAAACACCGAATTGGACCGGGCTGATTCTATGCCATGTTAGCTTGCCATGTCAGATCCGACGTGGCGTGGGCAGATTGCTAGTGACCAAAATAATTTCAATGCTTTCGTTTGGTCGTAAAATCCTACGACCAATCCAGCAAAAAGGTCGTTATAGTTCATTAGAGACCCCCAGCTTTTGACCGTTTGTTTTTGGTCGTAAAAAGGTCGCAAATGGAAATCAATGATCATTCGGTGACCAATATTGAAGGTCGTTAGTTGACATATTTATTGTAGTGGCTTGCTGGCCTAGAGTCTCCATCGGTTGACTTGGTCACCTCCCCGGCAAGGAGGGCTTGCCGGGGGCCTTGAACACTTTCCCGGCAAGGAGGGCTTGCTGAGGGCCTCGCCAGTCTGTGGAGCCTTCCCGGCAAAGGAAACTTGCCGGGGTCTTGCTATTCTTCGGGTAGTCTTCCCGGCAAAGCGGGCTTGCCGGGGCCTTGGGAATCTTCCCGGCAAGTAGGGCTTGACGGGGCCTTGCGTGTGGAGACCTTGTATCTCACACCCCACTCATTGAGGGGAGGGCGTGGCCTTGGTGGGTCTTGGATTGCCTTGCTGCTGCTCGTCCCGGTACACTGCTGTCAGGGGCGTCGTCGATGCCCCTGCACAAGTCTGGGGCACAAGGGACCCCAATCTCTAGTGCACCGACAGGTCATCACCCTCCAAGCAAACACGGCGCTCCTTAACAAAAGTTGACTCATATCTAGTCACTTTATCATAATTATTCAGAGAAGTAAACAAAGATTCAATGGGAGAAGTACCAATCACTTTATGGTCTTCATCATGATTACGGTAAAAACCGGGTGGAAGAGCCTTTTCTAGGAATTCTCGCTTAGCTCACAATTTAGAGGTCGTCTCTTTACACTCATTGATTGACACTTGGATAGATTTAATATTCTCATTAAAATCATGCTTAGGAGGCAAAGTTTTACTTTTAAGAGTCTCTACATCAAGAGCAATTCTATCCACATTCTTAGCCAAAGTATCGACAATAGGCAATTTTTCCTCTACCATAGTATTGAATTTTTTTGAGAATTAATGAACTCATTAATTGTGTTCTAAATATCAGAGGGTATCATATTATAATTTGTAGAATAACTTTGATATGAATTGCCATAAGAATTTCCATAGTTGTTGGAAGAATTACCGGGATACTGAAGGATTGAAATTACCTCTATAAGCATTGTTGTTAAAATTATTTCTAGAGACAAAGTTCACATAAATAGCATCATTATTTTGTTCAATCAAGGTAGACAAAGACATATAATTTGGATCAACATGAGTATTTTTATTAGCAACCATAAGAGCAACCACTTTTCCACTCAAAGTAGCGATTTCCTCAACAGAATTTACCTTCTTACGTGTTGGAGCTCGTTCGGTATGCCATTGAGAATAATTGACCATGATGTTGTCCAGAAGTTTGGTGGCCTATCCTAATCATCAATTTCATTCTCTCCCAATCTTGCAAAACATGTTCATGTTCTTTTTGTTTAAAATTCATTATTTGATTTCTTAGGGAGATGACCTTGGCAGGAGGAAAATACTTGGAAATGAAAGCATCTTTACACTTATACCATATTCCAATACTATTAGATGGCAAAGATGAAAACCAAGCTTTTCCTTTATCTCTAAGAGGACAAGGAAATAATTTTAATTTCAAAATATCATTGTCCAGGTCCTTTTTATTTTGCATATCACAAAGTTCCACAAAAGTATTGAGATGTGAAGCGGGATCCTCATTAGGACTTCCCGAAAATTGATCTTCCATGAAAATGTTTAGCAATGAAGCATTAATATCAAAAGCATCCACACTAGTGGAGGGTGGTATAGGAGTACTAATAAAATCATTATTATTAGTATTTGAAGAGTCACACAACTTAGTAGTATCTTGAGACATGGTGATTAAGTGAGCAGGGTGACAAGTGTAACAAGCAAACTAGAGAGCGAAGTGACAAGCTAAACAAGCAAAGGTAAATATTTTTGTATTTTTATTTTTTATGAGACAAACTAAATATACCAGAAAATAAAAAGATAAACAAGTGAATGAAATTTTGTGTCGATTTACTTGATAGTTGGTGATGATATGCACCGGCAACGGCGCCAGAAATCCTTCCTGATACTTGTGATCTGTGTTGGGTTTTCTGTGAAGAGGAATGAGTTATTGCAGCACAATGCGAGTAGTTATTTCCCTCACTTATGAAACCAAGGTCTATCAAACCCATAGGAATATCAACCACAAGCGTCTTTAGCGGCTGCACACAAAATAATAAATAGCTTGCACCCAACGCGGGCAAGAGGGTTGTCAATCCCCTTGGTCTCGTTATTTGCAAGGAAATGAGGTATAATTTTAAAATGTAAAATAAAATAAAATAAGCAAGGTATTAGATGTTTTAGCAATATATTGTAAATAGACCCGGGGGCATATCTTTGCCTAATGGCATCTCTCATGAAAATAACACACGGAAGGTAAGCAAATTACTGTTGGGCAATTGATAGAAGAGTGAATAGTTATGGGATTTTCATGACAATGATCATTTAAATATAGGCATAACGTCCATAAAAAAATAGGGCGACTCCTGCCTCCACCTATTACTATTAATTCACCTGAAGAGCGCTTCTATGCTTGCCTCTCTGCATATTAAGTTCATGACAAACAAAGTAATGCTTGGAATAAGATGACTATCGTTTTACCCTTAGTAGCAACAACACAAAGATGCAACTTGTCCCCTTCTGTAAGTGAGACATACAAACTCGCTAGGTTGAATCTACTACAACCCACCTCTCTCACCAGAGAAATACCAATCTAGTTGGCCAAACTCTTTCAATAGATCAGAGTGAATTATGAAGCTATAATAATCATGCACATAAGAATCATATTATATATCAGAGGAGACTCAAATATTTATCATGAATAATCTAAACATAAACCCACAATTCATCAGATCCCAATAAATGCACCGTACATAAGAGTTACATCATATGGATCAAAGCGAAGATGCGATGATCATTGTATTGAAGATCAAAGAGAGAGAGAGAGAGATTGCCATCTAGGTACCGCTATGGACCCGTAGGTTTCTGGTGAGATACTCACACATCATCATGAGGGAAGCAAGGTTGATGAAAAAGCCCTCCATTATCGATCCCTCTCCGGTAGAGTGCCGGAACGGAGCTCTAGATGGCCTCTCATTAGAACAAAGACTGAGGTGGCATAAAAAGTGTTTCGGGACCTCCCTCGATATTTTTAGGGTAGATGAGAATTTATAGGCTAGAGAACGGAGTCGGGAGAGCCACGAGGGAGCCACAAGCCATCAGGGCGCTCCCCAGGTCGCACCCTGTTGTCTTGGGGGGCTGATGCACCCTATCATCTCCTTATGATGCTCCATGGTCTTATTTTGGTCCAGAAAAAATTCACAAAAAGTTTCAGGTCAGTTGGACTTCATTTGATACTGAAACTTGAGAAGTGGAAAAACACGCAGAAAACAACAACTTGCACTTCATCAATAGGTTAGTGCTCAAAACTAATATAAATTTGTAGATGAGTACATAATTAGTGTTCTAAAATGATAACCTAATAGCATGGAACAATCAAAAATTATAGACACATTGGATACATATCACCCCACCATGATCTCACTGCCCGCCTTCGCTAGCCTCCCCACCGCGATCTTGTCGCCCGCCTTCCGCCCCACCGCGATCTCATCTCCATCTCACCGCCCATACCTTCCTCCCCATGGCGATCTCGCCATCATCTCTCCGCCAACCTTCCTCAAAAAATCTAGTATAACACCGAGCCATCCCGTGGTCCCGTTGCGGTCTTCAATCCATCACCCGTCGAGCGTGTGTGCATCGTCGGCAACTGATACGTCTCAAACGTATCGACTTCTCCAAACAGTTTTGCTATTGTTTTGGCTTCATTCTTGCATGATTTGAACGAAACTAACCCGGACTGGCGCTATTTTCAGCACAACTGCGTGTATGGTTTTCATGTGTGTAGGAAAATGGATTATTAGGTGTCCCGGAAAATTCCAATAAAAAAAAGATAAAATACACGCACCAGAAGGAACAATTGACCAGAAGATGGGCCAGAGGGGGGTCCCCAGGCCACCATGCGACCTGGTGGCGCTGCCTGCCCCCTGGTCGCGCACGGAGGACGCCTGGGTGGGCCCCACCTGCTCTGGTGCCCTACATTGGCTCCTATTTTTACCCGAGACGGAGAAGTGCTAGAATAGAAGTCGTTTTGCTAGTTCTCGACGCGGAGACGCCGCCACCCTCGGTTCTTCTCTGGGCGAGCTAATCTGGAGGCTGCCTTGGCCTCCGGAGAGGGGAAATTGTCGCCATCGTCATCACCATCGCCACTCCATCACCCTTCCATGACTTCCCCTTTCATGTGTGAGTAATTCCCTGCTGGAGGCGAAGGGGGTGGTAGGGATTGGATGAGTTAGATCATGTAATAGTTCGTCAGATTGTTGGGGGCATGTTGCCTATATGTACTATGGTGTTTATCATCTTTGCTACCACGTGTTACTCTTAATGCTTGTCACTTTGGGCCCGAGTGCCATGATTTCAGATGTGAATACCTTATGTTTTCATGAATATATTTGTGTTCTTGATTCTATCTATGAGTAGTATGCACCTATTATAGTCTCGAACCGGCGATCCCAATGGTGATAGCTTGGGACACCAAAGGGATAGACTATAATTTGAGGATTCCATGTATCCATTGATTGTTAATGCTTTGTTACGGTGCTCTTTGACAGGAGCACCTTAATCTCCATAAGTTCCTTTTGGCCCCGTTGGTAGCGGGATGGTAGGACAAAAGATGTTGTGCAAGATCTTATTGCAAGCGCGCACAAGTACCTTGGGATACATGCCTACTGTTTGATATTTGCCTAGATGATCATTACTTGTCTATGTGACTTGCCCCAAGTTAAAATACATGATATGTCTCATCCATGACCAACCATCCATCTCCCTAGCCTACAGTGCTTTTGATCTTGCTCGTTACAAGTTGCTTTGCTTTTGCTATTTTACTTTCGTTGCTTTGCCACCATTATTTCCGTTGCCACCATCACTTCCATATCACGTTGCTACTAATATTTCGTTGGTAAGCAAGTATATTTTAGGTGCGGTTGAATTGATAACTCAATTGTTAAAGCTTATAAATATTCTTTGGCTCCCCTTGTGTCGAATCAATGAATTGGGTTATCTTACCCGCGAAGACTGTTGCAATCCCCTACACTTGTGGGTTATCAAGACTATTTTCTGGCGCCATTGCCGGGGAGCATAGCTTTATTTACAAGTCTACTCGGAGTTATTTTTCTTTCTGTGATTTATCTGCTATGGGTAAGAAAGGATACCCCAATGTTCCGATTTTACCATCCACTACAAGAAAAGGTACCGTTCTTAGCACTAGTGCTACGCTCGATTCACCTTCTGTTATGAGTAAGTTTGCTTCACCACCACCACATGCTGCTCCTACCGAGTCCGTCACTATGTCTGCTACTTTTGATGATGCTTCTGCTACTCTTGATGAGACTGGTTTACTTGGTTATTTTATTGAGTCTCAGACTGCTAAGGCTGCAAAGCAGTCTGGAATTGAAATTCCTGTCACACGCTACCCCACTGGTAGATCTTTTGGTTACCCGAGACTTGAGTGGTCTCAAGGAAAGAATTATTGATGATGATTATATTGAACTTGATGATGATTTATGCAAGGAGCTTACAGAGTGTGCTGACTCTGACCCTGCTGCTATTAAGAAGCTGCTTGAAAAGCATTCTATGAAGAACAAATTTAGTCCTGATCCTGCTTCATCTCCTATTTGCATTGAGTATGTTGATTTTGATTTCTCTGTCGATCTTTCACTTATATCCATAGTTGAAGCTGACCCCTTTTATGGCAGACAAAATGACGACGGTATTGCAGGGAGAGAAACTATTATGTTGGGTGGCTTATTCACTACACATGACAAGAAGAGAAATTATTATGTTACTAAGCTACTTCCTTTCTCTTTGAAGGGAGATGCTAAAGCATGGTATGATGCACTACCATGTGTTTCCATTAAGAGTCCTCAAGATTTAGCTCAATCTTTTGTTGCTAAATATTTTCCTGTTGATAAGCAACATGCTGCTTTACAAAGAATATATAACTTTAAACAATTGCAGGATGAGGACATCCCTAAAGCTTGGGGGAGGTATTGCACTTTACTCAAGGCTAGACCGGAACATGGAGTACCTAAGAATGAATTGCTTGATATATTTTATGCTGGTCTAACCGATGAATCTAGAACCTATCTGGATAGTTGCGCTCATTTTGTTTTCCGAGAAAGAACACCGGACGATGTTGAAGAACTAATGGGAAAGATAGCTAAGAATCATGATGATTGGTCCATTCCTAAACCACCTCCACCACCAAAGAAGAGGGGTATGCTTTTCTTGAGCCCAAAGTTATGCAAGAAGCCAAGAAGTCTATTAAAGAGAGAGGTATTAAAGCTAAAGATGTGAAGAATCTACCTCCTATTGAGAAATTATGTGAGCCTTCCACTCACCCGCCTATGATAGAGGTACACTCTCTTTTAGAATTCAATGCAAGTGACATCCCTCATGGTAAGCCCCCTAATCAATGTCCAGATGAGCTTGATAATTTCATTGTCAAGCAAAGTCACTTTAATGAGAGGATTCAAAGCCAATTGCATGATAATTCCCTTGCTATCAAAAGTTTGCTCGATGTTTTAAGTAGAACTGTTAATGATGTTAAAGGTCTTGTTAAGCATTTTCACATGGTTCAAACTCAGCTTGAACAAATTTCTAATGTGCAAAAAGATTTTCTTGCAAACAATGCCAAACAAGTTGATACACAGGCATATGGTATAAAGACCCGAGGTGGTACACACACCCAGGACCCCCTCGATCTGGAGGGGTATCCAAAGAGGATCGAGCAAGATTCTCAATTGTAGGAAGACGACGTTGTCAGCTCCCCGAAGAAGAAGGAGAAGAAGAAACACAAGGAAGCTGACAACTCCAATGATCCCATAATTGATGAAGAACCTATTGTTGACCCTAATAGTATATCTACTTCTGATGCTGAGACTGAAGATGGTGCTGAACCTGATAAAGATAATGAAAAGAATGATCCTCCTGAAGTACAAGAAGAAGAAGCACCCGACAAGCGCAAGAGATATACTAGAGAAGACTTTGTTGCAAGAAGACATGGGAAGGAAAGAGAACCATGGGTACAGAAATCAATGCCTTTCCCAGGTAAGTCTTTCAAAACCAAAGAAGAAGAGCATTACAATAGATTTTGTAAATGGATGAAACCTCTTTTTCTTCAAACTCCTTTGACTGATGCTATTAAGTTGCCTCCGTACTCGAGGTATATGAAAGATATTGTTACTAATAAAAGAAAAGTTCCTAACGAGGCAATATCTACTACGCTTCCTAATTACTCTTTCAGTGTGTAAGATTCCTGAGAAGCTTGGTGATCCACGTATACCCACCATTCCATGCTCCATAAAAAAATAATTATGTGAGAACTGCTTTATGTGATCTTGGTGCAGGAGTGAGTGTTATTCCTTTCTCCCTTTACAAAAGGCTTTGTCTACATAAACTAATCCCTACAGATATCTCTCTTCAAATGGCTGATAAGTCAACAGCCGTTCCTGTTGGTATTTGTGAGGATGTTCCTGTTGAAGTTGTTAATTGCTTGATCCTTAGTGAATTTGTTGTGCTTGACATGCCCGAGGATGGGGGCATGTCTATTATTCTTGGTAGACCTTTTGTTAACACCGCACGCACTATTATTGATTGCAATAAAGTAAAGGCGACTTTCAATGTTAATGAGAAGGAGCACAGGGTATATTTTCTGAAGAAGATTGATAAAAGGCATGGCCTTAATTCTATTGAGAATCTTGAGACCGTGAAGGTTGGAGAGTGAGAGTGTCCTCTACATGTGCACCATAAATACAAAACCATTACGGCGGACAATATCCATTAAAACAAAGGAACAATGATTGCTTTATAAGAAGTGAAACTTTTTGCTCGATATATCACATGCTTGGTAGTAAGACTTGATCAACCTTGCTAACAAACATGTTTTATATGAGTAAAAAGAGAAGCTTGTCATGTTTTCATTTCCTTTATCTTTTATCCTCCTTGTTGTACCAAAGTTTTATGTTTTTGAAGCTTCATATGTTTAACCATTTCTTCGAGCTATCCGGAAGTTTTGCAGCTTTCGGTACTTTGAATTTTTTTCAAAAGAGAAGTTGTCAGAAAAATTCCAGAAAAATTATAATAAAAATTTTCATCAAAAAAGAGACACAGGGGTACCTGGGGCTCACCAGGGGGCCCACCCCTGGTCCAGGCGGCCAAGTGGTGCGACCTGGCCCCTGGCCGCGCCCAGAGGGCGCATGGGCCCACCTGGTCCCCTTTCCAGGTATTTTTTCTTCCCTTCTCTCTCTCTCACTCCAAAAATCCCGATTTTTCTCCTGGAGCTCGAGTTCTTGCTGTTCTCTATGGAAACTTTCGATCTCTCTCTACAACCCATCATTTGCATTGAGAATTTGAGCATTTGCTCCTTGGTATGTGACTCCTCCACCCGTCCAATTAGGATTTTGATCGGTAGTCTTATTTGTGAGTATTTAGGAGTTCTTGGTGCTGTTCATATGAGCTTGCATGCATGTTTAGAAATTTATGTATGAAGTTTTGACACAAGTTTATGCATCAGGGAAGTGAGTAGAATAGTTTGCTCCAACTACTTTTGCTTAAACCTTAATTTTTTTATGCACCAAAAATTTCAGAAATGAGTTTGTTTGCAAAAGCAAAAGGATGGCTTGGGAAGAAGAGACCCGAGCCTACCGACAGACTAACTAGAGCTGCAGCTTCACCTTCTACTGTGAGGACAAGTTACAATGATGATTACATAATAGCATGGAACAATCAAAAATTATAGACATGTTGGATACGTATCACCCCACCGTGATCTCGCCGCCCGCCTTCGCTAGCCTCCCCACCGTGATCTCATCGCCTGCCTTCTTCCCCACCGCAATCTTGTCTCCATCTCGCCGCCCATACCTTCCACCCCATGGCGATCTCGCCGTCATCTCCCCGCCAAGCTTCCTCAAAAAACCTAGTATAACGCCGAGCCATCCCGTGGTCTCATCGCGGTCTTCAATCCATCACCCGTCGAGCTTGTGTGCATCGTCGGCAACTGATACGTCTCAGACGTATCGACTTTTCCAAACAGTTTTGCTATTGTTTTGGCTTCATTCTTGCATGATTTGAACGAAACTAACCCAGACTAACGCTGTTTTCAGCACAGCAGCCTGTATGGTTTTCTTGTGTGCAGGAAAATGGATTTTTAGGTGTCTTGGAAAATTCCAATAAAAATAGAGAAAATACACACACCAGGAGGAATCATTGACCAGAAGATGGGCCAGAGGGGGGTCACCAGGCCTCCAGGCCACCTGGGGGCGCGACCTCCCCCCTCGCCGCGGAGGGAGGCTGTCTGGGTGGGGGCCACCTTCCCTGGTGCCCTACCTTGGCTCCTATTTTTACCCGAGACGGAGAAATTCCAGAACTGAAGTTGTTTTGCCAGTTCTCGACGCGGAGCCGCCGCCACCCTCGGTTCTTCTCCAGGAGACCTAATATGGAGGCTCCCTTGGCCTCTGGAGAGGGGAAATTGTCACCATCGTCATCACCATCGCCACTCCATCACCCTTCCATGACTTCCCCTTTCATGTGTGAGTAATTTCGTGCTGTAGGCGAAGGGGGTGGTAGGGATTGGATGAGTTAGATCATGTAATAGTTCATAAGATTGTTGGGGGCATGTTGCCTATCATCTACTATGGTGTTTATCATGTTTGCTACTACCTGTTACTCTTAATGCTTGTCACTTTGGGCCCGATTGCCATGATTTCAGATCTGAATACCTTATGTTTTCATGAATATATTTGTGTTCTTGATCCTATCTATGAGTAGGATGCACCTATTATAGTCCGGAACCAGCGATCCCAATGGTGACAGCTTGGGACACCAAAGGGGCTATACTATAATTTGAGGATTCCATGTATCCATTGATTGTTAATGCTTTATTACGGTGCTCTTTGACAGGAGCACCTTAATCTCCATAAGTTCCTTTTGGCCCTGTTGGTAGCGGGATGGTAGGACAAAACATGTTGTGCAAGATCTTATTGCAAGCACGCACGAATACCTTGGGATACATGCCTAATGTTTGATATTTGCCTATATGATCATTTATTTTCTGTGTGCCTTGTCCCAAGTTAAAATACATGATATCTCTCATCCATGACCAACCATCCATCTCCCTAGCCTGTAGTGTTTTTAATTATGCTGGTCACAAGTTGCTTTGCTTTTGCTGTTTTACTTTCGTTGCTTTGTCACCATTATTTCCGTTGCCACCATCACTTCCATACCACCATTGCTACTAATATTTCATTGCCAAGCAAGTATCTTTCAGGTGCGGTTGAATTGACCACTCAACTATTAAAGCTTATAAATATTCTTTGGCTCCCCTTGTGTCGAATCAATAAATTGGGTTATCTTACCCGCGAAGACTGTTGCGATACCCTACACTTGTGGGTTATCAGCAACCGGCCTCATAAGAGATTTATTTCATTCACAGTAGTTACATATGGCACCGTATGTTTTGTTTTAACTGATTTACAAGCCGACAGCCATACCCCAACCAATCTAGCAAATCGACGACCCCGCCACGCGCATCAGTGTGGCTGCAACCCCCGCAATTCATCGCGTCTGCAATCTCGCTCGCGCGGCGCCGGGCCCCGACGATGGTCTCGGGCGAAGTGTGCGGGTCAGGCCGCTGACGGCATGGTCCTTGCCTCATCGATTATGGCTGCCGGTGCACGACGCCTCACCGGAAGGTATGTAATCGTAAATTCATTGTTGGTCTTTTGTGCGTGTTTTTCCACTTTTTAGGTTTCAGTACCAAACTAAGTCCAATTGACCTAAAAAATGTGGATTTTTTTTCTTGACCATAACAAGACCGTGGATCATCGGAAGGAGGCAAGGAGGTACACAAGGGCCCCACATGCCAACATTGTGCTGCCTGGGAGGCGCCCTGATTGCTTGTAGCCCCCTCATGGCTCTCCCGACTCTGTTCTCTGGCCTATAAATTGGCATCTACCCTAAAACATCAAGGGAGGCCTCGAAACACTTTTTTACATTGCCGCAAGTCTCTGTTCCGACGGGAGGCCATCCAGAGCTCCGTTCCGGCACTCCTTGAGAGGGGGATCAATCATGGAGGGCTTCTTCACCAACCTTTCTACCCTCATGATGATGTGTGAGTAGTTCACCACAGACCTACGGGTCCATAGAAGTACTAGATAGTAATCTCTCTGTCTCTCTCTTTGATTTTCAATACACTGATCATCGCAACTTCACTTTGATCCATATGATGTAACTCTTTTGTACGGTGTGTTTGTTGGGATCCGATGAATTGTGGGTTTATGTTGAGATTATTCATGATAAATATTTGAGTTTATTCTAATATATAATATGATTCTTATGTCCATGATTATGATAGCTTCGTAATTCTCTCTGATCTATTGAAATAGTTTGGCCAACTAGATTGATATTTCTTTGGTGAGAGAGCTGCATAGTAGTAGGTTCAACCTGGCGAGTTACTATATTCTAGTGAGAGAAAGGGACACGTTGAGTCTTCATGTTAGTGATACTAAGGGTAAAACTATGGGGTTTATTCATTTTGGTTGAGTTTACTTTGTCTACATCATGTCATCTTACTCCAAGGATTACTTCGTTTGTCATGAACTTAATACATAGAGAGGCAAGCATAGAAGCGCTCTTGAAGTGAAGTAATAGTAATAGGTGCAGGAAGGAGTCGGCCTATTTTTTATGGACGCGATTCCTATATTTACATGATCATTGAAATGAAAATTTCATAACTATCCGTTCTTCTATCAATTGCCCAACAGTAATTTGTTTATCCACCGTATGCTATTTTTCATGAGAGATGTCACTAGGAAAAGCTATGGCCGCCAGGTCAATTCAAAACATATTGCTAAAAACCTCTAATAACTTGTTGCCGTTTATTTGTTTTTATTTTATTTTGCATTTTAAAATTATCTACAATTGTCTAAACACATCATTTGCTTGCAAGTAACGAGACCAAGGGGATTGACAACCCTCTTGCCCACATTGGGTGCTAGTTGTTTGTTCTTTTGTGTGCATCCGCTGAAGACGGTTGTGGTTGGTATTCCTATTGGTTCGATAAACCTTGGTTTCGTAACTAAGGGAAATACTTACCCTCATTTTGGAGCGATAACCCGTTCCTCTTCATGAAAAACCCAACGCATATCACAAATATCACGAAGGATTTCTCGCGCCGTTGCCGGGGAATATCATCACCAACTATCAAGTAACTCCACACAAAATAAAATAATCTTTTTATTTTCTGGTATATTTAGTTTGTCTCATAAAAAATAAAATATAAAAATATATACCTTTGCTTGTCATTAGATTACATTCCATCTTTCTAGTTTGAGTGATTTACGTCATGGCTACTTCCACTATGGATATGCCTCTCCTTCCTTACTTTGGAGAGGGTTCCCCAATTTTGTATTTTAAGAAAGTAGGTGCTCAATCGCTCAAGGAAGCTTGGGATAGACTACTAACAATAGAAGCTAGAGCTAATCCTAAGAGTCCTATTAATTTGCTTCTTAGAAGTTTTTATGTTGATTTGTCTCTTTCCCATAGACGTGTCTTGGACTCTATGTTTGAAAAAGATTTAGTTGGAAATAATGCTTTTGACACCTATGATAAGCTGGAAAGTGTATTTGGGCAACCCAAAATAGAAACCATAGAACCGGCTATACTAGTGTGCCACCGCCGAACTAAGTTAATTAAAGAGGCTAGAACTAGTATGGAGTCTAATTTTAGGGGGGGTGTTCAATTCCACCTCTAAGATTCACGGGAATGTCATGCTATGCAATAGAAGGCTTGATATCATAGAACTAAAGCTTGTTGTTCTTTTTGCTAGGGGAAGCAGGGTTACGCATAATATTACACCTCCTATGAATGAAGATGACAACACTTGAAACTATGCAATATGCCTAGCTAGGGGCGTAAAACAATAGGATTTGTTGGGAGGCAACCCAATAGTTATCTTAATTTTTTTGCTTTATAATTTCTGTTAGTGTGTGATAACAAAATTATTGCTTCTGTAATGATTGTGTTTTTATGTTTTAATTAGTTTTTGTTCCAAGTAAAGCCTCTCGGATGATTTGCATGATGAGTAGAATTGATACGGTGCAAAAACAGAAAGTTTGTCGCCGAGTGCAGAATTTCTCTGATTTTACTCGCACGTCTTTTTAAGTTGGATTTTGTATAGAGTACTGATATAAAAATTCCTAAGGTCTTACTAATGATTCAGAATTTTTGGAGTTACATAATTATGGCAATTAAATATATTACTACACACTCTTCTGTTTTAAATAGATTCTGTTATTTGCATGCATAGTTTGCTTGTTTTGATTATGTTATGTATTATATCGGGGGATATAAGCCATGGAGAAGTTATAATGCAGTACCTTAGGCTAACGTCAAATAAGTAGCAATTTATAATAGTACCTAAGAGTATATTATGTTGCCTATACTAACGGATCTCACGAATTTTTCTTGAGTTTTGTGTGGTTCAAGTTTTCAAGTTTTGTGTACTATATCGATAGAAAAAGGAAAGAGAAATGTCAAGAGTCTAAGCTTGGGGATTCCCAAGGCACCCCTTAGTAATATTATAGTAAGACTCAAGCATCTAAGCTTGTGGGTGCCCAGGGAAGGCATCCCGTCTTTCGTCTAAATCCATCGGTATGTTACTTGGAGCTACATTTTTATTCATCAAATGATATGAGTTTTGCTTGGAGCGTTGTTTGCTTTTGTTTTTTTTAATTTCAGTTTGACACAATCATTGTTTTCTGGACACACCTATTTGAGAGACAAACACCATAATCATATTTTGTTAGAATCCTCTATATGCTTCACTTATATCTTTTGAGCTTAGCAGTTGCTCTAGTACTTCACTTATATGTTTTTGAGCACGGTGGCATGTAGATTTTATAGAAATAATATGCTCTCGTTCCTCACTTATATTTGTTTGAGAGTTAATAAAAAGTGACGGTAATTTGCATGGGTGATGAGACTAGATAAAAAATAATGAGTGTTCAACGAGTGATAATTAAAATCATCATGTTGCACATATAGAGAAATTATGGTTAATGATATTGATGTGCTGATATGAAAAGGTATGAGTGCATAATCGTTAATTCAGATAGTTGATGATATTAAGACATGTTGAAACTTCTTGAGCATTTAAATTTTTTAAAAGGGCATGATGATGATGTGTGAGCATTTCTATTCCTCGTTGAAAACCTAGTGTTGTTTCGAGTCAGAATCGCGCCATGGTTAATTCCTACCAACCCTCTCCCTCGGGGCATGCGAGTAATACTTTGATTTTTGATAATACAAATAAAACTTTACAATAAGTATATGAGTTCTTTATGACTAATGTGACACCGTGGACATACGCAATCTCACCTCCTCAAATTTTCTAGCTTCTCCAATACCGCGCATAGCCCATTCTCACCTTGAGGATTGGTGTAATTTTCACCGGTGCATCCAAACCACGTGAGATGATACGCTCTATTGCACACTAGCCTTATTATATCCTCCTCAAAACATCCACCATACCTACCTATTATGGCATTTCCATAGCTATTCCGAGATATATTGCCATGCAAATTCCATCGTCACTTCACATGACTAGTTCGTTCATCACCATATTGCTTTGCATGATCATATAGGGCTGACATAGTATTTGTGGAAAAGCCGCCATTCATAATAGCATTTGTGTCAAAGCCACCAAATATCATATGCTTAATATATGTCGCTCTAGATCATTGCACATCCTAGTACATTGCGGGAGGTATTCATATTTGATTCATGTTGCTTCATAGTTCATCATATCGAGTTATCCATGAGTTGTAAGTAAATAAAAGTGTGATAATCATGATTATTAGAGCATTGTCCCAGTGAGGAAATAAATATGGGGGAGGCCAAATGAGCCCACCATAATAAAAAAAATGAATGAGAGAAAAAGAGAGAAGGGACTTTGGTACTATCATTTACCAGACTTGTTCCTCAAAGTGGCACCATGTTCATCATATAGAGAGTCTCATGTTATATCTTTCATATGCTAGTGGGAATGAATAAAAATTATAAACTTGGCTTGTATATTTTCATAACGGGCTTCCTCAAATGCCTGAGGTCTTCATGAGCAAGCAAGTTGGATGCACACCCCACCTAGTTCCAGTGGAGCTTTCATACACTTATAGCTCTAGTGCATCATTTGCATGGCAATCCCTACTCCTTGTGTCAATATCTATCAATGGGTATCTCCATAACCCGTTGGTACGCCTAGTTGATACGACACTATCTTCTCCAATTTTCAACCCCTTTGAAACCTACCACCTTACGCTATTCTACCTATATGTTATGTCCAATTGTTCACACTCATGTATTGCGTGAAGAATAAAAAGTTGATGTATATTGAAAAAGTACGACCCAATTGCGTTACTTGGGCACTATGGTGCTTGACATTTGTAGTTATCTGGTGAAGATTGAGCCCTGCCTTGCTAATATAATAAAGATGGATAGGGGTGAAACAATATTTGTGGATCATACACTTTGAAAAATTAATTTTTTTGTTGCTTATACTTATAAGTATTGTTTTGTTAATATTTGTTAATTCATCATTTCTCAATGAGCATACATGCATAAGATTACATCATGGATAGCATGTCACATCGAAAATTCTGTTTTTATCATTTACCTACTCGAGGCCGAGAGGGAATTAAGGTTGGGGATGCTTGATATGTCTCCAATGTATATATAATATTTGATTGTTCCAAGCTATTATGTCATCATTTTAAAACACCTTTTATGAACTTATCTACCAATTTATATTATTTTTGAGCACTAACCTATTGACCTAGTGCCTAGAGCCACTTGTTGTTTTCTGCGTGTTTTTCCACTTTTCAGGTTTCAGTACCAAACAAAGTCCAATTGACCAAAAACTTTTGTGAATTTTCATGGACCAAACCAAGACAGTGGAACATCGGAAGGAGGCCAGGAGGTGCACAAGGGCCCCACAAGCCAACATGTGCAACCTAAGGGGAGCCGTGATGGATTGTGGCCCTTCGTGGCTCTCCCGACTCTGTTCTCTAGCCTATAAATTCTCAACTATCCTAAAAACATCGAGAGAGGCCCCGAAACACTTTTTACGTCGCCGCAAGTCCGTGCTCCAATGGGAGGCCATCTAGAGCTTCGTTTCGGCACCCTTCCCGATGGGCGATTGATAACGGAGGGCTTCTTCATCAAGATTGCTATCTTCATGATGATGTCTGAGTAGTTCACCACAAACCTACGGGTCCATACCAGTACCTAGATGTCAATATCTCTCTCTTTGATCTTCAATACAATGATCATCGCATCTTCACTTTGATCTATATGATGTAACTCTTTTGTACGGTGCGTTTTTTGGGATCTGATGAATTGTGGGTTTATGTTCAGATTATTCATGATAAATATTAGAGTCTCCTCTGATATAGAATATGTTTCCTATGTGCATGATTATGATAGCTTCGTAATTCTCTCTGATCTATTGAAATAATTTGGCTAACTAGTTGATATTTCTTTGATGAGAGACGTGCGTTGTAGTAGGTTCAACCTGGCGAGTTTCTATATCCCAGTGACAGAAGGGGACAAGTTGTGTCTTTGTATTATTTATACTAAGGGTAAAACGATGGGGTTTATTCATTTTGGTTGAGTTTGCTTTGTCTACATCATGTCATCTTACTCCAAGCGTTACTTTGTTTCATGAACTTAATACATAGAGATACAAGCATAGAACCACACTTGAAGTGAAGTAATAGTAATAGGTGCAGGCAGGAGTCGGCCTATTTGTTTATGGACGTGATGCCTATATTTACATGATCATTGCCATTAAAAGCGCATAATTATCCGCTCTTCTATCTATTTCCCAACAGTAATTTGTTTACCCATCGTATGCTATTTTTCATGAGAGATGTCATTAGGGAAAGCTATGACCCCCGAGTCTATTCACAACATATTGCTAAAAACTTCAATACCTTTCTTTTATTTTAATTAGAATTTTACAATTATCTACACACCTCATTTTCTTTCAAATAACGAGACCAAGGGGATTGGCAACCCTCTTGCCCGCATTGGGTGGAAGCTGTTTGTTCTTTTGTGTGCAGCCGCTGAAGACGGTTGTGGTTTCTATTCCTATTGGTTCGATAAACCTTTGTTTCATAACCGAGGGAAATACTTACCAGCATTGTGTTGCGATAACCCATTTGTTATAGCATATTTCTCCATATGTGGTCTTGGTAATTGATGAAAATACCTATGGAATAATGGTTGCTTTGAGTTATATTCGAAGGATTTGTCCATAGGCACTTCTTGATGTCCATCTGTTGGTTTGAAGGAGTTTATATGATAACCAAGGTGGTACTCAAGGTTTTATGCAAGGAATGGCCATAGAGAAACAAGGTTGATCACCACTAAGTCAAGGAGTGAATCAAGTTGATCAACACACAAAACATGCAAGATGTACTGTGAGGGATCAAGTGATCCCATGGTATGGTAAGCATTGTCCATTACCTTTGTGTACTAACCTATGGTCTTCGTGAGAGTTCTGTGTGGGGTTAGGTGTGTTTCCATGGGTTTGCGTCAAGAGGAAGATCTCTTACAACCCATGGAGGATGACATCAAGTGGTGATCGTCATCAAGATCGCGGTGTGCAATTTCAAGTGGAGCATCACAAAGATATCATGATTGAAGCTTGTCGTCCATTGTGGTGGCAATGGACCTGTGAAGATATGCTGAAGAGTGGCTCACCCATAGTGAGTATGGGGGAGCAATCAACTAGTCTTCATCGAGTCAACACAATCGAGAAAGGTGGTCCATCTTGAGGAAGTCAAGATCATCATCATCTAACTAAAGTGGACTATGTGCAAGGTATAGGTTTGCCCTTGATAGGTTTTATATTTTACCGATATCACGGTGGTAATTGGGAGACTGGATTTTTGGATAGATTATCGTACTGTCAAGGGTGGTTGTCAAGTGAGTAGCTTGATCATATCATTCGTTGAGAGATCAAACCATTTGCATCCTTGCATCATCTTTCTTGGTTCTTGTTTGTCGTTTCTCTTTGTGAATTTTAGAGCTTATGGTCATGTTCATGTGAGGGGAACCCCTTGGATATAGATCTTGGACTTCTTTGTGCTCTTCTTTGTTCTTTCTCTCATTTTCTTCCATAGCATTAGTTGTTGTGGTGGGACTTGAGAGAGAAGGACTTGGGCACTCCGTGTGCCCTTGCCATTGCATTTGGTGCATAGGTTTGAGTTCTCCACGATATTACGTGGAAGTTAAGGTTGATAAGCTTATTACTCTTGGGTGCTTGGTACCTTAGAGCTTGTTCTTCTTGGGTGCTTTGGCGTCCTTGAAGCTTGGTGGTGCCTTGTAGCTTAATCATTGTGGTGTAAAGCTCCGGGCATGCGTTGGGCTCTCCAATTAGGTTGTGGAGATCGTCCCGAGAAATTTGTACGGGTGCCGGTGACCGCCCCCAAGGGTTGCCATTTGTACGGGTTTGGTGACTACCCTCAAGGGCCCCTTAGTGGAATCACAACATCATGTACTATGCGAGGGCGTGAGGAGATTGTGGTGGCCTCAGTGGCATCTTCGGGTGCATTGTGCCTCCACACCGCTCTGAACAGAGATTAGCATCCGCAAGGGTGTGAACTTCGGGATACATCATCGTCTCCGCGAGACTCGGTTATATCTTACCCAAGCTCTTTACTTATGCACTCTACTTTTTGATAGCCATATTATTTCCTGTTATATATCTTTCTATCACTCAGTTGTTTATCTTGCTTAGCATAAGTTGTTGGTGCACATAGGTGAGCCTAGTTGTTTTAGGTTTTGTGCTTGACTAATTAAACATTAGTTTTATTCCATATTTGTTCAAGCCTAAACCATAATCATTTTAAAGTGCTTATTCACCCCCGATTTAGGCGACATCCACGTCCTTTCACCGTTCCCCTTCACGGAAAACCCAACGCAGATCACAAGTATCACCCTACTATTTGTTCGGTTCTTGTTACTTTTCTTCATTTAATGTGACATGGCACTTTAAATTATGTGTGTTGATACTTGTTTTTTATTTCTCATGTAACTCGGCTTGGAACTTTATAATTAATAATATGTGTGAAAATATATGTGTGTCATATTATTTTGTTTCAGTTATTATAATGACAATATATGGGTCAAATTTATATAGTGTTTTATTGCTCTTATGTTTTATCATTTTGTGACACAACGTGCCTTTTGATGCCATTGAAAATGATAGTAATATATTTTTAAAATAGCCCACCGAATATTTAAGGGGCGGGCTTTTTGGCCGCTGTATGGCCCATCAGTGGGGCAGAACGGGGCACAGGTGGGGAGGCAGTGAGCTCTTGACATCCGGCACGAGCGGCTGTTTAAGATGGTGGAGGCCTCCGTCGTTGAGCGAGGTCGGACTAAATTTATACCATGCAGCGCCACTAAGCCCCGCGGGCGCCGTTACTCGGCCGGACAACATGCGGCGCCCAATGTATTGTTCCAACGCACGCGTGCCGCTATGAGCCGGCCCACATGCGCAAGGACGTCTGCCCCCCCCCCCCCTCGTTGGGAATTTTAGCCCCACCTCGCCCGTGGAAGGACGCCCCGACCGGCTGAAATAGCCGCGCACGCCGACTGTTCTAAGATCGAATGAAAAAAGTACTTACTACCCGCCTCTGTCCCTTGTGCCCCGCTGATGGGCCTTTCCGCGGTTGAATGGTGTGCCCTTCCGCCTCGCTTCTTGATCGGGCCGGGCCTATTAGGTCTGCTGCAATCCCTCAAGCGGGTTGTTTTCAATAATTTTGCCGTACAATACGATCGGGCCGGGCCTATTAGGTCCGGTGCAATCCCTCAAGCGGGTTGTTGTTCAATAATTTTGCCGTACAATACAATAGTAATTATATATGGTCTCATACAAAGTGATAAACATAGCACCAGTAATTACATATTGTCTCACACAAAGTGGTAAACATAACCATAGTAACCGTACTGAATATGAATTTGATTTCAGACAGAACAATAACCAAATGTTAACATATTGTTTCAACTGCGTTGAACAAAATAGTCTCACATATAGATATTATGTCTCGCATGAGAATCACATGCAAATTAAAAACTATTATTTAAATGTCACAATGTAAAGCAACTTCTTTCGGAGTAACGCATGTAACTCTTTGTATTATTTCACTGAATGAAGTTGTGTCTCTACGTGTGATGCCTACATAACAAAATATAAAAATCTTGTGAAAACCAAATACGATAAAAATAGACAATTAAAATGTAAAACTTACTTTTCATTCAGTTTGCAAATTTTCCGTCTATGCCCTCTACGCGACATAGGTTGCATAGAGGACTAGTGTAACATCCCAAATTGTGGAATGTTAATATAATTATTATATTGTTTGTTTGTTTGCGTGAGTGATTGAAACTTGACTGAAATTTGAAACTTTTCAAAAACTTTTGAATGAGAGGTAATAAAATGACTTTCCCCTTCTCCGGTAAATTCAAATTCAATCATTTAAAAACAAAGAGAGAAGATGACATGACTTCTTCAACTATAAATAATTTGAACGGAGTTTTGCAATTGAATTCTTTCAAATATTTGCCCTTGCTTCTGTATTTTTCTTCCCCGAGAAATACCCCGAAAATAATTCTTGCCAAGCAAGAAAGAGAGGAGGAACATGACCCTCCAAACCGGGGATATTCCTTTGAAATATTTGGACCATAAAACCCAAGGTTTATTTGAAAAATATTTGCAAAAAGAAAATAAACCAATTTAGGGATTTTCTAAAAAACATTTTTCGCGAAGTATTTATTTTGGTAGTGGAAAAATGCCCATCTTTTTGGATTTATTTTTCTGAAAATTTTAATATATTATACCCCTATATTTCGAGGAATATTCCATTTACTTTTAATAGTTTTAATTCCGTTTTAATAAATATGGAAAGAGATCTTTATTTTAGGAAAGTCCTTGGGCCATATTAGGAATGTCATCTGGCCCAATTCCACCTTCCTTCTTCTTCCTCACGTTCATTCCTTGTGTAGCCATGGCAGAAACTTTCAGGAAGCTTCCCCTCCGGGATTTGCGAGCTTCTTTCCCTCCCGGCGCCTCCCACCACCCCTATAAGAACCCCCTCGGCCTCCTCTTTCCATTCTCCTAAAAAAATCTCCGTTCCCTCGCCCGACGCCACCACCCTCACTCGCCGGACTTCCCTGTACGGAGACGAAGCTTCCAGGAGCTCCCGGCGACCTCCCCATCGCTAGGCCACGCCTCTGCCCCCCCCTGCGCACCCCTTCCCCGTCGCCTTGCAGCCACCCCACCCTCGCTGCACCCCCACCCTCGCCCACTGCACCTCCCAGCACCATCGGAGGAGCCCCGTGTTTCTCCCCAGGGCCTCCCCATCTCTCCCTCTCCCCCCTCGCCCCCTCCCAGGAGCCCCCCCTCTCCTCCACCGCCCCCTCCCAGGAGATCCCTCCCCTCACCGGAGTGCCTCTCCACCCTCGCCGGAGCAGCCACCGGAGCTCCCAGCCTCCTGTGTCCACGGTGAGATCCCCTCCCTCCTCTAGTTTTTTTTCCACCGTAGGATCTTAGATCAATGGGTTAGATTAGATCCAGCATACCCCTTCGGTTCTTTTAAAAGAACCGGCGGTTTTTCCTTATTAGTAAGTTTAGCCGAAGCGGTTTCTTATATAGGGGCCGTCCGCTGTTTAGCCTATGCAACACACACCCGACAACCAATCAGATCTCGCCACGTCGCCGTTTTCGTTTTCAGATTAATTCCGGAACAGATTTAGTTCCGTTCTTGTTTAGCTTATAAATTTTGATCTAGAATTCCAATAATGCTGATTCTTTTTGCGTTAGATCACAAGTTTCTTGTAGTTTCCGAAAATATATAATTTGTCTATGTTTGGATTTATAAAAATTGAGTTAGATCAGATTTGAATTAAAGCTTGTTTTATTCCGGGAGTTTAAAAATAGTTTTTAACTCGATTCTTTTTTGCTACTGATCACTAGTGATCCTGTTTATCAGTGGTAAAATTTCAGAATTGTTTGAGTAATTTAGATCATTATTTCTTGTGAAACACTTTCTGTTTCACTTCTTTTAGGATTATGACTATATTTCTTTCTTTAGTTGTTTTTAAATTATTTTTCTTTTATGTTTCAGAAAGATTATGTTTTGTTTCTGTTAGTTAACAGTAGGTTTGCAACAAGTTTTGATTTTATTTTTTTATGTTATCATGAAATCAATTCTAGTTCTCTAATAACTTGCAATTGGTTCTCTACTGTTTCAAATCCCGTTTGGAAATACTTTCAAATAGTTTTGTGAAAAATACTTTATTTTATCTTAGTTAAATTTATATCTTAGTTCCCTGTTATTTAAGTATTTTATTTTTAGACAAAAACTATTTAGTGTTTGATGTAGTAGAAGACTCCCTAGTCTTATTTGAAGTTTCCTTCGGATTCTTATTCGCTCTCTCTTTTGTTTTGATTGCTAGAATGTTGCTAGTATGAGTGCTTACGTGAATGATATGGTTGTTCCTCGAGAACGAAAATTCTTCTTCGTCAACATCACCAGGCAAGTCATTTGATCATGTATCACCTATGTTTTATGCATCGTAGTTCTACCATCCTATGCCCAATTGCATGCTGAGTAGGTACTTGTAAATTATGGTTACATATTGTAGTATCATGTGGTAGGCACCCAACAACCCCGTTACTTGGCCCGGGACGACAAATTTCATATTGCTATGCTTGAGTAGATGGGATTCTGGTTGAGAGTTTATCACGAGTGATGCGAGAATAATTTAATAACCAAGACCAGTTAAGACAAGAATTTTCAAGACCTCGTGATGCAATGAAACTCTGGGTGAAGGACGGTTGATCGGCTCCCTGGAGAAACCAGTGGATGACCCGGGATGCTGGAGGCGTGCCATGACATCTTGCGGAAAGCTTCACCCAGGCTCAAAGAGACGGACGGATATTTTCAAGACCCAAGGCTTACCTGCACAGCCACAAGTCATTATGGGCTCTGGCTTGGTTGGACAATGCGGCGACTCTGGACAGGCGGTGCCAGCAGATGTAGAAGAACGGTAGGATTTGGATGGGCACCGACAGGGATTCAGAGGGACCCGTTGAAAGACCATGTTTTGATCATCCGGTCTTCAAACACCTTGAAGTGCGAGGATATACACGGAGGCGATCAAATCTTGTGGGGAACGTGTGCCAAACTGTGCAGAGTACTCAAACCTAATCAATTAGCCGTGTCCACGGTCATGGACAACTTGAGCCAAAGGAACTGACGTTATCTGAAATTCTCAACACAAATAATAATATTGATGTGGGTATTATTGACAACATGGGTACGATAATTGGTTGGTGGAACCATCTCGTTAACAACCAACAATGTAGTAACATTTTGCTTTTAGCCCTCTCTTGATGTAGGAGAAAACCTTGCTTTTCGCTAAAAACTTACAGCCCCACCTGCCATATATGCATATAGAATAGATGATTAGTTTTTCACCTCTCTCTTATGTGACTTGCCGGCATATTCAATATGCTGACCTACACGGCTGCAACGTCTTATGTTGCAGATATTTTTCCTCGACGAGTAAGAGTACGATTCAGGGTTACGGTCTGCACTCAACTTGCCGTTGGTGTTTATTGGGACTCCACTCCCTTGACTATTTCCGCTGTGATATTTAAGGTATATATATATATATATATATATATATATATATATATATATATATATATATATATATATATATCAGTTTTACGCTATTTACATGTGATTGCACTTTGATATATACATTGATGTACTGTGTGTGCCAGCATACTGATCCAGGGATGGCACAGATACACAGAGGCTTGACTCGTTTTGAGTCGGGTCGCTACAACTAGTTTTGTTTCTAGAAAAACCATTTTGGTCTTTCATTTTTTGTAACATTTGCATCATTCTTTGACCATCCTGTCTTGCTGTCCTTAGGTGCACCCTTGGTCGATACTTTCACAAGATCACGTATAACATCGGCAACTGCTTGCGGCTCACGTGCCTCGTTGTGAACATACCTTCTACGGCCAACAGATTCATCATGCGGGACCTTTTTCTTTGCTATTATATTCTTCAGACATTGCATCAACTCATCGAACATGAATGAATCATCTAACGCAACATGTAAAGTTTTTGCGCCTGTTATACTAAGTTGACTAAACCGAGCACACTTCTCTGTCCGTGACCAACCCCAGCCAAACATATCACTCTTGCGATGTGCAGGCAGCGGACCTCACACAACTTTGGACGTCCTCTTAAGGATGCAACACTTGGTATTTCATATATTTTTAGATGAACCAATAAATATGGAATGTGTTCGCAAGGCAAACCTTTGGGAACCATTCGTCAACAGCTGGAGTCTATAATTTGCTCTGTGTTTCCAAGTCAATGCTCTAAACTTAAATTTGCAGTTATTTTTCCATGTCACAATAAATATGTGACAATCAACTCCCACCAGCATGTCAAAAAATCTCGAGTTGTCCCATCTTCTTCAAGTCTTGAAGAATATAAAAAATGACAATGGTGAATACTTTGGCAGCATGCTTCTCAATGTCCTTATATTCAATGACTGATTGTGGGACTGACTGGTTAGAACGACAGTCATCATGCACCTCATTCTTACGTAGTCGAACTATGCAGATCTCACAATGCGCTACTAGATCAACAATAGTCATATCGTAGTCCAAGTGAAGGTGAAGACAAGAGTTCAGGCTTTCACTCCTCTGATTACTGCACATACCAAGAAAAATCCATCTGAAAGATATGATGCTGCCCAAAGAGCCCTCTTCCTATACATCCTATGAAGGCACTCTTCTGTTTTATCAGTCTTCCATTTACCGACAAAAGTGAGCCATCTCGCCTCAAAGTTAGCAGGAGAAGTGGAGTAGTACAACAGTGACCTGAACTCAATCGGTGACTTGTAGTTAAGATGATTTTGCATATTTTTCTCCACATGCCATGAGCAAATATGATGTAACACACCTTTAAAGACAAATCGAATAGCTAGATCATTGTAGTGTCTCCATCTATGAAAACTGACTTTGGCTTCTTCTGACAACTTTCTTTCAAGAATGTCTATAGTGTTGGGGAACGTCGCATGGGAAACAAAAAATTTCCTACGCGCACGAAGACCTATCATGGTGATGTCCATCTACGAGAGGGGATTTCCGATCTACGTACCCTTGTAGATCGCACAGCAGAAGCGTTAAGAAACGCGGTTGATGTAGTGGAACGTCCTCACGTCCCTCGATCCGCCCCGCGAACGGTCCCACGAACCGTCTCGCGATCCGTCCCACGATCCGCTCCGATCTAGTGCCGAACGGACGACACCTCCGCGTTCAGCACACGTACATCTCGACGATGATCTCGGCCTTCTTGATCCAGCAAGAGATACGGAGAGGTAGATGAGTTCACCGGCAGCATGACGGCACTCCGGAGGTTGGTGGTGATCTAATCTCAGCAGGGCTCCGCCCGAGCTCCGCAGAAACGCGATCTAGAGGTAAAACCGTGGAGGTATGTGGTCGGGCTGCCGTGGAAAAAGTTGTCTCAAATCAGCCCTAAAACCCCACTATATATAGGAGGGAGGGAGGGGAGGAGGCAGCCTCAAAACCTAAAGGTTTGGCCGAAATTGGAGGTGGAGGAGTCCTACTCCAATCCTACTTGGAGTAGGATTCCACCTTCCCACTTGGAAACTCTTTCCACCTTGTGTTTTTTCCTTCTCAAACCTTATGGGCCTTAGTGGGAACTTATTCCAGCCTACTAGGGGCTGGTTTATCTCTTCCCATATCCCATGAGACCCCTTGGGGCGTGACACCCCTCCTGATGGTCCCCGGCACCCCTCACGGCACTCCCAGTACACTACCGATGAGCCCGAAACTTTTCCGGTAACCAAATGAGGTCATCCTATATATCAATCTTTGTTTCCGGACCATTCCGGAAACCCTCGTGACTTCCGTGATCTCATCCAGGACTCCGAACAACATTCATTAACCAACCATATAACTCAAATACGCATAAAACAACGTCGAACCTTAAGTGTGCAGACCCTGCGGGTTCGAGAACTATGTAGACATGACCCGAGTGACTCCTTGGTCAATATCCAATAGCGGGACCTGGATGCCCATATTGGATCCTACATATTCTACGAAGATCTTATCGTTTGAACCTCAGTGCCAAGGATTCATGTAATCCCGTATGTCATTCCCTTTGTCCTTCGGTATGTTACTTGCCCGAGATTCGATCGTCGGTATCCGTATACCTATTTCAATCTCCTTTACCGGCAAGTCTCTTTACTCGTTCCGTAATACAAGATCCCGCAACTTACACTAAGTCACATTGCTTGCAAGGCTTGTGTGTGATGTTGTATTACCGAGTGGGCCCCGAGATACCTCTCCGTCACACGGAGTGACAAATCCCAGTCTCGATCCATACTAACTCAACGAACACCTTCGGAGATAACTGTAGAGCATCTTTATAGTCACCCAGTTACGTTGCGACATTTGATACACACAAAGCATTCCTCCGGTGTCAGTAAGTTATATGATCTCATGGTCATAGGAACAAATACTTGACACGCAGAAAACAGTAGCAACAAAATGACACGATCAACATGCTACGTCCATTAGTTTGGGTCTAGTCCATCACATGATTCTCCTAATGATGTGATCCCGTTATCAAGTGACAACACTTGCCTATGGTCAGGAAACCTTGACCATCTTTGATCAACGAGCTAGTCAACTAGAGGCTTACTAGGGACAGTATTTTGTCTATGTATCCACACATGCACTGTGTTTCCAATCAATACAATTATAGCATGGGTAATAAACGATTATCATGAATAAAGAAATATAATAATAACTAATTTATTATTGCCTCTAGGGCATATTTCCAACATATAGCAGCCACACGTACGTACCCTCAGTCTCGTGAGACAAAATGGCGCAAGAAAATACAGTGGTGCAAAGGTGATTATTTACCCCAACAAACGGGACGAAGGGCATACCATATCTATTCATCTTGTATGTGCTGTCAAACACAGTCACATATTGATGACCCACAAGTATAGGGGATCTATCATAGTCCTTTCGATAAGTACGAGTGTCGAACCCAACGAGGAGCAGACGGATCTGACAAGTGGTTTTCAGCAAGGTAATATCTGCAAGCAGTGAAATTGTCGGTAACAAGTAGTTGTGTGGTGAGATTATTCGTAGCAAGCAACAAGTAACAAAAGTAACAATGGTGCAGCAAAGTGGCCCAATCACTTTTGTAGCAAGGGACAAGCATGGACAATGTCTTATAGGAGGTAAAACGCTCCTGAGGACACATGGGAATTTCTGTCAAGCTAGTTTTCATCAAGTTCATGTGATTCATGTTCGTTACTTTGATAGTTTGATATGTGGGTGGACCGGTGCTTGGGTACTGCCCTTACTTGGACAAGCATACCACTTATGACTAACCCCTCTCGCAATTATCCGCAACTACGAAAGAAGAATTAAGACAAAGTCTAACCATAGCATTAAACTAGTGGGTCCAAATCAGCCCCTTACGAAGCAACACATAAACTAGGGTTTAAGCTTCTGTCACTCTAGCAACCCATCATCTACTTACTACTTCCCAATGCCTTCCTCTAGGACCAAATAATGGTGAAGTGTTATGTAGTCGACGTTCACATAACACCACTAGAGGAAAAACAACATACAACACATCAAATTATCGAACGAATACCAAATTCACATGACTACTTATAGCATGACTTATCCCATGTCCTCAGGAACAAAAGTAACTACTCAAAAAGCATAATCATATTCATGACCAGAGAGGTAATGAATAGCATCAAATATCTGAACATAAACTCTTCCACCAAGTAACCCAACTAGCATCAACTACAAAGAGTAATTAACACTACTAGCAACCTTACTAGTACCAATCGGAGTCGCGAGACGGAGATTGGTTACAAGAGATGAACTAGGGTTTGGAGATGAGATGGTGCTCATGAAGATGTTGATGGTGACGAGTCCCCTCCGATGAGAGGAGTGTTGGTGATGACGATGGCGACAATTTTCCCCTCAGGTAGAGAAGTTTCCCCGGCCGGATCGTCCTGCCGGAGCTCTAGATTGGTTCTGCTCAAGTTCCGCCTCGTGGCGGCGGGGAATCCTCCAGAAAGCCTCCTCTTGATTTTTTCCATACCAAAACCCTTCTTATAGCAAAAGGGAGGAGCTAGAGGGGCAAGTGGGAGCCCACAAGCCCCCTAGGCGCGACAAGAGGGGGGCTACGCCTAGGAGGCTTGTGGCCTCCTCCTGGCGCCCCTCTGGTACTTCTTCGGCCAGTATATTTTATAAATCCCAAAAAAATCCTCGTTGATTTTCACGGCTTTTGGAGTTGCGCAGAATAGGTATCTTAAACTTGCTCCTTTTCATGTAAACCTTGTAAAATAAGAGAGAAAAGGCATAATTATTGTACCATGAAGTGTAATAATAGCCCAAAAAGCGATAAATATCAACATGAAAGCATGATGCAAAATGGACGTATCAACTCCCCCAAGGTTAGACCTCGCTTGTCCTCAAGCAAAAGCCGAGATCAATAAATATGCCCACATGTTTAGAGAGAGAGGTGTCGACAAAACAAGATACGAACATGTAGTCATCATGATCATTGTCAAAACAGCAATATCATCATATCATCTCTTATGCTAAAGTGACAATTCCTTCACAAAGTAAAGCATGGATCAGGAACCTTACCGAGAATTAACAGCTGATAGCCTTTAGTCATTGAAGCAATTGCAATTTATTACAACATCGGAAAGAGTCAAATAAGAGCTTTGTAAAGCAAATCCAAATAGTCAATCATCTTTTTGTCTTCTACAATTGCTACAACTCATGTGGTACTCATGAGATCAAAGTTTCAGTCGGACACAGAGAAAGATAGGGGCTTATAGTTTCGCCTCCCAACTGCTTACCTCAAGGGTAATGTCAACAATAATAATTCATGAATACTTACCACCAAGTTGACATATGAATATAGATCTTTCCCTAGCATATGACGTTAGCCAAGATAAAGGCGAACTAAGGAATTGGTGAAGATCACCATGACTCTTTCAGGGGCAAAAAGTAAAGGTACAAGATAGGCCCTTCGCAGAGGGAAGCATAGGTTGTCATGCGCTTTTGAGGGTTGGATGTGTGTCCTCTTAGTGCGGAGGAACGTCACTTTATATTGCCTCATGTGATAAAGAACTTTATTATGCAGTCTGTCGCTTTTATGTCTTCCTCATCACAGGTTCGTACAAAGCTTATTTTCCACACACTAATAGATCATACATATTAGGGAGCAATTTTTATTGCTTGTACCAATGACAACTTACTTGAGGGATCTTATTCAATCCATAGGTAGGTATGATGGACTCTCATGGCAAAACTGGGTTGAAGGTTTATGGATGCACAAGTAGTATCTCTACTTGGGGCGGGAGGTTTGGCTAATAAGAGATGGAAGCAACCGTCACATGCTAAGGGATCTCTAGTCATATAACATTGTTCGGAACCAAGCAAACACAATTCATTATGTTGTCTTCCTTGTCCAACATCTACTTCTAAGCATGCAATAGTGTAGTGAGTGTTCACAATCATAGATGGTGTCAAAGATGATATATTTATATGTGAACCTCTCCTTCTTTATCACTTCCTATTAATTGCAACAATGACCAAGGTCTACGTTTGTCTACCCTCAACAAGTTTCAATCATCATTCTTTTTATATGTGAAGCCATCACTTCCCATAAGATCATTACATGATCTTTCATGCTTTTGTTCTTTTCTCATTCTTTTGATCATGGCATGAGGCAAGGCCCTTAACTAAGACACTCTTTATTATATGGCTCACGAGCTCGAATACATCGGGGGTGACACAAAGCAAAACTCAAGCCTAAAACACTAAGACCTTTATTCTACTAGAGAAAGAGAAAACTAAAAAGGAACAAACTAAAACAAAGGTAAAGGCAAAATATGTGATGGTGATATGATACCGGGGCAACTCCCCCAAGCATGGCACAAGCCAAGGGGATTGCCCATACTCATGCTCAGTTGTCTTCCTTTGGAGGTGATGGTGGTGGAGTTGTTTTGTCCTTTGATTCCAAGAGGGCCATCAATCTTTGATTTATACCTTGGAGATCTGTCATATGTTTCTCCAGCAAAACAACTTCACGAGTGAGATAAGTATTGCGAGCACGAGTTGTTTCACAAAACCTCAAGAGTTCAATCAAGGATGGAGACAGTAGGTGGAGGTAGGGTTGGAGGAAATCCACTTCTTCAAATTCTTCCTTGTTGAACATAGATTGTACTTCGTCCCACGGCTGATTCTTCTCCTTAGTTTTTCCCTTGGTTTCTTTAGGTAGCCTTTCCTTGGCCTCCATGACCTCCATTCTTTTCAGGTCAGCATTTACTTCTCCATAGACTTGAGGGAGATTGTGCCCCCCTCCTCATATTCCTAAGACGGCATCTTGCTCTAAATCTGCGGCAGAAAACAAGCTCGAAACGGAAACAGAGGAAAATTGCGTGATGCGAGGGTCAGACCTTTCGGGAGAATATATAATGATTTTTTTCCGACCAGAAGGAGTACTCCGCAAGTAAAAAGAGTCCGGGAGGCACACGAGGTGGCCACAAGCCCCCCAGGCGAGGCCAGGGGGGTGGCCCACGCGTGGCAGGCTTGTCGCCTCCTCGTGCGCTTTCCGGACTACTTCAAATTTTTCTATTTTTCTAAATATTCCAAAACTGAGAAAAATTCCTACTGGAAAAGTTTTGGAGTCTGTTTACTTACCGAAACACAGACCTCTTCGTTTTTGGAGTCTGAAACAGGCTGATAAATATCCCTTAGGTATTCCTCCGGAGTTATGGTATTGATAATATTGCTTTCAACATTTATGGGAGTACGTGAGATATAATGCTTGATTCTCTGCCCATTTACCACTCTCAGACAATTACCTTCCGTGTTGTTGATCATGATAGCACCGGAACGATATACTTCCTCAACAATGTAAGGACCTTCCCATTTAGAGAGAAGCTTGCCTGCAAAAAAATTTAAACGAGAATTATATAGCAAGACATAATCACCTACATTGAACTCACGCTTTTGTATCCTTTTATCATGCCACCTCTTAACCTTTTCTTTGAACAACTTGGCATTCTCTTATGCCTGAGTTCTCCATTCATCAAGCAAGCAAATATCAAATAACCTCTTCTCACCAGCAAGTTTGAAATCAAAGTTGATCTCTTTGATTGCCCAATAAGCCTTATGCTCTAACTCAAGAGGTAAATGACATGCTTTACCGTACACCATTTTGTACGGAGACATGCCCATGGGATTCTTATAGGCAGTTCTATAAGCCCACAGTGCATCATCAATCTTCTTAGACCAGTTCTTTCTAGACCCGTTGACAGTCTTTTGTAGAATAAGTTTAATCTCTATATTGCTTAACTCTACCTGACCACTGGACTGAGGGTGATAGGGAGACGCAATTCTATGGTTGACATTGTACTTAGCAAGCGTTTTACGGAAAGCACCATGAATGAAATGTGAACCACCGTCGGTCATTAGATATCTAGGGACTCCAAATCTAGGGGAAATAACTTCTTTAAGCATCCTGATAGAAGTGTTTTGATCAGCACTACTAGTGGGGATAGCTTCTACCCACTTACTGACGTAATCAACAACAACTAGGATATGAGTATACCGGTTGGATTTTGGAAAAGATCCCATATAATCAAAGCCCCAAACATCAAATGGTTCAATAACAAGTGAATAGTTCATAGGCATTTCCCGACGTTTACCGATATTACCTATTCTTTGACATTCGTCACAAGACAAGACAAACTTGTGGGCATCCTTGAAGAGAGTGGGCCAATAGAAACCTGATTGCAATACCTTGTGTGCAGTTCTATCTCCCGCATGCTACCCTCCGTAGGCCATAGAGTGACACTTCTGTAGGATTTGCCCCTGTTTATGTTCAGGTACACAACGTCTAATAACACCATCCACTCCTTCCTTAAAAAGGTGAGGATCATCCCAAAAGTAATGTCTCCAGTCAAAGAAGAATTTCTTCTTTTGCTGGTATGTGAAACTAGGTGGTATATATTTGGCAACGATATAGTTTGCATAATCAGCATACCATGATGCACTACGTGAAGTATTGATGACATTCAATTGCTCATCGGGAAAGCTATCATCAATAGGTTGTGGGTCATCAAGAACGTTCTCCAACCTAGACAAGTTATCTGCTACGGGGTTATCAGCACCCTTCCTGTCGACAATGTGCAAATCAAATTCTTGTAGCAAGAGAACCCATCTAATAAGTCTAGGTTTAGCGTCTTTCTTCTCCATGAGGTACTTAATAGCAGCGTGATCAGTGTGAATAGTGACTTTGGAATCAACTATGTAAGACCTGAACTTTTCACATGCAAACACGACTGCTAAAAATTCCTTCTCCATAGTAGCATAGTTTCTTTGGGCATTGTCTAGAGTTTTACTAGCATAGTGAATAACATTCAACTTCTCGTCACCTCTTTGCCCTAGGATAGCACCAACAGCATAATCACTAGCATCACACATGATTTCAAAAGGTAAGTTCCAATCAGGTGGTTGAACAATAGGTGCAGTTATCAAGGCCTTCTTAAGTATTTCGAAGGCTTCCTCACAATCATCGTCAAAAACAAAAGGAATGTCCTTTTGCAAGAGATTGGTAAGAGGCCTAAAATCTTAGAGAAGTCTTTAATGAACCTCCTATAGAAACCAGCATGACCAAGGAAACTTCTTATACCTTTGGTATCTGTGGGGTATGGCATTTTCTCAATTGCATCAATCTTAGCCTTATCGACTTCAATACCTCTTTCAGAAATTTTATGTCCTAAGACGATGCCTTCATTAACCATAAAGTGGCACTTCTCCCAATTGAAGACAAGATTGGTGTCTTTACATCTCTGCAAGACTCGATCAAGGTTGCTGAGGCAATCGTCAAAAGAAGACCCGTAAATGGAGAAGTCATCCATGAAAACCTCGACAATCTTTTCACAAAAGTCAGAGAATATAGCCATCATACATCTTTGAAAGGTGGCAGGAGCATTACATAAGCCAAAAGGCATACGTCTGTAGGAAAAGGTACCGAAAGGGCATGTGAAAGTGGTTTTCTCCTTATCAGCTTGTGCAACTAGTATTTGGGCAAAACCAGAATAACCGTCTAGAAAGCAGAAGTGTGTGTTTAGACAAACTTTCTAGCATTTGGTCGATAAAAGGCAAAGGATAATCATCTTTCCTAGTGGCTTTATTCAATTTCCTAAAATCGATCAGCATCCTGTAGCCAGTAATTATCCTGTGTGGGATCAACTCATCCTTATCATTAGGGACAACGGTAATACCTCCCTTCTTAGGGACGCAATGCACCGGACTCACCCAATCACTATGAGCAATATGATATATAATACCTGCTTCCAGAAGCTTTATTATTTCTTTTCTTACTACCTCTTTCATCTTAGGATTTAATCTCCGTTGATGATCAGCAACTGGCTTGGAATCAGGATAAGTTTAAATCTTGTGCTGGCATAGAGTGAGACTAATGCCCTTAAGATCATCAAGAGTATATCCAATAGTAGTACGGTGCTTCCTCAGAGTTTTCAGTAACTTCTTTTCTTCATGCTCTGAGAGGCTAGCACTAATAATAACAGGATATATCTCTTTTTCATCAAGATAAGCATACTTAAGAGTATCAGGCAACTGTTTAAGCTCGAACACAGGATCACCCTTTGGTGGGGGTGGATCCCCATGCAGTTCAACAGACAAATTATTCTTAAGGATAGGATATTGTTCTAAGACAACTCTATCTATCTCATCCCTCTCATCCATATGCCTATCATTTTCATGATCAAGCAAGTATTGCTCTAAAGGATCAGTAGGAGGCATGGCAATAGAAGCTAAGGCCATAGTTTCATCCCTACTAGGCAACTCTTTTTCATGAGGTTGTCTACCAAACTTGGAGAAATTGAGCTCGTGTGACACACCTTCAAAGCCAAAAGTGACTTGCTTCTCACAGTCAATATGAGCATTGACAGTATTGAGAAAAGGTCTACCAAATATGATGGGACAAAAGCTATCTTGTGTGGTAGCAAGAACGAGGAAATCAGCAGGATACTTCATTTTACCACACACGACTTCAACGTCCCTAACAATTCCCACAGGGCAGATAGTGTCTCTATTGGCAAGCTGAATAGTGACATCAATATGCGCTATCTCAACAGGTGCAATCTCGTCTTTAATTTCATCATATAAGGATTGAGGTATTGCAGTAACACTAGCACCCATGTCACATAAACTATGATAAAAATTATCTCCTATCTTAACAGAAACAACAGGTGTGCCAACAACAGGGCTATGTTTGTCTCTAGCATGTGGTTTAGCAATTCTAGCAGCATCTTCACAAAAGTGAATATTATGGCCATCAACATTGTCGGACAGGAGATCTTTGATAATAGCAATGCCAGGTTCAACTCTAATTTGCTCAGGGGGTCTAGGTGTTCTAATGTAGCCCCTACGTATCATAGTTGAAGCTTTAGAATAATCCTTTATCCTAACAGGGAAAGGTGGTTTCTCAATGTAAGCACTGAGAACAATAGGATCATTATAGGCAATGACTTTCTCTTCAACTGGATTGGGTTTAACTACATTGACTTCTAAGGGAGGATGATATTTAAACCACTTATCTTCGGGGAGATCAATATGAGCAGCAAATGATTCACACAATGAAGCTACTATCTGAGAGTCAAGTCCATACTTAGCGCTAAAATCACAAAAAGTATTTGTTTCAACAAAGGATTTAACGCAATCAAACTTGAAATTCATACATGACTCCTTACCTTCATCAAGCTCCCAATCTTCAGGGTAGCGTTTAATTCTTTCCAATAAATTCCATTTGAAGTCAATATCTCTCTTCATAAAAGAACCGGTACAAGAAGTGTCAAGCATGGTGCAATCATCATGAGAAAGCCGAGCATAGAAGTTCTGAATGATAATTTCTCTCGGGAGCTCATGGTTGGGGCATGGATTTAAGCCTCCCCCAAGCTTGAGCGATGCTTTCTCTGTCACGAGGCCAAAAATTATAAATATAATTCCGATCATGATGTACTAGATGCATAGGATAAAACTTTTGATGAAATTCCAATTTCAACCGATTGTAGTTCCATGATCCAGTATCATCACATAGCCTATGCGATGTCAACGCCTTATCCCTCAAAGATAAGGGAAAGACCTTCTTCTTGAACTCATCCTCGGGCAAACCTGCAAGCTTAAATAAACAACAAACTTCATCTTCATAGATTAGATGCAAGTCTGGATGTGATGTTCCATCTCCTGTAAAAGGATTAGCCAACAGTTTCTCAAGCATACCCGAAGGAAATTCATAGCAAATATTTTCAGTAGGTGCAGCAGGTTGAGGAGAAACTCTTTGTGCTTCCGTTCGAGGTGAATATACCCCGAACAAGCCCCTCAAAGGATTAGTTTCCATAGTGACAAGTGACAATAAATTTCAGCACACTATATAAATGTTTCCTTACCAATTTCCACTTACCAAAGGCGCTTCACTTCCCGGCAACGGCGCTAGAAAAGAGTCTTGATGCCCACAAGTATAGGGGATCTATCGTAGTCCTTTCGATAAGTAAGAGTGTCGAACCCAACGAGGAGCAGAAGGATCTGACAAGTGGTTTTCAGCAAGGTAATATCTGCAAGCACTGAAATTATCGGTAACAAGTAGTTGTGTGGTGAGATGTTTCATAGAAAGCAACAAGTAAAAAAGTAAAAACGGTGCAGCAAAGTGGCACAATCCCTTTTGTAGAAAGGGAAAAGCTTGGACAAAGTCTTATAGGAGGTAAAACGCTCCCGAGGACACATGGGAATTTCTGTCAAGCTAGTTTTCATCATGTTCATGTGATTCGCGTTCGTTACTTTGATAGTTTGATATGTGGGTGGACCGGCGCTTGGGTACTTCCCTTACTTGAACAAGCATCCCACTTATGATTAACCCCTCTCGGAAGCATCCGCAACTACGAAAGAAGAATTAAGACAAAGTCTAACCATAGCATTAAACTAGTGGATCCAAATCAGCCCCTTACGAAGCAACGCATAAACTAGGGTTTAAGCTTCTGCCACTCTAGCAACCCATCATCTACTTACTACTTCCCAATGCCTTCCTCTAGGCCCGAATAATGGTGAAGTGTTATGTAGTCGACATTCACATAACACCACTAGAGGAAAAACAACATACAACACATCAAATTATCGAACGAATATCAAATTCACATGACTACTTATAGCATGCCTTATCCCATGTCCTCATGAACAAAAGTAACTATTCACAAAGCATAATCATATTCATGACCAGAGAGTTAATGAATAGCATCAAAGATCTGAACATCAACTCTTCCACCAAGTAATCCAACTAGCATCATCTACAAAGAGTAATTAACACTACTAGCAACCTTACTAGTACTAATCGGAGTCGCGAGACAGAGATTGGTTACAAGAGATGAACTAGGGTTTGGAGATGAGATGGTGCTAATGAAGATTTTGATGGTGACGAGTCCCCTCCGATGAGAGGAGTGTTGGTGATGACGATGGTGACGATTTCCCCCTCCGGGAGGGAAGTTTCCCCGGCAGGATCGTCCTACCGGAGCTCTAGATTGGTTCCGCTCAAGTTCCGCCCCGTGGCGGCGGCGAATCCTCCGAAAAGCCTCCTCTTGATTTTTTCTAGACCGAAACCCTTCTTATAGAAATAGGGGGAAGCTAGAGGGGCAAGTGGGAGCCCACAAGCCCCCTAGGCGCGACCAGTGGGGCCCCGCGCCTAGCAGGCTTGTGGCCTCCTGCTGGCGCCCCTCTGTTACTTCTTCGGCCCAGTATTTTTTATAAATCCCAAAAAAATCATCGTTGATTTTCACGGCTTTTGGAGTTGCGCAGAATAGTATCTCAAACTTGCTCCTTTTTCAGGCCCGAATTCCAGCTGCCGGCATTCTGCCTCTTCAAGTAAACCTTGCAAAATAAGAGAGAAAAGGCATAAGTATTGTACCGTGAAGTGTAATAACAGCCCAAAAAGCGATAAATATCAACATGAAAGCATGATGCAAAATGGACGTATCACATATCCATACAACTGATAGTCCCGCCGTCACTATGCATCATATTAAATCATGCTTTTTAACCTCCCTTCCTTGTCGAGCACGTACTCAAAGTAGAAGTCTAGATCATTGTACTTCCTGCTCCTCATAATGCCGATCGCGGTGTCAGCATCACCCTTTGCAATCAATTTCATTTTCTCTCTACAACATAGATTGTAGACGTCTCGCCTCACAAGGCCGCACTTATCGTACAAACCATACCTGCTTATGGAGTTATCGACAATGATATGCTTTCTGATCCCAGCTGCTTCCATCGCCAAAATTTCTGCTCTGTGATGCTCTCCTATCACTCTATGTGACCGCAAGAATGCCACCTCGTCCGGTCTAGCCAGAAAATGGTTGGGATCATCCACGAAATCCTTCACGAACCAAAGCCCACGTGCCACACTCGCAACGAGTCTCGGGTCTTAGCCTTCGGGTGCGACCCTTCGGGTTTAAGATTTTACTCTCTCGTTTTCCTGCCCTGGAGGAAAGGTTACGCCTCTACCGTATAGTTGTTGAAAGACCTTTTCCTCGTTTCACCTTATCTTTTCTGATACTGAATCCATGCTCTCCGGCGTGGTTATTATAGAACGTGTGAGCCTCCCATTGTGATCCAAAGGTCATAGCCATTACCTTCCAATGTGTTTGCAGTGCTTGTTGCTAGATTTCAGCCTACTCAATGTTCATATCACCTGCATCGTCATGCCAATGACCATCATCACCACTACAACCATCCATATCATCCTATAAAATTACACATAAGTAGATATAAGTTGTCATTACTTACTTCTTATGACACTGCTTTTCTTATGATTGTGTGACGTACACAATATTTGAACGAACTTGACTTAAGTTATGAGCGAAAGATTTCTGAAAACCATTTCCCTCATCGTGTACATCAATATCTTCCTGTAGATAAAAAAGAACATACACATGTAAGTACCCGTATGGTTGTTTGTGAGACGAAATGAATGGACACGTCACTTACGTTTTCGCTGCTAACACCATCCTCTTTCTTTTGAAAGTTCTCCTCAGATAAATTATCGTATGAAGACCACGATTCATTATCACTTGCTATAATCATCTTCATCACCGCTATCATTATGTGTACGACTGACACTGTCACTAGCATACCACTCACCCATCTGAAAAAGGCATCCATAAATCTTGTTTGTTCCTCCATTCAATAACCTCAGTATGAAAACTTCATAATATATATACAAAATTATTTTGCAGTCCAAAATACATGTCGTTGTATAGGGGGCTCATACTGGGTGGAGAAAAACTTAGGGTTTGGCGGGTGCCGATGTCTCGGGTCTAGGCTGTGAGGTAAGTGTCTCGGGCCTGTTTGAGGACGGCGACGACGAGGACTGAGGCCAAATGACGGTGTGATGCGGACGGCGACAACTTCGACGGAGCAGACGGAACCAAGCCAGTGCCGACACCGAGGAAAGCTACAACTGGCGGCGGCGGCGGTCGTGCGAGAGGAAGGGAGGGGGGATGCCGACCGTGGTCTCTTTCGGGCGGTGTCATGGGAACGAGCCTGATAGTAGAGGTTAGGGGTATGTAAGGAGAGGGCAGAGTCCTAGCTACGGTGAGATTGTACGCACAGATGTATGTACAGTGCTACGGGAGCTTCTGTCATGTGGAATGTGTGAGTTACAGGGGATGCGAACCCTTGTGCCTGAGGGGAGGGGTGGCTTATATAGAGTGTGCTAGCCCTCATGTATACCCGGCAACCAAGGGTTTGATTGTGGTAATAAAGGTGAACGTTACTCATAACTATGTAATAAATGATACTTATGGCTACCAGTCGAATGCATGCCGTTGGCCTTCCTAGAGTGGCTTCTGATCTTCTGCGGCCGACTGACTTTTGGTTCTTCCGAGTGAAATGCAACTATCGAATGGAGTGAGAAACCTCCAAGTGGATGTTGTGTCGAGTGACTCATGTGCCATGGTGATTTCAGTCGGAGTCTTCCTTGTAATCGTTAAGTTCTTCAATGTAGTGTCCTTCGATAGGGGATGTGGGTCAGGCCAAAGACCCTACCCTAGGTACATATCCACATCATTAGCCCCCCAATGGATAGGGGTTCGAGTGAAAAAGGGACGATGCAGATCCTGATAAGACACACAGATTCTGAAGGCATTTTAGGGCTGCACACAAGTATGCGTCGATTGGAGTCATTGTCATAACCCTGATCGATTCTGTCTTGAAATGCATCCGAGTGAACTTGAGCGCGGAATCAGGTTCGAGAGTTCAGCAGGGTCTCTTGATGTGACAGTTTGCTTCATCAGGCCCGTATTTTATGGGAATCAAAAATTTGGTAAGCACGCACCGCGCGATGATGACGAAGCGACTGGGGCAAGTGGGGGGCATGACGCTTCAATTTTTGCACCTTCTTTAATGCCACATACTGTGCTTCCTCTGGAATCGAGATACACACAGATCCGGCGGGCCCACAAGTCAACGACCCACTTAGGTAGCTATAAGATAGGATGACCCAAGGGTCGGTACAGTGCTCCTCCTTCATTCCCCTCTTTTCCTCCGCCTCCGATACTTCACACGCGCCGCTCAGCTCTGCCTCGACGACCACTGTTGCGATGACGAAGGGTAAGAATGAGAAGCTCGAGCGTGCCAAGAAGGGAGCCAAGGCGAAGAAGCCGTCGGGCGCCCGATCCACGGCGCTACTAGGGTGGATCAAAGGGGATTTCCTTCGGTCGACCGTCACGGCGGAGGACGTCCAGAACCTCGTCGTTGATAGACTGATAACTGACGGGTCAAGGAGGCTGTTGGAGGGAGAGACCGAGCCGGAGCCGCAAGTAGGTGAGCGAGTCCTCCTCCTCGCCCATGTCGAGCGATGTTTTGTCTGCCTCCCCATCCATTCATCCGCGGGTTCTTGAATTTCTTAGGCGCACAATTTTACCACTTCCCTCCGAATGCAATTGTTTATCTCGCTACGTTCATAACACTGTGTGAATGCTTCTTGGGCTGTCCTCCTCACTGGGGTTTGTTCAAACACATCTTCACCATCCGGTCTCAGTCAGTCGAAAAGGCCAACCCCAGTGATAGTAAGACCCATGTCACCCCAACTATGCAGTGGTATGGGACTCCAAAAGAGGAGCAAGAGCGCATTTCCGTCGATGGCCTTTCCTGAATCTATTCGGGGCTGGCAGTCGACTTGGTTTTATTGTAAATATGTTGCATCTCCCAATATGTCGACTGGCCTTCCCCCCTTCACATTGGAGAGACCCACTACTCCCAGAACATTGTCCATTACAGAGGGAGAGAAAGTCTAGGTAGGAGTTTTAGTGAATGCAGTAGTAGGTTTGATCCGTGGTGGAGTGAATGGTATGGACCTACTAGAGGCGTTTCTCAGTCGGTGAATCCATCCCCTTCAAGCGAGGGACCACACTATGTGGCACTATTCGGACACATCCACAGGAAGTCTGTGAGGAGACTATTGTGCACTGGCTCAGAAGCATCACCAGAGCCTGTGACAACCCTCTGGGAGCCAAGCGAATCCTGCCCTTCTCTCCCGCGAACCCGCCGCCGAACCTGCTGAATTATATCTTTGTCGAATGCTTTCATATTTCATCGAGTGATTGTGTCTTCAGCCGACTGACTTTACTATTTGTATCTTGCAGGACTTAACGAACATGTATTTGCCCGTGCCAAACGGAGAACAACCTGATGACGGAGAAGAGAGCGCAGATGGCAGTGTAGACGTTGATTACGCCGAGGACAGTGAAGGCGTTGATGACAACTCGGAGGAGAGCAGGGAAGAGATTCTGTCTCCTCCGTGCACCGAGCATCGATCCAAGAAGCGCCAAGACCCAGCGGTTGTCCCAAGCAGAACCTTGGCATCGACCACCAGAAATTCGAAGCGCGACCAGGCCGCAACATCTGAGTCGACTGAAAAGGATGTGAAACAACCCAAGTATGATGCATCAAAACCTCGGAAGGCTTTGCCCCGTATGAAAATCATCGTGCCCGTCGCCTCAATGTGAGTGTTCATTTTCCTTCTTCTGTTGTTGTGGAACTTCATGTATTTGCTGAACGAGTGGAATTTGTTTGCGAGAGCTCCTACCTCGGTGACATCGCATCCACGAGATGAAGTGGAGCACATGGAAGTGGACACTGCTGACGCGGCCACCTCTCAATGAGGTATAAAAAATCTTCACCCTGCTTTGTTTTTTGGAGACGATATATTGATTAAATAAGTTAACGTTGTCGATTGGCAGCTACAGACGTTATCCACTTGGAAGACGATGAGGAGCACGTGCCTCGCAGGTCGACTGTTGCATTGTCTCAAGAACCATGTGACTCTTCCTGAGCCAAAGTTGGACTTGAGGTTCCGCTGTCGAATGCCCCGCCATCAACTTAAACTCTTGTGGTCTCAGCGTCAATTGGGCAACTTCAGACAACTCTTGTGACCTCAGTTGCAGCACCGACTCATACGACGCCCGCGTTCTCTCTGCACCACGTCCCAGAGGACCAAACTGGAGCTGGTAAAGAGGCCATGATCCATGCTGAGCAAATGATGCTGCGAGCAAACGAAACATATGAGGCCAGCAAGTTAGCTTATGATGCCAGCTCAGCGCTTCGTGCCAATGTCAGAGTAAATGCGATTGTAAGTTCATTTCTGATTGAATTCCTGTCCATCTTGACTCTACACCCACTAGGTGTTTTCTTTTGGTCCGTACTTGCTTGTTTCCCCCTTGAGTAGATCAGGTCTTAGTCGAGTGGTTTCTGGTCCAGTGGGGGCACGCTGAGTGCACCCACTTGGTGTAGTCCCTGAGACCGTTGTTGAATGGCGGTGACATCGACAGGGGTCTTAGATTTGTTTTTATAGTCGATTGGCACTCGACAGGACGGACCTGGTCGAGTGATAGTAGCTCCAGTGGGGGCATGCTGAGTGCACCCACCGGGTGTAGTCCCCGAGACGACCTTCGAGTGCTTGCACCGGCGGGGGTCTTATGGAGACAATTTTGCATGTTTGCTCTTTTTTTACTCAGACAGGTCGGACCTGGTCGAGTGGTGTCGTATCCAGTGGGGGCACGCTGAGTGCACCCACTGGGTGTAGTCCCCGAGACTAATGTTAATCGTTTACGATTGGTAGTGGTCTTAAGATCTTGGACTTGGGGTCCTTTTTTGTACTTGGAGTACGCTTGTTACTCGATCTGTAGAGTAAGTTCTTTTTCTTAGTGTCTCCACCTCTGAATGCTTGTCTTCGGGATGGAAAGGTCCGAACTGGCAGGACCTATCCTGCAGGTTTCATGGACATCATTTCCATCAACCATGATATGATGCTTTGCACGGGTGTGGGGTGGGGCGGCAGGCTGATACGTCTCCAATGTATCTATATTTTTTTATTGTTCCATGCTATTATATTATCTGTTTTGGGAAATTTGTATGCATTTATATGCTCTTTTATATTATTTTTTGGGACTAACCTATTAATCTAGAGCCTAGTGCCAGTTTCTGTTTTCCCCATATTTTTTAGTATTGCAAGTAAGGAATACTAAACGGAATAAAATCTCCGGATTGATTTTTCTTGGACGAGAAGAAACACAACAGCTTGGAGTAGGAAGTAGGGCATCTACCGGGAGGCCACAAGCCTGTAGGGCGCGCCCTGGGGGTGGCCGCGCCCCTGGCTTGTGGGTCCCCTGCATGTCTCCTAACCCTATTCTTTGGCCTATAAATTCCCAAATATTCCCGTATTGCCAAAGGGAGCCACGAAAATACTTTTACACCGTCGGGAGCCTCTGTTCCCGTGAGATCCAATCTGGGAGCCTTTTCCGATAATCTGCCGGAGAGGGAATTGATCACGGAGGGCATCTACATCAACTCCATTGCCCCTCTGATGATGTGTGAGTAGTTCACCACAGACCTACGGGTCCATAGCTAGTAGCTAGATGGCTTCTTCTCTCTCTTTGATCTTCAATACCATGTTCTTCATGATCTTCATGTAGTTCTATCCGATGTAATACTCTTTTGCGGTGTGTTTGTCGAGATCCGATGAATTGTGAGTTTATTTTCAGATTATCTATGAATATTATTTGAGCATCTTCTGAATTCCTATATGCATGATTTCGTATCTTTGCAAGTCTCTTCAAATTATTGGTTTGGTTTGGCCAACTAGATTGGTAATTCTTGCAATGGGAGAAGCGCTTGGTTTTGGGTTTAATCTTGCGGTGTCCTCACCCAGTAACAAAGTAGGGGTAGTGACGCACGTATTGTATTGTTGCCAGCGAGGGTAAAAAGATGGGGTTTTCATCATATTGCTTGAGTTTATCCCACTACATCATGTCATCTTACTTAATGCATTACTCTGTTCTTCATGAACTTAATACTCTAGGTGCAGGCATGAGTCGGTCGATGTGTGGAGTAATATTAGTAGATGCAGAATCGTTTCGGTCTACTTGACATGGACGTGATGCCTATATGCATAATCATTGCCTTGGATTTCTTCATAATTGTTTGCGTTTCTATCAATTGCTCGACAGTAATTTGTTCACCCACTGTATTATTTTCCTTTATGAGAGAAGCTTCTAGTGAAACCTACGGCCCCCGGGTCTATTTTCCATATTATATTTTCAGATCTATAAACCAAAAATACTTTGCAAATTTATTTACTTTTGTTTCTGCAATCTTTTATATCTATCTCTATCAAATCTCATCCATGAAAATAACTCTGAAGGGATTGACAAGCCCTTTATAGCAATGGGTGCAAATGTTTGATTATTTGTGTAGATACTACTATTGGGGCCTTGCTTGTTCCTCCTACTGGATTGATACCTTGGTTCTCAACAAACTGAGGGAAATACTTATCTACTTCATTGCATCACCCTTTCCTCTTCAAGGGAAAACCAACGCAAGCTCAAGAGGTAGCAAGAAGGATTTCTGGCGCCGTTGTCGGGGAGGATACATAGCAACATCAAGCCTACCAAGTACCCATCACAAACTCATCTCTTGCATTTACTTTATTTACCATTTGCCTCTCGTTTTCCTCTCCCCAACTCCTAAAACGATTTTCAGAAAATACCAAAAAGATTTGCCTTTTTATTCGCCCTTCTTCCGCTCGTCTTTTTTGTTTGTTCGTTTCCATGGCTTAACCCAGAAGTTTTGATCCGTATCTTAAGAAGTTGGAAGATATTGAGAATAATGCCAAAGGGTTCATGTCGCTCCAAGTTGACCATAACAGTTTCTTTAGGAACGAGCTTAAGGCCCTGTTTGGAACCACAATAGATTATGATAATCTGGATTATGAAGATAGATTATATAATCTGGTTTATAAAAATAATCTAGGTGGACATGTTTGGAGGCCAGATTATATAAACTGTAATCCAGGTTTTACATTGCATAATGACTTGTCTCCCTCGTGTTTTTTTTAAATAGGAGGGTGGTGGTGGTAGGAATATAATTAACTCCAACTTTACAAGGGTAATGGGTCATTAGCAATCCATAATCTCATTTTAGCTGGGGTAGAGTAGATTATGAGTTTTTAATAATCTGTCCATCTAGTTTTTATAATCTACACCATAATCTGTCCTGTTTGGAGACATAATAGATTATAAGAACTGGATTATATAGTCTGAGTGGTTCCAAACAGGGCCTAAAGAACAAAGGTTTATGCTTGATTACGTGAATATAGAACTTGATGGTATGGCCAAGGAATTTTGTGGTTTGAAATTTCAGTTTGCTCACCTTGAAAGTTTAGTAGGGCAAATTTATGATAAACAAGCCACCTTAGTTAATAAAATGGCCCCGAAGCTAGAATATTTAAGCATTTATGAAGATCTTAAAGTGATTGATGTGACACCTATTAAATCTTTATTTTTTCTAGTATAAATCTTGAAAAAGATGGGACTGGAGATGACTCAATTTAGTTAAAAGGCGTCCCAATGATTTGAACTTTTTAGATCTTAATGATAAGATTGATAAAAGTGGGATGGAAGAGGTCAAAACTTTAAATAACAATGAGCCCACTCTTTCGGATTTCAAGGACTTTAATTATGATAGTTGCTCTTTGATCGATTGTGTTTCCTTGTTGCAATCTATGTTGAATGCTCCACACGCTTATAAACAAAACTAGATCAATGATGGCGCGCGTTGCTACGCCCATCAATTTATTCCGTAGATAATAGGAATTATATACCTAACCGAGCTGTTAGGAAATTAAGAAAAATAAGAAACTTAACTTTCTAGATAAGAAAACAAAGCACCAATATTTGCAATTCGTAGGATAGTGCCATGAAACATAAATCTGTGATTATAAGAGCATCCAATTCACACGTTTCTATGTTATCCATAATGACAAAACGATGAAACAAATACCTGTGAAGATCCATACGGTACAATTATTTGATATTTTTTGGAAATAGTATTATGATAGAAGCATGGTCCATCATATATAAATTGGGAACATGCAACTGATAATGACATAAAAAAGAAAAAAGGTGTACAACAAGCAAATACATTCCTCAATATATGCGGAGAGCATAGCATAATAAAGAAAACAAACCATAAATAGCTGATGAGGTTCCCTAGGTGCGGGACGCCGTTGCCATGTAAGATAATGGAGAATCAAATCGTTTTGTATCTCCAGTTGCATCAACTATCATCCCATACATATTGAAAGTATAATTGTATCTAGATAAGCGAGGTGGAAAATAATAGAAGGGTTGCCAAGGTCAAAAGAAAATGCACTTGAGTAGACCCGTCTCACATGCAACGTCTCCCACCTATGAGTGATGTCAATGACTATACAAGTAGAATCCTCACAGCAACCAACTCACTACCCCAGTTATCAAAATACTTTATATGAAATTCAAGTTCAAAGTTAAAAGGTAAATAAGATGGCCATATGTAGCTTCACCTCAATTACCTACAATTCTTAAAATGGTCAGCAAGTATAATCTAAATATGAATCAGGACTTCTTTTAATTATAGAATCTCATAGAAATTTATCACCGGTTCATCACCCAAGTAGGTCTAGACTTCGGTCATATTTGCAGGTCGCATTCAATTTCAATGAAGAGCAAATTAATGGAGTACAATTCCACATTTCTACATGTGAATTAGGCTTGCATAGTAAGTAAACTGGAGTTTGAAATAATAATTTTTGCTACTGTAGCTCATAGCTATAGCCTCTTTCAGTTAGAGAATCTGTAGAAACACTAAGAAAGTGACATGCAATTTAACAAATAACTTCAGTTTTGATAAGTACCCCCTGTTCTCCAAGTCATAAGTCAAATCAAGGTTGACGCAGTAACTAAATTAAGTCACTTGTATGATTTCTGGATCAGCCTGTAAAGTAGTGTTGAAGCTGGTTTATTTCCTTTTACTCTGTTATTGATCGTAAGTCTTTGTACCTTTGAACCAGTATATGCTGCTCTTTGTTCTTGTATTAATGATATCTTCTGCATGGTTAATAGAAGATATTGGAGGGTTAGGATCCTATCAATGAACTCGAAATTCATGATACATCTTCGAGTCTCTTCTCCTTTGTTTCCTTTTAGCGCATTCCTGCTCAGAAACAACAAGAGGTGAAAACATAGAGTTAAGTTTGGTTTATAATCGTAGCAGTTGTTCTTCGCTGTCCGTGAAGGTTACTTAATAGAAACAAAAAAATAGTATAAATGAGTGATAGGCTTAACAGTATGACAAAAGAAACCTGAAAATAAGCACCTTAACTTTGCTTTTCGTGAATGCACATATATGATATCATTTTGGAAGAACACGTTCAGCGCAAGACACTCGCGAGATAAATTGCATAATAGTGATAACAGTTATTGTAACCAAATATTTATATTAACAAGGTGGACCACTGGAGTAGTGCTTCAATGATCGAAAAATTCGGAAAGTTATGAAGGGCGTATTTTCTTTAAAAATTACGGATGCACTGTTCGCATGATCAAAATGATAAAACAATCAACTTTGATTTCTCCTCACTCATCCACTGTAGTTACTTAATCTTCACTTTGTTTCTGATTTACACGAAAGGATAAAACAACTCAGTTCTGTATGGGTGATGCTCTGTCGGACTTCCTTCTGCAACTGTCCAGCAACTGCTGCTCCTCAGGGCCGCCGGGTTCGTGCTAGTGCTTCTCGTTGCATCTTACTTTCTTATGCCTGTGGAGGCAGTCTAGGCATCAACTGGCTCAACTCCGTCACAAAATCAAAAATAGCCTGAACTTCCAACATGGATGCGGTGCCAGATTTGCGAATCATCCCTACCACTACCACCCTTCTTGGTTGTAAACATAAACAAGAGCACGTTGCAAAAAAAGCATTACACAGCCGATAAGGAGGCTCACCAGTCCAGCAGCGACCCTCGAGTCAGTTTACCCCACTAGGAAGCAAGAGGAGGTCCAATGGGAAACCATCACGGATTGGGAGCCCATGGCCGTCGTGTAGGGCGGGGCTAGAACAAGGGATATGGTAGCTTATCTCAACTTGCGCAGGAGCGTGGCCCAAAATTGGAGAGGCCCCTCTCTCCTCCTGATCTCTTCTTCCTCACCTCCGGCATGCGTTCAGGAGTTGTGCATCAGATCCGGTAGAGGATGCACGAGAAAGTAGATTAGCAATGGCAGGAAGAATAAATAGGACCGACGAAGTAAAGGAGAAGGAGGCGAGTAGACGGTAACGGACCTTCATGCTATGATAGACGGGGAGGAAAAACGTCGACCTGTGCCGCCGCGTCGCTGCCCCTTCGCATCACCGCACACCGGCTGCTCCTCTCTATCCCCTCGTCCACACTTGACCGAAGCGTAGCTGGGTTTGCTGGAATGGGCCGACGGACGGCCTAGTTTACCAGAGGCCTTCCTTTCGGGTTGTGGAGCAGCAGCCCAAAGGATAGCTGGGCCAGGTTGAGTGCGGGAGAAATTGCTTTGCACACGAGATCTGACGGCCAGGAGGGTCCAGATCCTAAAAATGAACGGCCAAAAATACAAATCGTTGTGAGGACAGGGATTAGGTGCGGTTATAGTGTCCTTAATAAAGCTTTTACTAAACATATTGTGGATGCTATGATTAAATCTTTTGAAGAAAAACTTGAGTTGGAAGTTTCTATACCTAGAAAGCTTTATGATGAGTGGGAACCTACTATTAAGATTAATATTAAATATTATGAGTGCCATGCTTTGTGTGATTTGGGTGCTAGCGTTTCCATGATTCCAAAAACTTTATGTGATGTGGTAGGATTCCGTGAATTTGATGATTGCTCTTTAAATTTGCATCTAGCGGATTGTACAATTAAGAAACATGCGGGAAGGATTAATGATGTTCTTATTGTTGCAAATAGGAATTATGTGCATGTACATTTCATTGTTCTTGATATAGATTGCAATCCTACATGTCCTATTATTCTTGGTACACCTTTCTTTAGAACGATTGGTGCAATTATTGATATGGAAGAAGGAAATATTAGATTCCAATTTCCATTAAGGAAAGACATGGAGTACTTTCCTAGAAACAAAATAAGATAACCTTATGAGTCTATTATGAGATCTACCTATGGATTGCATACCAAAGATGACAATACCTAGATCTATTGCATTATGCCTAGCTAGGGGCGTTAAACAATAGCGCATGTTTGGAGCAACACAATTTTATTTGTTTTGCTTTTGTTTTTGCTTCTGTTTTTGAGTGCTGCACACATTAATACCTCTATAGTAATTGTATTTTCTTGTTTTTATTAGTGTTTGAGCCAACTAAGACCTTTGGGATGGTCTATGGTGTTTGCAAGTTGATTTTGCTGAAAAACAGATACTTTCGCTCTAAGTCCAGGAATTTTATAAATTCACTGGAACGTGCTTTTGATCTGAATTGTTTACACAAGATTGGTTTACAAATTTGCCAGATTGCCCTAATGTTTCAGAATTTTTGGATTTACATAAGTATTCGAAGTAAACATATTGCTACATATTGTTCTGTTTTTGACAGATTCTGTTTTTTGTGTGTGTTGTTTGCTTATTTTGATGATTCTATGTGTTGTATCGGGGGGTATGAACCATGGAGAACTTGGAATACATTAAATATTACATCAATATAAATAAATAATGAGCTCACAACAGTACCTAAAGTGGTGATTTATTTTTCTTATACTAACGGATCTCATGAGTTTTCCGTTGAGTTTTGTGTTGTGAAGTTTTCAAGTTTTGGGTAAAAATTTGATGGACTATGGAATAAGGAGTGGAAAGCTCCTAAGGTTGGGGATTACCAAGGCACCCTAAGTCATATTCAAGGATACCAAAGAGCCTAAGCTTGGGGATGCCCCGGAAGGCATCCCCTCTTTCGTCTTCAATCCATCGATAAATTTACTTGAGGCTATATTTTTATTCACCACATGATATGTGCTCTACTTGGAGCATCTTGTATGATATGAGTCTTTAATTTTTAGTTTTCCACAATCATCCGTGTTGCACACATCTTTTGAGAGAGACAGACACGCTGAATCGTGAATTTATTAGAATACTCTTTGTGTTTCACTTATATCTTTTGAGCTTGGCAATGCTGCTCTAGTACTTCACTTATATCTTTTAGAGCACGGCGGTGTTGTGTTTTATAGAAATTATTAAACTCTCATACCTCACTTATATTATTTTGAGAGTTCTTTAAAAAGCATGGTTATTTGTTTAGGTTATGAATTTAGTCCTAATGTAATAGGCATCCAAGAGTGATATAATAAAAACTTTCATATTAAGTGCATTGAATATGATGAGAAGTTTGATTCCTTGCATACAGTTTTCAGATATGAAGATGGTAGTATGAGAATCATGCTAGTAAGTAATTGTGAATTAGAAAAAATACTTGTGTTAAAGCTTGTGATTCCCGTAGCATGCACGTATGGTGAACCGTTATGTGATGAAGTTAGAGCTTGATTTGTTTAATGATTGTCAACCTTTGTATGGAGGTCGGGATCGCACGATGGTTAACTCCACCAACTAATGATCATGCATCTAATACTTTGCTTCGATAACTAATAGGATTTTGCAATAAATATGTGAGTTCTTTATGACTAATGTTGAGTTCATGGATTATACGCACTCTCGCCCTTCCACCTTTTCTAGCCTCTCTAGTACCGCGCAACTTTCGCTGGTACATTAAACCCACCTTCCTCAAAACAGCCACCATATATTTTCCTCAAAACAGACACCACGTATTATAGCATGTTCATATCCATTCCGAGATATATTTCCATGCAACACCATTGTCCCGTTTTGATGACACGCACCATCACTTCCATATAGCTTATAGAGTCATACTTTGTTCTAAGTTATCGAGTTGTAATCTTTGAGTTGTGAGTAAATAAATGTGTGATGATTTGCATTATTAGAGCATTGTCCCGTGAGAGAAAAGGATGATGGAAGCTATGATTCCCTCACAACTTGGGATGAGTCTCCAGACTTTACAAAAAATAAAAGAGGCCAGTGAAGCCCATAAAAAAATAAAAGAGGCCAAAGAAGCGCATCCAAAAAAAAGAAAAAAAGAAAAAAAATGACAGAAAGAGAGAAGGGACAATGCTACTATATCTTCATAGAGAGTCTCCTATTTTGTCACTTTCATATAACTAGTGGGATTACATCTTTTGCACAACCACTTAGTTTTATTTTTGAGCTTTCATACACTTATAGCTCTAGTGCATTTGTTGCATGGAAATCCCTACTCACTCAGATTAATATCTATTGATGGGCATCTCCATAGACTGTTGATATGCCTAGTTGATGTGAGACTATCTTCTCCTTTTTTGCAACCTCCACCACACTCTATTCCACCTATAGTGCTATATCCATGGCTCACGCTCATGTATTGCGTGAGAGTTGAAAAGGTTTGACAACATAAAAAGTGTGAAACAATTGCTTGATTTTCATTGGGGTTGTACATGAATTAGATACTTTGTGTGCTGAAGATGGAGCATAGCCATACCATATGATTTTGTAGGGATAACTTTCTAAGACCATGTTATTTCGAAAGGAAGCAATACCTTATTAGTATGCTTGAAGTATTATTGTTTTTATGTCAATATTAGACTTTTATTTTGAATCTTATGGATCTGAATATTCATGCCACAATAGAGAATATTACATGGATAAATATGTTAGGTAGCATTCCACATCAAAAATTCTGTTTTTATCATTTACCTACTCGAGGACGAGCAGGAATTAAGCTTGGGGATGCTTGATACGTCTCCAACGTATCTATAATTTTTGATCGTTCCATGCTATTATATTATCTATTTTGGATGTTTTATATGCATTTCTATGTTGTTTATATTATTTTTGGGACTAACCTATTAATCTAGAGCTTACTGCCAGTTTCTGTTTGTTACACGTTTTTGAGTATTGCAGATAAGGAATATTAAACGGAGTCCAAACAGGATAAAATCTTTGGATTGATTTTTCTTGGACCAGAAGAAACAGAACAGACTTGGAGTAATGTGTAGGGCATCTCCCGGGAGGCCACAAGCCTGCAGGGCGCGCCCTGGGGGTGGCTGCACCCCTAGCTTGTGGGTCCCCCAGAGGTCTCCTAACCCTATTCTTTGGCCTATAAATTCCCAAATATTCCCGTACCGCCAAAGGGAGCCACCAAAATACTTTTATGCCATCGGGAGCATCTATTCCCGTGAGATCCAATCTGGGAGCCTTTTCCGGTAACCTTCTGGAGAGGGAATTGATCACGGAGGGCATCTACATCAACTCCATTGCCCCTCCGATGACGTGTAAGTAGTTCACCACAGACATATGGGTCCATAGCTAGTAGTTAATGGATTCTTCTCTCTCTTTGATCTTCAATACCATGTTCTTCATGATCTTCATGGAGATCTATCCGATGTAATACCTTTTCTGGTGTGTTTGTCGAGATCCAATGAATTGTGAGCTTATGTTCAGATTATCTATGAATATTATTTGAGTCTCTTCTGAATTCTTATATGCACGATTTCATATATTTGCAAGTCTCTTCAAATTATTGGTTTGGTTTGGCCAACTAGATTGGTAATTCTTGCAATGGGAGAAGTGCTTACTTTTGGGTTCAATCTTGCGGTGTCCTCACCAAGTGACATAGTAGGGGTACCGAGGCACGTATTGTATTGTTGCAATCGAGGATAAAAGATGGGGTTTTCATCATATTGCTTGAGTTTATCCCTCTACATCATGTAATCTTACTTAATGTGTTACTCTATTCTTCATGAACTTAATACTCTAGATGCAGGCAAGAGTCGGTCGATGTGTGGAGTAATAGTAGTAGATGTAGAATCGTTTCGGTCTACTTGACACGGTCGTTGTCGTGGTTTTTTCACGGCAGATGTCCTCGTGAAAGGACTTAGTGATGGAGCCATCGCACCTTGGTGGAGACTCAAAGGGTGTGAGCGAAAGCTAGACTCAGTTTTACCCAGGTTCGGCCCCTCCGGTGGAGGTAAAAGCCTACGTCATGCTTTGTGTGTATTAATGGTGGATTAGATTACAAGGAGGGTGTAACTCGCCTTACCTAGCTCTTGATGGATTCTAGCTTAACCTATCTGCCACCTAGAGACCCGCCTTTATATACAGGTCGAGGCCTTAGGGTTTACAAAGTCCTGGCCACATTACAAATCATGGCTTTCCATAGCTCTAAGTCATCATGTCTTCCAAGCTTAGGAAACATCCTTGGCGACTCATCTTCTCTATTAATCTTGAACCGACATCTAGCTCATGGTCCCTAGCAGCCCTTTGTTGAAGGTATCCTCGCGCATCTCAGACCCTGGGCCAAGGCTTATCTTGATTATGAACGTAGAGTCGCTGTTTACCTGACCCGGCCCAATAGGGCGGGTCATACCATAGGTAATATCCCCAACATTAGGCCCCAGATTGACATGAATTTGTTCACGCCAATAAACCTCCACGCTTGTCTTCGGCGACTCAAACACGATCTCTGACCTTTCCTCAATAAGTGACGCGCCGCCAACCCTTATGAATTGTGTGAGTCGCCAGGTCCTTTATTGGTGATGTCATCTTCTCCGCTATTCCTCGGATCTTGATGACATCACTTCCAACGGATCTTTGGTCTTATCATGTCATCCCGAAAATCTAGGCACCATCATTTCCGGTTTTCAATGTGCCTCCTTGATTCCCACGCCTACTGTTTCGATTCTGCCCTAGGTCTTTAAATAGCCGCACGGGGGAGGGGGCATCCCCACCTACCTCTATTCCATCTCTTCCGCTGCGTCTTCTTACTCGAGCTCGCGTCACGAACACCGCGCCATCGGCAAACCTCTGTCGCGGGCCAACCGCTTCTCGGGCTGATCGGGAGCGCGATCTTCGGCGCAGAACCTCCGCGGCCTTCTTCCGTCGTCGTCTTCCCTCTGTAGGTAACTTCCTCTTCTCCATTAGTCCTAGATCTCGAACCTCCATAGTTCTTAGAGTAGCACCAAAACTCCATGAATGTCATCTCATCGCGCCATTAACCCGTATAGGCTCGGCCTTTAGATCCTTCCTTCTAGCAATAAACTGCGGTAGTCCCATCCCAATCCTCAGCAAATTTATTTTCCCCCATTGTTCTACAGGAGCACCACACTGCTTCCACAGTGTTTCTGTGTTCTTAGCACCTGAATTTTGGCAAGTGTTATTTTCCTCAATAGAATTACCCATAGATCTGTAAACCATCTCTTTGGCATTGTAAACATGTTTGTCCTCGATTAGGAATATCCTAAGGAAATTTTTAGAGTCACAACCCGCCCTCAATGTTGTGGCGAGGCAATACTCCCTTTTAGACATGCTCTCAGTTGTTGGCCGACGAGTTTACCATTCCGTAGGTCCTGACAACCCGCCAATCTTTCTTATGCAGATCTCCGTCCCCTGTTTTTAAACTTCGTTATCATGGGTTCCATCTCCAAATGCAACTGGTTGCCAACAAAAGTAAATGACGCCTATCTTGCAAAATTTGTGAAAGTGGGTAATCTTGCGTCCGAGGAAGCAATCGGCTGGGGAACCGCCTTTGGGGAGCGAATTCCACAACCCTCCGAAGGGGAAGTAGTCATTTTTGCTGATCACCACGAGCGAGGCTTCACACCGCCTAGCTGAAAGTTCTTCAGGAACGCCTTGCATTTCTTCAACCTCCATCCCCAAGACTTAGGGCCAAACTCCATCAGCAACCTTTGTCAATTCCAAATGTTCTGCGAGGCTTACCTGCAAATAGAGACCACTATACTTTTGTTCAGGAAGTTCTTTTATTTGAACCGCCACACTGAGTTTGCCAACGGGCCCTGCCTAGAGCTTGGGGGAGTTAAATCCAGCGACTGCGAGAATGCGGGTTCCCGGCTGTTACATTGCCTAGTCATCCCAATGGTTGGGCAAAGACTTGGTTCTAATGCCGCGACACTTCTCCACCCAATGAGAACCCCTTACCAGGCTTCAGGGAGGAACGTCTGCCCATGGATTTCAAGTTGCCTGAAAAGCTAACTGGAGAAGAAGAAGCTACGTTTGTCCCTATCTTCTCAAAGCTCACGGCTCTTACTGTCAATGGTCTTACTGGGATCGATTTGATCCGCTGCTGGGTGGAGTGGAGAATCATGCCTTTGAGCCACCGGAACGGCTTGATGTGTGAATAAAATGGCGACTTAAACCACCCCCAATGCTTATATAATGTGAGGCTTGAAGAAGAAGACATTGTCGAAATTGTGAAGAAGCTAAGTGGCGAGCCTGTTGAGAACTGCTCCAAAATCGGGCTTAAAACTTTTTGAGTTTTTAACCCGGCTCCAGAGGTAAAACATCCTAAGTCGCCCTTCTAGCTTTTTAATGTACTCGTGCATGTTTCTGATCTAAGCTTTTAATCATGTAAATCAGAGGGATTCGACCTTTTGGACCCAAAGGCCCAAGACAGTCGTGAAGAAAACGACCAAACCTGCCCCGAAGAAGAAGAAACACAAAGGCAAGGCTACTGCAAAGGAGTCATCCGTCGTTGGCGAGTCTCGGGCCGTCGAAGAACAATCAGAGGTAAATGCTCCCTTGTCTTTATTGCTTTAATCTGACGTGCTCATGCTTTGCTACCTATGTTTATAGGATGATGACTTTGAGAGCCAAGATGAAGTTGTCGAGGTAATTTCCATTTCTTCCGACTCAAATTCTTCTCCTCCCAAACCGGCCACGCGAATCTGTAGGAAATTTCCCCTGTCTCACCCGGATGCTTATCTGGATCCCAATTTCCTTTTGAAGAAGGTGAGTTTTACGCCCAAGAATCATACTCGAAGCCACTTTGGGGACCTATTGTACGGCTTACCCGAGAAAACAACTGGTCGCAAAAGACAGAACGAGGTACATTGCTATAAACATCCTTTTCTTCTTGTGCGAACTATTCTCGTGATTTACCCAATCTTTGAATCCTTCACCCAATAGGTTTCACCTCCTTCATCTGGTGACTGAGCTGTCTCAACTCTCGCCCCATTGATCCGTCTTCAGGGGTAAGTTACTTTATTAATATGTTCCTTCAGGTGTCAATGTTTCTATTTAATATTGGTACCGTTGTTCCTCACGGCTCAAGCAAAAAAGAGGAAAACCGGCGATTCATCTTCTGTTCCGAAAGCGGCCGAAATGAGTACCTCTATCCCAGAGGTTCAAGAAGAGCTAGCAGAGACTCACACGAGTGCTTTTGATGATTTTCCTGATACCCGGGATGATCTTCCAAGCCCTTAAAAGGAGTTAACTGAAGACATCAACCTGCCCAGTTCTCCTAAGGCGGCTGAAGACGCGATACCTGACCCGGATTGAGTCGTCATCACTGGTACCGACTATTCTAAGCCCGCGACTGCGGTTTTAACCAAGTACGCACCAAAAGATGCCCAAGTCTTTGCAGAAAAATATGTCACCAAACTGAAGCTCCCCAATCATGAGAAATTGGAGTTTGAAGAACTGTACTCTGGTTTTGTAAGCCGCCTAGAGACGAGCCATGAAATGGAAAAGAGCTTGGCTAACATGATGCGAATAAAACATGAGGTATGATACCTTTTATCCTTCTTTGACATGTCCTCCCATTAGCCCTCCAAAGGGTGATTCATCCATGACAAATCATGCTTTATGTAATATTTCAGCCTATAGCCCCCAAGGGTCGGTTCATCTTTTTAAAGATGAGCCGGGTCTTTAGTTTGTACTTTGAACAAGAGCTTCAACCTGTAGCCCCCAAGGTTCGGGTCTTCTTTTTAAAGATGAGCCGGGTCTTTAGTTTGTACTTGAATAAGAGCTTCAACATGTAGCGCCCAAGGGTCGGGTCTTCTTTTTAAAGATGAGCCGGGTCTTTAACTTATGTCTGAATAAAAACTTCAACCTGTAGCCCCCAAGGGCCGGGTCATCTTTTTAAAGATGAGTCGGGTCTTCGTTGAAGGTAGTACCTTAGAAAAAATGAATCGTACATTAGCCCCCAAGTGTCAGGGATGTTGCTTGCAATGGTCCTGAAACTTGCTTTCCCGCTGTTTGTTGCGGGAATCATTGACTCGGGCCGACTCAACTGTAGCCGGCTTGAAACAAAGTCTAGTAGAACAGCAGGACGCTTGAGCTAAGTTTGAAGAAAAGCTCCGTCTTGCTCTGGCTGACATGGAAAAAATGAAGGCAGATCACAAAAAATTTGAAGACAAAGCCCATGCTGAGCAAGATGTCGTTCTGAAAAGGGCGGAACAAGCCAAAAAAAAACTGAGAGCCGCCATGCAAGAGCTGTCAGGATTGAAACATCACATCTCAAAGATGGCCCAGGCTGTGTTTCGTAAGTAGCAATTACTCCCTTCGGAAAGTGCATTGTACGACCTTATAGCGACTTATGATCATCCTTCTTTCCTGCAGGTCCTCAAGCCGCCATTCTTCTGAATGATTGTATTTTGAAGCTGAAGGCAATCTATACTTTGACGGAGGAGTTGTACACTGGTGGTGTGATGACTATGAAGGCCGTCGTGGGCAACAAAGATCCCGTAAAATCCACCAAGCATATGCTTGGCTGTTTGTCAACACTGCCACCCCAGATAGAAGAGCTGAAGAGGTCAGCTTTCCGCAAAGGAGCGATCACTGCCTTAAGACGGTGCATGGCCTATGCTCCAGAGCTTAAGCGGAAGAAATAACTGGGGGATTTCCAGAGCTGGAAGACGACGGGTCAGAGTTCACCGAAGAGGATTACCACCGTTGTGTAAAAGAATCTCGCTTTGCGGCGACTCAACTAGCAGCCGACCTGGATTTAGGAAAATATCAGGCGGCTTATGATGAGCACAGCAAACGGATTACTCCTCCTTCGTATGAAATCACTGTCCTGACTCCGCAGTACCGTAAGCATCCCTTTGACTCTGATGCCAATCTGTACACCATATTGACTGACGAGGACGAGTTCCATGCCTTGACCAATTGCAATTGGAAATTGGGCGACTTACAGATCCAAGATGGCGAAAGCTCGAGGCAGGATAACCCGGAGGCGTCTTGAGTCAAGAATGACATGAAGATCACCCGCGGAAATTACTTGGATCGTCCACGGCCGGGTTAAGTCTCCTGATATGGCCTTCTAAGCCATGTAATAGTCATGAATTTTGAAAACAATGTTATAACTGTACCTTGTGACGGTGTTAAAGTCTCACCCTTTATTAATGTGAATCGCCTTGCCAAGTGCTTTTTCCATGTCTGACAGGAAACCTCTTTCCCTGTTTATCAGAGAAGAAGAAAAATAATCTGGCTCAACGAGTCGTGGCGGTTTATAATGGAGTTTTTATGAAACTCTTGGGCTATGCTACAAAGATAATTTGGAGTCATAAAGTTTGTCGGCTCAATGAGTCATGACAGGGCACAACGAGTTTGCAAGACTCTAGTGCTACCCCAGGAAGGCTTCTGCAACAGCCTGAGTTGTTTAGACCGGCTGATCAGGCGCGAGTCAAGCTTAAGTGAAGCAGGTTCAGTGAACCCATGGTTTGTCTATTTTCCATGTGTCGGCTCCCACTAGCACCCTTCATGTTTTAACCTAGGCAAGTTAAGGTTCCAAAAAGCGGATTGACTCGCCAAGAGTACATGGGACCATAGGGCGAGTCACCAAACACACAGTCCATTATAACCATTGTAATGCGTTAATTTTTTGCTAGCCAAGAGGGTATTCAGGAAGGAACATGGCGACTCACACCTCCTCCCACCTCCCACCTCGGCGACCCCATGGCGATCTGGACCTCTAGCAGGAGTTTGACCCTCGTCCTCCGCTCATCTTCTCAAGTGAACCTTAACACCCCACCTTTACGTGTTTTTGCATGGCTTGCATGGCTGGTTCCACGTTGGATCTGGATTTTTCTCCTGGTTTGGCCTTCGCGGATGAGGTTTATCGCATCTCTGGCTTTCCGGTGCATCCGTTGAAACATCGTCGCTCTTTCACAATGGTCGCCTCTTTTGGCCGTCATGCTTTCTACCTCTTTGAAGAATTTGTCGCTGCTGCGATTGAATCTCCTATTGGAGGTTCCGCCATTGAACTTAGGGTTTCCCAAGTTGCGTACTCGGTTTTCTCCTTCAAGGTCTCTTGCCAGCAAGTTGGCTTTTACATTCTGGATTTACGCTCGTACAAATGCTCAAGTTTTAAGTGTTACTTTCATATTTGGGGGTATGGTGGCCCTAATTGGTGGCGGGAATTCATGTTATGGAAGAACCAATGTGATGCTGAATGGATCATTGTTAGCCCGACCAAACGTAGAGCAACCCTAGGTCTGATGGCAATGCATTCCAAACCTCTTAAGTACTCTCTTAAGTAGGGATGTTCCGCTCGCAAAAAGTTAACTTTTGCACCACTACAGCAATATGATGTTTGCAAAGGTTATCGATGCCCTGTTTCTCAAGATGAAATTATTACTCTGTCCAAGGCGGGTTATTCAATCCCTCCGCAGGAACGTGTTATTATTAGTGCTCCACCTCCGGCAGAGCTCCGGTGGACGTCAGCCTCGCCGCACATAACTTTTGGTTCAGTTCATGAGCATGTTTCTCATCCCGGATCATCCGGTACCCTAATGGAACGTGGCAAAATTAATGGGATCTCCTCCTCCGACGGCGCAGTCTCGGCTAATCCCACCGCGCTAGGCGGAGTTTCAAATCAGTTTGAATCTATTTCTTTGGATTTCCCTGATAGTGGGCCTCTCTACGAAACCATTAATGGGTCTTCGGCAACGACCTCTTCTGTCGGGCCAGAATCTTGTCATCAGCCTGATATTCCATCTTCGCAGGAGGCCCACCAGCTCTTTGATGAATTGATTAATGGCATGGTTAAAGGGATTTATTCTTGCACGATTTGTTTGTCTCAAGGGCACCTCGCTTCCAACTGCACCGCCACGTTGATTTGCCCTGTCTGCGGCAATGCCGGCCATGCCAATTCTAACTTTACTTCCTTTATGCGAGATAATTGTCTTACTTGGAAATGCAAGAGCCCGACCACCTCCCCTATTGTAGATATCTCGGGAACCTCTACTATTCTTGGGGAAACCGCAAAGCCTGCCGAGCAGTTCTTCCTCCCGGTCTTGTCAAGCCCACCGTCTCCCCGGACTCCCTCTGAGACGCCGCCATCGACGCCGCCGCCTCCCCCTTCTTCGACTGCAATGGCCAACTTCGAGCTTGATCCCCAGCGCTTCCCTCCGTAGGGTCACAACATCATTGACGGTAGCCCTGATCGCCTCCCAAGGACCTTCATCACGCCTACCAACCCCATCAACCGCAGGCATGAACAGTTCATCATTGCCGAAGTAATGCCCGCCCCTCCTGCCGAGTTGGTGGCCCAGGTACGGCAGGAAGTCACCGCCCTACTTCTCAATAGGGCTTTTCATGTTCGCTCGGCCCAGCCGTGGATTGAGGGGGTTGGTCTGTTCGAGCTTAGGGATGCCGCGGAAAGCTTTGCTAGAGTTCAGATAGTTCCTCAAGCACTAGGGAACGACACCTTTGTTCGTTTCATGCGTCATAGTGATGGTACAGGTTTTAGGGGACAAACATGTTTCCGCCAAGGATGCCTGATGCTACTTGGAGTTCCACTAGATTTCTGCAATACTAATGATCTTTGAGCTGTCGTTAACACTTTTGGGCAGTTCCATCATTGGGTCAGCGATGACCCATATTTGGTTCATTCCATTTTTTTTGCTTCTTTTCCTGAAGATAATCTGGTGCCACGGAATGTCACTTTCTCTAAATATGATGTATAGGGAGGGGCCAAGGTCTCCTGGTCTGCGCCAGTTTACATCTTGGGCCCAAATTTTGGTGAACAGATGCCTAATGACGAAGATCCCATGCCCCTCAATGGCAACCCGCACCCTCTTCCTGGACAACTGATCAATGACAATCTGTTATTTGCACTGCCACCATACCCAGCTTTGGGATGGAACGTGGTGCCACCACCTCCCTAGAGCCAGAGCCACAAGCTCGAGTGGGTGGAGGATGGGGTTGGGAACCAGAAGCAGCAGAACCAGAGCCACAACCTGATGCACCTGTACAAGATCAGGTATCCATGGTTATTGATCAACCAACATCCTCTGATTCTGTTCAGGAATTGGTGATTCTTGACCCTCAACCGGAGGCTGATGATGATGTTGTGGTGTACATGCCTATTGTCCAACCTGCGGCTGATGAGGCTGCTCCTGAAGCTGCACTCCAAATGTCGTTGCTGCTGCAGCAGCTGAAGTTGTCGCTGACGAAGAGCACGTGGAAGCAGATCATGCTGAGGAGGCACCTCTGTTCAACACCTTGGCGATCGCCCCATACAATCTTCCTGTGATGTAACAATCAAACCTGGTGGTTGGCGCAGCAAGGGTTTTCTTCAGTCCATCACTGCCACCTGTTGTATGTTGGGCCGGGTCTTTTGATTCTCTTATGGGCGCGGCATGTACTATGCATGTCCCTCGCCATGTTCAGACACCGCCAGTGTTGTCGATCATGATCCCCAAGCGATCGTGGTCGTATGCTTTTGATGTTGAGTTTGCAGGTTCAAGCTTGGTGCCCATCGAGACCATCGCTGCTGCTACTACTGAGGTAACACATGATGACTCTCTTCCAACATGAGGGGAGTTTGGTTTTACTTCACCTACAGTCAGGAAGAAAGGTTCTCGCAAGCAGGCCACTCCCATTGTCGACTCCTCGGTTCGCCGCTGCATGAGAGGCTCGATCAAGCGCGACGGCTTCAAACAGTGTTGCAGGAACTTCCAATGCACGCTCCCAAGAAGAGGAAGCCCAAGGCCAAGCCTATGGACAATCAGGAGGGAGAATAGGCTCCGCCAGCAACACCAATCCCGGTTCTGCAAGCAACTGGCCAGAAGCTTGGAATTGTTGCGGAGAAGCTCACGGTGGATCGTCTTATGGAGGATCCTGCTGAATCAAAGACCCCATCTTCTGATGTTTAAACCTATGTTGTTATTGCCCTGTTTTGCTGGTTATGCGGTCTGTCAGACTACTGCTTATCTTTTGTTACAGTGTTCTGAACCTTGCTTGTTTGAGTTATTATGTAACGCCACATTTGCTATATCTATTAGTTATTATGGATAGTAGATCTACGCGAAGTTGGCGTGTCCTCTGCTAGAATGTGCGTGGTCTCAATTCTAATCGTCGACAGAGAGCTGTCCGCAACAAAATAGATGAGAGTTTGGCCGCTGTCGTATGCTTACAGGAAACAAAATGCAACAGATTGATTTTAGATCATCAAGAAGTTTTTGTCCTAAAAGATTTGATCAGTTTGCATATTCGCCATCCCGCGGTGCCCCTGGGGTCTGATTACTTTGTGGAACTCCTCTGTTCTTTCTGGAACCTTAATTGAGTGTCAGCCTTTTGGCCTTGTCATCTCCTTTACTTCCAATCATTATACACAAACTTGGACCCTCGTCAATGTATATGGACCTTGTCAGGGTGAGGCTCGAGATCTTTTTGTCAGCTGGTTATCTAATCTCAACATCCCTGCTAACGACAACTGGTTACTCCTTGGGGATTTTAACTTTATTAGATCTCCATCAAATAGAAACCTTCCTGGGGCTGATGTAAATGACATGTTCATTTTCAATGAGATCATTGGCCACCTTGGGCTACTGGAATTGCCTATTAAGGGCAGATCTTTCACCTGGTCCAATATGCAAGATTCACCCCTGCTAGAGCAACTGGATTGGTTTTTACATCTGCTTCCTGGATCTCTTTATTTCCTCTTACACAAGTCCTCCCTTTGGCTAAAACTGCATCTGATCATGTCCCTTGTGTAGTCACAGTTAACACTTCCATCCCGAAATGCAATCTCTTTCGTTTTGAAAACTATTGGGTTGAAATGGATGGCTTCATGGATTGTGTCAGGGACTCTTGGAAGATTCCATCCAGGAAAGGGCATATTACTGCCATCATCATGGATAAGTTCAAACACCTAAGGCAGGCCCTAAAGAAATGGAAAACTAACCTCTCTCAGCTCAAGCTTCTCATTGATAGGTGCAACCAGGTTGTTCTCTGTCTTGATGATCTAGAGGACTTGAGACCCCTGTATAGGCCTGAAGCTAATTTCAGGGTGATTGTCAAGTTGCATTTGGATCGTCTCTTGCATCTATAGTTCCTTTACTGAAAAAAAGAGCTATAATTCGTTTCATCAAAGTTGTAGAAGAGAACACAAAAAAATTCCATGCCATGACAACTGAAAGATATAGGAAAAATTCCATTTCATCTCTTAAGCTGAATGATGGTTCTGTTATTTTTTATCATGAGCAAATTGCTACCTATTTCTGGACCTTTTTCAAGGATAGCATGGGCTCCTCCCAAGGTATTAATATGGCTTTTGACCTATAGTCCCTAATTCAGAAGGTGGATGGGCTGGATGTGCTCACAAAACCTTTTACCAAGGCTGAAATGGATAAGACAATGAAGGAAATGCCCCCTGATAAGGCCCCTGGTCCTGATGGTTTCAATGGGCTTTTCTTCAAGAAATGCTGGTCTATTATTTTCCCTGAATTTTATCAACTTGCAGCTGATTTCCATGGTGGCATTGACAAGCTTGCAAACATGAACTCGTCATATATAACTTTGATTCCCAAAAAGAGCTCCCCTGAGCAGGTTGGTGACTTTAGGCCTATCTCTCTCACAGGAATGGGACTTAAGTTTTTCTCTAAAATGGTGGCCAATAGACTGCAACTACAAGTTATGAAACGTATACACGAAAATCAGTATGGCTTTATCAAATCTAGAACCATCCAAGATTGTGTGGGCTGGACACTAGAATACTTGCACCAATGTCACCAGTCCAAGAAACCTATTGTCATCCTCAAACTGGATTTTGAAAAAGCTTTTGACTCTGTGGAACATGAGTTCATCTTTCAGATTCTTAGACATAAGGGGTTTAATGATAGATGGATCCTACGGGTGCAACAGCTGCTCACTTCTGGCTCCTCCTGTGTTCTTCTCAATGGAGTTCCTGGCAGAAAATTCATGTGCAGGAAAGGGGTCAGACAAGGAGACCCTATGTCCCCTCTTCTTTTTGCAATTGCTGCAGATTTTTTGCAAACTTTGGTCAACAGGCTATTAGAGGATGGTCTCATTCAATTGCCAATTCCTTGTCATGACAGAGACTTCCCCATAGTACAGTATGCTGATGATACTCTCATAATCCTACCTGCAGAAGAATCTTAGTTGCTTGAGTTCAAAAGTATGCTACTTCTGTTTTCCCAATCCACTAGTCTCCAGGTGAACTATCACAAGTCTGCCTTGCTCCCCATCAACATAGATCAAGATCAGCTGAAAAGATTGGCAGATGCTATTGGTTGCAAGGTGGGTTCCTTGCCATTCACCTACCTTGGTTTACCCGTGGGAACAGCTAAACCAAGGATAATTGATCTAATGCCATTAGTGGATAACATGGAAAGAAGACTTAGTGCTAGTTCTTCCTTCCTGGACCAAGGGGGCCGTTTGCAATATCTAAACTCAGCTCTGTCATCAGTTCCTATCTTCTTTCTCTGCAGTTTAGATGTTCCTCTAGGGATCCTTAAGCAGTTAGAAAGAATCCAACGACAATGTTTATGGAGAAACAATGGTCAAGATCATGCCCCCTCTCTTGCTGCCTCGGACCTTGTATGCAGACCTAAGATGAAGGGTGGATTGGGGATTATGAATCTTGCTATCCACAATGAGACCCTGCTCCTAAAACATGCAGACAAGTTTTTGAATAAAGTTGATATTCCCTGGGTCAAACTGATTTGAAACACATATTATCATAACACAGTTCCCCAAGGTACCTCACTTTGTGGTTCCTTTTGGTGGAAGGACATTTGCAAACGTCTGGATATGTTCAGAGCTGTGACTTATGTTAAACCAAATAGAGGTGATACATTCTTGTTTTGGTCTGATTCTTGGTTGATTGGGGATTCTATCAGACCACTGGCTACTAGGTTCCAGAGACTGTTCTCTTTTGTTGTGGATTCTTTTTGCACTGCTGAGGAAGTTTTCCATGCTTTTCATGACAACAATATGCTATCCATGTTCCACTTACCTCTCTCTGAACAAGCCTACAAAGAGCTGGATTGTGTAAACTCTATGCTTCAGAATATTCATATAAACCAGAATGCTGATGATATCTTGCTCTGGAGTAAAGACTCTAAACCATACACTGCCAAGAAGTATTATGTCCATATCCACCAACCCATCACACCAAACGCCTTGCTTACCTGGATCTGGAAGAGCTGCTGCACCATGAAAATCAAGATGTTTTCCTGGCTGATGATTATGGACAGACTCAACACTCAAGACATGCTTGAGAGGTGTCACTGGAAGGTATCTGATTCAAATCTCTGTGTTCTTTGTCATGCCAGGATCAAGGAGGACATAGACCACTTGTTTTTCAACTGTCTCTTCTGTACCAGGATTTGGAATTATCTCCAGATCTCATGGCAGGGAAATTCTATGTGGAGTACTTCTTTAGTTGCAAGAAGAGACTTTCATCACCCTTTCTTCACTAAAGTGGTCTTCATTGCTTGCTCGAACATATGGACTGTCAGAAATGCAAAGGTCTTTCATCATCAGCAACCAAGGTTCAGAAAATGGAGGGCTGGTTTTATTCAGGATATTTCACTACTGGCACAAAGGATTAAACCTAGTTTTAGGGATTATCTCCTTAGATGGATAGCATTTTTACCACCTTGAGGTTTGTATCCCCCCCCACACCCCCACCCCCTACATCTCTTGTACATTCTTCTCCTCCTTCGTACATATTTACTAATTTATAAATAGAGAGAAAAGACTGTGGGGTGTTTCCCTACGGTAGCCGGTCAAAAAAAGGGTATTCAAGCTGAATTCCATTAGCAGAAGCCCCCAAGTGACCTATGATTAGGGAAAAGCCAGACATAGGATTACAGAAGCGTTTACCCTCTTACTGCAAAACGATTTGGGAACTAGTATCCCCCAAGTAAGTCGGCTTAATTCTCAAAACCATATAGGGTGCCTATGTTTGAACCGTGCTACGTGGCAACTTTGGTCCTCTTTGCCGTACCAGCATCCTGTTTTGAAATAAGCGCAGCATGGAGACTTATGCTCTTTGATGCCGATAGCGTCCATGCTTGGACGACTTATGAAACAATAAAGACTCATGCTCTCAAGAAGCTAAAACGGCAAAGACCCCAAAGTTTGTGGACGCCGGTTTTATTGCTTTATATATATGAAAAGAGATTACAATGACTAAATTATGTACATAGATAAGGAGCCAGTGGCTCTAAGTATAGTAAGGCCGTAAGTGGGCAATGTTACATGGCCGGGTTGTCTCAACCTCTGTTGTTAGCCTATTTGGCGGAGATCCACCAGATAGTACGAACCACTGTGAAGATTCTTGCTCACGACAAAAGGTCCTTCCCACGAAGGGGATAACTTATGCATACCAGTATGATCCTGAATCAGCCGGAGCACTAAGTCGCCCTCCTGAAAGACTCGTCTTTTGACTCGGCGGCTATGATATCGTCGCAAGTCTTGTTGATAAATCGCCAATCGTGATGCTGCCAAGTCGCGTTCCTCCTCCAAGGCGTCCAAAGAATAATGACGCGCCAGCTCGTTGTCTTGCTCTACATAAGCGGCGACTCATGGCGAGTCATACCTGATGTCACTTGGTAACACCGCCTGAGCTCCATAGATCAAGAAAAAGGGCTTGTAACCAGTAGACTGATTAGGGGTGGTCCTGATGCTCCATAAAACCGAAGGCAGTTCTTCAACCCAACATCCTGGAGTATGTTCCACAGGCACCATAAGCCGGGGCTTGATCCCCCGCAATATTTCTTGATTCGCCCTCTCCGCTTGTCCGTTAGATTGGGGGTGTGCAACTGCAGAAGAATCAAGCCGGATGTGCTCCTTCTCGCAAAATTCTTGCATGGTGCCTTTGGATAGATTAGTACCATTATCAGTAACAATACTATGAGGATACCCGAAGAGGAAAATCAACTTCTTTAGGAATTTGACGGTCGTGTCTGCATCGCAACTGCTGACCGGCTTTGCTTCAACCCACTTGGTAAACTTGTCAACTGCCACCAATAGGTGAGTCTTTTTATTAGATGACATCTTAAAGGGGCCAACCATGTCCAGTCCCGTGACCGCAAAAGGCCATCTAATTGGAATCATCCGCAATTCCTGAGCCGACACATGCATATGACGCCCAAATTTTTGGCATCCATCACATATGCGTACTTTGTCCTCAGCATTTGCATGGCCTCTTGATACGTCTCAAACGTATCTATAATTTTTGATGGTTTCACGTTGCTATCTTTTCATCTTTGGATGTTTTAGGTACCTTTTATATCTTTTTGGGACTAACTTATTAATTCAGTGCCAAGTGCTAGTTCCTGTTTTTTCTGTGTTTTTTGACTCTTTTCAGATCTGATTTTGGAATGGAGTCCAAACGGAATAAAAACCCCGAAATGATTTTTCCCGGAACAGAAGAAGATCAGGGGGCCTTTGGGCCAAGCCAGGTGGGCTCCAGGGAGCTCACAAGCCCCCACTCCGCCACCAGGGGGAGGCGGCGGTGTCAGGGCTTGTGGCCTCCCTGGCCGCCCCCTGACCTAGATCCTTGGCCTATATATTCCCAAATATTCAGCAAAAAACTAGGGGAGCCTCGAAAATACTTTTCCGCCGCTGCAAGCTTCCGTTTCTGCGAGATCTCGTCAGGAGACCCTTCCCGGCACCCTGTGGGAGGGGACTTTGGAGTTGGAGGGCTTCTTCATCATCATCATCGCCCCTCCAATGACTCGTGAGTAGTTCACTTCAGACCTACGGGTCCGTATTTAGTAGCTAGATGGCTTCTTCTCTCTCTTGGATCTTCAATACAAAGTTCTCCATGATCTTCATGGAGATCTATCTGATGTAATCTTCTTTGGCGGTGTGTTTGTCGAGATACGATGAATTGTGGATTTGTGATCAGATTATCTATGATATATATTTGAGTCTTTGCTGATTTCTTATGTGCATGATTTGATATCCTTGTAAGTCTCTCCGAGTCTTGGGTTTTGTTTGGCCAACTAGATCTATGATTCTTGCAATGGGAGAAGTGCTTGGTTTTGGGTTCTACCATGTGGTGACCTTTCGCAGTGACAGTAGGGGCAGCAAGACACACATCAAGTAGTTGCCATCAAGGGTAAAAAGATGGGGTTTTTATCATTGGTTTGAGATTATCCCTCTACATCATGTCATCTTGCTTAAGGCGTTACTCTATTCTTATGGACTTATATACTAGATGCATGCTGGCTAGCGGTCGACATGTGGAGTAATAGTAGTAGATGCAGAAAGTATCGGTCTACTTGTTTTGGACGTGATGCCTATAGATATAATCATTGCATAGATATCGTCACGACTTTGCGCGGTTCTATCAATTGCTCGACTGTAATTTGTTCACCCACCGTCTACTTCCTTTCATGAGAGAAGCCACTAGTAAACACTACGGCCCCCGGGTCTATTCACATCCATCGTTTACACCTTTGCTTTTACTTTGCTTTGTTACTTTGTTGCTTTCAGTTGTCACTTGGCAAACAATCTATAAGGGATTGACAACCCCTTCATAGCGTTGGGAGCAAGCTTTTGTGTTTGTGCAGGATCTTGTGATACTCCTCCACCGGATTGATACCTTGGTTCTCAAACTGAGGGAAATACTTACCACCGCTGTGCTACATCACCCTTTCCGCTTCGAGGGAACACCAACTCAAGGCTCCAAGGCCACGTGGAAAATCCTTTGCATACTTGCCTAGGAAGTCCCTTAAGGCGTAGCCGCAGCTGAAGGATTCTTGGTGCCGTCGACACAACTATTCTTGGCGCTGTTGCAAGGGAAGCACAGCTGAAATCATCTCTCAACCAGTGAAATCCATCCCTAAAGGCTTTGGACACCAAAGAGCATGACCCGGCGTGATGACCGCAATCACCTATGTGTATCTCGTTAAGAATCGCACACCCTTCTTCAGATGAGACACACCTTTGAAAGATTCCAGAAGTGCTTCGCTTGCGCAACTCGCCTTTATGTATAATCATGGATTTGCACCGCCGGATAATTTGGCAGGCCAGGAACTCATTAGTAGGTAACTCGCCGCGTTCTAAATATGCCATGTAAGGGATTGCCCAATCCGGGGTAGCAGTGAGAGCTGCCACAAGTTGAGACTCACGGTCAGGAACTGCTAAATCCTCCTCCGAAGGCAATTTTACTGACGGGTTATGCAACACATCCAAAAAGACGTTAGGGGGAACCGGCTTACGCTGTTATCCGAGTCATGAAAGAGCATCAGCTGCCTCGTTGAGTAGACGATCAATATGGTCAACCTGATAACCATGAAAGTGACCCGCCATGTCTAACACGACATGCCTATAAGCCGCCATTAGAGGGTCTTTGGAATCTCACGTGCCAGAGACTTGCTGTGCCGCCAGATCTGAGTCGCCCAAGCATCTAACTCGACTGAGGTTCATCTCTTTGGCGATTCTAAGTCCATGGAGCAAAGCCTCGTATTCCGCCGCATTGTTAGTACACGAGAACATGAGTCGGAGGACATAGCAAAACATGTCACCCTGAGGCGATGTTAATACCACGCCAGCCCCCGAGCCCTCTAGCTGCCTAGACCCATCAAAATGGATAGTCCAATACGGGTGGTCAGCTCTGTCTTCTGGAATTTGCAACTCGGTCCAATCGTTGATGAAATCCACTAAGGTCTGAGACTAATGGTCGTGTGAGGGGTATATTTCACATGACGGGGACCAAGCTTAATGGCCCACTTAACAATCCGCCCAGTTGCTTCACGATTTTGTATAATATCACCGAGCGGCGCAGAACTGACTACCGTGATTGGATGCTCCTGAAAATAGTGCTTTAACTTCAGACTCACCATGAAGATCCCAAAAACCAACTTCTGCCAGTGCGGATAACGTTGTTCGGAGAGGGTCAGGACTTCGCTGACAAAGTAGACCGACCTTTGAACCAGGTATTCCTTCCCTTCTTCCTTGCACTCTACGACCACTGCTATGCTTAGTGCTTTAGAGTTGGCAGCAATGTACAACAGCATAGGCTCTTTGTCAATTGGAGCAGCTAAGACATGCGGCTCAGCTAGTTGTTTCTTCAAGGCCTCGAAAGCTTCATTGGCTTCGTCCGCCCAAACACAACGACCAGTTTTCTTGAGCAACTGATAAAGAGGGATGGCCTTCTCCCCAAGGCGACTTATGAAACGGCTTAGAGCCGCAATACGACCTGCCATGCGTTGAACTTGGTTGATATTGGCCAGCTTGCCAAGTGAAGCAATTGCTTTGATTTTGTTCGGGTTAGCCTCGATGCCTCGTTCTGACACCAAGAAGCCCAATAACTTTCCTGCAGGAACACCGAAAACACACTTGGTCAGGTTAAGCCTCATCTGATACACGCGCAAATTGTCAAAGGTCTCCCTGAGGTCCTCCAAGAGTGACTCTTTCTTCTGGGATTTTACCACTATGTCATCAACATAGGCATGAACATTGCACCCAATTTGACCGTGCAGGAAATTTTGGATGCAGTGTTGATAAGTCGCCACCGAGCTCTTGAGCCCGAACGGCATAGAAACATAACAAAAGGCTCCAAAGGGTGTTATGAACGACGTATTCTCCTGATCCTCCAAAGTCATCTTGATCTGGTGATATCCTGAGTAAGCATCCAGGAAACACAGTCGCTCGCAACCCGCCATAGAGTCAATGATTTGTTCAATACGAGGGAGGGCGAAAGGATCTTTTGGGCAAGCCCTGTTGAGGTCTGTGTAGTCAATGCACATGCGAAAGGTACCGTTCTTCTTGAGTACCAGAACCGGATTGGCCAACCACTCAGGATGAAAAACCTCGTCAATGAATCCAGCGGCCAAGAGCCAGGCGACTTCCTCCCCAATCGCTTTACGCCTTTTTCATTAAACCGGCGAAGATACTACCAAACCGGCTTCATCTTAGAGTCAATGTTAAGGTGGTGCTCATCGAATTCTCTCAGTACACCCGACATGTCAGAAGGTTTCCATGCGAAGATGTCCCGATTATCATGGATGAATTCGATGAGCGCGCTTTCCTATTTGGGGTCCAAACCCGTCCCAATGGTGAATTGCTTGGAGGAGTCGTCGGGCACGAAATCTACCAACTTTGTGTCATCTATCGGCTTGAACTTGAGGGGCGGCTCTAAATCGATTGTGGGCTTCTTAAGTGGTGTCATATCCGTCGGGTCAATATTAGCCTGATGAAACTTGAGTTCCTCAGCTGCGGAAGCCGACTCAACATAAGCTACTCTCCCTCCTCGCATTCTTAATTGGTTGTGATAGTTCCTTTAGGGCCCGACATCTTGATCTTGAGGTATACATAACATGGGCGGGCCATGAAACGGGCGTAAGCCGGCCGACCGAAAAGTGCCTGGTAAGTACTCTTGATCTTGACCACCTCAAACATGAGGGACTCGCTCCTGTAGTTGGACTATGTGCCAAAGGCCACATTAAGCTTGATCCGTTCAACAGGGAATGCCGACTTACCCGGGACAATGTCGTGGAAGACTATGGAGGATGGCATGAAATCCCTTCCGAGAAATTCATCCTTCGAAAAGTATCAAAGTATAAGATGTTGATGCTGCTGCCTCCATCCATAAGGACCTTGGAGAGGGTATAGCCCCCTAGCTGGGGCGCCACGACCAAAGCTAAGTCGCCAGGGTTATCAACCCGGGGCGGGTGATCCTCCCTACTCCAAACAATGGGTTGCTCAGAACAGTTGAGGTACCTGGCGGGCGCCGGCTCAATAACGCTGAAGGTTTTGTGCCTCACTTTTTGGTCACTTTTTGGTCCCTACGCTGAAGGTTTTGTGCCTCAATATTGCCCGTTGTTTAACTACTTAGGATTGTTCTGGAAGCTGTCGTTGTCATTCTGCTGCTGGGAGCCCCGTTGCAGAGGCTGCTGCTGAAAAACACCCTACACATTATATTCCTGACTGTTCTGGACCTGATACTGCCCGACATTAGCGTGTGACCCGCCCTACGGGCCCGGGTTAGGGAAACCACCTATCGGGTTTCTGTGTGAGCCGCCCGCACCGAATTGATCCGGTGTCCACCATGGTTGCCTCCTTGCCCGTTTTTGAGTGCTTCGGCACGGAACTCCTGCATCACATAACAATCTTCCCAAGAGTGGGTAGATGGACCTTCCGCGGTAGTGTGCTGTGGGCAGGGGCCCTTGAGCGTCTCATGATAGTTGCCTGGCTTTTTCCCGCTGAAGCCCCTTTTCTTCTGACGCTGTTTCCCGTGCCCAGCATTAGTATTGGCAACAAAATCGGTGGCGCCTTCCTGCTACCTCCTTTTCCCTTATGCCACGTGGTTGTGGCTGCCTCGCCCCTGGAACCGAGGGTGGCCTTTGGATGACTCGCCCTTCCTGGCGGTGCTGATTTTCTCGTCATCCTCCCCAGGATCTTTGGTATCATCTTATTCGGCATACCTAGTCAGAGTGTCCACCAATTCCCCCATGTCTTGCATCTTACGCTTGAGTCACCCAAGTTTCAACACTAAAGGCTCGTAGCGACAGTTTTTCTCCAAGATTAGCACGGCATGAGCCGTCGAGATGCCATCTGACGAATGGATCACTTCTGTGACTCGCCGAATCCAGTGGTGGACTGACTCATCTGGGCGATGGACACAGTGCTGTAAGTCAACGATAGTCATCGGGCGCTTGCAAGTCCCTCTGAAATTTTTAACGAAACATTCCTTCAACCCGGCCCAGGTGTTGATGCAGTTGGGCAGCAGGTTCTTCATCCAAGTGCGCGTTGTCCCTTCAAGCATTATTATGAAATACTTGGCGCACACCACCTCACTCACATCGAGCATATCCATTGCAAGCTCGTAGCTTTCAATCGAGGCCCCTGGCTCTAGATCCGGCATGTAATTGGGAACTTTATGCGGGTCTTTGAAATCTTTCAGCATACGCTCGTTGCGGAAGGTGGGCGATAGACAAGGTATCCCAATGTTCCTGCCACCTGACTCGGCCCGCACGGCGGAAGGCAACGCATAAGCCGGGTAACCTTGGCCTATCGCGGCCAATGTCTCCATCAGGCGGGCGGCTCGTGCAGCATCCACGAGTTCTTGAGCCCGTGTGTTGGGTATTCCGCCCAGATTGATCTGTGGTAGTTGTCGTCGTTCACTGGACATTGCGGGCGGGTCATCATGACGACTCCTGGTGTGACTTGCCTGGGGCGTGGAGTGTAGCCGCTCGTGGCTATATGAGTACTGTGCCTGTTGGACCATCGTCGTTTTCAGCATCTCAATGGTGTTCCTTGCCTCTACCTTAGCCGGAGAGTTTCCGTGAATGGGGAGAGATTCAAGGTTGTAGGTTGCTGCTAACACGTTGTGAACGGGGTTTGAGAAGTGACCCCGCGGCATATGGAAGCAGGGTGCATGGGCCGCCGCCGGCTGAGGCGCCTATGGGTAGGGCGGAGGCTGAGCCGGATCACCCCGCGGGTTGACTTTCCACGGTCGGTTGGGCTCCATCCCAGGGGTATGTGGACTGTCAAAGAGTCGGGTTGGATTCCGATTGGCCGGTAGACGGTTTTGATGCCTTCTCTGGTGAATCGCATCAGAGGCCCGCTGTTGTCGTTCAAGCCGCCACCCCTCAGCATTCAGCCACTCTATCTCCACAGTGATCTGGGCCCGTTGTGTTGCCATCCTGGCGGATTCTCCTTCTATGTTGCACTGGATTTTGGCCATCTCTTCCCTTAGTTTTGCTAACTCGGCGTTGACCTCTTCCTGATTCTCCGCCGTCACAGTGATCGCCGTGATTTTAGCCATCTCTGCTACTAGATCCGCCATAGCTTGAGCCGGAGTCTTAACTGATCCGATGGCTTCGTTGTTACCAGCCGCGTTTGGCCGAGGGGCAGCTGCTCCCGCCATGTAGATGGCGACTTGATGGTGCGGTTCTTCCACATCCTCGGAGATCTCTGCTTCGGGAAACCCCCCGAGCTTTCCTTCGTGGAGAGGATAGATTGAATATGTGTCGCCCATGGACGACTCGTCGTCCGAGTTGACAGGGGTGATCTCCTGGATCCCCGGCTCGTCCGGTAGGTCGGTTCCTTGCATAAAACCAACGAAAGCATGGTCTTTCCTGACCTGATGCTTGGCGGGATGGGAGCACCGGGCCGGCTCGACAATGTCGGTGAAGGTATTCGGCTCAGGTACGGGAGCCCCAATCTTGCCAATGCAGACGTGAATCTTGCCGAAGGGGACCCTGTATCCAGATTCGATTGAATCAGCCTGAGACCCCCACTAAGAGTTGTTGATGTAGTACTTCCCGCGGCGGCTCTTTGTCATAATGCCGACCGCGTAGCTTCCAAAGCCTGGAAGGGCTCCCTTTGAGAACTCAACTCCACCGTGCGCTCGCCCCATGGTGGGCGCCAACTATCGTGGTTTTGTCACGACAGATGTTCTCGTGAAAGGACTTAGTGATGGATACATCGCACCTTGGTGGCGACTCTAAGGGGGTGAGCGAAAGCGAGACTCAGTATTACCCAGGTTCGGCCCCTCTAGTGGAGGTAAAAGCCTACATCCTGCTTTGTGTGTATTGGTGGTGGATTCTATTACAAGTAGGGTGTAACTCGCCTGACCTAGCTCTCGATGGGTTCTAACTTAACCTATCTGCCCTAGAGACACGCCTTTATATACACGTTGAGGCCTTAGGGTTTACAAAGTCCTGGCCACATTACAAATCATGGCTTTCCATATCTCTAAGTCGTCGTGTCTTCCAAGCTTAGGAAACCTCCTTGGCGACTTATCTTCTCTATTAATCTTGAACCGCCATCTAGCTCATGGGCCTTGGCAGCCCTTTGTCAAAGGTCTCCTGGCGCATCTCAGACCCTGGGCCAAGGCTTATCTTGATCATGAACGTAGAGTCGCCGTTTACCTGACCCGGCCCAATAGGGCGGGTCATACCGTAGGTAATATCCCCAACAGTCATGATGCCTATATGCATAATCATTGCCTTGGATATCTTTATAATTATTCTCTTTTCTATCAGTTGCTCGACAATAATTTGTTCACCCACCGTATTATTTTCCTTTATGAGAGAAGCCTCTAGTGAAACCTATGGCCCCCAGGTCTATTTTCCATATTATATTTTTGGATCTATAAACCAAAAATACCAAAAAAATACTTTTCTACAATTTATTTACTTTTGTTTCCACAATCTTCTATATCTATCTCTATCAGATCTCATCCTTGCAAATAACTCTGAAGGGATTGACAACCCCTTTATAGCGTTGGGTGCAAGTGGTTGATTGTTTGTGTATGTACTACTATTGGGGCCTTGCTTGTTCCTCCTACAGGATTTATACCTTGGTTCTCAACAAACTGAGGGAAATACTTATCTACTTTGCTGCATCACCCTTTCCTCTTCAAGGGAAAACCAACGCAAGCTCAAGAGGTACCACAGGCTTCCATCCAGTCGATTGAACTTTCTATTTTCCACTCGGGAGTGGAGAAATATTAGTGTCAACTAAACTACTTCTTTGCTAATTTCAGAAAGTGTGGGAGCTCGGGACTAAGTACGTTGACCTGGAGAAGGAGAAAAACCAGCTTCAGCTGGATCTGAAGGTGACCAAGAACAACCTAGACCGCACACAAACCGAGCTGAAGACCCTGGGAGGTAATCCTCGTCGACCATTTGCACTATCACTTTCATCTTCTATCCTTTGAACCGGGTGTCCACACTCGAACAAACGTGCGTGATGAGAACCACCGACTCCAAGTGCGACTCAACAATGTTATTTCTTTAGATACCATGAAGAAGGCGCTTGAACATAAATACAAGGCACTTGCTGATGCTAAGAAGGTGGCAAGGGAGAAAACCAAGGCCGCTGAGAATAAGCTTGTCGCAGCAAGTAAGTTGGAAGAAGAGAACACCAAACTCAAGCAAGAAATGGCTGATTGGATCAAAAAGGTTGAACAGCTATCCAAGAGAAGGAGTGGTTTGGAGAACTACTTGGGAGACTTTGCGAAGAAGATGTTCGGCATGCTTGAAGGTAACTTTCAACCGTCGAGTGAATTTCCTTAATTTCCAAAAAACAGTAGCGTGACCAACCTTTCATTTCCCCTTTGTGTAGAATTCTACCAAGACTTTGACAAGGAAACTAAGGAGATCGGGGCAAATCTGGACCCCGCAAATTCACCTGTCGGGAACGTTGTGGCCATGAACATGTTTCTCCTTAACACTCGTCTCACAAGTGTTCAAGGGTATATCGCTCGACTAAGGGCTGCGCTGGTGAAAATCGACAAAGAATTGTGGCTAGAAGACACCCTCTAGACTGACCTTGAGTCGATGATGATCCGCCTCAATGAGATTCCCAGTCGAGTACAGGCATGTAAAAAATCTACTACTCGCTGCGGAGCTGACATGTCACTTTCACTCGTCCGAGTCCATCGCAAGGTGGCCAAGGAGGACAAGCTGAAGGCACTCCACGTGTCCAACATGAAGAAACTTCAATTCGAGTACTTCACGGAGACCTTCATCGAAGCAACCACTCGGATCGCCGATGGGATAAATCTGGACACCTTCGTCGAGCCCGCGAGCCCCAGCGGTGCTTGAAACAAAAAACTTTGCTTGCAGTTGAAACTTTATTTGCCTCGATATGCCAAGTGATGGTGTAACCTTTTAAATCTTCATTTAGGCCTTAAGCTTGAGTAATTCCGTTTGCATGGACAACTTCTATCCACACTAGAGATCCTGGATTTATCTGCATTTTGCTTTCCATTCCTTTGCTCGGCTAAGTTTATTTGATTTCCGAGTGAGATTGATGCTCATTACTCAGAAGAATTTTGAACTTAGGTGAAAAATGGTTCACAACTAAGTTTCCGAATGAAAGTGTTGCTTGTCACTCGGAACAACCTTTTACTTAAGCGAGGTCTGACTCGCGGCTAAGTCCTCGAGTAAGAGGAGCGCTCGTCACTCGGGAGAGTTTCTAACTTAGACGAAGACTGGTGCGCAGCTAAGTTCCCGAGTGAATATGATACTATTCACTCGGCAGGGGTTTTAACTTAGGCGAAAACTTGTTCGCGGCTAAGCCCCCGAGTGATAGGAGTGCTCGTCACTCGGGAGAGTTTTTAACTTAGACGAAGATTGGTTCGCAGCTAAGTTTCCGTGTGAATGGGATGCTTGTCACTCGGCTGGATTTTTAACTTAGGCAAAAACTTGTTTCCGGCTAAGCCTCCGAGTGAGAGGGTCGCTCACCACTCGGAGTGTTTCTTAAACTTAGGCGAAGACTAGATCATAGATATCCCCCGAGTGAGAGGGTCGCTCGCCACTCGGAGAGTTTTTAACTTAGACGAAGATTGGTTCGCAACTAAGTTTCTGAGTGAATAGGATGCTATTCAGTCGACGGGATTTTTAACTTCGGTGAAAACTTGTTCGCGGCTAAGTCCCTGAGTGAGAGGGTCGCTCACCACTCAGAGTGTTTTTTAAACCTAGGCAAAGACTGGTTCGCAGCTAAGCCCCCGAGTGGGAGGGTCGCTCACCAATCAGAATGTTTTTTAAACTTAGGCGAAGACTAGTTCGCACCTAAGCCCCCGAGTGGGAGGGTCGCTCACCACTCGGAGTGTTTTTTAAACTTAGGTGAAGACGGGTTCGCAGCTAAGCCCCCGATCGGGAGGGTCGCTCAGCACTCGGAGTGTTTTTTAAACTTAGGTGAAGACTGGTTTGTAGCTAAGTCGCCGAGTGAGAGGGTCTCTCACCACACGAAGTGTTTTTTAAACTCAGGCGAAGACTGGTTCGCAGCTAAGCCACCGAGTGGGAGGGTCTCTCACCACTCATAGCGTTTTTTAAACTTGGGCGAAGACTGGTTCTCAGCTAAGCCCCCGAGTGAGAGGGTCGCTCATCACTCGAAGTGTTTTTTGAACTCAATTAGGCGAAGACTGGTTCGCAGCTAAGCCCCCCGAGTGGCAGGGTCGCTCACCACTCGGAGTATTTTCTGAATATGAGATTGTGCGATCAGAATCAAATAAAGAACGTGGGAGTCATAATTTTGATAAACAACATTGTCTAGAGTACTCTTATTACATCAAACAACTTAGTCGTCAGGTATAAAAACGTCGAAGTAAATTTGCGTTCCACGCACGTGGTTCATCGATATTCTTCTTGAGGTTGAAGAGGTGGTAGGCTCCATTGTTCAGCACTTTGGTGACGACAAAAGGACTTTCCCATGCAGGGGCGAGCTTGTGAGGCCGCTGCTGATCCATTCGGAGCACAAGATCACCTTCATGGAACGAATGACTCCTGACGTGCCTTGCATGGAAGCGACGCAGATCTTGCTGGTACACAGTCGACCGAATCAAAGACATTTCACGTTAGTCTTCCACGAGATCTACACTGTCCTACCGTGCTTGTTTAGCCTCGGCCTCTGAGTAAAGATCTACAAGGGGAGAATTGTGAAGGAAATCACTCGGCAAAACGGCCTCGGCTCCATACACCATGAAAAAAGCAGTGCGCCAAGTCGACCGGTCAGGAGTCGTCCTCAAACCCCACATAACAGATGGCAATTCAGTAACCCAAGCTCCAGCTGCATGTTCAAGATCTCGCATGAGTCGAGGCTTCAACCCTTGAAGGATAAGGCCATTTTCTCGCTCAGCTTGGCCATTAGTCTGGGGGTGTGCGACGGATACGTAATCCACCCGAGTGCCTTGGGCGGAGCAAAAGAATCTAAACTCTTCCGAGTCAAAGTTGGAACCATTATATGTGATGATACTGTGGGGAACTCCATACCAAAATGTTATCTCTTTCATGAATTTGATAGCAGTGCGCGAATTCAGCTTCTTTATGGGTTTAGCCTCAATCCACATGGTGAACTTGTTGATTGCTACAAGCATATGCATGAATCCACTATGGCCCGTTCGAAGAGGGCTGACCATACCCAAACCCCATACAGCGAACGGCCAGACGAGTGGAATAGTCTTTAGCGCGGGCGTAAGCTTATGTGACAAGTCTGCCTAAAACTGGCATCCTTCGCAGTGTTCAACAATTTCCTTAGCCATTTTGTTGGGGCGCGGCGAGAAGAAACCAGCTCGGTATGCTTTGGCCACAATCGTTCGAGAGGACGCATGATGACCAGAGGACCATGAATGAATTTCCTCCAGAATCAGTCGACCTTCCTCGGGAGAGATGCACCATTGTGTTTCACCAATTATACTTTCTTTGTAAAGTTGTCCGTCCATCATAGTAATCACCAGAATCTCCATGGCCAGATCTATGACTGCCGGGACGTCAACCTCAGTCGGATTGGAGGCGCTTATTGCTTGTGGGGGCTCTTCAATGAAGGGATCTACTTGCACCGAAGGAGAATGTAGGTGTTCCAGAAACACAATGCTAGGTACAAGCCTCCAAGTGGATCCGATCTTTGCTAATTCATCAGTTGCTTGATTCTTCACTCGAGGAATATGGTGGAGTTCCAAACCTTCAAATTTCTTCTCAAGCTTTCTCACTGCATGGCAATATCCTGTCATGGCAGGGTTCCTCACATCCCACTCATTGATCACCTGATTAACCACCAAATCTTAATCATTGTATACCATCAGGCGCCAGACGCCGAGTGAGATGGTGATACGTAACCCATAGAGGAGTGCCTCATATTCAGCTTTATTATAAGAGGAATTAAAGTGAATCTAGACGACATAACTGAGCATGTAACCCTTTGGAGATACCAATACCACGCGAGCACCAGATCCATTCAGCATCTTAGAGCCATCAAAGAACATGGTCCAGTGTGCCGAGTGGATTTGAGTTGGCTACTGTTGTTCTATCCACTCGGCCATGAAGTCAGCAAGCGCTTGAGATTTGGTTGATTTCTTTGCTTCAAACTTAATATCAAAGTATAAGAGCTCAATAGCCCATTTGGCCACTCGACTAGTCGCGTTTCGATTCTTGAGGATCTCAGACAATGGAGCATCGCTGACGACTAAGACTGGGTGATCTTGGAAGTAGTGTGCCACCTTCTTCGCTGATAGATATATACCATAGATGAGCATCTGATAATTAGGGTATCTTTGCTTTGAAGGAGTCAACACTTCACAGATATAGTAAACTAGATGTTGAACTTTATAAGCCCCGCCCTATTCTTCTCGCTCGATAGTGGAAACCATACTGACGACTTGGGTAGTGGCTGCAACATACAGGAGCAGGGGTACTTTGCTGTGCGGAGCAGTGATACGTCTCCAACGTATCTATAATTTTTGATGGTTCCATGCTATTATCTTGTCAATTTTGGATGTTTTATATGCATGAATATGCAATTTTATATCCTTTTTGGGACTAACCTATTAACTCAGTGCCAAGTGCCACTTTCTATTTTTTCCGTGTTTTTGACCCTTTTTCAGACGGAGTCCAAATGGAATGAAACTTTACGATGATTTTTTTGGACCAAAAGAGACCCCCGAAGCTTTGGAAGAAGGCCAGAAGAGCCACGAGGGAGTCACAAGCCCTGAGGCCGCCACCACCCCCCTAGGCGGCGCCTACCAGGCTTGTGACCTCCTCGTGGTCCCAACCGACGTAATTCCACCACCATAAATTCCTATAAATTCAGAAACCCCCAAAAAGAAACCTAGATCGGGAGTTCCGCCGCCGCAAGCCTCTATAGCGACCAAAAATCAATCTGGAGCCCATTCCAGCACCCTGCCGGAGGGGGAATCCATCTCCGGTGGCCATCTTCATCATCCCAGCGATCTCCATGACGAGGAGGGAGTAGTTCTCCCTCGGGGCTAAGGGTATGTACCAGTAACTATGTGTTTGATCTCTCTCTCTCGTGTTCTTGAGATGTCTTGATCTCGATGTACCATGGGCTTTGCTACTATAGTTGGATCTTATGATGTTCTTCCCCCTCTTCCTCTTGTAATGAATTGAGTTTCGCCTTTGGAGTTATCTTATCGGATTGAGTCTTTGAGAACACTTGATGTATGTCTTGCACGTGTCTATCTGCTGTGATCAACTTGCAGGTTTGTGACATTTGGAACCTATTGTTGGAGAACGTCGCATGGGAAACAAATATTTTCCTACGCGCACGAAGACCTATCATGGTGATGTCCATCTACGAGAGGGGATGAGTGATCTACGTACCCTTGTAGATCGTACAGCAGAAGCGATTAGAGATCGCGGTTGATGTAGTGGAACGTCCTCACGTCCCTCGATCCGCCCCGCGAACAATCCCGCGATCAGTCCCACGATCTAGTACCGAACGGACGGCACCTCCGCGTTCAGCACACGTACAGCTCGACGATGATCTCGGCCTTCTTGATCCAGCAAGAGAGACGGAGAGGTAGAAGAGTTCTCCGGCAGCATGACGGCGCTCCGGAGGTTGGTGATGATCTTGTCTCAGCAGGGCTCCGCCCGAGCTCCGCAGAAACACGATCTAGAGGAAAAACTATGGAGGTATGTGGTCGGGCAGCCGTGAGAAAGTCGTCTCAAATCTGCCCTAAAAGCCCCATATATATAGGAGGAGGGAGGGGTACCTTGCCTTGGGGTCCAAGGGAACCCCAAGGGGTCGGCCGAGCCAGGGGGGAGGACTCTCCCCCCCCCCAAACCGAGTCCTACTTGGTTTGGTGGGAGGGAGTCCTTCGCCCTTCCCACTTCTTCCTTTTTTTTTCTTTCTTCCTTTGATTTTTCTTCTTAGGCGCATAGGATTTGGTGGGCTGTCCCACCAGCCCACTAAGGTCTGGTGTGACCCCCACAAATACCTATGGGCTTCCCCGGAGTGGGTTGCCCCCCTCCGGTGAACTCCCGGAACCCATTCGTCATTCCCGGTACATTCCCGGTAACTCCGAAAACCTTCCGGTAATCAAATGAGGTCATCCTATATATCAATCTTCGTTTCCGGACCATTCCGGAAACCCTCGTGACGTCCGTGATCTCATCCGAGACTCCGAACAACATTCGGTAACCAACCATATAACTCAAATACGCATAAAACAACGTCGAACCTTAAGTGTGCAGACCCTGCGGGTTCGAGAACTATGTAGACATGACCCGAGAGACTCCTTGGTCAATATCCAATAGCGGGACCTGGATGCCCATATTGGATCCTACATATTCTACGAAGATCTTATCGTTTGAACCTTAGTGCCAAGGATTCGTATAATCTCGTATGTCATTCCCTTTGTCCTTCGGTATGTTACTTGCCCGAGATTCGATCGTCAGTATCCGCATACCTATTTCAATCTCGTTTACCGGCAAGTCTCTTTACTCGTTCCGTAATACAAGATCCCGCAACTTACACTAAGTTACATTGCTTGCAAGGCTTGTGTGTGATGTTGTATTACCGAGTGGGACCCGAGATACCTCTCCGTCACACGGAGTGACAAATCCCAGTCTTGATCCATACTAACTCAACTAACACCTTTGGAGATACCTGTAGAGCATCTTTATAGTCACCCAGTTACGTTGCGACGTTTGATACACACAAAGCATTCCTCCGGTGTCAGTGAGTTATATGATCTCATGGTCATAGGAATAAATACTTGACACGCAGAAAACAGTAGCAACAAAAAGACACGATCAACATGCTACGTCTATTAGTTTGGGTCTTAGTCCATCACGTGATTCTCCCAATGACGTGATCCAGTTATCAAGCAACAACACCTTGTTCATAATCAGAAGACACTGACTATCATCGATCAACTGGCTAGCCAACTAGAGGCATGCTAGGGACGGTGTTTTGTCTATGTATCCACACATGTAAATGAGTCTTCATTCAATACAATTATAGCATGGATAATAAACTATTATCTTGATACAGGAATTATAATAATAACTATACATTTATTATTGCCTCTAGGGCATAATTCCAACAGTCTCCCACTTGCACTAGAGTCAATAATCTAGCCCTCACATCACCATGTGAATTACATTGTAATAAATCTAACACCCATACAGTTCTGGTGTCGATCATGTTTTGGCCGTGGAAGAGGTTTAGTCAGCGGGTCTGCTACATTCAGATCCGTGTGCACTTTGCATATATTTACGTCCTCCTCCTCGACGTAGTCGCGGATGAGGTTGAAGCGTCGTTTGATGTGTCTGGTCTTCTTGTGAAACCTTGGTTCCTTTGCTAAGGCAATGGCACCAGTGTTGTCACAGAACAAGGTCATTGGATCCAGTGCACTTGGCACCACTCCAAGATCCGTCATGAACTGCTTCATCCAGACACCCTCCTTAGCCGCCTCCGAGGCAGCCATGTACTCTGCTTCACATGTAGAATCTGCTACGACGCTTTGCTTGGAACTGCACCAGCTTACTGCACCCCCATTAAGAATAAATATGTATCCGGTTTGCGACTTAGAGTCGTCCGGATCTGTGTCAAAGCTTGCATCGACGTAACCTTTTACGGCGAGCTCTTCGTCACCTCCATACACGAGAAACATCTCCTTAGTCCTTTTCAGGTACTTCAGGATATTCTTGACTGCCGTCCAGTGATCCACTCCTGGATTACTCTGGAACCTACCTGCCATACTTATGGCCAGGCTAACATCCGGTCTAGTGCACAGCATTGCATACATGATAGAGCCTATGGCTGAAGCATAGGGGACGGAGCGCATATGCTCTCTATCTTCATCAGTTGTTGGGCACTGAGTCTTACTCAATCTCGTACCTTGTAACACTGGCAAGAACCCTTTCTTGGACTGTTCCATTTTGAACCTCTTCAAAACTTTATCAAGGTATGTGTTTTGTGAAAGTCCTATCAGGCGTTTTGATCTATCCCTATAGATCTTAATGCCTAGAATGTAAGCAGCTTCTCCTAGGTCCTTCATAGAGAAACTTTTATTCAAGTAACCTTTTATGCTCTCCAAAAGCTCTACGTTGTTTCCAATCAGTAATATGTCATCCACATATAATATTAGAAACGCCACAGAGCTCCCACTCACTTTCTTGTAAATACAAGATTCTCCAACCACTTGTATAAACCCAAATGCTTTGATCACCTCATCAAAGCGTTTGTTCCAACTCCGAGATGCTTGCACCAGTCCATAAATGGATCGCTGGAGCTTGCACACCTTGTTAGCATTTTTAGGATCGACAAAACCTTCGGGTTGCATCATATACAACTCTTCCTTAAGGAAACCGTTAAGGAACGCCGTTTTGACATCCATCTGCCAAATTTCATAATCGAAAAGTGCAGCTATTGCTAACATGATTCTGACGGACTTAAGCATCGCTACGGGAGAGAAAGTCTCATCGTAGTCAATTCCGGGAACTTGCGAAAAACCCTTTGCCACAAGTCGAGCTTTATAAACGGTCACATTACCGTCAGCGTCCGTCTTCTTCTTAAAGATCCATTTGTTCTGAATAGCCTTGCGGCCCTCAGGTAGTATCTCCAAAGTCCATACTTTGTTCTCATACATGGATCCTATCTCGGATTTCATGGCTTCTAGCCATTTGTTGGAATCTGGGCCCACCATTGCTTCTTCATAATTTGCAGGTTCATTGTTGTCTAACAACATGATTGTCAAGACGGGATTACCGTACCACTCTGGAGCAGCGCGTGATCTCGTCGACCTGCGTGGTTCAACAGAAACTTGAACTGGAGTTTCATGATCATCATCATTAACTTCCTCCTCAACCGGCGTCGCAATCACAGGGGTTTCCCCTTGCCCTGCGCCACCATCCAGAGGGATGAGAGGTTCGACAACCTCGTCAAGTTCTATCTTCCTCCCACTCAATTCTCTCGAGAGAAACTCCTTCTCGAGAAAAGTTCCGTTCTTAGCAACAAACACTTTGCCCTCGGATTTGAGATAAAAGGTGTACCCAACTGTCTCTTTTGGGTAGCCTATGAAGACGCACTTTTCCGCTTTGGGTTCCAGCTTTTCAGGCTGAAGCTTTTTGACATAAGCATCACATCCCCAAACTTTAAGAAACGACAACTTTGGCCTTTTGCCATACCACAGTTCGTATGGTGTCGTCTCAACGGACTTCGATGGTGCCCTATTTAAAGTGAATGCAGCTGTTTCTAATGCATAACCCCAAAACGATAACGGCAAATCAGTAAGAGACATCATAGATCGCACCATTTCTAATAAAGTACGATTACGACGTTCGGACACACCATTACGCTGTGGTGTTCCAGGCGGTGTTAACTGCGAAACAATTCCACATTGTCTTAAGTGAGTACCAAACTCGAAACTCAGATATTCACCCCCACGATCAGACCGTAGGAACTTGATCTTCTTGTTACGATGATTTTCTACTTCACTCTGAAATTGCTTGAACTTTTCAAATGTTTCAGACTTGTGCTTCATTAAGTAGACATAACCATATCTACTCAAATCGTCAGTGAAGGTGAGAAAATAACGATATCCGCCGCGTGCCTCCACGCTTATCGGACCACACACATCGGTATGTATGATTTCCAACAAGTCACTTGCACGCTCCATTGTTCCGGAGAACGGAGTTTTAGTCATCTTGCCCATGAGGCATGGTTCGCACGTGTCAAGTGAATCAAAGTCAAGTGACTCCAAAAGTCCATCGGCATGGAGTTTCTTCATGCGCTTTACACCAATATGACCTAAGCGGCAGTGCCACAAGAATATGGCGCTATCATTGTTTACTCTAACTCTTTTGGTCTCAATGTTATGTATATGCGTATCGCTATCGAGATTCAATATGAACAATCCTCTCACATTCGGTGCATGACCATAAAAGATGTTACTCATAGAAATAGAACAACCATTATTCTCAGACTTAAAAGAGTAACCGTCTCGCAATAAACAAGATCCAGATATAATGTTCATGCTCAACGCAGGCACTAAATAACAATGATTTAAGTTCATCACTAATCTCGATGGTAGTTGAAGTGACACGGTGCCGACGGCGATTGCATCAACCTTGGAACCGTTTCCTACGCGCATCGTCACTTCGTCTTTCGCCAGCCTCCGTCTATTCCGCAGTTCCTGCTTCGAGTTGCAAATGTGAGCAACAGAACCGGTATCGAATACCCAGGCACTACTACGAGAGCTGGTTAAGTACACATCAATAACATGTATATCAAATATACCTGATTTTTCTTTGCCCGCCTTCTTATCTGCCAGATACTTGGGGCAATTGCGCTTCCAGTGACCCATACCCTTGCAATAGAAGCACTCTGTTTCAGGCTTAGGTCCAGCCTTGGGTTTCTTCGGCGGATTGGCAACGGGCTTGCCGCTCTTCTTCGAATTGCCCTTCTTGCCTTTGCCGTTTCTCTTGAAACTAGTGGTCTTGCTAACCATCAACACTTGATGTTCTTTACGGAGTTCAGACTCTGCGACTTTCAGCATCGCAAACAACTCGCCGGGAGACTTGTTCATCCCTTGCATGTTGTAGTTCAACACAAAGCTTTTATAGCTTGGTGGCAGTGATTGGAGGATTCTGTCAGTGATAGCTTCTTGCGGGAGTTCAATCCCCAGTTCAGCTAGACGGTTTGAGTACCCAGACATTTTGAGCACATGTTCACTGACAGACGAGTTTTCCTCCATCTTGCAAGCATAGAATTTATCGGAGGTCTCATACCTCTCGATCCGGGCGTTCTTCTGAAAGATGAACTTCAACTCCTGGAACATCTCAAATGCTCCATGACGCTCAAAGCGACGTTGAAGTCCGGTTCTAAGCCATACAAGACTGCACATTGAACTATTGAGTAGTCCTCCTTACGCGCTAACCAAGCGTTCTTAACATCCTGATCAACCGTAGCGGGTGGTTCATCTCCTAGCGCAGCATTAAGGACATAATCCTTCTTTCCAGCTTGTAAGATTAGCTTAAGATTACGAGCCCAGTCTACAAAGTTGCTTCCATCATCTTTCAACTTAGCTTTCTCTAGGAACGTATTAAAATTGAGGATGACACTTGCGTGAGCCATGATCTACAACACAAATATATTCAAAGTGGACTTAGACTATGTTCAAGATAATTAGAGTTCAACTTAATCAAATTACATGCTAAACTCCCACTCAAAAAGTACATCTCTCTAGTCAATTGAGTGGTTCATGATCCACCTACACTATCCCAAGTCCGATCATCACGTGAGTCGGGAGTAGTTTCAGTGGTAAGCATCCCTATGCTAATCATATCATCTATATGATTCATGATCGACCTTTCGGTCTCATGTGTTCCGAGGCCATGTCTGCACATGCTAGGCTCGTCAAGCTTAACCCGAGTGTTCTGCGTGCGCAACTGTTTTGCACCCGTTGTATGTGAACGTTGAGTCTATCACACCCGATCATCACGTGGTGTCTCGAAACGACGAACTGTAGCAACGGTGCACAGTCGGGGAGAACACAATTTCGTCTTGAAATTTTAGTGAGAGATCACCTCATAATGCTACCGTCGTTCTAAGCAAAATAAGGTGCATAAAAGGATTAACATCACATGCAATTCATAAGTGACATGATATGGCCATCATCACGTGCTTCTTGATCTCCATCACCAAAGCACCGGCACGATCTTCTTGTCACCGGCGCCACACCATGATCTCCATCATCATGATCTCCATCAACGTGTCGCCATCGGGGTTGTCGTGCTACTTATGCTATCACTACTAAAGCTACATCCTAGCAAAATAGTAAACGCATCTGCAAGCACATATGTTAGTATAAAGACAACCCTATGGCTCCTGCCGGTTGTCGTACCATCGACATGCAAGTCGATATTTCTATTACAACATGATCATCTCATACATCCAATATATCACATCACATTGTTGGCCATATCACATCACAATCATACCCTGCAAAAACAAGTTAGACGTCCTCTAATTTTGTTGTTGCATGTTTTACGTGGTGACCAAGGGTATCTAGTAGGATCGCATCTTACTTACGCAAACACCACAACGGAGATATATGAGTTGCTATTTAACCTCATCCAAGGACCTCCTCGGTCAAATCCGATTCAACTAAAGTTGGAGAAACCGTCACTTGCCAGTCATCTTTGAGCAAAGGGGGTTACTCGTAACGATGAAACCAGTCTCTCGTAAGCGTACGAGTAATGTCGGTCCAAGCCGCTTCAATCCAACAATACCGCGGAATCAAGAAAATACTAAGGAGGGCAGCAAAACGCACATCACCGCCCACAAAACCTTTTGTGTTCTACTCGAGAAGACATCTACGCATGAACCTAGCTCATGATGCCACTGTTGGAGAACGTCGCATGGGAAACAAAAATTTTCCTACGCGCACGAAGACCTATCATGGTGATGTCCATCTACGAGAGGGGATGAGTGATCTACGTACCCTTGTAGATCGTACAGCAGAAGCGATTAGAGAACGCGGTTGATGTAGTGGAACGTCCTCACGTCCCTCGATCCGCCCCGCGAACAATCCCGCGATCAGTCCCACGATCTAGTACCGAACGGACGGCACCTCCGCGTTCAGCACACGTACAGCTCGACGATGATGTCGGCCTTCTTGATCCAGCAAGAGAGACGGAGAGGTAGAAGAGTTCTCCGGCAGCGTGACGGCGCTCTGGAGGTTGGTGATGATCTTGTCTCAGCAGGGCTCCGCCCGAGCTCCGCAGAAACACGATCTAGAGGAAAAACTATGGAGGTATGTGGTCGGGCAGCCGTGAGAAAGTCGTCTCAAATCTGCCCTAAAAGCCCCATATATACAGGAGGAGGGAGGGGGACCTTGCCTTGGGGTCCAAGGGAACCCCAAGGGGTCGGCCGAGCCAGGGGGGAGGACTCTCCCCCCCCCAAACCGAGTCCTACTTGGTTTGGTGGGAGGGAGTCCTTCCCCCTTCCCACTTCTTCCTTTTTTTTTCTTTCTTCCTTTGAATTTTCTTCTTAGGCGCATAGGATTTGGTGGGCTGTCCCACCAGCCCACTAAGGGCTGGTGTGACCCCCACAAATACCTATGGGCTTCCCCGGAGTGGGTTGCCCCCCTCCGGTGAACTCCTGGAACCCATTCGTCATTCCCGGTACATTCCCGGTAACTCCGAAAACCTTCCGGTAATCAAATGAGGTCATCCTATATATCAATCTTCGTTTCCGGACCATTCCGGAAACCCTCGTGACGTCCGTGATCTCATCCGGGACTCCGAACAACATTCGGTAACCAACCATATAACTCAAATACGCATAAAACAACGTCGAACCTTAAGTGTGCAGACCCTGCGGGTTCGAGAACTATGTAGACATGACCCGAGAGGCTCCTTGGTCAATATCCAATAGCGGGACCTCGATGCCCATATTGGATCCTACATATTCTACGAAGATCTTATCGTTTGAACCTCAGTGCCAAGGATTCGTATAATCCCGTATGTCATTCCCTTTGTCCTTCGGTATGTTACTTGCCCGAGATTCGATCGTCAGTATCCGCATACCTATTTCAATCTCGTTTACCGGCAAGTCTCTTTACTCGTTCCGTAATACAAGATCCCGCAACTTACACTAAGTTACATTGCTTGCAAGGCTTGTGTGTGATGTTGTATTACCGAGTGGGCCCCGAGATACCTCTCCGTCACACGGAGTGACAAATCCCAGTCTTGATCCATACTAACTCAACTAACACTTTTGGAGATACCTGTAGAGCATCTTTATAGTCACCCAGTTACGTTGCGACGTTTGATACACACAAAGCATTCCTCCGGTGTCAGTGAGTTATATGATCTCATGGTCATAGGAATAAATACTTGACACGCAGAAAACAGTAGCAACAAAAAGACACGATCAACATGCTACGTCTATTAGTTTGGGTCTTAGTCCATCACGTGATTCTCCCAATGACGTGATCCAGTTATCAAGCAACAACACCTTGTTCATAATCAGAAGACACTGACTATCATCGATCAACTGGCTAGCCAACTAGAGGCATGCTAGGGACGGTGTTTTGTCTATGTATCCACACATGTAAATGAGTCTTCATTCAATACAATTATAGCATGGATAATAAACTATTATCTTGATACAGGAATTATAATAATAACTATACATTTATTATTGCCTCTAGGGCATAATTCCAACACCTATGCATATGGGTTAGCACACGTTTGATTCATGTGAGTACTCGATGTATGTTTTCGTGATCAACTTGCGGGTTCGTGACATTGGGAACCTATGCATAGGGGTTGGCACACGTTTTGACTCTCCGGTAGAAACTTTGGGGCACCCTTTCAAGTTCTATGTGTTGGTTGAATAGATGATTCTGAGATTATGTGATGCCGTATAATCATGCCCACGGATACTTGAGGTGACAATGGAGTATCTAGGTGACATTAGGGTCTTGGTTGATATGTATCTTGAGGTGTTATTCTAGTACGAACTCTATGATGGATCGAACGGAAAGAATAGCTTCGTGTTGTTTTACTACGGACTCTTGAATAGATCGAGCAGAAAGAATAACTTTGTGGTGGTTTCGTACCCGACAATAATCTCTTCATTTGTTCCCTGCTATTAGTGACTTTGGAGTGACTCTTTGTTGCATGTTGAGGGCTAGTTATATGATTCAATTATGTTATCATTGTTGAGAGAACTTCACTAGTGAAAGTATGAACCCTAGGCCTTCTTTCCACGCATTGCAATACCATTCGTGCTCACTTTTACCATTTTTTACCTTGCTGTTTTTGTAATTTCAGATTACAAAAACCTATATCTACCATCGGTATTGCACTTGTATCACCATCACTTCGCCGAACTAGTGCACCTATACAACTTACCATTGTATTAGGTGTGTTGGGGACACAAGAGACTCTTTGTTATTTGGTTGCAGGGTTGCTTGAGAGAGACCATCTTCATCCTACGCCTCCTGCGGATTGATAAACCTTAGGTCACCCACTTGAGGGAAAATTGCTACTGTCCTACAACCCTCTACACTTGGAGTCCCAACAACGTCTACAAGGAGAAGGTTGCGTAGTAGATATCAAGCTCTTTTCTGGCGCCGTTGCCCGGGAGGTTAGCGCTTGAAGGTATATCTTTAGATCTTGCAATCAAATCTTTTTGTTTCTTGTTCTTTCGTTGAAAACTACAAAAAAATGGAATTGAGGATGCCTCATATGCTCCATCTTTTCAATGTCTTTCATGAGCATGATGGGAAGGAAAATTGTGCTCAAGTGCTGAAAGAAGAATTACATAGAATGCTTGGCACAAAATATGTGAATGATGAGCATGATTGCAATGTTGTTAGCATGAATTCTATGAATACCCATGATGCTAATGATATGCAAAGCCACAAGCATGGGGATGCTATATTTGATGAAGATTATCTTTTCAATTCTTCCACTTTGAATGATCAAAATCATTTTGATGAAAGCATGCCCCCTATCTTTGATGATTATTGTGAGGATACTTATGCTTTAAAGAAGAGGGATGATAAAACTTGTCATACTCTCGAGAACCCTTTTGCTAAACCTTGCTTTTTCATTGTGGACACAATTTGTAGTGCTCAAGTCTTTTACGATACTCCCACTACTATTCTTGAGAATAGATTTCCTTATGTGGAGAGTAGTAAAATTTCTATGCTTGTAGATCATGAAAAGAAAGCCTTAGGTGCTGGTTATATTTTTGAATTCATTCATCATGCTACTGAAAATTACTATGAGAGAGGATCATATGCTTCTACTTATTGCAATAGTATCAAGCTTCCTCTCCATATGTTGAAATTTTTGAAGCTATGCTTGCTTTGCCTTCCTATGCTAGTTGATTCTTGCTCCAATAAATTGTTTGATCACAAAATCCCTATGCATAGGAAGTGGGTTAGACTTAAATGTGCTAGCCATTTGCTCCATGATGCTCTCGTTGTGTTTCAATCCTTACATTTTATGTGAGCATCATTCAAATCAATGCCTAGCTAAGGACGTTAAACGATAGCGCTTGTTGGGAGGCAACCCAATGAATAAATTTTTCTTTGCTTTTTTCTTCCTGTTTTGTTTTCTCCACACCATCATAATTATGTTATGATTGTGTATTTTGTGTTTCTTTTTGTGTTTGTGCCAAGCAAAACCGTTATGATTAGTCTTGGTGATGATTGTTCGATCATGCTGGAAAAAGACAGAAATTTCTTCAGACTGTCGTAATTTGTCAGATTTTGTTAAGTAACAAAAGTATACGAAGTATACAGATTGCTACAGACTGGTCTGCTGTTAACAGATTCTGTTTTTGTTGAGTTGGTTGCTTATTTTGATGAAACTATGGATAGTATCGGAGGGTACTAGCCATGGAAAAGTGAAAATACAGCAACCCAACACCAACATAAGTAGAACTTAAGTTTGCTACAGTACCTAAGGAAGTGGTGATTTGCTTTCTTATACTAATGGTATCACGAGTTTCTGTTTAAGTTTTGTGTTGTGAAGTTTTCAAGTTCTGGGTGAAGTTCTTATGGACAAAGAGATAAAGAGTGGCAAGATATCAAGCTTGGGGATGCCCAAGGCACCCCAAGTTGATTCAAGGATACTAAAAAATCCTAAGCTTGGGGATGCCCCGGGAAGGCATCCCCTCTTTCGTCTTCAATCCATCGGTAATGTTACTTGGAGCTATATTTTTATTCACCACATGATATGTGTTTTGCTTGGAGCGTCTTGTATCGTAGGAGTCTTTTATTTTTGTTGAGTCACAATCTTCCTTGCTGCACACCTAGAGAGAGAGACATGCACTCACCGTGATTTTGTCGAGCTTCACTTATATCCTTTGAGTTAGGCAATTCAGCTCACATGTGTTTCACTTATATCTTTAGAGCTAGTTGATTTTGCTCTATGTTCTTCACTTATATCTTTTAGAGCACAGCGGTCTGTGGCTTGGTAGTTGGCTTATGCTATGAAAGTAGTCCCAAAAGTGGTAGTTATCCAAAGGGTTACGAAAACTTCCATCTTCATGTGCATTGAGTAGAAAGAGAAGCTTGATTCCTCTGAATTAGTTTTGAGATGTGGTTGTGGTAATATTTAAGTTATGTTAGTATGGTGTTGTGAATCTAGAGATACTTGTGTTGAAGTTATTAATTCCCGTAGCATGCACGTATGGTGAACCGCTATGTGATGAAGTTTGAGCATGATTAGTTTATTGATTGTCATCCTTTGTGTAGTGGTCGGGATCGCGCGATGGTTTACACCTACCAACCCTTCCCCCAGGAGTATGCGTTGAATGCTTTGTTTCGATTACTACTAAAACTTTTGTGACAAGTATATGAGTTCTTCATGACTAATGTTGAGTCCGTGGTTTAGATGCACTTTCACCTTCCACCATCACTATCTTCTTTAGTGTCGTGCAACTTTCGCCGGTGCATTAAACCACCATTGGCCTCCCTCAAAACAGCCACCATACCTACCTACTATGGCATTTTCAAAGCCATTCCGAGATATATTGCCATGCAACTACCACCATGAAATGTGCCACAGCTTCTACATTGCCATTGCTTGATCATAATATAGCTAGCATGATGTTTTCATTGATGTCCATGCCATGCTAGATCATTGTCACTGTACACTACCGAAGGCATTCCATATAGAGTCATCATTGCTCTAAGTTTTGAGTTGTAAGTGTGATGATCATCATTGATGGAGCATTGTCTCATGTGAGGAAATAAAAGAGGCCAAAGATGCCCACACACAAAATAAAACAAAAAAAGGGGGAGGCCAAAGAGCCCACCAAAAAATGAGAGAAAAAGCGAGAAGGGACAATGCTACTATCTCCTTTCCACACTTGTGCTTCATATTAAGCACCATGATCTTCATGATTGAGAGTCTCTCGTTTTTTTCACCACCATATAGCTAGTGGGAAATTTTCATTATATAACTTGGCTTGTATATTCCAATGATAGGCTTCCTCAAAATTGCCTTAGGTCTTCGTGAGCAAGCAAGTTGGATGCACACCCATTAGTTTTCTTTAAGAGCTTTCAGATACTCTTAGCTCTAGTGCATCATTTGTATGGCAATCCCTACTCATTCACATTGATATCTATTGATGAGCATCTCCATAGCTCATTGATATGCCTAGTCAATGTGACCATCTTCTCCTTTTTTTGTCTCACAACCTCCACCACTCCATTCCACCTGTAGTGCTATAACCATGGCTCACGCTCATGTATTGCGTGGGAGTTGAAAAAGTTTGAGAAAGTAAAGGTGTTAAAACAATTACTTGGCCAATACCGAGGTTGCGCATGATTTAAATTCCTTGTGCAAGGATGATAGAGCATAGCCAGACTATATGATTTTGTAGGGATAACTTTCTTTTGGCCTTTTTATTTTGAAAGTTCATGATTACCTTGCTAGTTTGCTGGAAGTATTATTGTCTCCACGTCAATAGAAAACTATTGTTTTGAATCTAACGGATCTGAACATTCATGTCACGTGAGAGAAATTACAAAGGACAACTATGCTAGGTAGCATGCAACATCAAAAATTCATTCTTTATCACTTCCCTACTCGAGGACGAGCAGGAGTTAAGCTTGGGGATGCTTGATACGTCTCCAATGTATCTATAATTTTTTATGGTTCCATGCTATTATCTTGTGAATTTTGGATGTTTTATATGCATGAACATGCTATTTTATATCCTTTTTGGGACTAACCTATTTACTGAGTGCCAAGTGCCAGTTTCTGTTTTTTCCGTGTTTTTGACCCTTTTTCACACGGAGTCCAAATGGAATGAAACTTTACGATGATTTTTTTGGACCAGAAGATACCCCCGAAGCTTTGGAAGAAGGCCAGAAGAGCCACGAGGGAGTCACAAGCCCTGAGGCCGCCACCACCCCCCTAGGCGGCGCCTACCAGGCTTGTGACCTCCTCGTGGGCCCAATCGACGTAATTCCACCGCCATAAATTCCTATAAATTCAGAAACCCCCAAAAAGAAACCTAGATCGGGAGTTCCGCCGCCGCAAGCCTCTGTAGCCACCAAAAACCAATCTGGAGCCCATTCCAGCACCCTGCCGGAGGGGGAATCCATCTCCGGTGGCCGTCTTCATTATCCCGGCGATCTCCATGACGAGGAGGGAGTAGTTCTCCCTCGGGGCTGAGGGTATGTACCAGTAGCTATGTGTTTGATCTCTCTCTATCGTTTTCTTGAGATGTCTTCATCTCGATGTACCATGGGCTTTGCTACTATAGTTGGATCGTATGATGTTCTTCCCCCTCTCCCTCTTGTAATGAATTGAGTTTCCCCTTTGGAGTTAGCTTATCGGATTGAGTCTTTGAGAACACTTGATGTATGTCTTGCACGTGTCTATCTGCTGTGATCAACTTGCGGGTTTGTGACATTTGGAACCTATGCATATGGGTTGGCACACGTTTGATTCATGTGAGTACTCGATGTATGTTTTGGTGATCAACTTGCGGGTTCGTGACATTGGGAACCTATGCATAGGGTTTGGCACACGTTTTGACTCTTCAGTAGAAACTTTGGGGAACTCTTTCAAGTTCTATGTGTTGGTTGAATAGATGATTCTGAGATTATGTGATGCATATCGTATAATCATGCCCACGGATACTTGAGGTGACAATGGAGTATCTAGGTGACATTAGGGTCTTGGTTGATATGTATCTTAAGGTGTTATTCTAGTACGAACTCTATGATGGATCGAACGGAAAGAATAGCTTCGTGTTATTTTACTACGGACTCTTGAATAGATCGATCAGAAAGAATAACTTTGTGGTGGTTTCGTACCCGACAATAATCTCTTCGTTTGTTCCCCGCTATTAGTGACTTTGGAGTGACTCTTTGTTGCATGTTGAGGTCTAGTTATATGATCCAATTATGTTATCATTGTTGAGAGAACTTCACTAGTGAAAGTATGAACCCTAGGCCTTGTTTCCACGCATTGAAATACCATTCGTGCTCACTTTTGCCATTTGTTACCTTGCTGTTTTTGGAATTTCAGATTACAAAAACCTATATCTACCATCCGTATTACACTTGTATCACCATCTCTTCGCCGAACTAGTGCACCTATACAACTTATCATTGTATTAGGTGTGTTGGGGACACAAGAGACTCTTTGTTATTTGGTTGCAGGGTTGCTTGAGAGAGACCATCTTCATCCTACGCCTACTGCGGATTGATAAACCTTAGGTCACCCACTTGAGGGAAAATTGCTACTGTCCTACAACCCTCTGCACTTGGAGGCCCAACAACGTCTACAAGGAGAAGGTTGCGTAGTACACATCAAGGAGCAAGCACCGGCTGGGTGGAAAGCAGGGCTTTGAGCTCGACAAATGCTGCTTCTGCCTCAGGAGTCCACTCGAACGTATCAGATTTCGTCATCGGTCCGTATAAAGGCAATGCCTTCTCTCCGAGGCGAGGAATAAACCTACTCAATGCCGCCAGGCAGCCCGTGAGCTTCTGGACATCGTGCACACGCTCATGGTGTTTCATTCGGACGATGGCACCAATCTTCTCGGGATTGACGTCGATCCCCCGTTCAGACACGAGGAAACCAAGCAACTTGCCACCAGGAACTCCAAAAGTGCACTTGGTCGGATTTAACTTGATATCATATTTCCTCAAGTTGGCGAATGTTTCTCTCAAGTCAGTCAGCAGGTCGGAACCTTTGCGAGACTTGACTACAATATCATCCATATAAGCCTCGACATTCCGACTGATTTGCTCGAGCAGACATTTCTGAATCATACACATGAAAGTAGCGCCAACATTTTTCAGACCAAAAGGCATGGTGATATAACAGAAACACCCGAAAGGGGTGATGAAGGCCGTCTTTATTTCATCTAGACCAAACAGACGGATCTGATGGTAACCAGAGTATGCATCAAGAAAAGATAAACGCTCGCATCCTGCAGTTGAGTCGACAATCTGATCGATGCGGGGGAGCGGAAAATGATCTTTCGGGCATGCCCGATTGATATGTTTAAAGTCAATACACATGCAGAGTGACTTGTCTTTTTTGGGGACCATGACGACGTTCGCGAGCCACTCGGAGTGGTAAACCTCGCGTATAAACTTAGCCCCAAGAGTCAAGCCACCTCCTCGCTGATTGCCTTCCGCTTCTGTGCCACTGACCAACGCAAGTGTTCTTTGACGGGCTTGGCCTTGGGGTCAACTCTGAGTTGGTGCTCAGCCAGTTCCCTAGGTACACCCGACATGTCAGAAGGCTTCCATGCAAAGGTGTCCTAGTTATCACGGAGGAACTGGATGAGCGCGACTTCCTATTTCCTATCGAGTGTCGTCGAGATGTTGGTCAGGGTAGCATTAGGATCTGTCGGGTGAATGTTCACTTGCTTCATGTCACCTGCCGACTGAAAAGCAGACTCAGAAGCGGGCTTCTAGGAATGCATCATATTGGTGGGATCAATATTCTTCTTGTATTCTTCCAACTCGACCACAACCATTTGCTGGTCGGCAATCTTGGAGCCTTGTTGAAGGCACTCCTCAGCCCTTTGTCAATTCCCTGTGGCTGTGATCACACCCTCGGACCTGGGCATCTTCAGCTTGAGATACACGTAACATGGATGAGCCATGAAACTGGCATAAGCCCATTGACCAAGGATGGCGTGATATGTGCTCTGGAATTCTACAACTTCAAACGTCAACTTTTCCTTGCGAAAATTCTTGTCGGTGTCGAACACCACATCCAACGCAATCTGATTGAGTGACTTGGCCTTCTTCCCAGGGATGACTCCGTGGAACTGCATGCTACTCTCATTGAGTCGGGACATCGGAAAGCCCATCCCCTTGAGGGTATCTGCATACAAGATGTTCAATCCACTCCCTCCGTCCATGAGAACCTTGCGGAGACGAGTGCCTCCCACAACAGGATCCACCACCAGAGCTTGCCGACCAGGGGTAGTGACATGAGCAGTGTGATTTGACTGGTCAAAGGTTATAGGAGTCCCAGACCACTTGAGGTACGTAGGAGTGGCAGGAACAGCCATGTTGACCTCCGTGTTAATAACTTTCAGTCAAATTTTTCTTTCTACATCGGCAAAAATCATCAAAGTGTCATTGACCTCAGGAAAATCCTCTTTATCTTCATCATCTTCCTTTTCAGAAGTTTTCCCACTCGACTGTCTTTCTTTGAACTGTTGGATGAGTAAGCTGCATTGTCGAGTGGTGTGCTTGGGCAATATCAAATTTCCTTGCTCATCCTTCTTCGTCTGGATTGCACACGGCATATCTAGGATGTCCGTTCATGACTAATTCTTTGATTTCTTAGGGGTAAATTGCCCATTGGGTTTCCCCTTATTCTTTCCTTGCGCCGCCAGAGCGGCTGCCTCTGCCTGAGAAGAACCATCGGTTTTGCGCTTTTGCTTTCGACTGGAATTGCCGCTGCCAGCATCATTGTCGACTGCCTTTCCCTTGCCTCTGCGGAGGCGGTCCTCCTCTTCGCCATTGGCATACCGAGTGGCAATCTCCATCATCTTGCTCAAGGATGTATCTCCTATTCAACCAAACTTCAGATAAAGCTCTCTGTACCTAACACCGACCTTGAAGGCACAGACGGCTTGGTGCTTGGAAACATTTTCCACTATGTGATGGAGGGTGGTCCAATGCTGAATGTAATCCCTCAAAGTTTCATTCGGTTTCTGCACACAGTGCTGCAGCTCAGACAAACCGGCAGGACGTTTGCACGTGCCCTCAAAAGTTCTGATGAACACTCGGGCAAGGTCCTCCTAGCAGCAGATGCTAGAAGGAGCCAACTGATTAAGCCACGCTCGGGCCAAACCATCCAACATCAAAGACAAATGTTTCATGGCTATATTGTCATTTCCTCCACCGATCTGCACAACCACTCGGTAATCGTCTAGCCATGTTTCCGGCTTTGACTCACCAGTGAACTTGCTTATTTCGGCCGCCAACCTGAAGTTGGGTTATATCTCAACGGATCGAATGGCTCTACTAAAACACTCGGGCCCAGAGACAACGACACCACTTCTACTCGGATGATCCCTATCATAACCATCTCTGTGAGCCCTGCCCCTATCAGTTCGCTTCTGTAAGAGGGCATTCCTCGCATCGAACCCAGGATTCCGCTCAATGTCGAATGGGCGCCTATCGTCATAGTGTCGGGACACATATGAACCACTTCGCGGGGCAGTGAGCACTCGACGGCGGTCATAGCAGTGATAGCGAGGAGCAAACTAATCTCGCCCCTGATTACTATACTGATCTTCATGGTAAGCTCCGCTCCTGCGATGCAGAGGTGACCCCGGGTTGTGAGACGACTGAACTCTGTCTGCCTTGGGTGTATCACCGTGTAATCTGTTGTGTGGCTGAGAAACAACTGAATTGTGTTGTTGTGCAGCCTGAAACAATGCTCGGATCTGTTCCAAACCTCTGCTAGCCTATGAACGTGATGGTTGAATGGAATCTGCAATCCTAGCAGCGACTGCAACATTCACAACTCGAGTACGGAATACCTGGACATTGTTCTGAGATCCACCAGGAAATAATTGTCGCTAACGTCGACTGGAAACTAGTGGATGCTAGCGGGTGCGCTCGTCGAGAATTTCCTCATCTCGGTGCTGCTGCTCATTCGACAGTCCTCCAACCTTGTGCTTGTCGTGGCCGTAGCCAGGCGGGCTTTGCTGTGAACCCGTCATAAGAACCTCAGCCGCTGGATCATAGCTCTCGCACTCGGAAGGAACGTCAGACTGGTCCGACACCGAGTCGAACACGCCATGAAGTGATTCGGCAGGCTCGATAGCCGCAATCTGCGGAGATGACGCTTGGCGAGCTTCCGCATGTCTCACCCAACGCTGGAGCCGAGAGCGACCAGATCGCTTGCGGTGACGAACGGCGGGGAGAGTAAACGACACCGGAGTCGTCAGCTTTCGAAGAAGAACGCCGTAGGAGCTTGCACGGAAGTGCGTCACCCCGCGGATCGGGAGTGCCTCAACATCGAGAGGCGCTTCCTTAAGCCATGTAGAGTCGTCGGTGATGATGGTGAGCACACCGAGACAGATCTCGTGGCCCAGGAACAAATTGTGGTCAGAAAACATCACGAAGAAGAAAATTGCAAACTCGCCGGAAGTCGCTTAGACGCCTGCCCCACGGTGGGCGCCAACTGTCGTGGGAACGAGCCTGACAGTAGAGGCTAGGGGTACATAAGGAGAGGGAAGAGTCCTAGCTATGGCGAGATTGTACACATGAATGTCTGAGTTCATACCCCTCTCGTGGAGGTAACAGCCATACGTCTCAGTGCTCGGAATCTTCTGTTGTGTGGAATGTGTGAGTTACAAGGGGTGCGAACTTTTGTGCCAGAGGGGAGGCGTGGCTTATATAGAGTGTGCAACCCCTCATATCGAGCCGGCAACCAAGGGTTTGATCATGGTAATAAAGGTGAACGTTACTGATAATGTATGTAACAAACACTACTAATGGTGACCAGTCGAATGCTTGCCCATTGACCTCCCTGGAGTAGCTTTTGATCTTCTGCGGTAGACTGACTTCTGGTTCTTCTGAGTGAAAGGCAACTATCGAATGGAGGGAGAAACCTCTGAGTGGATGTTCTGTCGAGTGACTCATGCACCATGGTGCTTTCAGTCGGAGTCTTCCTTGTAATCTTTAACTTCTCCAATGTAGTGCCCTTGGGTAGGGCATGTGGGTAAGGCCTAAGACCCTACCCTAGGTACACATCCCCATCAGGCGGCAGCGGACGTGTGTCAGACGCTGTGTTTTGACTCTCCTGACTAAATTAACTTAACTCAAAAATTAGGACCAATTAAAACTTTTGTCAGTGTTTGTGATGCTTGATGTGATTGTTGCTTGCTTGCAAGTTGCTTGTGTGTGAGTCACAATGTTCCTGCTACCCTTAGACTCACCTCCTTGACCCAAACCCTTGCCTAAGGATCATGCCATGGGTATAGGACCAGAAACTATTTTTACCAAATACTATTTTGACCAAAAAGCATTTATTTAATTTAAGCTGTCAAAAACCCCTTAGTTGTGATTTGTACTACAAGTCCTCAAATTTAAGAAGTTGTTTTGCACCAAATATTTTACTTAAACCCCATTATCAAAATGTCTTCCCAAAACCACAAGAATATTATTTTAAAAGTGATTTTTCTATTTTATTTAAATACCATTCTCTCAGGCCAGAAATGGTCCCTTATGAAGGAAAGTTATTTTATTGCTTTCAAAATATATAATAAAATTGAGGGAAACTCAGTGGACATATATATTCGATATATAAGAGCTACATCACATGGTCATGTTCAAAATATTAGGCAAAACCCTTCAAAACCCTTTCAGCCTATTTCAAGCTTTTGGAATATTTCTATGAGAAATATTCTCAATAAATCCGAGTAAAATTCTAGCATGTCACACATGATATATGTGATGATTTTGCTAAGTTTCATCTCAATCCAAGTTGATTTGGTTCAACTAAATATTTCAAAACCCTAGCTATCCAGATCCAAATTTGAGAAACTCTACATTGCCAAGTGTCTCCAAGTGTGCTCACATTTGGTGGACATATTCTCATACTCCAATAATGCATCCACACCAAGTGGTGCATGAAGAAGAATAGAAGAAATTGTCCCAAACCCCTCGAAACCTTCTTTGTTGATTTTTAGCTTTGGGAAACTTTACATTATAAAGTTTCTCCAATTGATCCCAAACTTCTTTCGCATGCTCTAATGCTCAAATAATGCCACCACACCAAGTTGTGGATTAGTGGTAATTGGTTTACATGGTTTTATATGCAGAAAGCCATTTCTGCCTATTTCTTGGGTTTTTCAAGTCTACATTGGAAACTTTCTCCATCAAATCCTCAATTTGGTGCACAAGCTCATTTTGACCTATCATGTGATCCTGTTAAATTCCATAGCAATTGGAATCCATCTGGTAGCCCTAACATCCATCAAACACCTTCTGCCCAATTACCAAAATTGCTACTTTGGCCCCTTCTAGAGATCTCCTTGAGCTAGTTTTTTTAGCACAGCTCTCTCTAGTCCCCTTTTACCTCTAGTAACTTTTCCATGTTCTCTGGTCAATTATTGGATGGTAGCTCAATCTCCCCATGTGGGGACCCCGACTTACGAGTCGATAACCCTGAATGAACATGCTCAGTGATCCCAGAGATCAATGCTCACCGAACACATAGATCCAGAATATTAAGAGTCTTACATCCAAATACCGAATTGTTACATCACGTGGCCAAATGGCGAGTTCACAAGGTAGCGCATATAAGGCCAAATCACACGGATACAATTAGTAGCGGAAATCTTAGGGCTAAGCGGGTGCCCATGCCATCAGCCTACACCAACAGGCATTCTGACTGGGAAGCGTCGTAGTTCACAGGGGCGTCTCCTAAGACGTACTCATCTCCAAACTCCGATCCTTCCATGTCTGGTCAATCATATAACTAGTGGCAAGCCAATGAGTACTTTTTAATTTACTCGCAAACAGCCCATGATATGAACAATGCAAGTGAAGGATAACAATAATATGCATCTTTGGTGGACAACATCTTGTTGTAATAAACATGATCATGTGTATGCAACATAAGCTAAATGTTGATTTGAAGAACAGGTTACAGATATCAATTTATCGATCGAGGGTTGAACACTCTGGTTCACCCTATATGCCAAGTCACCAAACTTGGTCATATCAACTCTTTCATATTAACACCATACTCACACACAAACTTGGTTTATGCGGAAACAACTGGATGTAGTTTAAGCAGCACCACCAAACTGTTCTTAACCGTGGACACAGCTATTCGAATAGTTTTACACTCTATAGAGGTAGTATGATGGAACCACGAGATCCGGTAAACTTCCGTGTCATCCACGACTCGCGGTATATAACATACCCGAGGTAAGTACCCGATCAATGCATTTCCCCTGACGATACTAGACAAAGAGGTCCACTAGATTGGTACCAAGCCCACATGTTTTATGTCTTACGAGCACCAACTCTGGACATTATCAACCATGCAGGGACCAACCGTGTGCCTGGAACGCGTAAAAACGGCATAGTCGCCCTACCTGGGACGACCCCATCACGAGAGTGACCACACATCACTCCCGTCACTAGTAATGTGGCTCTTTGCTAGCACCGACCAGAGTAATCAACACAACCTCGTTCCATAAAGGGGTAACATGGTCGTACATGTAAGGTTGGGATAGTCGACACATCATAAATCTAATCCCATTTACGAAACCATACACACACAAATACCCGGTGCACCACTTCACCAAAAGTGGCCACCTAACTCATCATCACCGTCGGGCATTAGTGGCACCCAATGGGGTTTTCACAAACCTTTGATTTATACCAACAACATGCTCATGCTATTGCTATTCTAGCTTTACTTGTCAACATGATATTAGCATGACCCTCATAGGTGGTAGGATCAACCTCAATGCATGTGCTCCGGAGGAGCCATCAGTAACATCACTTCAATGATTTACCGGTACTTATGATCATATGCAACGAAAATATTTTCTACAGTAGCATGCATCATAACATATGCTCAGACATGGTCAAAGGGCTGCTTGCCTTGGTCAGCTAGGTATCCGGGGTCTTTGAGGTCTTCCGCTCCGACTCCTTCGTCACACAGGTTTTCTATCGTCGTATAAAGGTAAAAATAATAAGTAGCTCACTCCAAAACAGATCACAAAGTCATTTTAAAAATGTTGGCTATTTCTGATAAATCCAAGTTGTTAGTTTAAAAATATTTGCTTCTATTTTTAGTGAAGGAATATTTTTTTAAATCAAGTTAACAGAAGCAAAACTATTCCAAATTAATCCTATTCATTATTATAAAATAGAATAGTTCCTACAAAATTTCAACCAATGGTTATGTTAAATATTGCACACTTTTAGAAGAATAACAGTGGAAAAAATATATTTTTACACTGGTTAAATCTTTTTATAAAAATCATTTAAACTCAGGTCTTAAATAAAAAGAAAAAGCCTACACACCCTGGCCTGGCTTGGCCTGGAACTGGGCCGGCCCAAAGGCCAACCAACTAGCCTGCCCAGGCGCGTGCGTCGTCGGGTTTGAACCTGACGCGCGGGCCCCTACGGTCAGTGGCTGCAGGGAGCGAGGGAGAAAGAGAAGGGCCACCGACAAGTGGGGCACACCTGTCGGGGTCGTCTCCTACCTCTGGCCAAAGGGGGAGGAGCACGCCGGCGTGGCTACCGACGTCCTCGGGCCCTAACAACGTCAGGAATGGGTCTGGCGCATCGTCGCCTACCTGATGGTGGTCGAGACAATGTCGGAGGGGCTCGGGTTCACCGGCGACGAGGTAGCCGCGGCGGAGGGGTTTTGGACGAAGGTGGAGGTGGTAGCTAGGGTCACGGATTTGCTCGAGAAAGAGGGGGAAAGATTCCTGGTGTCATGGGCTGTGGTTTGGTGGGCAGAGGGACGCAGGAGCCGACGTGTAGCCGGAGATCGATCGGAGCTCCGAGGCGGAGGGGCCTCTGTCGATCTCGAGCACCGGGGCTCTGCTGGCTTACTGGGGTGGCTAGGTAGGTGATTGAGGTTGCTGCGATGAGGACTGAGGGGTGCTGGAGCGAGGGTGAGGCTATATATAGTCCCGCAATGGTGAGCCAACTTGGGAGCGCCGGTGATTCACCGTGGCTCGCATGGGGGTGCAGTGAGGAGCTGGGGTCGAAACCACGGTCTCGGGACATGTTTTGGACTCCCAGGACTCACTGCGAGGAAGGGAGAGAGAGGAGAGGCGAACACCCGTGGCCGCGCATCTCTGGCCGGTTCTGGTGCACGAGGGCACACGTCGCACCAGCTCTTAGCGCGGGAGAGGAGGGGCCCTGATGGTCGCCTGATGCAGAGGGGTTGTCGGGGAAGAGGTTAGACACTTCGGGGGAGGCTAGAACTGGCCGAGAGCGTCGCCCCCACCTCGGTGGTTCTCTATAGCCCGCCCACAGCGCAGCTTTGGCATGCCACGGCATGCTGGGGTGCTCTGGGGTGCCTTGGACGTGTCTAGCGTGTCCTGGGCACTGGCTAAGAGATGCCTAGCCATTGGAGACCCTTGGGAGATTTGGCTGGTCAAGGGGGAACAAGGAAAACAGGTGATGTCGGCCTTGAGCTGAAGCTTAGATTGGGTTTTTTGGCATTTCTACTTTAAACCAGAGAGGGGCCAGATGACTGGGGCTTGGTATTGATGCCAGCCACATAATCTGAGAGTTTGGGAGAAAGGGTTGGGGTTTAGCTAAGGTTAGGAGGGGTTTTACCCACCTGTCAGAAGGTGCTCGACAGTGGTTTGGTGTGGTTGCACCCCACCACTGGCTCTGCAACTTAACAGGATTGGGTTTGGTGCTAAAACAAGGGGTTTCACTAAGTTTGAGCTCCATTGGACAAGTTTATCTTTGTAAACTTGAAAACTTCACCAAATGACCAGATTTGTTCCTTCCAAAGAGAGTGTGGGCAAATTAAGTCCCACAAATCCCATTTTTGGTATGGAGCCCTCATTTGAGGTATTAGGCACTCCTGCAAATTTTCAACTCCATTTGATAAACTTTGCTATGTAGAGTTTCTCTAACTTCAATCTGGACAAAAGGGGTTTTCCAACTATTTGGTGTCCTTAATCACCTTGGATCAAGGTGAAATTTTATATGGGCACCAAATATGGCTTAGGGATGCCACTAGAATTTTCTAGGAATTTATTGAGAATATTTCCTTTGGAAATATTTCAAAAGGTCAAAACGGACAGAAAGGGTTTTCAGGGTTTTACTCAAATAATAATAATATAAATAGGGGTTTAAAATCTTATGTATGGATAATATATGTCCTTCTGATCATCTCCAAATTTTCTCAGATTTTCTAAGGCACAAAAGTATTTTTCCATATAGGAATACCATTTCTTGCCTCAGAAATGCACATGCAAATAAATTAAGAAATCAATTCATAAAATAATTATTTTGTGGTTTTGGTATACTAAAATGGTGCTAGAACCAAATCACCAACTTTGGGTAAGAACACTTGTTGCCATCAAGGACTTGTAGTGCAATCCCAAAGCAGGGTTTTACTTTAACCAGAAATAATAAAAAAGGGTTTTGAAAATAATTAAGTCATGAGAAATGTGGTTTGTGATATAACATGATCAAGCATACAAGCATACAATGACATTCATGGAACTCGCAACATTAGTTTTGAAAAAGTTTTAATAAACTCGGATTTTTTGAATTACAGAATAAGTGGTAGTGAAAATAGGGTGTGACACCCCACCTCCCCTTTTTACCTTGGCAACACTATTTTACCCTATTGCTATACTTCCGCTCAAGCCAATGCCCCCACCTCTTTCCACACAGCCTCTATCATTCTAATATATCATTCCAAACCAAAATATGGCATGCTAATGTGGCAAAAATGAGCAGCCCTTGTGAAATTTGTTTTTGGCAGAAATTTGACCTCGAACTGCAACTACTAGCTACACGACTCTCCATAGTCTGAAACTTTGCAGTCGTGTAGTCCTTCTATACCTAATACTACTAGACATGGTTTCATCCCAAGACTCCCCTGAAGAAAACCACTTTTGCTAGCCCAAGTTTACTGCTTCAAACTTAATCGGGGTAGAAACCAATTCAAACCAACACCATATGAGGCCAAACTCCACCATGAGCCTCCTGTATGCATGCCTTGGGTGCCAGACAACTTTGACTGGCCAGAAGGGCACTGTAGACATGGGTGGCCATGGTGACCACGCTGGAAACATGCAATAACGGTGCGCTACACCTTGTCCTCTTGCTGCAGCTCATTTCCGGCTGTGGCAGCATGTCTCAGAGCTCTAGGGCATCTCCCTTTCCATCTTTGACCCCTTCCCCGACACCAACTCACCTCCAAACATCACTGGCACGTGTGTTTCCCCCCGTGCCGAGAGCATCTAAGGTGAGCCCGAGCTCCCCTCGTCTCCCCCCCCCCTTGCTTTACTCTCTCCCTCAAGCCTCTTCTGCCTCTCATCTATTTCCCTCTCTCCCATGGACCTCCTAGACCGAGCAGTGGAGCTCCCGCAACCCCATTCCCCTCCTGCAGCCGCCATGGTGTCGCCTCGGCCTTCCTTGCATTTGAGCAATCCATCTTCCCCTAGCCTCGGCTCTCCCCTCCAGAAGAACCCCCTTGACGCTCCCATCCTCCTGGACACGCCAAAAGCCATCCCTGTGGCCGAGCCAAGCTTCCCAACGTTGCCCGTGCTGCTGTCCGCTCCTGCCAGTGGCCCGCTAGCTCCGGGCACTCCCGAGCCCCCTAGTCCGGCTATAGGTGCAGCACGGGGTGGGGCATCCACCCGGCCCACCAGCTCGCTGGCCGGCACCGCTGAGAGGTCGGGAACCGCGTCGGTCGGCCTCCCTATTGTCTCCTGGTTGGAGCACGAAAAAAGGGAGGAGAGAGAAAGGAGAGACCAGGCCGGCCTCGCCTGTCGGCCGGTGGTCGAGCCACCGACGGGTGGCCCTGCCCCGTTAAGTGAAGGCGGGCTATGCCCGGCCGCTTCCCCACCAAGGAAGCGCACTCCAATAAGTGTTCCTCCGACGTGGCCCGTCCCGCGCGCGCATGTGTCGGTGGGTCGGCCCGAGGCCTATCTAGTTTTATATTTGATTAGAGACTTCCAAAATCCATAATAAATTCATATGGACTCCAAAATGGATGATTCAAATTCCTACAGGTTCCAAAAGTCCTTTACTATCCAAATATGTGCAATGCACATTTTTCCAAAGGACTTTTGTTTGGGGTTAATATTCAAGTACCAATTTGAATACTTTAGAAACCACCTTGCAAAACTCCTAGAGGGTTCAAATCCACTCCAAATGGAGTGATTCCAATTTCCAAAGACTTCTAATATCATGCACTATTTTTGCAGCATTAGTCAACATTTTTATCTGTCATATTTCTGTTGCATCAAATAAATATCCCCTTTTTGCTATTTATTCAATGATAGAAAATCTATAGGATATGCATACCAACTCCAAATCCAGTGAAACTACTTTCTAAATATTTCTAAAATCATGCCCTGTTAAGTGAGTCCCTCCACTCATTTTCAATAAAATATTCTTTGTATAATTCTTGTGGGGCCAATGATGCCTCCAGTTCCTCCAGTCAAAATCTTTGGTAATCCAAATCTACTAGAACAAGCTTTAGGTATTTTTCTTATGACCAGAGATGTCCCACCAAAATAAAACGCCTATTTATAGATCACTTTTGTTCCTGCTTGCTGTATGACTTACTATGATTGTTTCCGACGATAGTTGATGGAGTAGACAAAGTACCTTAGTTGGACCGGGAGACCTCGACGACCTCAAAGACTTATGTGAGCAAGGCAAGAAGCCCTTTGACCATGTGTAAGATAATATTTTTCTGCATGCCATTTTGATTATATTATCTTGATGCATATGATCATGATTAATGGGTAAACCCTCGGTATGGTGTTACCGACGGCTCCTCAGAGCACTTGCATTTGAGCATGACCTTACCACCTATGAGGGTCACGTTGATAAGAAGTTGACAAGTAGATAGTAGTGGTACGCATAGGATGAGAATATGCATGGTGATGATAACACAAGGGTGATATCAAAAGTTTTTCGAAAACCCCGTCGGGTGCCACTAATGCCCGAGGGTGATGGTGTTGATCTGGATGACCACTTGAGAAAGAAGTGGTGTACCAGAAAGGTTTTTTGTAAGTGGTTTCGGAAATGGGATTAGATTTAGGAGTTGTCGACCGTCCCAACCTTACACATGCGACCATGATACCCCTTTATGGGACGAGGCTTTGTTGATTAATGTAGTCGTGCTAGCAACGAGCCTGCATTACTAGTGGCGGGAGTGAGATGGTCACTCTCGTGACGGGTTCGTGCTAGGTAGGGCGACTATGTCGTTTTTACGTGTTCCGGGCACCCCGTTGGTCCCTGAATGGATGATACGGTCTAGAGTTGGTGCTCCTAAGACGTACATCATGTGGGATGGGTACCAATTGAGTGGACTCTTTGTCTAGTATCATTAGGGGAAAGGCATTGATCGGGTACTTACCTCGGGTATGTTATATACCACGAGTCGTGTATGACACAGAAGTTTCCCGGATCTCGTGGGTACAGCGCGCTGATACGCCTCCGTCGTATCTACTTTTCTGAACTCTTTTGCCCTTGTTTTAGACTCTAATTTGCATGATTCGAATGGAACTAACCCGGACTAACGTTGTTTTCAGCAGAATTGCCATGGTGTTGTTTTTGTGCAGAAATAAAAGTTCTCGGAATGACCTGAAAATTTACGGAGAAGTTTTCTGGAATTAATGAAAAATACCTGCGCAAAGATCCACCTGAGGAGGTGAGCCAGTGGGCCACAAGCCCAGGAGGCGTGGCCACCCCCCACCCTCCAGGCCGCACCTACCAGGCTTGTGGGGCCCACAGAGCTCCACCGCCTCCAAACTCAGCTCTATTTAGTTCGTCTCGTCCGAAAAAAGTCAAAGAGAAGGATTCGTCGCGTTTTACGATACGGAGGCGCCGCCACCTCCTGTTCTTCATCTGGAGGACAGATCTGCAGTCCGTTCTGGGCTCCGGAGAGGGGAAATCGTCGCCATCGTCGTCATCACCCTTCCTTCATCACCAATTCCATGATGCTCTTCACCGTTCATGAGTAATCTAATCGTAGGCTTGTTGTACGGTGATGAGTTGGATGAGATCTATCATGTAATCGAGTTAGTTTTGATGGAGATTGATCCCTAGTATCCACTATGTTCTGAGATTGATGTTGCTACTACTTTGCCATGCTTAATGCTTGTCACTAGGGCCCGAGTGCCATGATTTCAGATCTAAACCTATTATGTTGTTGCCAATATATGTGTGTTTTAGATCCTATCTTGCAAGTTGTAGTCACCTACTATGTGTTATGACCCGGCAACCCCTGAGTGACAATAGCCGGAACCACTCCCAGGGATGACCATACTATGAGGAGTTCATGTATTCACCAAGTGTTAATGTGTTGGTCTGGTTCTTTATTAATATCCCGTAGTTTCCATTAGGACCCCGCTGCCACGGGAGGGATGGATAATAAATGTCATGCAAGTTCTTTTTCCTAAGCATGTATGACTACATATGGAATACATGCCTACATTAGATTGACGAACTCGAGCTAGTTACTTATCTCTCTGTGTTATAACTGTTGCATGATGAATCGCATCCGGCATAATCATTCATCACCGATCCAATGCCTACGAGTCTTTTAATACTGTTGTTGCAGCTACTGTTACTTTGCCGCTACTGCTGTTACTGTTGCTACTGGTGCTATCATACTACCTTGCTACTGATACTTTGCTGCAGACACTAAATCTTTCAGGTGTGGTTGAATTGACAACTCAACTGCTAATAGTTGAGAATATTCTTTCGCTTCCCCTTGAGTCGAATCAATAAATTTGGGTTGAATACTCTACCCTCAAAAACTGTTGTGATCCCCTCTACTTGAGGGTTATCAAGACATTTTTCTGGCGCCGTTGCCGGGGAAGCACAGCTATATTCTCTGAGTCACTTGGGATTTTCGTCTGCTGGTCACTATGAGGAATCCGATAGATCCAAGAACTAAAGTCTTGCCCTCAACTACGAGGATAGGTAAGGAACTGCCATCTAGCTCTGCACTTGATTCACCTTCAGTTATGAGTAAGTTTGCGACATCACCTCCTGCTAGAAATCTTGATATGTCGCATGTGCTTGATGATGCTACTTTTGCTACCCATGATGCTTATGATGATGCTATGCTTAATACTGCTTTGCCACTAGGTGCATTCCTTGATGCACAAATTGCTAGAGTTGCTGCTAGATGTGATGATACTTCTGAAACTGCTAATACTATTGAAGTAGAGCCTACTATTATGCCTGAATTGCCTGTTATGCCTGAGCGTTATGTTATGGAGGGAGAGATAGCTGAGGACTTTCTTGCGTGTAAGGATAGCTATGATGTTGAGAAATTACTGCTCAAGTGGAAAGAAAATCTCTGAACGCTAGGATGAAATACGACCCGAAGTTTGCTACTTCGCCTATCTTTGTGACCGATAAGGATTATGAATTCTTTGTTGACCCTGGGTTAATCACTCTGGTCGAATATGATCCTTTTCATGGTTATGAGTATGAAACGGTTGTAGCCCATCTTACCAAACTGCACGATATAGCCACACTATTCACTAGTGAGGAAAAGATCCGCCACTACTATATCCTCAAGCTATTTCCTTTCTTGCTAAAGGATGATGCTAAGACTTGGTACACTTCTCTTGCTCCTGGTTATGTGTGTAGCCCCCAAGATATGGTCTACTACTTCTCTGAAAAATATTTCCCTTCCCATAAGAAGCAAGCTGCCTTGTAGGAAATATACATCTTTGCTCAAGCTGGAGAAGAGAGTCTCCCACAAGCTTGGGGGAGGCTCGTCTAGCTGCTGAATGCTTTGCCTGATCACCCTCTTGAGAAGAATGAAATACTTGATATCTTCTATAATGGACTTACCGATGCTTCTAAAGACCACCTGGATAGTTGTGCCGGTTGTGTTTTTAGGGAACGAACTGTAGAACAAGCTGAGATCCTATTGAATAATATCTTGTGCAATGAGAATGCTTGGACTATTCCCGAACCACCTCCTAAGCCAACTCCAAAGAAAAGAGGTATTCTATTCCTCAGTCCCGAAGATATGCAAGAAGCTAAGAAATCTATGCGAGAGAAAGGCATTAAATCTGAAGATGTCAAAAATCTACCGCCTATTGAAGAGATCTATGGTCTTGATAACCCGATACAGGTAGTAGAAATAAATTCTTTGCGTAGGTTTGATGAGAGTGATATTCCTTTTGATAAACCAGCTAGCCTATGCCTGGATGAATTTGATAACTTTGTTGCCAAACAACAGAGCTTCAATGATTATGTTAGTAGACAATTGGAACAGAATGCTCGTATGCTTAGTCATTTAAGTGTTTGTGTGGACAGAAATGTCAATGATCTTAAGCTTCTGAATAAGCATGCCTCTATGGTCACTACTCAGATAGAACAAGTACTTAAGGCTCAAAATGACTTGCTCAATGAGTTGAATAACAATTCCGTCAGAGTCGTTACTAGAGGTGGTAGAATGACCCAGGAACCTTTGTATCTTGAGGGTCATCCGAAGAGAGTTGAACAAGATTCTCAAGGAGTTAACACTGATGCACCTAGTCATCCTAGAAAGAAGAAGAAAGATGATAGGGATTTGCACGCTAGCAACCCTGTTGCTGCTACACCTCAGAGTCCAAACGATGTCTCCGTCTCTGATGCTGAAACACAATCTGGTGATGAACATGAGCCTAATGATAATATCAATAGTGATGTTCATGAAGATGCTCAACCTAGCAATGATAAGGATGTGGAGATTGAACCTGTTGATCTTGATAACCCACAGCCTAAGAATAAGAGATACGATAAGAATGACTTCGCTGATAGGAAGCACGGTAAAGAAAGGGAACCATGGGTTTAGAAACCCATACCCTTTCCTCCCAAACCATCTAAGAAAAAGGATGATGAGGATTTTGAGCGATTTGTTGAAATGATCAGACATGTCTTTCTGCAAATGCGTTTGACAGATATGCTCAAAATGTCTCTATATGCTAAGTACATGAAAGATATTGTGACTAATAAGAGGATGATACCTAAAGTTGAGATTTCCACCATGCTTGCTAACTATACCTTCAAGGGTGGAACTCCCAAGAAACTAGGTGATCCCGGTGTGCCCACTATGCCTTGCTCCATTAAAGGCAACTACGTTAGAACTGCGTTATGTGATCTTGGAGCCGGTGTTAGTGTTATGCCCTTCTCTCTCTTTATCATAGGCTTGAACTGGATAAGTTGACACCCACTAAAATCTCTCTGCAAATGGCCGACAAATCAACTGCTTTCCCTATCGGCATTTGCGAGGATGTGCCTGCTGTGGTTGCCAACGTCACCATCTTAACAGACTTTGTTATTTTGGATATTCCTGAGGACGATGCCATGGCGGTCATCCTCGGAAGACCCTTTTTAAACACTGCAGGGGATGTTATTGATTGCAACAAAGGTAATGTCACTTTCCATGTCAATGGTAATGAGCATACGGTGCACTTTCCGAAGAAACAATATCGAGTACATTGCATCAATGCTATCGAAAAAACTTCATCGATTCTTATTGGGAGCTTTGAATGCCCTATTCCTCCTGTTAAGATGAAGTATGATTTGCTTGTTGGGGAGATACACATCCCCATTGAGGTTACCTAGTGACTATTCGAAAATTCTCCGTTCTCTTTTGCGATTCAAAAAAGTTTGTCGAGAAGACTTGATCAACCTCATTGACGGATTTCTTTCGATGACCATGAGATGGATGAATCGAGGAGTCACAAACCTTTTTTCCAAGCTTTCACCTTCGGTTGCTTAGAAGAAAAATGATAGGTTTAGTTTAGTTTTCCCTGTTTTCTGTTTTAGCGTCCCGTGGAAAAGTACCCCGAAAATAAAAGTTCTCCGAACGTCCTAAAAATCAAGTATGATTTTTTCCGGATTTTTTGAAAAATACTGGGACAAAGAGCTTGTCCGGGGGCTGCACCAGTGGGTCACAAGCCCTGGAGGCGCGGGCACCCCCCTCGTCGCGCCTACCTGGCTTGTGGGGCCCACGTGCACCCCCTCCACTCATTCTTGCTATCATCTGCTTCTCCTACCTCCAGAAAAAATCGTTTCGCAGCTCAAACCCGTGTTCTTGCTCCTCTTGCTGGGATTTTCGATCTCTTTGCTCAAAGCACCATTCTCCGAACTATTTTGGGGAAAATACTCCTTGGTAAGTGACTCCTCCATTGGTCCAATTAGTTTTTGCTCTAGTGTCTTATACTTCGCGTATTTTTGCTGCCTTGGTGACCATCTAGTTGAGCTTTGCATGCTAATTTTAGCTGGTCCCAAGTAGTTTTGATGCGTAATATGGCCTCTAGGCACTTGTGGGAGTAGTTGCTACAAGTTTTATTGAGCCTTGTTCACTTTTCCTTAGAGTCACTAAAAATTTCAGAGATACAAAAGGGAAAAGATGAGGAGATTCTTAAGAGGCTCTTCAAGTCGTGACCCCAAGGATGATGGAAGTGAGAAGAAGCCCAAGTATTTGGTCCCTCGAGTCGCAGAAGTTCGAGCGTGCGAGTGGCCAAGCGACGTGTTCTTACGCGCCGCTGGACTTTATGAGGACTTTTATCACTTGGTGGAGAACGCAGGCCTTACCGCCTTCGTTGAAGATAAGTGTCCGCAATACCTCCTCCTCACTAATATCTTCGTACAAAGCTTTAAGTTCTATCCGAGAAAGAATCCTCCTATGGTCGAGTTCAAACTTTATGAAATCCCCCAGCGCATGTCACTCCAGGATTTTTGCAATATTTGCAAATTACCTTACGTTGGGGATATTCATGAACCTCGTCCACGGGACTTGGAGGCTTCCATCGATACAATTGTTGTAGGAGAGGAGAGAGGAGTGTCTTGCGCTAGATCTGCTAGCATTCATTTTCCCGTGCTTCGGTACTTCTCATTATTTGTGGGAAAATGTTTGATTGGCTGTGGGAAAGCTGGGTCACTTAGTTCCCCAGATCTTGCGGTCTTGCGCGAAGCACTTTATAACGATAAAACTTATAGCTTGGGCGCTATAGTAGCTCAACGGTTGAACACGAACCGTTCTAAGGGCATTGTCTATGGAGGTATCTATGCTACTCGTCTTGATAGACACTTTGAGATACCTATTAGACTGCAAGAGGAAGAAGAGATTCTTCTTCCCGAGAGATATCTAGATTACGATAGCATGGTTCGCCATGATTTTCTTGATAGAGATATAAATAGAAGGATGATTTATAACCTGGTATTTAGTCAGGGTACTCGTGAGACTATTACTTTGCCTGGTCCTTCTTTGTTCAATCTTCATGCAGGAAGGTACATTATTATGCCCTCGAACATCTACGCATATTGGGGCTTAGCCCAACCACACGTGCCCGTGCCTGAGCCACCAGTCGAGTACCAGACGCTAGTTTATCAGTGGGAGCCAGAGGAGCTCAAACAGCAGTGGCATCCTCAGTCCACTCCGGCGTACCCCGGAGCTGGTTATTTCCCTCCTTGGGAGTAGACCAACTTAGGCCAAAAGCCTAAGCTTGGGGGAGTACGTTTTTGTCACCGACTTTACATTCTTGCATATGCTTTCACTTTGTTCATCGGTGTTCACACTTTGCCACGGTATCATCCATGCTAGTTTATTTTCTTTTTCTCTTTTTCTTTTCGTGTGTCTGTCTAGTTTGAGAAAACCCAAAAATATTTTCTTTTTATTCTTTTGCTTGTTGGGAGCTTTCCCGTGTAAATAGTTTTCTTTTTCTTTGGGTCAAGGTAGAAGATAATGGTTACAATGTTTAGTGACACTTGCATGCATACGTGTTTAGCTGTCATAGAGCCATATTACTTTGTCTTCTCCTTTGTCTTTGCCTGCAGATTCCAGCTTTAGTCCAATGCATGAGCACTCTTATTATTGTTCACATGATTCGGTCGTGCAAGTGAGAGGCAATAATGACGATATATGATGAAGTGACTGAGCCTGGAAAAGCTGGTATGAACTCGATCTATTTTGTTTTTGTAAATATGACTAGCTCATCATGCCTACTTCAGCTTTGTTGTGAGATAAACATGTTTGCAATGACAACTTAGAGATCATAGTTGCTGATGCCATGCTTATTTAGCTAGGAGCTTATAATGGTTTGTCTTGTTTCCCCGCATGAATTTTGAGATGACTATGATGTAGTATGATAGGATGGTATCCTCCTTTCAATAATTCAAGTGGCTTCACTCGGCGCATGTTCACGCATGTAGTTGAAACAAAATCAACATAGCCTCTATGATATTCATGTTCATGGTGATTTATGTCCTACTCATGCTTGCACTCAATGTTAGTTAATCTCAATGCATTTTGATGACTGTTGTCGCTCTCTAGTTGGTTGCTTCCCAGTCTTTTGCTAGCCTTCACTTGTACTAAGCGGGAATACTGCTTGTGCATCCACTTCCATAAACCCAAAGTTGTTCCATATGAGTCCACCATACCTACCTATATGCGATATCTACCTGCCGTTCCAAGTAAATTTGCATGTGCCATTCTCTAAACCTTCAAGAAATAATCTGTTTTGCATGCCCGAACCGCTCATGTGGTGACAGGGGGCTATCAGTATCTTCCATGCTAGGCGTGTTATCCTCGATATGTGTTTATTCACTATCATTCACGAGAAAGGGGCCGGTAATTGGAATGCCCAGTTCCATGCTCAAATCGAAAAGATAATTGCAAACAAAACTCCCCTGGATTGATGTTGGTATGGACGACACCCGAGTATTCGGCTAGTCGTGGAGTGTGATTGATTGGTGGTGGGGGAGTCAAAACTTTACTTTTCTGTTTGGGAACCACCTATAGCATGTGTAGTGTGGAAGATGATGAGAACTCTTAGTCATTGCGTTGACAATGAAAGCATGCCACCCAAAATTATTATCTCGGTTTTCAAAGCTTGAGCTCTGGCACCTCTGCAAATTAATGCTTCCCTCTGCGAAGGGCCTATCTATTTATGTTCCTGTTGAGTCATCCTCCTCTTACAAAAGCACCAATTAGAAAGCACCTCTGTCATTTTTATGCTTTGCTTTTAACTGTGATGAGTATGACTGTGACTGGATCTTCTTTGCCATGAATTACAATGTTTAGTCAGCCCTTGGTCTTTGAAGGTGCTCTGCATTTATGTTTTGCGGTCTCAGAAAGAGCTAGCGAGATACCATATACTCGTACTACTTCATGATTGTTTTGATTGAAGTGTTGATATTCGAGACTTATTATTATTTGCTCGCTAGTTGATTATGCCATTGATATGAGTTTACCGTGAGACCTAGATGTCATTTGCTTATGTGGTTTATTTGTGATCTTGCTGAAATTCTGGTTATGAGTTAGACATAGTTGCAACAACAAGATCAAATAGAGTTCATCAAAGTTTTTCTTTTGTCTCTTTCAGTTTTTCAAATGAATTGCTTGAGGACAAGCAAGGCTTTAAGCTTAGGGGAGTTGATACGCCTCCGTCGTATCTACTTTTCCGAACTCTTTTGCCCTTGTTTTGGACTCTAATTTGCATGATTTGAATGGAACTAACCCGGACTAACGCCGTTTTCAGCAGAATTGCCATGGTGTTGTTTTTGTGCAGAAATAAAAGTTATCGGAATGACCTGAAAATTTACGGAGAATTTTTCTGGAATTAATGAAAAATACGTGCGCAAAGATCCACTTGAGGAGGTGAGCCAGTGGGCCGCAAGCCCAGGAGGCGCGGCCACCCCCCAGGTCGCACCTACCAGGCTTGTGGGGCCCACAGAGCTCCACCGCCTCCAAACTCAGTCTATTTAGTTCGTCTCGCCCAGAAAACAATCAAGGGTAAGGATTCATCGCGTTTTACGATACGGAGGCGCCGCCACCTCCTGTTCTTCATCTGGAGGACAGATCTGGAGTCCGTTCTGGGCTCCGGAGAGGGGAAATCATCGTCATCGTCATCACCAACCTTCCTTCATCGCCAATGCCATGATGCTCTTCACCGTTCGAGAATAATCTCATCATAGGCTTGCTGGACGGTGATGATTTGGATGAGATCTATGATGTAATCGAGTTAGTTTTGACGGGGATTGATCCCTAGTATCCACTATGTTTTGAGATTGATGTTGCTACTACTTTGCCATGCTTAATGCTTGTCACTAGGGCCCGAGTGCCATGATTTCAAATCTGAACCTATTATGTTGTCGCCAATATATGTGTGTTTTAGATCCTATCTTGCAAGTTGTAGTCACCTACTATGTGTTATGACCCGGCAACCCCGGAGTGACAATAGCCCGAACCACTCCCGGGGATGACCATAGTATGAGGAGTTCATGTATTCACCAAGTGTTAATGCATTGGTCTGGTTCTTTATTAAAAGGATAACCTTAATATCCCGTAGTTTCCATTAGGACCCCGCTGCCACGGGAGGGATGGACAATAGATGTCATGCAAGTTATTTTCCCTAATCACGTATGACTACATACGGAATACATGCCTACATTAGATTGACGAACGGGAGCTGGTTACTTATCTCTCCGTGTTATTAATGTTGCATGATGAATCACATCCGGAATAATCATCCATCACCGATCCAATGCCTACGAGTCTTTTACTACTATTGCTGCTGCTACTGTTACTTTGTCGCTACTGCTGTTAGTGTTGCTACTGGTGCTATCATACTACCTTGCTACCGATACTTTGCTGCAGACACTAAATCTTTCAGGTGTGGTTGAATTGACAACTCAACTGCTAATACTTGAGAATATTATTTTGCTTCCCCTTGAGTCGTATCAATAAATTTGGGTTGAATACTCTACCCTCGAAAATTGTTGTGATCCCCTATACTTGAGGGTTATCGCGCGCAACCTTTGGAGAGTGTAAAACTATTCGAATAGTCGTGTCCATGGTCAAGGATAGTTGGGTGCTTCTTCTTAAACTACATCTAGTGCTTTCCGCATAAACCAAGTGTGAGTGTGTGTGGTTGAGAAAGATGATAATTGTCAAGTCCGGTGACTTGGCTAGAGGGTGAACATGAGGTGTTCATCCCTCGGAATATTTATGTTGATATCTATAACGTGTTCCTATGGTTACCACTTACCTAGTGATGCATGACCATCTAAACACTTAACCATGTTTCTGCATTAATTAAAACCCGCTTTCCGCAAAGGCTGCATTCAATTACATTATCCGCATCATGGATTGCTTGCGAGTACATTCGAAGTACTCATTGGCTTGCCACTGGTTATCTCATTGACCAAGTAAGAGAGAACAGAAGATGGTGAGGAGTATCTGGTGATGTTCCTTCGAGCTAGGACGCTTCCCAGTCAGAATGCATGTAGGTTAAGGTTGATGGTATGGGTTCACGCTTTCGACCAATATTTTCGCTATTGGTCAAGTTGGGTGTGTTGGCCTCCAACGTCCTATCTATGTAAGACTTGACCACAATGGTTAGTATTTGTATCAGATGGTATATATGGATGTAAGACTATTGTTATTCAGTTTCTGTGTGTTTAGTGAGCATTCATCTCTGGGATCACTAAGCACGTACATATGGTGATCACAACTTATAATTAGGGATCCCCATAGAGCTGGTATCAGAGCCATCCTAACTGTAGGAAGCCCTTAGTTAGCACAGACGTTAGTTAGGACCAACTATTTTCCAGACTTTTCAAAAACACTTGCAAAACCTCTATGTTTCTCACCACTCCTAAGTCTCCAAGGGAAGCAAAGGTTTTTGCCTTAGCACTTCCACCTTTATTCTCTTGACACTCCTCGTCTGCTTTTTTTAAAACTCCTAAATGGTCGCTAGCACCCTTATGCCCTCTGATCTCCGAGTTACTTAAAATCCTAGTGTGTAACTTGGAAGGAGGCAACCTTTCAAAGAGATCACTCACGTACTTGGAAGACAAGGATGGAAACGCTACGACCAGACGATACCAACAGAAGGACCTCCATGCTACCTCTTGAGCTTGCGTTGGTTTTCCCTTGAAGAGGAAAGGGTGATGCAACAAAGTAGATAAGTATTTCCCTAAGTTTGTTGAGAACCAAGGTATCAATCCAGTAGGAGGCACAAGCAAGGCCCCAATAGTAGTACCTACACAAATAATCAAACACTTGCACCCAACGCTATAAAGGGGTTGTCAATCCCTTCAAAGTTACTTGCAAGGATGAGATCTGATAGATATAGATATAAACAATTACGGAAACAAAAGTAAATAAATTACAGCAAAGTATTTTTGGTTTATAGATCTGAAAATATAATATGGAAAATAGACCCGGGGGGCACATGTTTCACTAGAGGCTTCTCTCATAAAGGAAAAAAATATGGTGGGTGAACGAATTATTGTCGAGCAATTGATAGAAAAGAAAATAATTATGAAGATATCTAAGGCAATGATTATGCATATAGGCATCACGGCCGTGTCAAGTAGGCCGAAACGATTCTATATCTACTACTATTACTCCACACATCGACCGACTCCTGCCTGCATCTAGAGTATTAAGTTCATGAAGAACAGAGTAACGCATTAAGTAAGATGACATGATGTAGAGGGATAAACTCAACCAATGTGATGAAAACCCCATCTTTTTCCCTCGATGGCAACAATACAATACGTGCCTCGCTACCCCTACATTGTCACTGGGTGAGGACACCGCAAGGTGAACCCAAAACTAAGAACTTATCCCATTGCAAGAATTACCAATGTAGTTGGCCAAACCAAACCAATAATTCGAAGAGACTTGCCAAGATATGAAATCATGCATATAAGAATTTAGAAGAGACTCAAATAATATTCATAGATAATCTGAACATAAATCACAATTCATCGGATCTCGACAAACAAACCACAAAAGAGTATTACATCGGATATATCTCCATGAAGATCATGAAGAACATGGTATTGAAGATCAAAGAGAGAGAAGAAGCCATCTAGCTACTAGCTACTAGCTATGGACTCGTAGGTCTGTGGTGAACTACTCACACATCCTCCGAGGGGCAATGGAGTTGATGTAGATGCCCTTCGTGATCAATTCCCTCTCAGGTAGATTACCGGAAAAGGCTCCCAGATTGGATCTCTCGGAAACAAAGGCTCCCGACGGCGTAAAAGTATTTTTGTGTCTCTTTTTGGTGATATGGGAATATTTGGGAATTTTTATAGGCCAAAGAATAGGGTTAGGAGACGTGCAGGGGGCCCAGAAGCCAGGGGCACGACCACCCCCCATGGCGCACCCTGCAGGCTTGTGGCCTCCCGGCAAATGCCCTGCCCCCTACTCCAAGTCACCTCATGTCTTTTGGTCCAAGAAAAATCTTTCTGGAGATTTTGTTCCATTTGGACTCCGTTTAATATTCCTTATCTGCAATACTCAAAAACGTGGAAAAAACAAAAACTGGCACTAGGCTCTAGATTAATAGGTTTGTCCCAAAAATAATATAACAGCATATTAATGCATATAAAACGTCCAAAACAGATAATATAATAGCATGGAACAATCAAAAAATATAGATATGTTGGAGACTTATAAAGCATCCATAAGCTTAATTCTTGTTTGTCCTCGAGTAGGTAAATGATAAAAACAGAATTTTGATGTGGAATGCTACCTAACATATTAATCCATGTAATATTCTGTAATGTGACATGAATATTCAGATCCATAAGATTCAAAACAAAAGTTTAATATTGACACAAAAACAATAATACTTCAAGCATACTAATAAGGTAATTGCTCTATCTTCATATGGTCTGGCTATGCTCTATCTTCACCACACAAAGTATAATATTCATATGGTCTGGCTATGCTCTATCTTCACCACACAAAGTATCTAAATCATGCACAACCCCGGTGAAAATCAAGCAATTGTTTCACACTTTTTATGTTCTCAAACCTTTTCAACTCTCACGCAATACATGAGCGTGAGCCATAGATATAGCACTATAGGTGGAATAGAGTGTGGTAGAGGTTGCAAAAAGAAAGGAAGAAAATAGTCTCACATCAACTAGGCATATCAACGGGCTATGAAGATGCCCATCAATAGATATTAATGTGAGTGAGTAGAGATTGCCATGCAACAAATGCACTAGAGCTATAAGTGTATGAAAGCTCAAAAAAGAAAACTAAGTGGTTGTGCAAAATATGTAATACCACTAGTTATATGAAAGTGACAAAATAGGAGACTCTCTATGAAGAACATGGTGCTACTTTGAAGCACAAGTGTGGAAAGAGATAGTAGCATTGTCCCTTCTCTCTTTCTCTCATTTTTTATTTTATTTATTTTATTTTTTCTATCTTTTTTTAAATGGGCTTCTTTGGCCTCTTTTATTTTTTTATGGGCTTCGCTGGCCTCTTTTATTTTTTTGTAAAGTCCGGAGATCATTCCAACTTGTGAGGAAATCATAGTTTCCATCATCCTTTTTCTCACATGGGAAAATGCTCTAATAATGCAAATCATCACACTTTTATTTCCTTTCAACTCAAAAGATTACAACTCAATATCTAGAACAAAGTATGACTCGATAAGCAATATGGAAGTGATGGTGCGTGTCATAAAAACGAGACGGTGGTGGTGCATGGCAATATATCTCGGAATGGCTATGAAAATGCCATAGCAGGTAGATATGGTGGCTGTTTTGAGGAAAATATATGGTATCTATTTTTAGGAAGGTGGGTTTAATGTACCTGCAAAAATTGTGTGGTACTATAGAGGCTAGCAAAGGTGGAAGGGTGAGAGTGTGTATAATCCATGAACTCAACATTAGTCATAAAGAACTCACATACTTATTGAAAAAGCCTATTATTTATCGAAGTAAAGTATTAGACACATGCTCCTAGGGGAAGGGTTGGTAGGAGTTAACCATCCCACGATCCCGACCTCCACACAAAGGTTGACAATCATTAAACAAATCATGCTCCGACTTCATCATATAACGGTTCACCATACGTGCATCCTACGGGAATCACAAGCTTTAACACAAGTATTTCTTCTATTTCGCAATTACTTACTAGCATGAGTCTCATATTACCATCTTCATATCTCCAAACTATATGCAAGGAATCAAACTTCTCATCATATTCAGTGCACTTAATATGAATTTTTTTATTATATCCCTCCTAGATGCCTATTATATTAGGACTAAATTCACAGCCTAAACCAATTAACATGTTTTTAAAGAACTCTCAAAATAATATAAGTGAGGTACGAAAGTTTAATAATTTCTATAAAACACAACACCGATGTGCTCTAAAAGTTATAAGTGAAGCACTAGAGCAACAATGCCTAGCTCAAAAGATATAAGTGAAGCACAAAGGGTATTCTAATAAAGTCACGATTCAGCGTGTCCCTATCTCAAAACATGAGTGCAGTAAGGATCATTGTGGAAAACTAAAAAGTAAAGACCCATATCATACAAGACGCTCCAAGAAAAACACATATCATGTGGTGAATAAAAATATAGCCTCAAGTAAATTTACCGATGGATTGAAGATGAAAGAGGGGATGCCTTCCGGGGCTCTTTGGTATACTTGAATATGGCTTGGGGAGCCTTGGGAATCCCCAATCTTAGGCTCTTTCCACTCCTTATTCCGTAGTCCATCATATCTTTACCCAAAACTTGAAAACTTCATAACACAAAACTCAACAGAAAAATCCCGAGATCCGTCAGTATAAGAAAAAAATATCACCACTTAGGTATTGTTGTGAACTCATTATTTATTTACATTGATGTATTATTTACTGTATTCTAACTTCTCCATGGTTCATACCCCCCGATACAACCCATAGATTCATCAAAATAAGCAAACAACACAAAGAAAACAGAATCTATTAAAAACGAAACAGTCTATAGCAATATGTTTACTTCGAATACTTCTGTAACTCCAAAACTTCTGAAAAATTAGGAAGATCTGGGAAATTTGTAAACAATCTTATGTAACAAATTCAGATCAAAATCACGTTCCAGTGAATTTATAAAATTCCTGGACTCAGAGCGAAAGTTTCTGTTTTTCAGCAAAATGAACTTGCAAACACCGTAGACTATCCCAAAGGTCTTACTTGGCTCAAACACTAAATAAAACAAGAAAACACAATTATTACAGAGGTAATAATGCCTGCAGCATTCAAAAACAGAAGCAAAAAACAAAATCAAAACAAATAAAATTGGGTTGCCTCCCAACAAGCGCTATTGTTTAACGCCCCTAGCTGGGCATAACGATTTCAATGATGCTCGCATAAAGGTAAAGAACTAAAACATAAAAAGAGCATCATGAATCACATGGAAAGAATATTTAAGTATAACCCACTTCCTATGCATAGGTATTTTGTGAGCAAACAAGTTATGGGAACAAGAATCCATTAGCATAGGAAAGGAAAACAAGCATAACTTCAAAACTTTAAACACATAGAGAGGAAACTTGATATTATTGCAATCCCTACAAGCATATGTTCCTCCCTCATAATAAATTTAAGTAGCATCATGAAGGAATTAATCAATATAGCTATCACATAAAGCATTATTTTCATGATCCACATGCATAAAAATCTTACAATCTTCCAAGGTAGTGGGATTAACATTAACTATAAGTCATGACCTCTCCAAACCCACTTTTATCAAAAAGTTCATAAGATTGAACACTCTCCAAATATGTGGGATTCTTTTTCCTAAATTTGAAACTCTTCCAAACCCAATTTTGATATCATATTCATCAAGTGTATTAAATAATTATCAAGATCATAAGAAGCATTATCACCCCAATCATGATCATTGCAGTAAGTAGTGGTCATGGCAAACTCATCAAATATAGCATCCCCAAGCTTTTGGGTTTGCGTATCATTAGCACAATTGATATTAATAGAATTTATAACAATATCATTGTAATCATGCGTTTCATTCATGGAAACATCGTGAATCACTTCATCACAATTTTTAGATTCAAGAATCTCAAGGAAAACTTGATGGAGATAATCAAGTACACTCAACTCACTAGCAATTGGTTCATCATAATTGGATCTCTTGGAAATATTAGCAAGTGGATGAGGATCCATATCAATAGTGCAAGAAAATAGAAGGCACATGGTAACACAAGTAGACAAAAAGAGATCTGGCAAGAAAAAGGCGAATAAAATGGAAAATTGGTGAAGTGGGGGAGAGGAAAACGAGAGGCAAATAATGTAAATGCAAGAGATGAGTTTGTGATGGGTACTTGGTAGGCGTGATCTTGCAATGTATCCTCCCCGGCAACGGCGCCACAAATACTTCTTGCTACCTCTTAAGATTGTGTTGGTTTCCCCTTGAAGAAGAAAGGGTGATGCAGCGAAGTAGATAAGTATTTCCCTCAGATTGTTGAGAACCAAGGTATCAATCTAGTAGCAGGAATAAGCAAGGCCCCAATAGTAGTACATACACAAATAATCAAACACTTGCACCCAACACTATAAAGAGGTTGTCAATCCCTTCATAGTTATTTGCAAGGATGAGATCTAATAGAGATAGATATAAAAGATTGCGGAAACAAAAGTAAATATATTGCAGCAAAGTATTTTTGATACTTTTTGTTTATAGATCTGAAAATATAATATGCAAAAATAGACCGGGGGTCGTAGGTTTCACTAGAGGCTTCTCTCATAAAGGAAAATAATACGGTGAGTGAACAAATTACTGTCAGGCAACTGATAGAAAAGCAAATAATTATGAAGATATCTAAGGCAATGATTATGCATATAGGCATCACATCCGTGTCAAGTAGATCGAAACGATTCTGCGTCTACTACTATTATTCCACACATCGACCGACTCCTGTATGCATCTAGAGTATTAAGTTCATGACGAACACAGTAACGCATGAAGTAAGATGACATGCCATAGAGGCATAAACTCAAGAAATGTGATGAAAACCCCATCTTTTTACCCTCGATGGCAACAATACAATACGTGCCTCGCTACCCCAACTTTGTTACTGGGTGAGGACACCGCAAGATTGAACCCAAAACTAAGCACTTTTCCCATTGCAAGAATTACCAATCTAGTGGGCCAAACCAAACCAATAATTTGAAGAGACTTGCAAAGATATGAAATCATGCATATAAGAATTCCGAAGAGGCTCAAATAATATTCATAGATAATCTGAACAGAAACTCACAATTCATTGGATCTCGACAAACACACCACAAAAGAGTATTACATCGGATAGATCTCCATGAAGATCATGAAGAACATGGTATTGAAGATCAAAGAGCGAGAAGAAGTCATCTAGCTACTAGCTATGGACCTGTAGGTCTGTGGTGAACTACTCACACATCATCGGAGGGGCAATGGAGTTGATGTAGATGCCCTCTGTGATCAATTCCCTCTCAGACAGATTACCGGAAAAGGCTCCCAGATTGGATCTCTCGGGAACACAGGGTCCCGGTGGCGTAAAAGTATTTTTGTGGATCTTTTTGGCGATACAGAAATACTTGGGAATTTGTAGGCGAAAGAATAGGGTTAGGAGACATGCAAGGGGCCCACAAGCCAGGGGCGCGACCACCCCCCCCCCACCCCCAGGGCGCGCCCTGCAGGCTTGTGGCCTCCCGGCAGATGCCCTGCCCCTACTCCAAGTCTCCTAGGTGTCTTGTGGTCCAAGAAAAATCTTTCCCGAGATTTTGTTCCGTTTGGACTCTATTTAATATTCCTTATCTATGATACTCAAAAACGTGGAAAAAACACAAACTGTCACTAGGCTCTAGATTAATAGGTTAGTCCCTGAAATAATATAACAACATATTAATGCATATAAAACATCCGAAACATATAATATAATAGCATGGAACAATAAAAAATTATAGATACGTTGGAGACGTATCACTCCACGAGGAATGAGGACAGCGAGACCTAGAAGATGGCGACAGCCTCGACATTGTTCTGGAGTGATGAAACCTACACCTACGATAATCAGGACATAAGATAGGCAAGACCATGATATGCATTGTTTATAGAGCAACCCTGTCATTATCAATGTTGTGTCGACCATCACCGGTGGATGAGAACCTCGCCATTTGGTCCGCCTCACCTTAGCGAGCAGGAAAACGGTTCTCTTCACCCCCGCTCTAGGTGTCGATACTGTGATCAACATGACTGACAAGTCGAAACTCTATCATGCCTTGCTGATTGCCATTGCATAAAGGTTGTCCACTTGGAACTCTTGACACCTTGGAAGGCGAGAAGACAATGACAAGCTTGCAAAGACAACAAAATACCCCGTCAACGACAGCCATGAGGAACCACCTTCATCAGCAGCTCACCAGATGAAAAGTCGTCAAGGACTCTTTTCAGCCAACCCGAGTCGTTTCGGCAAACAACAACAAGGGACACAGCGACACCATGAGAAGGTCCAGAAGGCTGAGCGGACTCCTCTTCGAAGCACGAAGCAAGCACGACTCTCGAGTTCGAGAACCTCTAGAGTAGGATGAGTCGTGGATCCCCTATACGAAGTCGAGTCTGTGAAATGGTTTGGATGGAACCAGGTTGTGGGTTGCTTGTTTTATTTGATTGTTCTTTGATATTAGTCGCGCTTTTGCTCTAGGAAACAAGCACACGATTATATCACGCGCCTCATCTTGATGTTTGAAATGACTTCTCGATACTTGTTTGATTGCACGTGCACTATACCGCCCCCTTAGGCACTTCCCTTTGTGCTGCTATCCTTTCTCTCACCTTTCTCGACAACTAGAGAGAAGCAAGACAAGATGCACCAAGGATCCACCCCGACGGACAACTGGCACTGAAGACGCTGACTATAACATGCTTAACCAGACGTGACCCGTAGAAGTTATGCTTTCCCTCAAGATTGGAAAACCCTCCCTAGACCAACCTAAACCTATCAAGCTTCCCCATGTCAAATTTCTAGTCACGTGTCTAATACACAGACTTTCTAGAGCATCCGTTGAGCACCGGTAACCCCTGCTTAGCACTGGGTTCTTTATGGAACCAATGAACATAGTGGATAAGTATCCTTCATTCTTAAGCTAGCACCAGAACCCGGACGCCATAGGAAGGATCGTTCTGGATATATGATTTGTAGGCAATGAGTTGTTGTGACGATAATAGTTGACTCGAGGATATAGATAACTATCTGTGTGGAACGTAAGACCCCTGTGATGGTAGGTGAACTTGGTGAGATGACTTGATAAAGTAGCATAACCTACATATTCCTGGTGTAAGCTTGGATTCAGTAGGACGATTATGATCACAATCTAAATTTTTTGGTGGTATGATTGACTTTATCAAGTAGTTGGCATGGTTTGATGATGTTACCATAATGACTGGAGTAACAAGCAAGGGTTCTTATTGGACTTGAGTTTCGGATTTAAATAGGTAACCTTAATGGAGTATCGATTATGAATGAGGCCACATGGTTTGGAGTAAATTGGATTTAGCCGATGATCTCGACCATGATGCCATGTTTCTCGGTGGATAACGAGTAGAAGTAATCAGAGTTGTCAAATTGATTTGAGAACTTATATAAGCGTGGCCTTGGAGATTAGTTGGCCGTGATATTGGAAGTTGGTGGGTATACTATTACATAGTCCTTGCAGTAATATGTGGATTATGAGGACTCCAAGTGATCAGGTAGAACTCCATCGATATCGGATTGTAGGAGTGATGGGTCCAGTGGTGATCAATAGGATTGGTGGATCACGTGATTGGATTCGTAAACGAAACAAGACTTTGGATTGTTATACTACGTGTTTCATTAATATAGGAATGCAGTACCCTGCCCATTGGATGATCTAGATGAACACTTGAATTTTTGGTGTCTTAATTCAAGCTTAGAAGGTTGTATGCTCTCCCGAGGATTTTTACATAGGGATGCATGTGTAACTTAGTTATAGCATACCTATGAGATTTAGTTTAAGGTCTTTCCCTCAGGCCCTCCTCACCTGTCTCATGAGCACTGTGCTTATGTGATGCTTGGAGAAGTATGGTGTTATCCTCATGGATGACATACTTATTTACCCAATAAGAGGAGGAGCACTTTAGTCCTGTTTGGACAAGCCCCTGGAACGCCAATCGCTATGCCTCTCGAGAATAAGGTGTTATCTCGAGAGGATAGGCTTCTCGAAGCAACCTCAAGGCAGCGGAAGTCTATCCTACCCAAGACAAGACGAAGAACTGCCATGGTTGGGAAACCACGACGAAGAAGAAGAAGCAGTAGAGGTCAACCACCGCTTTTCTGCCGGCTACGTCAACTATGTCAAGAAGCATCGACATCCAAGCTCGATGAAGCCTGTGGACATCAAGAAAAATCAAAGAGCCCTTCTTGGTCCATATCAAGGACGAGAGTCCTAATTGGATCATGGTGAACATCTTCCAACGGTGATTCACCCCGCTTGCCAAGCCTTAGACCTTGGGGATTGGATAACTGGTCTATACTCTTGGCTAGCCAGCTCATCCAGAACGCCCTCAAGAACCTTTCTAGATGGTAGAACCCGTTCTAAACACTGCATCTCCGAGCTTAGACTCATGGACGAGACCCAACCCAGAATCTTTCACGAGAAGCTATGAAGAGGATAGAAGACCAAAAATGTGAAGACACACCGGAATGCGTCCGTGACGACAATGACAGATGGCCGGAGAAGAATGAGTCACATGCACAGGCAGCTTACTCAAGTAGAAGAACTCGATGAAAGCCCACGGCAAACCCTTCTATTCTAACACGGGACATCTAGATGTTACTAACCGACATGAGCAGCCCTAGGACCAGCACCCACACACGCTACCTTGCCACGTATTTTGACCTTGGAATACACGTGCAAGCCAGAACCCTGCAAGAACTTAGTTCACCAAGCCGTTGATCCTCAGTCAAGCCTAACTTATTGCCATAACCCCTCTCACCGTCAGGTAAGGATGAGAGGATCATTCGAAGTTGTATCATCAAGCATCTCAAGACCCACAGGGGCAACATGGGAACGTGAAGACTGCCTCCGACCTAAAATTTTGTATCTCCCCAACGCCTAGCCTAGAAATCCCAAGGACGAGATTTTCTTAAGGGTGTAAGGTCTGTCACACCCTGTGTTTTGACTCTCGTGACTAAATTAACTTAACTCAAAAATTAGGACCAATTAAAAATTTTGTGAGTGTTTGTGATGCTTGATGTGATTGTTGCTTGCTTGCGTGTTGCTTGTGTGTGAGTCACAATGTTCCTCCTACCCTTAGACTCACCTCCTTGACTCAAACCCTTGCCTGAAGATCATGCCATGTGCATAGGACCAGAAACTATTTTTACCACATATTATTTTGACCAAAAAATATTTATTTAATTTAAGCTTTCAAAAACCCGTGAGTTATGATTTGTACTACAAGTCCTCATATTTGGGAAGTTGTTTTGCACCAAATATTTTACTTAAATCCCATTATCAAAATGTCTTCTCAAAACCACAAGATTATTATTTTAAAAGTTGTTTTTCTATTTTATTTAAATACCATTCTCTGAGGCCGGAAATGGTCCCTTATGAAGGAAAGTTATTTTTACTACTTTCAAAATATTTGATAAAATTTAGGGAAACTCAATGGACATATATATTCCATATATAAGAGTTTCGACACATGGCCATGTTCAAAATATTAGGCAAAACCCTTGAAAACACTTTCTGCCTATTTCAATATTTTTTAATATTTCTATAAGAAATATTCTCAATAAATCCCAGTAAAATTCTAGCATGTCACACATGATATATGTGATGATTTTGCCAAGTTTCATCTCAATCCAAGTTGATTTCGTTAGGCTAAATATTTCAAAACTCTATCTTTCCAAATCCAATTTGAGCAATTCTACATTGCCAAGTGTCTCCAATTGTGCTCACATTTGGTGGACATATTCGATAGTTAAATAATGCATCCACACCAAGTGGTGCGACAGGGAGAATAGAAGAACTTGTCCCAAACCCCTCAAAACCTTATCTATTAATTTTTAGCTTTGGGAAACTTTACATTAAAAAGTTTCTCCAATTGATCCCAAACTTCTTGGGCATGCTCTAATGCTCAAATAAAGCCACCACACCAAGTTGTGGATTAGTGGGAATTGATTTACATGGTTTATATGCAGAAAGCCATTTCCGCCCATTTCTTGGGTTTTTCAAGTCCTCAATTTGGTGCACAAGCTCATTTTAACCTATCATTTGATCCTGTTAAGTTTCATAGAAATTGGAATCCATATAGTAGCCCTAACATCCATCAAACACCTTCTGCTCAATTACCAAGATTGCTACTTTGGCCCCTTCCATTGATCTCCTTAAGCTAAAATTTTTACCACAGCTCTCTCTAGTCCCCTTTTACCTCTAGTAACTTTGTCGGGGCCTCTGGTAAATTATTGTATGGTAGCTCCATCTCCTCACCTCTCCTTTTTACCTTGGCAACACTATTTTACCCTCTTGCTATATTTCTGATCAAGACAATGCCCCCACCTCTTTCCAGAGAGCCTCTAGCATGCTAATGCATCATTCCAAACCAAAATATGGCATGCTCATGTGGAAAAAATGAGCAGCCCTTCCGAAACTTGTTTTTGGCAGAAATTTGACCTTGAACTGCAACTGCTAGCTACACACCTCTCGATGGTCTGAAACTTTGCAGTCTTGTAGTCCTTCTATACCTAATACTACTAGACATGGTTCCATCCCAAGATTACCCCGCAGAAAACCATTTTTGCTAGCCCCAAGTTTACTGCTGCAAACTTAATCGGGGTAGAAACCAATTCACACCAACACCATATGGGGGACAAACTCAACCATCAGCCTCCTGCATGCATGTGTTGGGTGCCACACAACTTTGATTGGCGAGCAGGGCACTGTAGACATGGGTGGCCATGGTGACCATGCTCGCAGCATGCAATAACGGTGCTCTGCACCTTGTCCTCTTGCCGCAGCTCGTTTCCGGCTGTGGCAGCATGTCTCAGAGTGCCAGGGCATCTCCCTTTCCATCTTTGACCCCTTCACCGACACCAGATCGCCTCCAAACACCTCTCGCACCCGTGTTTCCCCCGTGCCCATAGCATCTAAGGTGAGCCCGAGATCCCCTCGTCTCCCCCCTTGCTTTACTCTCTCCCTCGAGCCTCTGCTGCCTCCCATCTATTTCCCTCTCTCCCATGGACCTCCTAGATCGAGCAGTGGAGCTCCTGCACCCCCATTCCCCTCCTACGACCGCCATCGCGCCTCCTCGGCCTTCCTTGCATTCAAGGTAGCCAGCTTCCCCTAGCCTCGGCTCTCCCCTCTAGAAGAACCCCCTTGACGCTCCCATCCTCCTCGACACGCCAAAGGCCATCCCGCGGCTAAGCCACGCTTCCCAACATCGCCCGCCCTGCCGTCTGCTCCTACCAGTGGCCCGTTAGCTCCGAGCCCTCCTAGTTCGGCTGTAGGTGTGGCACATGATAGGGCATCCACTCGGCCCACCAGCTCGCCGGCCGACACCGCTAAGCGGTAGGGAACCGCGACGGCTGACGTCATCGTTGTCTCCTGGCTGGAGAAGGAAGAAATGGGAGGAGAGAGAAAGGAGAGACCAGGCCGGCCCCGCGTGTCGGCCGGTGGTCGAGCCACCGACGGGTGGTCCCGCCCCATTAAGTGAAGGCGGGCTCTCCCCGGCCGCTTCCCCGCCAGGAAAGTGCACCCCAATAAGTGCGCCTATGACATGGCCCCTCGCACGCGCGTGTGTGTGGGTGGGCTGGCCCGTGGCGTGTCTAGCGCCCAATGCGCACTAAAAGGCCCTCGCTGGTATAAGCTTTCTTTGTTTTATATTTGATTACAGACTTCTAAAATGCACAATAAATTCATACGGACTCCAAAATGGATGATTCAAATTCCTACGGGTTCCAAAAATCCTTTACTATCCAGATATGTGCATTGCACATTTTTCCAAATGACTTTTCTGTGGGGTTAATATTCAAATACCAATTTGAATACTTTAGACACCACCTTGCAAAACTCCTAGAGGGTTCAAATCAACTCCATATGGAGTGATTCCAATTTCCAGAGACTTCTAATATCATGCACTATTTTTGCAGCATTAGTCAACATTTTTATCTGTCATATTTCTGTTGCATCAAATAAATAGCCCCTTTTTGCTATTTATTCAATGATAGAAAATCCATAGGATATTCATACCAACTCCAAATCCATTGAAACCACTTTCTAAATATTTCGAAAATCATGCCCTATTAAATGAGTGCATCCACTCATCTTCAATAAAATATTCTCTGTATACTTCTTGTGGGGCTAGTGATGCCTCCACTTCCTCCATTCTTAATCTCTGGTAATCCAAATCTACTACAACAAGCTTTTGGTATTTTTCTTATGACCAGAGATGTCCCATAAAAATAAAACACCTATTTATAGATCACTTTTGTTCCTGCTTGTTGTATGACTTACTATGATTGTTTCCGACAATAGTTGACGGAGTAGACAAAGTACCGGAGTTGAACCGGAAGACCTCGAAGACCCCGAAGACTAATGTGAGCAAGGCAAGCAACCCTTTGACAATGTGTGAGAAAATATTTTTATGCGTGCCATGTTGATTATTTTATCCCGATGCATATGGTCATGATTAATCAGTAAACCCTCGGTAGGTGTTATCGATGGCTCCTCGAGCACTTCCATTTGAGCATGACCTTACCATCTATGAGGGTCACGCTGATAAGAAATTGACAAGTAGATAGTAGTGGTATGCATAGGATGAGCATATGCATGGTGATGGTAACACAAAGGTGATATCAAAGGCTTTTCGAAAACCCGGTCGGGTGCCACTAATACCCGAGGGCGATGGTGTTGATCTGGATAACCACTTGAGAAGGAAGTGGTGTACCGGAAAGGTTTTGTGTGAGTGGTTTCGAAAATGGGATTAGATTTAAGATTTGTCGACCGTCCCAACCTTACATGTGTGATCACGATACCCCTTTATGGGACGAGGATGTGTTTATTACTCTGGTCTTGCTAGCAAGGAGCCCGCATTACTAGTGGCGGGAGTGATATGGTCACGCTCGTGACAGGGTCGTGCCAGGTAGGGCGACTATGCCGTTTTTACGTGTTCCGGGCACACCGTTGGTCCCTGCATGGATGATACGGTCTAGAGTTGGTGCTCGTAAGACGTACATCAAGTGGGCTAGGTACCAATCGAGTGGACTCTTTGTCTAGTGTCGTCAGGGAAAAGGCATTGATTGGGTACTTACCTCGGGTATGTTATATACCGCGAGTCGTGGATGACACGGAAGTTCCCCGGATCTTGTGGGTACAACGCAACCTCTGTAGAGTGAAAAACTATTCGAATAGTCGCGTCCACGGTCAAGGACACTTGGGTGGTGCTGCTCAAACTACGTCTAGTGTTTTTCGCATAAACCAAGTGTGAGTGTGTGTGTGGTTGAGAAAGACGATAATTGTCAAGTCCGGTGACTTGGCTAGAGGGTGAACATGAGGTGTTCAACCCTCGGAATATTTATGTTGATATCTGTAACCTGTTCCTATGGTTACCACTTACCTAGTGATGCATGACCATATAAACACTTGACCATGTTTCTGCATTAATAAAAACCCGCTTTCCGCGAAGGCTGCGTTAAACTTCATATCGCTTTCAATTACATTATCCGCATCATGGGTTGATTGCGAGTACATTCGAAGTACTCATTGGCTTGCCACTGGTTATTTCATTGACCAGGTAAGAGAGAACAAAAGATGGTAAAGAGTATCTGGTGACGTTCCTGCGAGCTAGGACGCTTCCCAGTCAGAAAACTTGTAGGTTAAGGCTAATGGCATGGGTTCACGCTTTCGACCAATATTTCCGCTACTGGTCAAGTTGGATGTGGTTGCCTTCAAGGTCCTATCTATGTAAGACTTGACCGCAATGGTCATTATTTATATGAGACGGTATGTATGGATGTAAGAATGTTGTTATTCAGTTTTTATGTGTTCAGTGAGCATTGATCTCTGGGATCACTGAGCACGTACATTTGGTGATCACGACTTATAAGTCGGGTTTCCCAAAACGTACGATCGAGTGGCAACCGTGGGCTGCAAACCCTGGCGGGCAGCGGCGGAGATGGGCCGGGGCGACGCTGGATCGGGCCGCATGATCGACATGGTGGTTTGTTACGTTGTGGGAGAGCCGTGTCTTTTTATTCATGCGTCGCCGGTGATGGGGCCGTAGGGGCATATCGGCTTGGCCAGCGACTTGGTCACCAGCTCGATTGTTAGTGATGCGGGTGACGCGCGTATACGGCGTGGGCATACACTAAGCACCGTATGACCATAATGCCCTTATACATTAAGAGCATCTCCAGCCGTTGTGCCCCCCTGAGGCATTTTTTAGGCCTCCTCGGGTTGCACCGGCGGAATTTTCGGGCTGGGCGTGAAGATTTTTTGAGCCGTCCCCCACCCCGACCGGTCACATGCGGGGAGAGAGAAAGAGGGGGGGAAAGATTCCTTTTTTGCATACACATGTGGGCCTAGCAGAAAAATGGAAGGAGAGAGAGAGGAGAGAGGTTGACAATGGGGTTTGTGCATGAAAAAATAGGGGCCGTAGCCCCCAAGCGCCCTCCGAGGGGCTGGGTTTAGCCTGGGATCACCAGGGCTACTTTTGGCCAAATCCAACGCAAAACGACGTCTTAGGGCACGACTGGGCGATTTTTTTAGCGTCGACGATTAAAAAAGCGCTTGAGAGGGTGTCGTGGGGGTGCCGCTGGAGATGTAGTAAGGGGGGTGTACCGAAGCAAGGCCGGTGCTTAAATTTGTTGAGAAAAAGTCACGTTAGATTTGGTGAGTATTTTCTTTGCTCTATAGCTTCAAATGGACAATAATATTGATGGGCCCATGTGCTCGGAAATTGCTTTTGGCTCGAGTACCATGAAGGCCTTTTTTGGAAAATAATTCTAAATTCATACTTTTTGATTTAAAAAAATCTGAAAAAAATTATGCAAGTAAACACGGATGTTAGTTTGTGTAATATTTCATGATGAAAAACGTTAAAATGCGACCTGTACAAAAAAGACAAATTCATGACCTTAAAGGATGAATAGTATCATGTGTTAAAAACCTTCAGATTTGTCTTTTTGCATAGCTCTCATTTTAACATATTTTGCCCTGAAAATTTTCACACATGTGTGTTACGACCTCACATATCTCTTTATTTTTTCTAAGTGTAAAATTATGAATTTTCATGAAATTTGAATTTCAAATTAAAGGCCTCCATGGTGCTCAGAAGCCAAACGTCCATTCTCCCATGTGCTTCCTTATCATCTGTGTGAACTATCAGACTCAGAGAACACATCCTGACAACAAACAGATAAGGATCACAACCAACTCACAATAAACACCATGTTGCCTCCTATGAACACACATTTAAAAAAAATGATACGAAGGGTAAAGATACATATAAAGCACACCACCGCCTAACAAATCAAACCAAGGCAGGGGATAATCAGCTGAGTATGAAAGTCTTCTCAATTTGATGCATGTTATCCCAGGGCAGCCGAATTTCTCTCCAGACACGTCTTCCAAAGCAATAAACCCTAATTTGCAGATCTTGGACATTTTGTCATTAATTCATCAGTCAGTGTGACGGGAGAGCAGTGAATATTCCATAACCAGCAAAACCCAGGCCAAAGAGAAGGAAGCCGTAGTCCAGCACTCTTCTCCATATGCTCATTGACGATCCTACAATGTTGAGGTGGAAGAAGGTAGGTAGCACAAAGGAGAGCAGCGCACAGACTGTGCATCCAACAAAGGAGACGAAGGACCCAAATGCAGGTATGAAGGATGCCATCACAGTTAAAATAGTAACCATGATGATGCGGCTCGAGTGCAGGCCTAGCCATTCGGCGCCAGGAACACCGTGGGAAAGCTTCTGGAAGCATCCACTTGATCTGAACCTCGCCTCCACAATCTCATGGATCGGGTGCATCATAACTGGGAATGTGAATGCTAGTGCAATGCATAGGCCAACCTGCCAGTAGATTTTTTGAACTGTCAGGATACAAAGATCACTACTCCAGAAAGTTAGGTATCATGCAGCAATGAATTTTACAATTTTTCAAATCTCACAATATAAGAGATTCACACTTGAATCATACTTTATGACCTTATACCACCAAGTATGAAGTACTGCGGTTACAAATCAAATATTTGAGTAAAAGCAATAGCATGTTTGAACAAACAACTACACGATATAGATTATGTAAACTGCACTAACCTTAACAGCAGCAGATGACCAACTATTGGGAAGATTAAGTGTTATGATGTCCCTGGTAGCCTCACCATAGGCCAAGTACCCACATACCCCAAAACATACATACAAAACTATGATGCCCACAACTGCTTGAGAAAGTACCCAACGGAACTTTCTACGTTCCGCCATTGATGATTCTAGTGCCAATATCATGCTGAATCCTTCAAAGCAGAAGACTGCTACTCCGAAAGCATAAGGTATCGCCAAAACTCCATTAAAAGCACTTCTATTTGCAAAAGGATGATCAATTAGTTGAAGATCCTTTCTGATAACGATTGCCACCGCTAGTACATTGCACACATCAGCAAATATACTGAATGGTGAAAGAGAAGATAGTGAAAGAATGAAGGACAACGCGATTTGCACAGGCAAGAAGACGGCAAAGATGAATCCAGCTGGTGACATCAACTGGCTAAACACGGAATGGAGATTTTCGCCAATGAATACTAGGTAAGCTACAGAACCACCTGCTTGTGAGACAAGAATGAGAATTTCCGTCAAGCATCGACCAATAGTGCCAAAGCACTTCTCACCCAAATCTCCATATGTATAATTCTTGGGTTCATCAGTTTCTTCCTCTTGCAATTTATCTCTACAGTCCACCTTCAGAATAGAAATCGAAACAAGTAAACTAAGCAGTTAAAAAGCTGTTGCTATCAAAACAGAAGTTCGTAACATTGTAAAAATCATAGATGCGGCACGGTACATACACAATTCATTTTTATTATACCATCAGTGTGCTGATTAATGTGAAGTATGAACACGAATTATCAGGCAAAGTCCTGTTCAATAAATTCAACATGCTGAAGAAGTAACGAACAGTAACACAGTTCATAAAGTACGACCATTAAATTTAACTTGAATGTGTCAGGAGAAAATACTACCAAGAACGGGCTAGCGTCTTAATGCCATAAGGCTGGTCATGACCATGAATAAGGCTTCCATTCTGACACTATTCCTGGAGTGCTTCGGATTGCATGATTCATTTATTTTATTTCTTACAGTTTTATTTGTGCAAAATCCTGACTGACCCTGGATAGCGTTCCTGTTATACTGGAGACAATATGGGACCATATTTTTTTGATGGGAAATGAAAACGAAAATACTGAAAGTGGCAAGCCTCTTTACTTTAAAGTTGGGCAGTGAGCACAGGACACCCCCAGCTGAAAAATCAGTAGTACCCCTGAACACCAAGACGCAAAAACAAAACAAAAAACAAAAAAAAACTCCAGTGACCAAATACTAACCCTGTCGCTAATAATAGTACTTCTAGCCTATGAGTGATCACAACATGGTACTCCATCCAATGTGAAGTAGTACGGCTATGATTAATCTTCAATCGAAATGTAAATACGGACGCCATCCAATTTTGCATGGACCATGGACAGCAAGTCCCAATCTGCATAAGCTGAATGCACCGTAGGTGTGGCCGTACAAGTATTTGGATGGCATCCGGTAGTGCTGATAAGAGGTAGGTAGTGTACGGTACTGACGAGGAGGAGCATGCAGTAGAGCATGGCGAATCCTGCGGCGGCAACGCCGAGGGATCCGGCGACCCAGCCGGCGGCTCGGAAGGCGTAGGGCAGGCCGAGCACCCCCGTGCCCACAATGGACACCACCACGTTGCCCAGCGTCTGCGCCCAGGTTGCTCCTCCCCCGCCTCCACGCCCTCTCCCGTCCTCCCGCGCCAGCAGCGGGGCAGCCGCGCCCTTCGCCTCAGCCATCCCCAGCAACAACCGTGGTGGCGGCGACGTCGAGACAAGAGTATTAAGTGGAACTTTTCGAAGTGATTTTTTTTTTTGAAGGGAACGAGAGGAGGAGCCGTCGTAGCGGTCACGGTGTACCGTGGTCAGTGGATTGTGAGAGGGATGGGATCACGTTGGGGCTTGCTGGATATCTGTCGGACCAAAGAGCTTCCCTCGGACGCGAATCGGTCGAGTATACTTGTTTTTTTTCATGGTAAAATATGTATCTCATTTATATCATAATAAGGATCTAATACAAGTCACCTACATATCAACATGATAAAATTGAAAAAAATATTAGAACACTAGTCTTTGCACAAAGAAACAAACAATACTGAAAAAATCTCTAAGCTTGAAACCAACATCCGTCACCTTCCACTCACACTGTCACGACAACCATCAAAGAAAGAAATGACGGATCACCTCCATACTCGAGCTCAACGCGGCTCCATTGCTCATACGTAGTTTTACGGACCTTCAAGGTGCCTCGCCAAATGCGAAATCATTACCTTTGAACGAATCAGACCGGGGCAACACTCCGGACACGCCATCGAACTTCAGATCTGACACTCCCAAATGACTAAGACGTCAGAGGAGGAAACCATACCTATCATCCACGTACCACGAACCTAGCACATGATCCACCATCTTCCAAAAGCCCCTGATGCAGACCATAATCTGCACCCGTTCCTAGACTACCTCCCAGGCTCCACGTTGACATTGAAGCAAACAACGTCGCAACCGTAGAGCCCAAGAACACAGGTCCACCACGAACACACTGGATTCTAAATCCATCCACAATCGTAGGACCGATCGCCTCATCAGAGTAGGATCTGAGGCAAATTTATTCAGCGCCGTCATCGACATCGCCGAAGCAAGACAATGAACAACCGAAAACTAAGCTATTTTAGCCTAAAACTATCCACACGCGTGGATCTCGCAACCCCCCTCACCACCGATGATCGAGTCATCAGTGGAGGGGAGTCGCTGAAGGGCGGCGGCGGAGAAAGCCCCTAGCGACGGGCACTAGCGAGATCGCCTTTTTCTTCTGCTGGAAGCGTTCTATTAACAATCATGTCGAGTATACTTTTTCAATAAGAGCATGTATAACCACGGTTTACAAATCCAGACCCTCAAATTGCCGCGTACGCATTCGGGCATGTCCGTGAATACTGACCGATCAGTTCTTAAATCTGCTCATTCACATCCGAATCTCTCATATTTAATCCCCTAGATCCATACAAAGCATCTAGAAGAAAATCCTACGTACTACTTACTATCCCAGTCTTCGTCCTCGAAGATGTCCTCTAGCTCATCCTTGTTGACGAGCATCTACCTTGCATTCACCACAGCATGCGTCATACACCATGCCGCCTCCATCTCCTACCAATGACAATAGCTGGCCTCCGCAGGCGACTGCGAGAGGATGGAGTTCAGAATGGCTTGCTGCTTCGCCCACAGAATAACATCCCTAACGTCCCACACATCCAGCATTGACGCCTCCTCCTACCCCCTCACATCCTCCGATGGCTCCTCCTCCTCCTCCTCCTCCTTCTCTTCCCCTTCAAAAACTCCTACAGATCCAAAGGTAGTCGCGCGGCCCTCCGGATCGGGACCTTCTCAAGGAACCAAAGTCGATGCTCCAATGTGAAATGGCGGCGTCGTGGGGGCATGGCTTATTGACGACTGTAGCGGACATGGGGAGGAAAATGTGGAGGGGTAGGATATTGGTGCCGGTGATCGGCTTAAATAGTCGGGCTAGGGATTACATGGCCTGTTTGTGCGGCACCACAAGGCGTTCACCCTACGACAACGGAGGAGGCGTCCGCCGGACCTCCGTGTTCCCGGGCGATTCTACGTGGGACCATACCGTCAGACCGACGTGGTGGGCGTTCCCGAGAGCCCCCATATCTGTCCCATATTTGGGTTGGATATGAGGGGTTCCAGTCAACCTGAAAGTTTGAGGCCTGTTTGAGGCATCCGACTGGATCGAATTTTTGTCACCAGTCAATGATCGGGTGGCCTACCCGGGCATTTGAAACGGATGTGAGGGATCCAGTTATAGATGCTCTAAGGGACCCTTTAATAGTTAAAAAACAGTACACCGAGGTTTCCACATAGTTGGGATATACTAAATCATAATGAAGTTAGAGTTTCGGTAAAATAAGAAAAATCAAAGTACACATAATCATATGAAGACTATATAACGCCTAAGCCGTAGGAAAGACAATCCAAAGATCATCCTAACATCCATGTCCGGTAAAAGTATCCCTCGTTGTGGCCTGATACACGGAACCGGATCCTCTAACATAGAGAAGGAAAGTCACCGTTCTATAGTGTTAGTCTAGTGTAAAATGAACAAGAAAAGTTAGGGACTCTTGGTAGGTTGGTTAATTTTGGTATGTATTGTAGATGAAAATAATGTAAAATTAAATTTATTTCACTATCATTTTGTTTGCATGTAATTACTGTAAATGTGCAAAGTCATGCAAAGTCAGGCATACAACTATTTGCTAATCTTCTATTCCTAAATAGCTACAACACACTACCTATTTTTTCTAGACATGCAACCATTCCACATAAGCAAGTCATGCATACAATCCATAAATTACATTTTTTTGATTACACTATGCATTCAATATTACCACATTATAAGTTCATGCATGTTATTCATAACTTATTTTTTTTGCATTATAGTTCATCCTTACGTTTTTGTTAGAAATGATCTTTTAACTCCAATTCATTTTTTCTGTTTTTACACGCTTCATATGTTTTGAAGCTTACATTTGATTTTCATTAGTTTTAGTTGTTTTTAGCAATTATTTATGCATTTTTAGAAACGTTACTGCAGCAACGCGCGAGACATCGTCTAGTTAATTTAAGTCATTTTAGCCTTAATCATGTGGATTGTAAGAAGGTAACTTCGAGGATTGTAGCTTCTCCAATTTTCCTTCTCTATGCTAGAGGATGTGATTTCCTCATACACAACATTATAATTAGGTCCCGGTTTCTCCATCTATTATAGAAACGACCATAAATGAAGTGTATCGCTGCATCTGTATATACGCCTCCTTTGTTTATACGCCTCCTTTGTTTGGGCTACAGATTCTCGGAAATCAGTTGTGGCTTAGATTCTAAGAATCAGCTCCAGATGAGGATTTTAAGAATCCAACACCGGCCGTTTGTTTAGGCTCCCTTTGTTTGGTCTACAGATTCTTGAAAATCGGTTGTGGCTTAGATTCTAAGAATCAACCATAGCTGTAGATTTTAAAAATATGAGGTTGACTGTTTATTTACTATGTTGTAGTAAAATCAGAAGTGTTGTGAAATGTCCACAATTCTTGAAATGTAGAAATGGTCTTGCAAAAACATATCACATTCATCAAACAGTCTATAAATCTTATATTCAGTCGTTCATACATGCATACACTTTCTAGCGAGGATCATACGCACATGATCTATGCAAAAAAAATCAACAAAAGAAAAAAAAGACAAATAATAGGCAACTAGGCAGAGGAGAAGGAGCAGCGCCAGGAAAAGAGGCAACAGGGACGATTATGATCGTAGGAAGATGGCTGCAAGAAGAACAACATGATGACTTGATGAGAATCAATGTCATTTGTGTCTTCTCCCTGTACATAGCAAGCAGCAACTTCAACACCAATGCCATGACGCCATGCTCTGAATCAACAACAGCAGCCACGTTGTGCTACCAAGTGGAGGAAGAGAAGGCCACGTCGCCACGAAAAGGACATCACTCGTCTGCGAGGGTTCAATGTCGAGTTCCCACTTCGTCGGCTGACGGCCGCCTCCCAAAGGCCTTGTTTGGTGTGCAGGGTTTGAAAAAGTTTGTAGGGGATTATCCTCGAGGGGATCAGAAACCCTGCGATTCCCCGCATGTCCATTTGGTGGACAGGGTTTGTGGAGAGCGAACCCCTTCAATCCTCTCTAATCCTCCTCGATTTCTTCCTACCCACGCGGGTCAGAAACCTTGTCTCATGGCTCAGGGATTTGGCAATTGAGGGAATTTGAGAGGATTGAATGGAAGGAATGGATTCACCCAATCCTCTGAAAACTCCCCCTCCACAATCCTCCCCAACCCCTTCCTGCCAAACAAGGCCGAAAGGACAAGGACGCTGTGGGGTCGTTTTTCAACCAGCACTTGACCACGCCCCTGCACGTGGCCTTCTCCCTATGGCCTCTACGCCTGGTCTCCCCTCGTGTCCAAGCAAGTTATGGCTCCACCAGACAAGGTGTAAGTGTATCTAGGAGGCAAAAGATTTGTCATTTGCATTGAATAAGAAGAAGAGAATTTCCTGATTAATTAACGAAAAATCAGGATAAAATCGATACAGTACACAACTCATATGATATGGGCATCACCGGTTAACCTGGCCACCGACATGGGACCCGAAGCTACAAAGAAGAAAGACATCGGCCGCGGAGTTGCGAACGTCGTCGTCATCACCAGTTGCCTCGAACGGGCGACTCCGACTTCACCAACGAGCTCCAACATCGAAGCCATCCCGTAAACAGCTGCGAAGAAACCATGACGGCACATGCCATCGGATGACCACATGCACGAGTAGCTGACAGCTCCGACCTTGACGATGAGAAGCACCAGGGAAATAAGCAGGACTTGCACCGACCGCGACCTTCACAAACGACCACCGAGTGCCCATGATCGTCACCACCTGGACTCGCTCCACCACAACTCCGACTTCAAGCAACCAAGCAACCCACGGAAGACCACCTCAGACACGTCGGAAAGAACCGACTACCAAAGTCCACGCGACGACCCGGGCTCGTCGCAACACCATCATCGTTGCCAAACAGAAACGAGCGCCCCATCTCAGCAAACCATGCGGCAAAGATGCCGCCAACCACGGCGAAGATGTCGCAACCACGCTAGTCTCCGAGTTGTAGTCGGCTCCGAGACGATGCCCCCAACAGGGAAAAGACGCATAGACGCCTCCATCACCCGATCCACTGGATCTGAGGTTTCCCTCCGGAGCTCAGGCCATGGGTAGGAGTAGCACACCTCCATGATGACACTTCCAAGAAAGACAGCGGCACCCGCAGGTGTCGCCATCGCCGGCTCCGATGAGGACCGGAGCAAGGATTTCTCCCGGAGGTGTGCTGAACATCCACCGCCACCGACCGCCGCCTACCAACCACCAGTAGCCGAGGCACCTCCTTCTGACCACGGGATCCCACGATCCACCATGGCCAGGCGCACCGCCCTTTGGCCGAAGCCACCACCACCAAGTCCGGGGCCTCCGCCCCGACAACCACAGACCTCCAGAGCTTGGCCGTCGCACACCACCGCGGCCCCCAGCCAGGGCAGCCCCCGACGGCCCAGAACCGACTGGAGATGGCCATATCTGGAAGGCCGCCACATCCGACGATGAGCACACGGACTCGCAGAGGAGTAAAAGGGGGCCGCCACCCCACCGAGACCTGTCAGAGGAGAGCCATGATACGTCCATTTTGCATCATGCTTTCATGTTGATATTTATCACTTTATGGACTGTTATTATACCTTGTGGAACCTTACTTGTGCCTTTTCTCTCTTACTTTGCAAGGCTTATTTGAAGAGGGAGAATACCGGCAGCTGGAATTCTGGACTGGAAAAGGAGCAAGTCTGAGTCCTTTATTCTCCGCAACTCCAAATGCCCTGAAAATCAACGTGGATTTTTTTGGATTTTATAAAAAATAGTGGGAGAAAGAAGTGTCAGAGGGGAGCAACCAGGGGCCCACAAGCCTGGTTGCCGCGGCCTACCACCTGGCCGCGGCAACAGGGCTTGTGGGCACCCTGGTGGCCCACTAGCCCCCTCTTTTGCTATATGAAGGGTTTCATCCGGAAAAAATCAGGGTGGAGCTTTTTCGTGGATTCTCCACCGCCACGAGGCGGAACTTGAGCAGATCCAATCTAGAGCTCCGGCAGGACGATCCTGCCGGGGAAACTTCCCTCCCAGAGGGGGAAATCGTCGCCATCGTCATCACCAACACTTCTCTCGTCGGAGGGGAGGCATCTCCATCAACATCTTCATCAGCACCATCTCCTCTCCAAACCCTAGTTCATCTCTTGTAACCAATCTCCGTCTCGCGACTCCGATTGGTACTTGTAAGGTTGCTAGTAGTGTTGATTACTCTTTGTAGTTGATGCTAGTTGGATTACTTGGTGGAAGAGTTTATGTTCAGATCCTTGATGCTATTCATTAAACCTCTGATCATGATTATGATTATGCTTTGTGAGTAGTTACTTTTGTTCCTGAGGACATGGGATAAGTCATGCTAATAATAGTCATGTGAATTTGGTATTCGTTCGGTATTTTGATATGTTGTATGTTGTTTTTCCTCTAGTGGTGTTATGTGAACATCGACTACATAAAACTTCACCATATTTGGGCCTAGAGGAAGGCATTGGGGAGTAGTAAGTAGATGATGGGTTGCTGGAGTGACAGAAGCTTAAACCCCAGTCTATGCATTGCTTCGTAAGGGGCTGATTTGGATCCGCTAGTTTAATGCTATGGTTAGACGTTGTCTTAATTCTTCTTTCGTAGTTGCGGATGCTTGCGAGAGGGGTTAATAGTAAGTGGGATGCTTGTCCAAGTAAGGGCAGTACCCAAGTGCTGGTCCACCCACATATCAAACTATCAAAGTAACGAACGTGAATCATATGAACATGATGAAACTAGCATGACAGAAATTCCCGTGTGTCCTCGGGAGCGTTTTCCCTCTTATAAGTCTTTGTTCAGGCTTGTCCCTTGCTACAAAAGGGATTGGGCCACTTGCTGCACCATTGCTACTACTTGTTACTCGTTACTTTTCGCTTGCTACGTTTCACCTCACTACACCATCACTTGTTACCGCTACTTTCAGTGCTTGCAGTTATTACCTTGCTAAAAACCGTTTATCAGAGCCTTCTCCTCCTCGTTGGGTTCGACACTCTTACTTATCGAAAGGACTACGATTGATCCCCTATACTTGTGGGTCATCAAGACTCTTTTCTGGCACCGTTGCCGGGGAGGGAAGCGCCTTTGGTAAGTGGAATTTGGTAAGGAAACATTTATATACTGTGCTGAAATTTATTGTCACTTGTCACTATGGAAACTGTTCCTTTGAGGAGTTTGTTCGGGGTATCTTCACCACGAACGGAAGCACGAGGAGTTGTTCCTCAACCTGAGGTACCTACTGAAAATATATTTTATGAAATTCCTTCGGGTATGCTTGAGAAACTGCTGGCTAATCCTTTTACAGGAGATGGATCTTCACATCCAGACTTGCATCTAATCTATGTAGATGAAGTTTGTGGTTTATTTAAGCTTGCAGGTTTGCCCGAGGATGAGGTAAAGAAGAAAGTCTTTCCTTTATCTTTGAAGAATAAGGTGTTGACATGGTATAGGCTATGTGATGATACTGGATCATGGGACTACAATCGGTTGAAATTGGAATTTCATCAAAAGTTTTATCCTATGCATTTGGTACATCGTGATCGGAATTATATTTATAACTTTTGGCCTCGTGACAGGGAAAGCATAGCTCAAACTTTGGGGAGGCTTAAATCAATGTTATATTCATGCCCCAATTATCACTCAAAACTTTTATGCTCGGCTTTCCCATGAAGATCGTACCATGCTTGACACTTCGTGTATCGGTTCTTTTATGAAGAAGGATATTGACCACAAGTGGAATTTATTGGAAAGAATCAAACGTAACTCTGAAGATTGGGAGCTGGAAGAAGGTAATGAGTCAGGTATGAATTTCTAGTTTGATTGCGTTAAATCTTTTGTTGAAACAAACACTTCTAGATATTTTAGCGCTAAGTATGGACTTGACTCTGAGATAGTAGCTTCTCTATTTGAATCTTTTGCTGCTCATGTTGATCTTCCCAAAGAGAAGTGGTTTAGTATCATCCTCCTGTAGAAATCAACATAGTTAAACCCAATCTAGTTGAGGAGAAAGTCATTGCCTTTAGTGATCCTATTGTTCCTTGTGCCTAAGCTGAGAAACCACCTTACCCTGCTAGGAAAAAGGATTGTTCGAAAGCTCCAACTGTGATACGTAGGGGTTACATTAGACCACTTGCACCCCCTGAGGAAATTAGAGTTGAACCTAGTGTTGCTATTATCAAAGATCTCTTAGCCGAAGACATAGACGGGCATGTTATCAAATTCTGTGAGGACTCTGCTAGAATAGCTAAACCTCACGCGAAAGACAAATACGGACCTGTAGTTGGCCTGCCCGTTGTTTCTGTCAAGATAGGAGATCACTGTTACCATGGTTTATGTGATATGGGCGCTAGTGTTAGTGCAATTGTGTCACTATTATGCTAGCTAATAGAGACACTATATGCCCTCTGGGAATTGTGAGAGACGTAGAAGTCCTGTGTGGTAAGATGAAGTATCCTACTGATTTCCTCGTCCTTGCTACTGCACAAGATAGCTTTTGTCCCATCATATTTGGTAGTCCCTTTCTCAACACTGTCAATGCTCACATTGATAGCATTAAACAGACTGTCACTGTTAGTTTCGAGGGTGTGTCTCATGAATTTAACTTCTCCAAGTTTGGAAGACACCCCCATGAAAAAGAGTCGTCTGGTAGGGATGAAATCATTGCTCTTGGCTCTATTGCCGTACCTCCTACGGATCCTTTAGAGCAATATCTGCTTGAGCATGAAAATGATATGCATATGGATGAAAGAGATGAGATAGATAAAATTGTCTTAGAACAATATCCTGCCTGTTGAACTGCTTGGGGATCCTCCCCCACCAAAGGGTGATCCTGTGTTTGAGCTAAAACAGTTACCAGATACTCTTAAGTATGCCTATCTTGATGAGAAGGAGATATATCCTGTTATTATTAGTGCTCACCTCTCGAGTCGGGAAGAGAAGAAGTTATTAAAAACTTTGAGGAAGCACCGTGCTGCTATTGGATATACTCTTGATGATCTTAAGGGTATTAGTCCCACTCTATGTCAGCACAAGATTAAAACCGATCCTGATTCTAAGCCAGTTGTTGATCATCAACGGAGATTAAATCCGAGGATGAAAGAGGTCGTGAGAAAAGAAATTTTGAAGCTTCTGGAAGCAGGAATCATTTATCCTGTTGCTCATAGTGATTGGGTAAGTCCAGTACATTGCGTACCTAAGAAGGGAGGTATCACCGTCGTTCCTAATGATAAGAATGAACTAATCCCGCAGAGGATTATTACTGGCTATAGGATGGTGATAGACTTCCGGAAACTGAACAAGGCAACCAGGAGAGACCATTATCATTTGCCGTTTATCGACCAGATGCTAGAAAGGCTATCTAAACACACTCACTTCTTCTTTCTAGACAATTATTCAGATTTCTCGCAAATACCTATTGCACAATCTGATCAAGAGAAAACCACGTTCACATGCCCCTTCGGTACCTTTGCTTATAGACGTATGCCTTTTGGCTTGTGCAATGCACCTGCCACCTTTCAAAGATGTATGATGGCTATATTCTCTAACATTTGTGAAAAGATTGTTGAGGTTTTCATGGATGATTTCTCCGCCTACGATTCTTCCTTTGACGATTGCCTCAGCAACCTTGATCAAGTCTTACAGAGATGCAAAGATACCAACCTCGTCTTGAACTGGGAGAAGTGCCACTTCATGGTTAATGAAGGCATCATCTTAGGACACAAAATCTCTGAGAAAGGCATTGAACTTGATAAGGCTAAGGTTGATGCAATTGAGAAAATGCCTTGCCCCACAGATATCAGAGGTATACGAAGTTTCCTAGGTCATACTGGTTTCTATAGGAGGTTCATTAAAGACTTCTCTAAGATTTCTAGGCCTCTTACCAACCTCTTGCAGAAGGATGTTCCTTTTGTTTTTGATGAGGATTGTGAGGAAGCTTTCGAAATACTTAAGAAGGCCTTAATAACCGCACCTATTGTTCAACCACCCGATTGGAACTTGCCCTTTGAAATCATGTGTGATGCTAGTGATTATGTCGTTGGTGCTGTTCTAGGACAAAGAGTTGACAAGAAGTTGAATGTCATTCACTACGCTAGTAAAACTCTAGATAGTGCCCAAAGAAACTATGCCACTACGGAGAAGGAGTTTTTAGGAGTCGTGTTTGCATGCGAAAAGTTCAGATCTTATATAGTTGACTCCAAAGTCCCTATTCACTCTCATCATGCTGCTATTAAGTACCTCATGGAGAAGAAGGACGCTAAGCCTAGGCTAATCAGATGGGTTCTCCTGCTATAGGAATTTGATTTGCACGTTGTTGACCGAAAGGGTGCTGATAACCCTGTAGCAGATAACTTGTCTAGGTTAGAGAATGTCCTTGATGACCCATGATCTATTGATGACAGCTTTCCTGATGAGCAATTGAATGTCATCCGCACTTCACATAGTGCACCGTGGTATGCTGATTACGCAAACTATATCGTAGCCAAATACATACCACCCAGTTTCACCTACCAGCAAAAGAAGAAATTCTTCTTTGATTTGAGACACTATTTTTGGGACGATCCTCACCTTTATAAGGAAGGAGTAGATGGTGTTATTAGACGTTGTGTGCCAGAACCTGAACAGGGACAGATCCTGTAGAAGTGTCATTTCAAAGCCTACGGAGGACACCATGCTGGAGACAGAACTGCTCATAAGGTATTGCAATCAGGTTTCTATTGGCCCACTCTCTTCAAGGATGCCCGTAAGTTTGTCTTGTCTTGTGACGAATGCCGAAGAATAGGGAACATCAGTAAGCGTCAGGAAATGCCTATGAACTATTCACTTGTTATTGAATCATTTGATGTCTGGGGCTTTGATTATATGGGACCCTTCCCGAGTTCCAATGGGTACACTCACATCTTAGATGCTGTGGATTACGTCAGTAAGTGGGTGGAAGCTATCCCCACTAAAAATGTTGATCACCACACCTCTATTAAGATGCTTAAAGAAGTCATTTTCCCAAGATTTGGAGTCCTTGGATATCTGATGACTGATGGCGGTTCACACTTCATTCATGGTGTTTTCCGCAAGATGCTCGCTAAGTATGATGTCAACCACAGAGTTGCATCTCCTTATCATCCTCAGTCTAGTGGTCAAGTGGAGTTGAGTAATAGGGAGATCAAATTGATCTTACAAAAGACCGTCAATAGATCTCGAAAGAATTGGTCTAGCAAACTTGATGATGCACTATGGGCTTATAGGATTGCTTATATGAATCCCATGGGCATGTCGCCGTATAAAATGGTTTACGATAAGGCCTGTCATTTACCTCTTGAGCTGGAACACAAAGCTTATTGGGCAATCAAAGAGCTCAACTTTGATTTCAAACTTGCCGGTGAGAAGCGGTTGTTTGATATCAGCTCATTAGATGAATGGAGGGCCCAGGCATATGAGAATGCCAAGTTGTTCAAGGAAAAGGTTAAGAGGTGGCACGATAAAAGAATACAAAAACGAGAGTTCAATGTAGGTGATTATGTCCTGCTATACAATTCTCATTTAAGATTCTTCGCAGGCAAGCTTCTCTCTAAATGGGAAGGTCCCTACGTTGTTGAGGAAGTATATCGTTCCGGTGCCATCAAAATCAATAACACGGAAGGTAATTTTCCTAGGGTGGTAAATGGGCAAAGAATCAAGCATTACATCTCTGGTACTCCCATAAATGTTGAGACCAATATCATCAATATCATAACTCCAGAGGAGTACATAAGGGATGTTTAGCAGCCTGTTTCAGACCCTGAAAACCAAGAAGTAATTGGACTCCGAAACTTTTCCAATAGGAAATTTTCTCCGTTTTGGAATTTATGGAAAATTAGAAAAATAAAAAGCAGTCCGGAGAGCGCACGAGGCGGCCACAAGCTTGGTTGCCACGGCCTCCCCCCTGGTCGCGGCAACAGGGCTTGTGGGCAGCTCGTGTGCCTCCCGGACTCCGTTTTCTTGCGGAGCACTCCTTATGGTCCAGAAAAAATAATTATATATACGCCCGAGGGTTTTGATCTCCGTATCGCGCAGTTTTCCTCTGTTTTGATTTCGAGCCTGTTATCTGTCACAGATTTAGAGCAAAGATGTCTCAGGAATCTGTTGGGGAGAATAATCTCCCTCAAGTTCATGAAGAAGTAGATGCTGATCTAAAAAGGGTAGAAGTCACGGAAGCCAGGGACAAAACTAAGGAGAAAACCCAAGCTAGGGAGGAAGTTCAACCTATGTTCAACATTGAAGACGTTGAAGGAGTAGATTTTCTCCAACCCTTCCTCCACGTGCTGTCTCCTTCCTTCATTGAACTCTTGAGGTTTTGTGAAACAACTCGTGCTCGCAATATTTCCCTTTCTCGTGAAGTTGTTTTGCTGGAGAACCATGTCACAGATCTCAAAGGTATAAATCAAAGGTTGATAGCTCTCTTGGAATCAGAGGCAAAGACTACTTCAACAACACCACCACCATCACCACCAAAGGAAGACAACTAAGCATTGGTATGGGCAATCCCCTTGGCTTTCGCCAAGCTTGGGGGAGTTGCCCTGGTATCGTATCACCTTTATATCTTTTGCTTTTACCTTTGTTTTAGTTCTTTCCTTTTCAGTTTTTATTTCTTCTCTTAGTGGAATAAGTCTTTAGTGTTTTAGTTTGAGTCTTCTGCCTTCTGTCTTCCCGGATGTATTCGAGCTTACGAGCTAAATAATAAAGAGTATCTTAGTCAAGGGCTTTGTTTTGTGCCGTGATCAAAAGTACGAAAAGAACGATAGCATGAAAGATCATGAGATGATCCTATGGAAAGTGATAGCTTCACATATAACAAGTATGATGATTGAAACTTGTTGAGAGTAGACCAACATAGACCTCAGTCATTGTTGCAATTAATAAGAAGTAATAAGGAAAGAGAGGTTCACATATAAATATATCATCTAAGACACTTTCTATAATTGTGAGCACTCACCAAACTATTACATGCTTAGAAGTAGATGTTGGACAAGGAAGACAACATAATGAATTGTGTTTGCTTGGTTCCAAACAATGTTATATGATTAGAGATCCCTTAGCATGTGACAATTGCTTCCACCTCATATTAGCCAAAACTCCAGCACCAAGTAGAGATATTACTTGTGCATCCATAAACCTTCAACCCAGTTTTGCCATGAGTGTCCACAATACCTACCTATGGATGGAATAAGATCCCTCAAGTAAGTTATCATCGGTGCAAGCTATAAAAATTGCTCTCTAATATGTATGATCTATTAGTGTGTGGAAAATAAGCTTTGTACGAACCTGTGATAAGGAAGACATAAAAGCGACAAACTGCATAATAAAGTTCTTTATCGCAGGATGCAATATAAAGTGACGTTCCTCCACACTAAGAGGACACGCATCCAAACCTCAAAAGCGCATGACAACCTCTGCTTCCCTCTGCGAAGGGCCTATCTTGTACCTTTACTTTTTGCCCTTGTAAGAGTCATGGTGATCTTCACCAATTCCTTATTTAGCCTTTTTCTTGGTGAACGTCAAATGCTTGGGAAAGATCTATATTCTTATATCAACTTGGAGCTGAGTACTTATGCTTTATTATTGTTGACTTTACCCTTGAGGTAAATGGTTGGGAGGCAAACTATAAGCCCCTATCTTTCTCTGTGTGCAACTGAGATGATTGAGTATGTGGATTTGCTTTGCAAGCTCTTATTTGACTCTTTCTGATAATATGATAAATTGCAATTGCTTCAATGACTATGGACTGTTGTTGGCCACTTCTCGGTAAGGTTTTTGTCTCATACTTTGCTTTGTGAAGGAATTGTTACTTTCCCATAAGAATCTCTATGATGTATTGATGTTCTATGTGTGATCATGATGCCCTCATGTCCGTATTATGTTTTATCGACACCTTCATCCCTAAACGTGTGGTCATGTTTTGGGTCTTGGTTTTCGCTTGAGGACAAGCGAGGTCTAAGCTTGAGGGAGTTGATACGTCCATTTTGCATCATGCTTTCATGTTGATATTTATCGCTTTATGGACTGTTATTATACCTTGTGGAACCTTACTTATGCCTTCTCGCTCTTATTTTGCAAGGTTTATTTGAAGAGGGAGAATACCGGCAGCTGGAATTCTGGACTCGAAAAGAAGCAAGTCTGAGTCCTCTATTTTGCGCAACTCCAAATGCCTTGAAAATCAACGTGGATTTTTTTTGGATTTTATAAAAATACTGGGCGAAAGAAGTGTTAGAGGGGAGCAACCAGGGGCCCACAAGCCTGGTTGCCGGGGCCTACCCTCCTAGCCGCGGCAACAGGGCTTGTGGGCACCCTGGTGGCCCACTGGCCCTCCTCTTTTGCTATATGAAGGGTTTCGTCCGGAAAAAAAATCAGGGTGGAGCTTTTTCGTGGATTCTCCGCCGCCACGAGGCGGAACTTGAGCAGATCCAATCTAGAGCTCCGGCAGAACGATCCTGCCAGGGAAACTTCCTTCCCGGAGGGGGAAATCGTCGCCATCGTCATCACCAACACTCCTCTCGTCGGAGGGGAGGCATCTCCATCAACATCTTCATCAACACCATCTCCTCTCCAAACCCTAGTTCATCTCTTGTAACCAATCTCCGTCTCGCGACTCCGATTGGTACTTGTAAGGTTGCTAGTAGTGTTGATTACTCTTTGTAGTTGATGCTAGTTGGATTACTTGGTGGAAGAGTGTATGTTCAGATCCTTGATGCTATTCATTACACCTCTGATCATGATTATGATTATGCTTTGTGAGTAGTTACTTTTGTTCCTGAGGACACGGGATAAGTCATGCTAATAATAGTCATGTGAATTTGGTATTCGTTCGGTATTTTGATATGCAGTATGTTGTTTTTCCTCTAGTGGTGTTATGTGAACGTCGACTACATAACACTTCACCATATTTGGGCCTAGAGTAAGGCATTGGGGAGTAGTAAGTAGATGATGGGTTAATGGAGTGACAGAAGCTTAAACCCCAGTCTATGCGTTGCTTCGTAAGGGGCTGATTTGGATCCACTAGTTTAATGCTACGGTTAGAAATTGTCTTAATTCTTCTTTCGTAGTTGCGGATGCTTGCGAGAGGGGTTAATCATAAGTGGGATGCTTGTCCAAGTAAGGGCATTACCCAAGCGCCGGTCCACCAACATACCAAACTATCAAAGTAACGAACGCGAATCATATGAACATGATGAAACTAGCATGACAGAAATTCCCGTGTGTCCTCGGGAGCATTTTTCCTCTTATAAGACTTTGTTCAGGCTTGTCCCTTGCTACAAAAGGGATTGGGACACTTGCTGCACCGTTGCTACTACTTGTTACTTGCTACTTTTCGCTTGCTATGTTTCACCTCACTACACCATCACTTGTTACCGCTACTTTCAGTGCTTGCAGTTATTACCTTGCTGAAAATCGTTTATCAGAGCCTTCTCCTCCTGGTTGGGTTTGACACTCTTACTTATCGAAAGGACTATGATTGATCCCCTATACTTGTGGGTCATCAAGCCACGGCGTGACGCAGGAGGATAGTCTGGCGTCGACGACGCCTTGTCGCGAGGGGCTACGAAGGCTGACCTCCCCTGCCGTGAGAGTGCACCACAGGACGAGGAAATTCCTCGTCGTTGCCGTCAGCCGGCCGGGCTTAGCCCACCGGCTTCCTCCGGCGATGGCGAGGGAGGAGGGAGCAGGGGAAGGGCGGCGGTGGCTGCGACTAGGGTTCCGCCCGAGCTGCCGCCAGGAGCGACGCAGGCGTGCGGATGTTACTCCCGGTCCTATCTAGTGCCTTAGTGGTTTTGAAGTATTGAAGACAAATGGTTTAAAGGACTAATGTGTTTGTGACTGTACACATGTACTATAGTTCCTGAAGAGTTTTTTTTAACCCATGAAAGTTAACTCCTAAAAATATATTTCTTCAAGTGAATACTTTGAACAAATTGACGTGAAAAATTTGGTGTGACCTTTGAAGAAATTGACGTGAGGAACTTGAAGCTTGAAGACTTTGTTTTTGTAGTTTTTTTCTTCATATTTGAGTCATAGGAAACATCGTACTATTAAAGGAGGTCGAGGCAATACTAAGGCATATTGTCAAGTGATGCTTATCTCAAAACCTAAACCTACCTAATATTTTGAGTGAAACCTTGTTGGGGATCGTAGTAATTTCAAAAAAAATCTTGCGTCACACAAGGATCTATCTAGGAGAAACCAGCAACGAGCAAAGGGTGTTGGAAATATGCCCTAGAGGCAATAATAAAATAGTTATTATTATATTTCCTGTTACAAGATAATCGTTTATTGTCCATGCTATAATTGTATTGAATAGAAACATAAATGCATGTGTGGATGTATAGACAAAACAATGTCCATAGTAAGCCTCTAGTTGACTAGCTCGTTGATCAAGGATGGCTAAGGTTTCCTGGCCATAGACAAGTGTTGTCACTTGATAACGGGATCACATAATTAGGAGAATGATGTGACGGACTAGACCCAAACTATGAACGTAGAATGTGATCGTGTCATTTTGTTGGTATTGTTTTCTGCATGTCAAGCATATATTCCTATGACCATGATATCATGTAACTCACTAACAACGGAGGAATGCTTTGTGTGTATCAAACGTCGCAACGTTATTGGGCGACTATAAAGGTGCATTACAGGTATCTCCGAAGGTGTCCGTTGAGTTAGCATGGATCAAGACTGGGATTTGTCACTCCGTGTGACGGAGAGGTATCTCCGGGCCCACTCGGTAATACAACATAACAAACAAGCCTTGCAAGCAATGTGACTAAAGAGTTAGCCACGAAATCTTGTATTACACAATGAGTAAAGAGACTTGCCGGTAACGAGACTGAAATAGGTATTGGATACCGACGATCGAATCTCGGGCAAGTAACATACCGAAGGATGATACCTCTCCAACGTATCTATAATTTTTGATGGTTCCATGATATTATCTTGTCAAACTCTCGATGTTTTGTATGCCTTTTATATCTTTTTTGGGACTAACCTATTAACTCAGTGCCCAGTGCCAGTTCCTATTTTTTCCGTGTTTTTGACCTTTTTCAGAGGAGAATTTTGAACTGAGTCCAAACGGAATAAAACCTGCGGAATGATTTTTTTCATAACAGAAGACACGCACGAGGCTTGAGAACCAAGGCAGGGGACCTTGGAGGAGGTCACAAGCCCACCAGGCCCGGCCTAGGGGGGGCGGGCCTAGCAGGCTTGTGAGCTCCCCGTGGCTCCCCTTCCCTACCTCTTCCGCCTATAAATTCCCTAAAAATCTGAAACCACGGGAGAGATCCACGAAAATACTTCTCCACCGCCGCAAGCTTCTGTCTCCGCAAGATCCCATCTGGGGCACGTTCTGGTGCCCTGCCGGAGGGGATTCGGATACGGAGGGCTTCTTCATCAACACCATGACCTCTCCGATGATGCGTGAGTAGTTGACCATAGACCTTCGGGTCCATAGCTAGTAGCTAGATGGCTTCTTCTCTCTCTTGGATCTTCAATACAAAGTTCTCCATGATCTTCATGGAGATCTATCCGATGTAATCTTCTTTTGTGGTGTGTTTGTCGAGATCCGATGAATTGTGGATTTATTATCAGATTGTCTATGAATCTTATTTGAGTTTCTTCTAATCTCTTATATGCATGATTTCATATCCTTGTAATTCTCTTCGAGTTGTGTGTTCTGTTTGGCCAACTTGATCTATGATTCTTGCAATGGGAGAAGTGCTTGGTTTTGGGTTCATACCATGCGGTGACCTCACCCAGTGACAGAAGGGGTAGTGAGGCACGCATCCTGTTGTTGCCATCAAGGGTAAAAAGATGGGGTTTTCATCATTGGTTTGAGTTTATCCCTCTACATCATGTCATCTTGCTTAAGGCGTTACTCTGTTCATCATGAACTCAATACACTAGATGCATGCTGGATAGCGGTCGATGTGTGGAGTAATAGTAGTAGATGCAGAAAGAATCGGTCCACTTGTCTCGGACGTGATGCCTATATGTACGATCATTGCCTTAGATATCGTCATGACTTTGCGCGGTTCTATCAATTGCTCGACAGTAATTTGTTCACCCAGCGTAATATTTGCTATTTTGAGAGAAGCCTCTAGTGAACACTATGGCCCCCGGGTCTACTCCACATCATATTTTCAGCCTTACACTTTTACTTCGTTGCACTTTTCGCCTTTAGATCTCACTTTGCAATCAATCTTGAAGGGATTGACTACCCCTTTATAGCGTTGGGTGCAAGCTCGTTTGTTTTTGCGCAGGTACTCTGGACACTTGGCTCGATTCTCCTACGGGGTTTATACCTTGGTTCTCAACTGAGGGAAATACTTACTACTCCTGTGCCGTGATGACCCACACGTATAGGGGATCAATCGTAGTCCTTCCGATAAGTAAGAGTGTCAAACCCAACGAGGAGCAGAAGGCTCTGATAAACGGATTTCAACAAGGTAATAACTGCAAGCACTGAAAGTAGCGGTAACAAGTGATGGTGTAGTGAGGTGAAACATAGCAAGCAAAAAGTAACAAGTAACAAGTAGTAGGAACGGTGCAGCAAGTGTCCCAATCCCTTTTGTAGCAAGGGACAAGCCTGAACAATGTCTTATAGGAGGAAAAAAGCTCCCGAGGACACACGGGAATTTTTGTCATGCTAGTTTCATCATGTTCATATGATTCGCGTTCGTTACTTTGATAGTTTGATATGTGGGTGGACCGGCGCTTGGGTACTGCCCTTACTTGGAAAAGCATCCCACTTATGATTAACCTCTCTCGCAAGCATCCGCAACTCAAAAGAAGAATTATGACAACGTCTAACCATAGCATTAAACTAGTGGATCCAAATCAGCCCCTTACGAAGCAACGCATAGACTGGGGTTTAAGCTTCTGTCACTCCAGCAACCCATCATCTACTTACTACTCCACAATGCCTTCCTCTAGGCCCAAGTATGCTGAAGTGTTATGTAGTCGACGTTCACGTAACACCACTAGAGGAAAAACAACATACAACATATCAAAATATCGAACGAATATCAAATTCACATGACTATTATCATCATGACTTATCCCATGTCCTCAGGAACAAAAGTAACTACTCACAAAGCATAATCATAATCATCATCAGAGGTGTAATGAATAGCATCAAGGATCTGAACATAAACTCTTCCACCAAGTAATCCAACTAGCATCAACTACAAAGAGTAAGCAACACTACTAGTAACCTTACAAGTACCAATCGGAGTCGTGAGACGAAGATTGGTTACAAGAGATGAACTAGGGATTGGAGAGGAGATGGTGATGATGAAGATGTTGATGTAGATGCCTCCCCTCCGACGAGAGGAGTGTTGGTGATGACGATGGCGACGATTTCCCCCTCCGGGAGGGAAGTTTCCTCGACAGGATCGTCTTGTCGGAGCTCTAAGATTGGATCTGCTCAAGTTCCGCCTCGTGGCGGCGACGAAACCACGAAAAAGCTCCCGAATGATTTTTTCTGGATCAAAACCCTTCATATAGAAAAAGAGGGGGGCTAGTGGTCCGTCAGGGAGCCCACAAGCCCCCACTCCGCCACCAGGGGGGTGGCGGTGGCACGGCTTGTGGCGCCCTCGCAGCCCCCCTCCGGTAATTCTTTCGCCCAGTATTTTTTATATAATCCCAGAAAAATCCACATAACTTTTCAGGGCATTTGGAGATGTGCCGAATAGTGGACAAAGATTTGCTCCTTTTCTAGTCCAGAATTCCAGCTGCATGAATTCTCCCTCTTCAAATAAACCTTGCAAAATAAGAGAGAAAAGGCATGAATATGGTACCACAAAGTAATATAACAGCCCAAAAAGCAATAAATATCAACATGAAAGCATGATGCAAAATGGACGTATCAACTCCCCCAAGCTTAGACCTCGCTTGGCCTCAAGCGAAAACCAAGTTCCATAAACATGTCCACATGTTGAGGGACGAAGGTGTTGATAAAATATAATACGGACATCACGGCATCATGATCACACATAGGACAGCAATACATCATAAAGATTCTTATGGGAAAGTAACAATTCCTTCACAAATCAAAGCATGAAGCAAAAACCTTACCGAGAAGTAACCAACAATAATCCATAGTCATTGAAGCAATTGCAATTTATCACAACATCAGAAAGAGTCAAATAAGAGCTTGTAAGGCAAATCCACATACTCAATCATCTCTTTTGTTTTCCACAATTGCTACAACTCATGCGGTACTCATGGTGTCGAAGTTTCAACTAGACACAGAGGAAGATAGGGGCTTATAGTTTTGCCTCCCAGCGGTTTACCTCAAGGGTAAAGTCAACAACAATAAAGCATGAGTACTCAACTCCAAGTTGATATATGAATATAGATATTTCCCAAGCATGTGACGGTAGCCAAGACAAAGGCAAAATAGGGAATTGGTGAAGATCACCATGACTCTTACAAGGGTAAAAAGTAAAGGTACAAGATAGGCCCTTCGCAGAGGGAAGCATGGGTTGTCATGCGCTTTTGAGGTTTGAATGCGTGTCCTCTTAGTGCGGAGGATTGTCACTTTATATTGCGTCCTGTGATAAATAACTTTATTATGCAGTCTGTCGCTTTCATGTCTTCCTCATCACAGGTTCGTACAAAGCTTATTTTCCACACACTAATAGATCATACATATTAGAGAGCAATTTTTTATTGCTTGCACCGATGACAACTTACTTGAAGGATCTTAATCAATCCATAGGTAGGTATGGTGGCCTCTCATGGCAAAACTGGGTTGGAGGTTTATGGATGCACAAGTAGTATCTCTTCTTGGTGCGGGAGTTTTGGCTAATATGAGGTGGAAGCAATCGTCACATGCTAAGGGATCTCTAATCATATAACATTGTTTGGAACCAAGCAAACACAATTCATTATGTTGTCTTCCTTGTCCAACATCTACTCCTAAGCATGTAATAGTTTGGTGAGTGCTCACAATTGTAAAAAGTGTCTAAGATGATATATTTATATGTGAACCTCTCTTTCCTTATTACTTCTTATTAATTGCAACAATGACTGAGGTCTATGTTGATTTATTCTCAACAAGTTTCAATCATCATACGTGTCATATGTGGAGTTATTACTTTCCATAAGATCGTCTCATGATCTTTCATGCTATCGTTCTTTTCATACTTCTCATCATGGCACAAAGCAAAGCCCTTGGCTAAGATACTCTTTATTATATAGCTCGCGAGCTCGAATACATCGGGGGAGAGGCAAAAGCAAAAGACTCAAACTAAAAACTAAAGACTTATTCCTCTAAGAGAAGAAATAAAAACTGAAAAGGAAAGAACCAAAACAAAGGTAAAAGCAAAAGATATAAAGGTGATACGATACCAGGGAAACTCCCCCAAGCTTGGCAGAAGCCAAGGGGATTGCCCATACCAATGCTTAGTTGTCTTCCTTCGGTGGTGATGGTGGTGGAGTTGTTGAAGTAGTCTGATCCTCCGTCTTCCAAGGCATAGGTTCTCCATCATGGCAGGATGAACGAGTCGCCGGAATCCTCAAATCTGTAGCCAACCTTATTGATTTAAATCTATACTCATACTCACAGTTTTGGTTCTGCATGTCATAGATCTGGCCCTGAAGTTGATCAACCCTGTCATAGATCCTAGAGAGGTGTTTCCCAATGTCAATGGCATCCATCTTGTGATTGCTAGTGAACTCCATGATCATCATGTGGTTGGCGTTGAGTCCACGCTCCACCATCCCTTGGCACTTGAAGACTTGTTGCTCCATTGCTTCGAGCCTCGTCTCCACGCTTCCGGTCTTCTTAGGCCCCTCGACATCACGGATGTGCAACATCCCCTCACTCATCTTGCTAGATTGAGGGTGTTTCAACACTTCCATGAGGTTGGGACTGATGACCTTCTCGAAGATCTTGTCCTTAGGAGCGTTGGGGAAATCATGATGATCTAGATCTGTCACAGAAACAGGCTCGAAACGAAAACAGAGGAAAACTGCGAGATACGAAGATAAAACCTTCAGGCGAGTATATATTGATTTTTTCTGGACCGGAAGGAGTGCTCCACAAGAAAACTGAGTCCGGGAGGCACACGAGGTGCCCACAAGCTTGCCCTCCGCCACTAGGGGGGTAGGGGGCGGTGGCAGGGCTTGTGGCCGCCTCGCGCTCTTCGGACTGCTTTTTATTTTTCTAATTTTCCAAAAATTCCAAAACGGAGGAAATTTCCTATTGGAAAAGCATCGGAGTCCAATTTCTTACCGAAACAGATACCTCTTCGTTTTCAGGGTCTAAAACAGGCTGATAAACATCCCTTATGTACTCCTCTGGGGTTATGACATTGATGATATTGGTCTCAACATTTATGGGAGTACCAGAGATGTAATGCTTGATTCTTTGCCCATTTACCACTCTAGGAAAATTTCCTTCCGTGCTATTGATTTTGATGGCACCGGAACGATATACTTCCTCGATAACATAGGGACCTTCCCATTTAGAGAGAAGCTTGCCTGCAAAGAATCTCAAACGAGAATTGTATAGCAAGACATAATCACCTACATTGAACTCTCGTTTCTGTATTCATTTGTCGTGCCATCTCTTAACCTTTTCCTTGAACAACTTGGCATTCTCATATGCCTGGGCCCTCCATTCATCTAATGAGCTGATATCAAACAACCGCTTCTCACCGGCAAGTTTGAAATCAAAGTTGAGCTCTTTGATTGCCCAATAAGCTTTGTGTTCCAGCTCAAGAGGTAAATGATAGGCCTTACCGTAAACCATTTTATACGGTGACATGCCCATGGGATTCTTATAAGCAGTCCTATAAGCCCATAGTTCATCGTCAAGTTTGCTAGACCAATTCTTTCGAGATCTATTGACGGTGTTTTGTAGGATCAATTTGATCTCCCTATTACACAACTCCACTTGACCACTAGACTGAGGATGATAAGGAGATGCAACTCTATGGTTGACATCATACTTAGCGAGCATCTTGCGGAAAACACCATGAATGAAGTGTGAACCGCCATCAGTCATCAGATATCCAAGGACTCCAAATCTTGGGAAAATGACTTCTTTAAGCATCTTAATAGAGGTGTGGTTATCAGCATTTTTAGTGGGGATAGCTTCTATCCACATAGTAACGTAATCCACAACAACTAAGATGTGAGTTTACCCATTGGAACTCGGGAATGGTCCTATATAATGAAAGCCCCAGACATCAAATGGTTCATTGACAAGTGAATAGTTCATAGGCATTTATTGACGCTTACTGATATTCCCTATTCTTTGGCATTTGTCACAAGACAAGACAAACTTACGGGCATCCTTGAAGAGAGTTGGCCAATAGAAACCTGATTGCAATACCTTATGAGTAGTTCTATCTCCAGCATGGTGTCCTCCGTAGGCTTCAGAATGACACTTCTGCAAGATTTGTCCCTGTTCATGTTCAGGAACACAACGTCTAATAACACCATCTACTCCTTCCTTATAAAGGTGAGGATCATCCCAAAAGTAGTGTCTCAAATCAAAGAAGAATTTCTTCTTTTGTTGATAGGTGAAACTAGGTGGTATGTATTTGGCTATGATATAATTTGCATAATCGGCATACCACGGTGCACTATGTGAAGTGCGGATGACATTCAATTGCTCATCAGGAAATCTGTCATCAATAGGTAGTGGGTCATCAAGGACATTCTCTAGCCTAGAGAAGTTATCTGCTACAGGGTTATCAGCACCCTTTCGGTCAACGGCGTGTAAATCAAATTCCTGTAGCAGGAGAACCCATCTGATCAGCCTAGGCTTAGCGTCCTTCTTATCCATAAGGTACTTAATAGGAGCATAATCAGAGTGAATAGTGACTTTGGAGTCAACTATATAAGATCTGAACTTTTCACATGCAAACACGACTACTAAAAATTCCTTCTCCGTAGTGGCATAGTTTCTTTGGGCACTGTCTAGAGTTTTACTAGCGTAGTGAATAACATTCAACTTCTTGTCAACTCTTTGTCTTAGAACAACACCAACAGCATAATCACTAGCGTCACACATGATTTCAAAGGGCAAGTTCCAGTCAGGTGGTTGAACAATAGGTGCGGTTATCAAAGCCTTCTTATGTATTTCAAAAGCTTCCTCACAATCCTCATCTAAAACAAAAGGAACATCCTTCTGCAAGAGGTTGGTAAGAGGCCTAGAAATCTTAGAGAAGTCTTTAATGAACCTTCTATAGAAACCAGCATGACCTAGGAAACTTCGTATACCTCTGATATCTGTGGGGCAAGGCATTTTCTCAATTGCATCAACCTTAGCCTTATCAACTTCAATGCCTCTCTCAGAAGTTTTGTGTCCTAAGACGATACCTTCATTAACCATAAAGTGGCACTTCTCCCAATTCAAGACGAGGTTGGTATCTTCGCATCTCTGTAAGACTTGATCAAGGTTGCTGAGGCAATCATCAAAGGAAGACCCATAAACGGAGAAGTCATCCATGAAAACCTCGACAATCTTTTCATAAAAGTTAGAGAATATAGCCATCATACATCTTTGGAAGGTGGCAGGTGCAATGCATAAGCCAAAAGGCATACGTCTATAGGCAAAGGTACCGAAGGGGCAGGTGAAAGTGGTTTTCTGTTGATCAGATTGTGCAACAGGTATTTGCGAGAAACCTGAATAACCGTCTAGAAAGGAGAAGTGTGTGTGCTTTGACAGCCTTTCTAGCATTTGGTCGATAAACGACAAAGGATAATGATCTTTCCTGGTTGCCTTGTTCAGTTTCCGGAAGTCTATCACCATTCTATAGCCGGTAATAATCCATTGTGGGATTAGTTCATCCTTATCATTAGGAACGACGGTGATACCTCCCTTCTTAGGTACGCAATGTACTGGACTTACCCAATCACTATGAGCAATAGGATAAATGATTCCTGCTTCCAGAAGCTTTAATATTTATTTTCTAACGACCTCTTTCATCTTAGGATTTAATCTCCTTTGATGATCAGCAACTGGTTTAAAAATCTTGTGCTGACATAGAGTAGGACTAATACCTTTAAGATCATCAAGAGTATATCCAATAGCAGCACGGTGCTTCCTCAGAGTTCTTAGTAACTTCTTCTCTTCGTGCTCTGAAAGGAGGGCACTAATAATGACAGGATATATCTCCTTCTCATCAAGATAGGCATACTTAAGAGTATCAGGAAACTGTTTAAGCTCGAACACAGGATCACCCTTTGGTGGGGGAGGATCTCCAAGCAGTTCAACAGGCAGATTATTCTTGAGAATGGGATATTGTTCTTAGAAAATTTTATCTATCTCATCTCTCACCTCCATATGCATATCATTTTCATGCTCAAGTAGATATTGCTCTAAAGGATCCGTAGGAGGTACGGCAATAGAGGCAAGAGCAATAATTTCATCTCTACCAGACGACTCTCTTTCATGGGGTTGTCTTCCAAACTTGGAGAAGTTAAATTCATGAGACACACCCTCGAAACTAACTGTGAGAGTCTGCTTAATGCAATCAATGTTAGCATTGACAGTGTTGAGAAAGGGTCTACCAAATATGATGGGACAAAAGCTATCTTGTGCAGTACCAAGGACGAGAAAATCAGTAGGATACTTCGTCTTACCACACAGGACTTCTACGTCTCTCACAATTCCCAAGGGGCAGATGGTGGCTCTATTAGCTAGCATAATAGTGACATCAATGGGTTCTAACACAGCAGGTGCAATCTCATCTTTGATTTCATCATATAGAGAACGGGGTATTGCACTAACACTAGATCCCATATCACATAAACCATGGTAACAGTGATCTCCTATCTTGACAGAAACAACGGGCAGGCCAACTACAGGTCTGTGTTTGTCTTCCGTGTGAGGTTTAGCAATTCTAGCAGAGTCCTCACAGAATTTGATAACATGCCCATCTATGTCTTCGGCTAAGAGATCTTTGATAATAGCAACACTAGGTTCAACTCTAAGCTCCTCCGGGGGTGCAAGTGGTCTAATGTAACCCCTACATATCACAGTTGGAGCTTTAGAATAATCCTTTATCTTAGCACGGTATGGTGGTTTCTGAGTGTAAGCACAAGGAACAGCAAGATCACTAAAAGAAATGACTTTCTCCTCAACTAGATTGGTTTTGGCTATGTTGCTTTCTACGGGAGGATGATATTTAAACCACTTATCCTTGGGAAGATCAACATGAGCAGCAAAAGATTCACATAGAGAAGCTACTATCTCAGAGTCAAGTCCATACTTAGCGCTAAAATCACTAAAAGTGTTTGTCTCAACAAAAGATTTAACGCAATCAAACTGGAAATTCATACCTGACTCCTTACCTTCCTCCAGTTCCCAATCTTCAGAGTTGCGTTTGATTCTCTCCAATAAATTCCACTTGTGATGTAACATCCCAATTTTCCTAATTGGGAATGTTTTACATTGTAGCTAAGCATCTATGCATATCGATTGAAATAAATTTAGCACTTGAATCCTTTCTTCATTTGATTTGCATTTCCATTTTTCCTCGCACGAGAAATGCCCGGAGAAATACTCTCTTGCACGCAAGAGAGAGAGAGCGGAGGAAAATGACCCTCCAAAGTGCGGGAAATTTCTGAAATATTTGAGCCAAGAAAATACAAAGTTCATTTGCAAAAATAATTGCAAAAAGAAAATAAAGCATTTTGAGGAATTTCTGAAAAAAAAACATTTTTTTAAAGTTTTTATTTTTGCTATGGAAAAATGTTATTCGGGTAGAGTATATTTTTTTGATTTTTTTGGTATATAATACCCTATATTAATATTTCGATTTACTTCCTCTTTATTCTCTTTTGTTTTCTGTTTCGGAAATAGGTTTAAAAATAGGAAAGTTTTAGCCGCCGCCCCGAGCGCATTATAAGGCCATGGGCCGAATCTCCACCGCCAGGGAACGAATTCCTTAATAGCCGGCTGCCCGCCCCTTTCCTTCCCCGCCTCCACTCACTGCCAGTGGGACCCGCCGACCGACCCCTCCCCTTCCAGCGGTCATCCCTCTCCTCCCCTTCCAAAATTCCTGCCCGACACCGAGCCAGCACCCACGACTCGGGATCCTTCCCCGATCCCTCTCTACTCCTTCCTTTCCTCTCCCCTCCTGGCCTATATAAAAGCCCCAGCACCCCGGCGCCCCTCTTCGCTCCGCCCGACGCCCCCCCTTCACCGGAGGACCACCGCCGCTACCCCCCCGTCCTCTCCACCGCCCCCCGGAGCCCTCCCCTCGCCGGCGACCACCTCTCCCCCGCCGAGTGCCAGCCCAGCCACGGTAGCTCCCCATCTCTCTGTTATTTCTCTTTCCTTGTTTTGTAGCCCTTAGATCTTTATTCAATGGTTTAGATTAGATCTTAAGAATACCTCTTCGGTTTAGAGTAGAAAACCGGCGGGTTTTAATTCACTTATTCATTTAACCAGCAAGTTTTACTAGCACTCGGCCGTTTGCTCCTAACGTTGCAACAAACGCGCCCGCAGCCTATCACAACATGCCACGTGTACCCCCCTGTTAGTTACTAGTTAGCTTCATTTTTTCTGCCTATTTGCAAAAACAGAAAAGTTTCTGTTTTGTTTTGGCCACAACTTTTTATCCCGAAGTCCAATGATATTGATTCTTGTTCCAGTAGACTCCAATTTTTCTCTAGTTTTGAAAAACATACAATTTGTCTATGTTTGAAGTTCTCAAATATAAGTTAGATCAGATTTAGTTTAAACCTTGTTCTGCCTATTCCAGGAGTTTAAAAATGATTTTGAGTTGATTATTTTTGCTACTGCTTCCTAGTGATATTATCTTACTGTGGTAGAAGTTTCAAAATTTTTAATGTATCTTTACTGGTGTTTTCAACAGAAACAAGTTTCTTCCATAGCGACGCGTGTTGAATTCTTTTACTTAGGTTTTAGCAAATCCTTACTTGTGATGTTATTTTTACTTGTTGCTTGATTGTAGTGCTTATGGTGTGTTTTGTGTTTGTATCGGTAGATCATCCGGAGTGCGAAGCGTGTTACTTAGAAGCGCTCGAGCAAGACAACTATCATCAAGGCAAGTCATTTTGATCATGTTATTTTACCTATGTTTTCGTTGCATGGTAGATCACCTTTCTTTGCCCAATTTGCATGCTGTCTAGGTACTTGGAAACTTTAGCATAACTTGTAGTATCATGTGGTAGGAACACAACAACCCCGATACTTGGCCCCGGGACGACAATTTCTTAATGCTATGCTTGAGTAGACGGGTTTTCGGTTGAGTGTATGTCACGAGTGATGCGAGGTTGATTAAATAATCAAGACCGGTTAAGACAAGATTTTCAAGACCTCGGACGCAATGCAACTCTGGGTGAAGGAAGGTTGATCGGCTCCCTGGAGAACCCAGTGGATTCCCGGGATGCTCGAGAGGCCATGTCATCCTGCGGAAAGCTTCACCCAGGCTCGAAGAGACGGACGGAGACTTCAAGACTCAAGGCTTACCTGCACAGCCACAAGTCATTATGGGCTCTGGCTTGGTTGGACAACGCGGCGACTCTGGACAGGCGGTGCTAGCAGATGTAGAAGAAGGGTAGGAATGGATGGGCACCGACAGGGATTCAGAGGGACCCGTTGAAAGACCATGTTTTGATCATCCGGTCTTCAAACACCCTGAAGTGCGAGGACAGACCCGGAGGCGATCAAATCTTGTGGGGAACGTGTGCAAAACTCTGCAGAGTGCCCAACCTAATCGATTAGCCGTGTCCACGGTCATGGACAACTTGAGCCGAAGGCATTGAATTTCCCCTGAACTCTCGACACAACTTAATAATGATGTGGGTGTTAACAACTATTCGGGTACGAGAATTGGTTGGCGGAACCATCTCGTTAACAACAAACAATGTAGTAATATTTTGCTTCCAACCCCTCTTGTTGTAGGATAAAACTGGCTTTATGCAAAACTTAGCCCCACTGGCCAAATATGCATGTAGAGATAGTTGATTATCATTTTTACTCCTCTCTTTGATGACTTGCCGGCATATTCAATATGCTGACCTACACGGATGCAACGTATCATGTTACAGAGTACTTTTCCGACCAGGAGTGAGGCTACGATCTACGCTCAGCGACATGCCCTTGGAGTCGGATGGACTCATCTACCTGATGCTTCCGCTAGTCTTCGTTAGATATCTCATGAGATGGCCTTCAGCCACTTTATTGTAATCCTTTATTGTAATTAAGTACTCTTTATGAGATTTCGATTAATAAAGCTGTGTGATTGAACTCTTGAATATATACATTATGTACTGAGTGTGTACCAGCATGATCTTGGGATGGTACGGAAACACCAGAGGCTAGACTCGTCTTGAGTCGGGTCGCTACAGAAATGGTATCAGAGCACACGCTGACCTTAGGACGTAACCTCTAGGAATGGAAAAGCCTTAGGAAGAAAACTATTTTCTCTTATGTCTATAAATATTCTATTTCCTCTTCTGATCATTTCTGACTTCTCTCCGATTTTCCAATGTTTAAATGGCCACCTTCATCCCTGTTAAGTTCACGGAGTTTTGCCAGCCCGACGCCACTATGCCGTTCGGAAAGGAGCTGGTGCAGATCACCAAGGATTTGAGGATTGCTCCGCCGACTATCACAGGGAAGCCAACTTCGTCTTACCCGGAGGATTCACGCTACAGGATCAAGGTGCACGTTCCCGGAAGGACATTCCAGCCGCGCACTGAGCCGATGGATTTCAAGTTCATCGCACCCAACTGGATTCTCGGAAGGGACATGGCGATCCATTGTGCACTCGGACGTATCAAGGAAGAATACAAAGGCTGCCATATTTCCCCAGACCTATTCACCGTATCCCGGAGAAACGAAGACGGAGAAATCATCTCAAGCAAGACCAAGGACGCTCTCTTGTCTTATGCCCAGACCTTGGAGAAGCACAGCGGGACTCTGGAGCATCGTGTGATCAAGGACGCCAGGAAGATCAAGCAACTGTCACTCCGCGAGCTTGAACTCGAAGAAGCAGCCCGGGAAGCCCACTATGAGCACGAACTGGAGGTGAAGGACTTTCTGGAGCGAATCGAGAAGCTGAAGACTCGAGTTGCATACCTGGAGGAGGAACTGGACATGGGCGAGAACCTTCATCCCGAAGGAGACTTAGCCCCCTTGATCAGCAACGACGAGGACTATGAAGAAAGCTCCACCAAAGGACCCACCACCATGCTTTTCTGAGGAGGACTCTTAGACTAGACCACCAAATTTACTTTATCATTATACGTTTTAGGCCGATGTTTAGGATTATCAAATTTTGTATCCCCGTGTGAACCTTTGTGATGATATTGAATAAAATGTGTGGTGTGATACTTGTGTGTTGCATTCATATGGGTAGTGTAATTACTCTTAGACCATTGTTCTATGCTAATCTCACCCCTCTACAAACATCAGATGCCTCCAAGACGCGCCCCTAAGTCCAACTTTCCGCCGGAACTCACCTAGTTGATCAAGCAACAAAACACCCTGATGCAGCTGATCATCCAGAACCAGAACAATAACAACAACCATCATCCACCCCAGGCTGACAATCTCGCCCGTTTTCTGGGGTTGAACCCTCCAACTTTCTCGAGCAGCATTGAGCCCATTGTGGCAGATGATTGGCTCCGCAAGATGGAGCGTGAACTTATCACTGCTGGTTGTTCTGAAGCTGAGAAGGTGTGTTTTGCCGCGCATCATCTTGAAGGCCCTGCAGCTGCTTGGTGGGAGAACTACACCACCACTTATCGCATTGCTGGAGTCACTTGGGAACAATTCAAGCAAGCCTTCCGCACCGCACATGTCTCAGCTGGTGCAATGAGCCTGAAGAAGCGTGAGTTTCGCAACTTACGCCAGGGGAATCGCTCTGTGGCCCAGTACGTCGATGAATTCAGCATGCTCGCCCGTTATGCACCTGGAGATGTGGCCGATGATGCGGCCAAGCAGGAAAAGTTCTTGGAAGGACTCAATGATGAGCTGATCATTCAGTTAACTGTAGCCACCTTCAACAACTACCAGGAGCTGGTTGATAAGGCCCTCATCTTGGAGGGGAAACACCAGCAGATGGAGAACCGCAAGCGAAAGTATGGGGTTGGAAAGTTCAACTCCGGCACTCAGCAGAAGTCTCGCTACACCCCCTATTCAGGGAATACCGGGACTGGATCCGGTAAGTTTGGAGGACACATTCAGCATAACCACCCGGTGCACAACCATGGTGGCCACAACCATGGAGGAAATGGAAACCACCGCAACAACAACAACTTCAAGAATGGCGGTACTGGCACTCAGTAGCATTCAGCTCCAGCTCAGAAGGATCTGACTCACATCACTTGCTTCAAGTGTCAGAAGACGGGACACTATGCCACTGAATGTCCCCAGAACAAGCAGGGAAATGGAAACGGCAACGACAACTCTGCAGCAAAGAAGCCCAATCCTTTTCCTCGAGCTCAGGTGAACCACCTTGATGTTGAAGAGGTCTATGATCACCCCGATACTGTGGTTGGTAAGTTTTTGCTAAATTGACGTCCAGTATTGGTACTTTTTGATTCTCGTGCAACACATTCATTCATATCAAGGGTAGTTGTGGAAAAGTATAGTTTGCCAACTAGAACCCTCAGCCAGCCTATTAAGGTCAGTTCCCCAGGAGGCATGACGGCCGGGATAGGATGCCATGCTTTGAGTCTCAACATCGGGAACCATAATTTTCCCACCGACCTCATCGTATTAGAGTCCCAGGGATTGGATGTAATCCTAGGCATGGATTGGTTGGCCAAGTATGAAGGGAATATTGATTGTGCCCTTAAGTCTATTTTGCTCACCACCCCCGAGCAGAAATGGATTAAGTACGTGTCTCAGCGCCCGACACGGAGTAAGCGAGTAAACTCTCTCACGGGAGTAGTCATGGAGGAAGTACCGATTGTACAGGAGTACCCAGATGTATTTCCGGAGGAATTGCCGGGCATGCCACCCGATAGAGAGATTGAGTTCTTGATTGAGCTATCACCCGGAACAGCCCCGATATCCAAGAGACCCTATCGGATGCCCGCAAATGACTTGATAGAAATGAAGAAGCAAATTAAGGAGTTGTTGGACAAAGGGTATATTCGCCCAAGTTCTTCACCTTGGGGAGCCCCAGTGCTCTTGGTTGAAAAGAAGGACAAGTCCTTGAGAATGGTTGTCGATTATCGTGCATTGAACGATGTGACCATCAAGAACAAGTACCCCTTGCCGATGATCAATGATCTGTTTGATCAGTTAGTTGGAGCTTGCGTATTCTCAAAGATCGATCTTCGATCCGGGTATCATCAGTTGAAGATTCGTGAACAGGATATACCCAAGACAGCCTTCACCACTCGGTACGGCTTGTATGAGTACACGGTCATGTCATTTGGACTGACTAATGCTCCGGCATATTTTATGAATCTGATGAACAAGGTATTTATGGAATACTTGGACAAGTTTGTCGTGGTGTTCATCGATGACATACTGATATTCTCCAAGAACGAAGAGGAACACAAGGAACATCTGCGTCTAGTTCTGGAGAAGCTTCGAGAGCATAAGCTATATGCAAAGTTTAGCAAATGCGAGTTTTGGTTGAAGGAAGTCGGATTCCTCGGACACGTCATCTCAGGAGAAGGAATAGCAGTGGACCGTGCCAAGGTCGCAGCAGTCACCGAATGGGTAGCACCCACTTCAGTCAAGGAGATCCGCAGTTTCCTCGGACTTGCCGGATATTACCGGAGGTTCATTGAGAATTTCTCAAAGATTGCCAAGCCCATGACAGAGTTATTGAAGAAGGAATCCAAGTATATTTGGACTGAGGAATGTGAAACCAGTTTTCAAGAACTGAAGAAACGCCTTGTTACAGCCCCAGTGCTGATATTGCCGAACATTCGGAAGGATTTCCAGGTTTACTGTGACGCTTCTCGTCAAGGACTCGGAGGAGTGCTCATGCAAGAAGGCAAAGTTGTAGCCTATGCATCCAGACAGCTCAAACCTCATGAGTTGAATTATGCCACACATGACTTGGAACTAGCAGCCGTAGTACACGCTCTCAAGACCTGGAGACATTTCCTGATCGGAAATAGTTCTGATGTTTACACTGATCACAAGAGCCTGAAATATATTTTCACACAGAAGGAGTTGAACCTCAGACTGAGGCGATGGCTAGAGTTGATCAAGGACTATGACATGAGATTGCATTATCACCCAGGCAAGGCAAATGTTGTAGCCGATGCGTTGAGCCGCAAGAGTTATGTGAACACACTCACAGCTGGAGGATTACCCCAGGAGTTAGTCGATGACCTCCGAGAGCTCAAATTGGAAATAGTTCCAAGAGGATTTGTTGCCACTCTGGAAATTCAGTCCACTTTGACAAAAAAGATCCGCGAAGCATAGAAATCAGACAAGGAGATAGCTGAGATTAAGCAGAAAATGGAAGACGGGAAGGCTAAAGGTTTTCGTGAGGATGAACACGGAACATTATGGTTTGAGGATCGCATCTATGTGCCCAATGATCCCGAACTAAGGAAGTTGATACTTCAGGAGGCCCATGATTCCCCGTACTCGATACACCCCGGCAACACCAAGATGTATCTGGATCTGAAAGAAAGTTTCTGGTGGACAAGAATGAAGAAAGACATTGCCGAGTTCGTAGCAATATGCGATGTTTGTCAGCGAGTAAAAGCCGAGCAACAGAAGCCAGCAGGTTTGCTCCAACCTCTGTCGATACCCGAGTGGAAATGGGAAAAGCTTGGTATGGACTTCATCACAGGATTACCCAGGACCCGTTCTGGCTATGATTCTATTTGGGTTGTGGTCGATCGTTTGACCAAGGTAGCTCATTTCATTCCTGTGAAGACCACTTACACGAGTGCCAAGCTGGCCAAGATATATATGAGCAGGATCGAATGTCTACACGGAGTACCGAAGAGTATTGTGTCAGATAGAGGGACTCAGTTCACTTCAAAATTTTGGCACCAACTGCATGAAACCTTGGGAACGAGATTGGAGTTCAGCACAGCTTTTCACCCACAGACAGATGGACAGACCGAGAGAGTTAATCAGATTCTGGAAGACATGTTGAGAGCTTGTGCACTAGACTATGGGTCTAGTTGGGATGACAATTTACCTTATGCCGAGTTCTCATACAACAACAGCTACCAGACCAGTCTGAAGATGGCCCCTTTCGAAGCTCTATACGGAAGGAGGTGCAAAACACCGTTGATGTGGGATGGAGTTGGAAACCGACAACTTTTTGGTCCCGACCTTATCCGAGATTCTGAAGAGAAGGTCAAGCTAATTCGTGACCGACTCAAGATAGCTCAGTCCAGGTAGAAGAGTTATGCTGACAGCAAACGCAAGGAAGTAACGTACGAAGTGGGAGACCGAGCTTATCTTCAGGTGTCTCCACTACGAGGAATCAAGAGATTCGGTGTGAAAGGAAAATTAGCACCTCGTTTCATTGGCCCCTACAAAATTCTTGAACGTAGAGGCGAAGTTGCATACAAACTGGAACTGCCGGAAGGATTGTCCGGAGTTCATGATGTCTTTCATGTTTCCCAGTTGAAGAAATGCCACGCTGAGATGGCCGATGTTCCGTTGAGAGATACAGTGCCCCTAGAGGCCATACAGCTTGACAGTGATCTGACGTATGAGGAGAAACCCGTCAAGATTCTCGAGACTGCCAACAGAGTTACCCGCAGCAAGATCCTCAAGTTCTGCAAGGTGTTGTGGAGCCACCACACCGAGGAAGAAGCCACCTGGGAACGAGAAGAGGATCTTCGTCGAGACCACCCGCACCTGTTTTCTAGCCAACCCGAATCTCGAGGGTGAGATTCATCTTAAGGTGGGTAGGTTTGTAACATCCCAATTTTCCTAATTGGGAATGTTTTACATTGTAGCTAAGCATCTATGCATATCGATTGAAATAAACTTAGCACTTGAATCCTTTCGTCATTTGATTTGCATTTCCATTTTTCCTCGCACGAGAAATGCCCGGAGAAATACTCTCTTGCACGCAAGAGAGAGAGCGGAGGAAAATGACCCTCCAAAGTGCGGGAAATTTCTGAAATATTTGAGCCAAGAAAATACAAAGTTCATTTGCAAAAATAATTGCAAAAAGAAAATAAAGCATTTTGAGGAATTTCTGAAAAAAAAACATTTTTTTAAAGTTTTTATTTTTGCTATGGAAAAATGTTATTCGGGTAGAGTATATTTTTCTGATTTTTTTGGTATATAATACCCTATATTAATATTTCGATTTACTTCCTCTTTATTCTCTTTTGTTTTCTGTTTCGGAAATAGGTTTAAAAATAGGAAAGTTTTAGCCGCCGCCCCGAGCGCATTATAAGGCCATGGGCCGAATCTCCACCGCCAGGGAACGAATTCCTTAATAGCCGGCTGCCCGCCCCTTTCCTTCCCCGCCTCCACTCACTGCCAGTGGGACCCGCCGACCGACCCCTCCCCTTCCAGCGGTCATCCCTCTCCTCCCCTTCCAAAATTCCTGCCCGACACCGAGCCAGCACCCAGGACTCGGGATCCTTCCCCGATCCCTCTCTACTCCTTCCTTTCCTCTCCCCTCCTGGCCTATATAAAAGCCCCAGCCGCCGCAGCCCCGTTACTCCCATCGCCTCGCCGAACCGCCGCCGCCCCGAGCCCCTGCCGCGACCTCGCTGGCGAGCCTGAGCTCCTCCACTTCGGCCCCCTGGAGCAGCACCCCGGCGCCCCTCTTCGCTCCGCCCGACGCCCCCCCTTCGCCGGAGGACCACCACCGCTACCCCCCCGTCCTCTCCACCGCCCCCCGGTGCCCTCCCCTCGCCGGCGACCACCTCTCCCCCGCCGAGTGCCAGCCCAGCCACGGTAGCTCCCCATCTCTCTGTTATTTCTCTTTCCTTGTTTTGTAGCCCTTAGATCTTTATTCAATGGTTTAGATTAGATCTTAAGAATACCTCTTCGGTTTAGAGTAGAAAACCGGCGGGTTTTAATTCAGTTATTCATTTAACCAGCAAGTTTTACTAGCACTCGGCCGTTTGCTCCTATCGTTGCAAAAACCGCCCCCGCAGCCTATCACAACATGCCACGTGTACCCCCCTGTTAGTTACTAGTTAGCTTCATTTTTTCTGCCTATTTGCAAAAACAGAAAAGTTTCTGTTTTGTTTTGGCCACAACGTTTGATCCCGAAGTCCAATGATATTGATTCTTGTTCCAGTAGACTCCAATTTTTCTGTAGTTTTTAAAAACATATAATTTGTCTATGTTTGAAATTTTCAAATATAAGTTAGATCAGATTTAGTTTAAACCTTGTTCTGCCTATTCCAGGAGTTTAAAAAATGATTTTGAGTTGATTCTTTTTGCTACTGCTTCCTAGTGATATTATCTTACTGTGGTAGAAGTGTCAAAATTTTTAATGTATTTTTACTTGTGTTTTCAACAGAAACAAATTTCTGCCATAGCGACGCGTGTTGAATTCTTTTACTTAGGTTTTAGCAAATCCTTACTTGTGATGTTATTTTTACTTGTTGCTTGATTGTAGTGCTTATGGTGTGTTTTGTGTTTGTATCGGTAGATCATCCGGAGTGCGAAGCGTGTTACTTAGAAGCGCTCGAGCAAGACAACTATCATCAAGGCAAGTCATTTTGATCATGTTATTTTACCTATGTTTTCGATGCATGGTAGATCACCTTTCTTTGCCCAATTTGCATGCTGTCTAGGTACTTGGAAACTTTAGCATAACTTGTAGTATCATGTGGTAGGAACACAACAACCCCGATACTTGGCCCCGGGACGACAATTTCTTAATGCTATGCTTGAGTAGACGGGTTTTCGGTTGAGTGTATATCACGAGTGATGCGAGGTTGATTAAATAATCAAGACCGATTAAGACAAGATTTTCAAGACCTCGGACGCAATGCAACTCTGGGTGAAGGAAGGTTGATCGGCTCCCTGGAGAACCCAGTGGATGCCCGGGATGCTGGAGAGGCCATGTCATCCTGTGGAAAGCTTCACCCAGGCTCGAAGAGACGGACGGAGACTTCAAGACTCAAGGCTTACCTGCACAGCCACAAGTCATTATGGGCTCTGGCTTGGTTGGACAACGCGGCGACTCTGGACAAGCGGTGCTAGCAGATGTAGAAGAACGGTAGGAATGGATGGGCACCGACAGGGATTCAGAGGGACCCGTTGAAAGACCATGTTTTGATCATCCGGTCTTCAAACACCCTGAAGTGCGAGGACAGACCCGGAGGCGATCAAATCTTGTGGGGAACGTGTGCAAAACTCTGCAGAGTGCCCAACCTAATCGATTAGCCGTGTCCACAGTCATGGACAACTTGAGCCGAAGGCATTGAATTTCCCCTGAACTCTCGACACAACTTAATAATGATGTGGTTGTTAACAACTATTCGGGTACGAGAATTGGTTGGCGGAACCATCTCGTTAACAACAAACAATGTAGTAATATTTTGCTTCCAACCCCTCTTTTTGTAGGATAAAACTGGCTTTATGCAAAACTTAGCCCCACTGGCCAAATATGCATGTAGAGATAGTTGATTATCATTTTTACTCCTCTCTTTGATGACTTGCCGGCATATTCAATATGCTGACCTACACGGCCGCAACGTATCATGTTACAGAGTACTTTTCCGACCAGGAGTGAGGCTACGATCTACGCTCAGCGACATGCCCTTGGAGTCGGATGGACTCATCTACCTGATGCTTCCGCTAGTCTTCGTTAGATATCTCATGAGATGGCCTTCAGCCACTTTATTGTAATCCTTTATTGTAATAAAGTACTCTTTATGAGATTTCAATTAATAAAGCTGTGTGATTGAACTCTTGAATATATACATTATGTACTGAGTGTGTACCAGCATGATCTTGGGATGGTACGGAAACACCAGAGGCTTGACTCGTCTTGAGTCGGGTCGCTACATGTGATCAATATTCTTCTTCATAAAAGAACCGGTACAAGAAGTGTCAAGCATGGTACGATCTTCATGAGAAAGCCGAGCATAAAAGTTTTGAGTGATAATTTCTCTCGAGAGCTCATGATTTGGGCATGAATATAGCATTGATTTAAGCCTCCCCCAAGCTTGAGCTATGCTTTCCCTGTCACGAGGCCAAAAGTTATAAATAAAGTTCCGATCACGATGTACTAAATGCATAGGATAGAACTTTTGATGAAATTCCAATTTCAACTGATTGTAGTCCCATGATCCAGTATCATCACATAGCCTATACCATGTCAACGCCTTATCCTTCAAAGATAAAGGAAATACTTTCTTCTTTACCTCATCCTCGGGCAAACCTGCAAGCTTAAATAAACCACAAACTTCATCTACATAGATCAGATGCAAGTCTGGATGTGAAGATCCATCTCTTGTGAAAGGATTAGCCAGCAGTTTCTCAAGCATACCCGAAGGAATTTCATAAAAGATATTTTCAGTAGGTACCTCAGGTTGAGGAAAAACTCCTCGTGCGTCTGTTCATGGTGAAGATACCCCGAACAAACTCCTCAAAGGAATAGTTTCCATAGTGACAAGTGACAATAAATTTCAGCATAGTATATAAATGTTTCCTTACCAATTTCCACTTACCAAAGGCGCTTCACTCCCCGGCAATGGCGCCAGAAAAGAGTCTTGATGACCCACAAGTATAGGGGATCAACCGTAGTCCTTTCGATAATTAAGAGTGTCGAACCCAACGAGGAGCAGAAGGCTCTGATAAACGGATTTCAGCAAGGTAATAACTGCAAGCACTGAAAATAGCGGTAACAAGTGATGGTGTAGTGAGGTGAAACGTAGCAAGCAAAAAGTAACAAGTAACAAGTAGTAGCAACGGTGCAGCAAGTGGCCCAATCCCTTTTGTATCAAGGGACAAGCCTGAACAAAGTCTTATAGGAGGAAAAACGCTCCCGAGGACACACGGGAATTTCTGTCATGCTAGTTTCATCATGTTCATATGATTCGCGTTCGTTACTTTGATAGTTTGATATGTGGGTGGACCGGCGCTTGGGTACTGGCCTTACTTGGACAAGCATCCCACTTATGATTAACCTCTCTCACAAGTATCCGGAACTACAAAAGAAGAATTAAGACAATGTCTAACCATAGCATTAAACTAGTGGATCCAAATCAGCCCCTTACGAAGCAACGCATAGACTAGGGTTTAAGCTTCTGTCACTCCAGAAGCCCATCATCTACTAACTACTCCCCAATGCCTTCCTCTAGGACCAAGTATGGGGAAGTGTTATGTAGTCGACGTTCACATAACACCACTAGAGGAAAAACAACATACAACATATCAAAATATCGAATGAATATCAAATTCACATGACTATTATCAGCATGACTTATCCCATGTCCTCAGAAACAAAAGTAACTACTCACAAAGCATAATCATAATCATGATCAGAGGTGTAATGAATAGCATCAAGGATCTGAACATAAACTCTTCCACCAAGTAATCCAACTAGCATCAACTACAAAGAGTAATCAACACTACTAGTAACCTTACAAGTACCAATCGGAGTCGTGAGACGAAGATTGGTTACAAGAGATGAACTAGGGATTGGAGAGGAGATGGTGTTGATGAAGATGCCTCCCCTCCGACGAGAGGAGTGTTGGTGATGACGATGGCAACAATTTCCCCCTCCGGGAGGGAAGTTTCCCCGGCAGGATTGTCCTGCCGGAGCTCTAGATAGGATCTGCTCAAGTTCCGCCTCGTGGCGGCGGCGAAACCACGAAAAAGCTCCCGAATGATTTTTTCTGGACCAAAACCCTTCATATAGCAAAAGAGGGGGGCTAGTGGGCCGTCAGGGAGCCCACAAGCCCCCACTCCGCCACCAGGGGGGTGGCGGTGGTAGGGTTTGTGGCGCCCTGGTACCCCCGCTCCGGTAATTCTTTCGCCCAGTATTTTTTATATAATCCCAAAAAAATCCACATAACTTTTTAGGGCATTTGGAGATGTGCAGAATAGTGGACTAAGATTTGCTCCTTTTCCAGTCCAGAATTCCAGCTGCCTGAATTCTCCCTCTTCAAATAAACCTTGCAAAATAAGAGAGAAAAGGCATAAATATGGTCCCACAAAGTAATATAACATCCCAAAAAGCAATAAATATCAACATGAAAGCATGATGCAAAATGGTCGTATCATGCTGCATCACCCTTTCCTCTTCAAGGGAAAAACCAACGCAAGCTCAAGAGGCCCCTGGGGATTTTTGGCGTCATTGCCGGGGAGTATCAAGTCAAGAATAGTCTCCCGTCAACATGCCGATTTCTGGCGCCGTAGCAAAGGACAGAGGGAATGGTATACGGGATTATATGAATCCTTGACATAGAGGTTCAACCGATAAGATTATCGTAGAATATGTAGGATCCAATATGGGCATCCAAGTCCCGCTATTGGATATTGACCAGTAAGTGTCTCGGGTCATGTCTACATAGTTCTCGAACCCACATGGTCTGCACACTTAAGGTTCGGTGACCTTTCGGTACAGTTGAGTTATAGGTGCTGGTGACCAAAGTTTTGTTTGGAGTCCCGGATGAGATCATGTACATCACGAGGAGTTTCAGAATGGTCCGGAGACAAAGATTGATATATAGGATTGTTACATTTGGCTTCCGGAAAGATTTCGGGCATTACCGGTAAAGTACCGAGAGTGACGAATGGGTTCCGGGGTTTTACCGGGAGGGACCACCCACCCGGGAGAGAACCTAATAGGCCCATGGGTGGCGCACTGGCCCTTAGTGGGCTGGTGAGGCCAGACCAATAGGACTATTTCGGCCAAGAGAACAACAAAGGAAAAAAGAAGGAAAAAAAGAAGAGGAGGTGGGAAGGAAGGAAAGGACTCCTCCTTCCAAACCGAATTCGAGGAGGATTCCTTCCTCCCTAACTCGGCCGACCCCTCCTACTTGGAGTATGAGGAAAGCCTCTACCCCTTGGTTCCTCCTATATATACTAGAGGTTTTAGGGTTTTTGAGACACAACTTTTGCCACGTGCAACCCTATCCTCTAGTTCGTAGTTCTTCCTCTCGATCGGATTTCTGTGGTGCTTAGGCGAAGCCCTGCAGGAATAGATCACCACTAGCACCGACACGCCGTCACTCTACCGGAGGACTCATCTACTTCCCCGTCTCTCTTTCTGGATCAAGAAGGCGGAGATAGTCATCGAGTTGTACGTGTGCTGAACACGCAGGTGCCGTCCGTTCGGTACTTGATCGGGGCTGTTCATGGGACGACGATTTGGATCGCGAAGACGTACCACTACATCATCCGCGTTTATTAAGCGCTCCCCGCTTAGCGATCTACAATGGTATGTGGATCCGATCTCCCTCTCGTAGATGATCATCACCATGATAGGTCTTCGTGTGCGTAGGAATTTTTTTGTTTTCCATGCAACGCTCCCCAACAGTGGTATCAGAGCCAGGTTCATGTGTAGATGATATCTGGAGGAGAACACAAAGGAGTTTGTGGGAGTTGATGTTAGATTTTCTGCCCTCCTGAGTCTTTTCTTGATTGGGCAGTATTGTTGAACTGAAGCGGCACGGACCAACATTACTCGTACGCTTGTTGCATAAATATGATTGGCGGGTGCTTGTTCCTTCAACTTTAGTTGAATCGGATTCGACCGAGGTGGTCCTTGGAGAAGGTTAATTAGCTATTTGCATATCACCGTTATGGCTTTTGCGTAAGTAAGATGCGATCATACTAGATACCCATAGCAGCCACGCAAAACATGCAACAACAATTTAGAGGACGTCTAACTTGTTTTTGCAGGGTATGCCTGTGATGTGATATGGCCAAAGACATGATATGATATATTGGATGTATGAGATGATCATGTTGTAATAGTTAATATCGGCTTGCACGTCGATTCTACGGCAACTGGCAGGAGCCATAGGGTTGTCTTTAAACTAACGTTTGTGCTCGCAGATGCATTTACTATATTTCTAGGTAGTAGCTTTAGTAGTAATAGCATAGATAGCACGACAACCACGATGACAACACAATGATGGAGATCATGATGATGGAGATCATGGTACAGCGCCGGTGATGATGGAGATCATGTCGATGCTTTGGTGATGGAGATCAATAAGCACAAGTTCATGGCCATATCATGTCACTTACGATTTGCATGTGATGTTAATACTTTTATGCACCTTATTTTGCTTAGAACAACAGTAGCATTATAAGGTGATCTCTCACTAAAGTTTCAAGATAAAATTGTGTTCTCCCTGACTGTGCACCATTGCGACAGTTCGTCATTTCAAGACACCACGTGATGATCGGGTGTGATAGACACGACGTTCACATACAACGGGTGCAAAATAGTTGCACACGCGGAACACTCGGGTTAAACTTGATGAGCCTAGCATGTGCATACATGGCCTCAGAACACAAGAGACTGAAAGGTCGAGAATGAATCATATAGTTGATATGATCAACATGGAGATGTTCACCATTGAAACTACACTCAACTCACGTGATGATCGGACTTGAGTTAGTGAATTTGGATCATGCGGCACTCAAATGACTGGAGGGCTGTCTATTTGAGTGGGAGTTTAGTAGTAATATGATTAGCTGAACTCAATTATCTTAAACATAGTCTAAGTAATCTTAGCAAATTTATGTTGTAGATCAATGGCTCGCGCAGTAGCAACCCTGAATTTTAATACGTTCCTAGAGAAAGCTAAGTTGAAAGATGATGGAAGCAACTTCGTTGACTGGGCTCGTAATCTGAGGCTTATCCTCACTGCCGGCCAAAACAATTATGTCCTTGATGCAGCGGTAGGAGATGCACCACCCACCATGGCTGACCAAGACATTTTGAACGCTTGGCAAGCGCGTAAGGATGACTACTCACTAGTTCAATGTGCAGTTTTGTATGGCTTAGAACCGGGACTTCAAAGATGTTTTGAACGTTATGGTGCATATGAGATGTTCTAGGAGTTGAAGTTTATCTTTGAGAAGAACGCCCGGATCGAGAGGTATGAGACCTCCGATAAGTTCTATGCTTGCAAGATGGAGGAGAATTCGCCTGTCAGTGAACATGTGCTCAGATTGTGTGGGTATTCAAACCGTCTAGCTCAACTGGGGATTGCTCTCCCGCAAGAAGCTATCACTAATAGAATTCTTATGACAAGTGTCAATTTCTAACAGAGCAGCCAACCAGCTAATGGTTGTGGGGGAGCAACTATTTATAGCCTGGGAGCATCCCGGCATGATTTGACATTAATGCCCTTAAATAATATGACCGTTGGTGTGGATAAGACCAATCATGTGGCGTGGCTATCGATAACGGTCAAGATCCTCAACTGTGAGAGTCCTCATGTCTCTCATATTCCTCACTTGAGGCTTTTGGTAGGATTAGGCTTGGGTTGAGCATCATGAGGAAATTCATTCCAATGTGTTACCTCGACCCCCTTTAACAGTACGGTGTTCCTATTACTCAAGTGTGAAGAAAATAAAACAAAAAGGATAAATCTTCATGCTTCAAAGTCTTCAGATTGATTTTCTTCAGGACACAACGAATTCCTCAATTTCAATATCTTCATGAGGAATATCAATTTCATCGCAAATTCATCGCGATTCAATTCTTCAGCTTCAGACCAATTTCTTCAACCGAAGATATACATTTTTAGGGGTTGATATTGACCGAATATTTCAAACTCCTCGGCGACTTATAGATCGTGTGTACACTCATGAACACATTAGATACTTAACCTATAAGTCTTCAAACCACCAAAATCACTAAGGGGCACTAGATGCACTTACAATCTCCCCCTTTTTGGTTGTTGATGACAATTAGGTTAAGTCTTCAAGATGGATAAAAATATGAAGTGTAAATACTCATTTGAGGAATTTGAAATCAAGATTCGGAGAGACTCCCCCTGAAGATGTGCATATCTTGAGGATTTTGCTTTTCACAGCAAATGCACATTGATGATTTATATCATGGAGATCTCCCCCTGAGTCTTGTAAATCATGCATACATGCGACATATATTGAAGAAATTGAGGATGCATGATGACAAATGGTATCTGACGAATTCCATCATGCGTGCATTAAAATTTTGAGGATTAAGCATGCGAAGAAAAAACGTTCAAAAGCGTCAGAGTACCATAGGGCTTAAGTTACAACTCATTACATAAAATACTTCAAAAGAGCCAAGAGTTTGTAACTTCAATGTAGTTTATAAGCCCCCAAAATATCCCGGGTGAAGACAAACTCTCAAGTTTCTCCCCCTTTGTCATCAAGTGACAAAAAGGGACAAACTAAGGACTAACGCCCGTGAAGACATTCACTCCTTGACAGTTGAGGAGGACGCGTGAGGATTCTTGGGAGCAGACTTCCTCCTTGGACCGGTGGCAGTGTCTTGTTGATCTTCATCAGATTCAGAAGTGCGGAATGAAGAAAAAGAACTGTCCTCAAGGTCTGGAACTAGAATTGGCCTGAATTTCTTCTTTGGTGGCCACGACCAGTCGAAGTCCCGCACAAACTCCAATTCTTCAAGTTCTGCTGGAGTCTTCAAATGAGCCAGTGTAGCCGAGGTGCAATCAAAAACCTCTTGAAGATAATAATGGTTAAGCTTCACAACATTCTCCGTTTCATTGAGGGTTTTCACAATGGCGCCGAACTGGCGTTTGACCCACTTGTGATACCGATCCACCTTCTGGTGAAGACTTAGAATAAGCTCTCTGGTATTCATCACCCTAGGAGCAACATGACTTGGAGGATGGGTCTCAGTGTCATCCCATGAAGAATAAGCTTCGGGCTCTCTGAACTGGCCATCAAGGGGCCGACTGCCTTCATCAATGACAGACTTGCCTTTTCCTTCAACAGGCTCGAAAGTCTTCTTGTTGACCCTTATAGGAGGCATATAACCGATATGGTTGTTGAAATCAGCGTGATAATTGATGCCTGACCTTGTTCTGATGAATCTCATGATCCATAATGGAGCATATATCTTGTGGTTAAAAGGAGCCACAACATTTTCGGTCAAAGTCGTCAAGATGAAATCATGAATGTTGATGGGAATACCATGTGTGATGTTGAAGAGGATATTCTTCATGATGCCTACGACATCTTCTTCATCATCATGGCCCTTGATTGCCGCAAGAACGCTGCAGAGGATTCTGTAAACCGTCCTGGGTTCATATTTCAGCTCATGGACCAGGAAGGTTGTTCTTGGTGGTTGCCCCTTAGCCAAAGGCTTCATGAGGACATCCATCGGCTTGTTAGCCAGCTCTCGTTCATCATATAGCTTCACGGCCTGCTCTGAGGGAATTGATACTGGTAGTTTACGCAGTAGCTCATTGGTAGGAGCCTTGAAATGTGTGGTTTGCGTCATCCAATCTAGCACCCATGTGTTGATGTCTGTTGGATCTCCTGAGATGTGAAGAGTTGCATAGAATTGAAGAATGAGCTCACTATTCCAATCACATATATCTGAGCACATTGGGAGGAGTGCAGCTTCAAAAAGGACGTTGAGGACTGGAGCAAAGCATGGTATTTCTTCAAGCTCAACATGAGGAATGTGCCTGTGCTGGAAAATCTTGTTTCTTCCACACAACACAGAGGCATAGTAGTTGAGCTGTGTCCTTGTCCAAAACTTCAGATGCGTGATGCGAGGCTTGTCATAGGGATTTTCTCCAATGAAGAACATGCGTTCTTCAAAGAAGAACTCCTTTTGAAACTTTGGCCGCTTGGAGAACGGCTGACGCTGCATTGGCTGAAGATTTTGCGGCTGGACTTGAGGGGAGACAACTATTGCAGATTCTGGGTTGAGGACGACAAAGGCATTGTCTGGGTCTGGTGCATTTTTCTCAGCATGGTCCTCAGGGTGAGGAATTTCATCAGCTTGAGCTTCAGGCTGAGAAACATGCTCTGGTTGAGGAATGTCGTCAACCGGAGCTTCCTGTTGGGGGTTTTGCTCTGGAGGAGGATTTGGTTCATCCTGAGCCTCAGCTTGAGGGTTTTGCTCAGGAGGAGGAGTTGGGTCAGCCTGATCCTCAGGTTGCGGGTTTTGCTCAAGACTGTGACTTTCATCAGGCTGAGGATTTTCACGTTGTTCTTCCTTAGCTTGCTTGGTGAAGGAGCCAGATTCATCAGCTGGTGCAGCTGATCCTTATGCAGTTTCTTCATGAGGAATGGAGGGCTGAGGACTGTCATCAATGCGAATTTCCTCATCAGTATGTTCCTCAGATTCAACATTCTTCATTTCCTCATCTGCCTCTTGCTCCTGGTCTTCGCTTGCAAAGGGGATCATCTCATATGATGGAGCGCTGTTGAGAGGCACAGGATCCAGAGGAGCATTTTCTTCAAGTGCTTTGAGGCGCTTGGCCTCAGTGGATTCTTTTGCTAATGAAGCTTTTCTTTTCTTGGCTTCCTTTTCAGCAGCCCTGGTCTTTTTCACGTCTGATGCAGACGGAGTCATTTTCTTCACCTTTGAAGGTTTTGGTGAAGGTGTTTTCTCAGCAGAGACAATTTCACCAGCTGGTGCAGAGGTATCAGCTGGCTTTGAAGCACCAGCTGGAGCAGAGTCATCAGCTGGCTTAGAAGCAGCAGCTGGAGCAGGGTCAGTCTCACCAGTTGTAGCAAAGTCATCAGCTGGATTTTCCTTAGTGATTTCCTCAATAGCCGGTTCATCAGTACGGCTTCCTTGAGGGATTTCCTCAGCATGAGCAGTTTCATCACTTGGTTCTTCAATCAGAGGCTAAGGAGTTGGTACTGGAGGGGCAACCTTCTTGTTGTAATCATTAACTGCGTCAGTGGCAAATTTGATGAAGTTTTTTTTGAGACTTTGACGATCACAAAGCTTAGAGTACTTGTCAGTCAAAGTCTTCAATTCAGCCTGTGTTGACACAAGTGCATCAGGCGTCAGGTTGAGGAGATTCTTCCTAAGGAATTTCTCCTTTTTGAGCTTTGCAACCTTAGCCTATTTGGCTTGCTGCTCCTTCCATTTGGCCTCGTTGATGAATGTGGCCACCATGTGGCTGATGCCTGGGGGAAGCTTCAAATCATCGATTGGAGTATTGGGGTCCTCATACCAGATGTTGATGTAATCGAGGAGGACCTTTGGGTCCATGGCCAGCGGAATGGAACTGCCAGAGGCTTGAGTTACCCTCTCTTGCTTGTTTCTGATGATGGCATGCAGAGTGTCATCATCAAATTCATCACTACCTTCTGATGTAGAAGGAACCTTGATGATTTTGCTTGGACTTGGTCTTGTTCCTCTCCCAACAGTCACCTTAGTCTTCAGGGGAGTCGGTGAAGACTTTGTCTCTGAGCTTGTTGCAGATGGGACTGAGGAGCTGGAGACAGCGGGCAGTTGCTTCACAATTGGCTTCTGTTCAGGCTTTGAAGCCTTTGGTGGTGCTGAGGGTTTTGGTGCTGATGTTGGTGCAGTTTTCTCTTGAGGCTTTGAAGCCTTTGGTTTTGGTGGCATAGACTTCAGTTGAGGAATTGTCGTACCAGAAGTCTCAGCTGCAGAGGAAGTAGCGACAGTTGCAGCAGCAACAGATTCTTCATTGAACTTCCTCACATCAGCTTTTGCTTGCTTCTGAAGCTTTGACAAGTGTTTTGACTTTTCTTCAGGATAGTCATCAATTGTCTTGAGGCTTGAGGGGTGTGCTTCATGATAATCCTCAAGTGGAGCCCGTTTGCCAGGAGGCTTCAGAGCGAATTTCTTTGCATATTTGGGAGTGACGAATCTGTACTCTTTCCACTCCTTAGCCCATTGGCGTTCTATCTTTTGAAGCCTGATCTTTCTCTTGGGCATAGATTCATGTTCATCAGGAGTGCAGTAATCCAGGTATATATCCTCAGGGATATCTATGGCAGTGTTCTACTCGAGTTTCTTGCCACCCTTTTGCTTCCTTTCATCCTCCATTTTCTTCAGCTGAGGCTTTTGCTGAGGAAATTGAACTCTTGAGGATTTTGATGAAACTTGCAGATTTTCTTCAAGAAACGCTGCAAATGAGTTAAGTTGATGAGAACCTAGAGATTCATCAGCTGACATGCTTGTACCTGTGAACAGAGTATAGTTGCGAGGAATTTGGAGAGGTCATATGCGTTCTCAGATTTGATGAAATGAAATTTTTTGACAGTTGAGGAATTTGACCAGTGGTTTGAGGAATTCGTCTAAGCATACTGTTCTTGGGTTCCAGAGTTGTACAGATCCGAAAATTCGCACAACTGAGGAATCTCGTGAAAATCTTAGATGCTTAGTGAAGTTCATCAATTGTTGGGTGATAGGCAGTCTTTGAGGAAAAGAAACACATGGATTCTTGAGGAAAAACAGATTTCACATCTCTAAGGTAAAATAGTAGATCAAACGAGCTGTATAAATAGGGTTTTTATTTACCCTAGATGGCACGCACGAAGAACAGAGAAGAGGTAGCAGTAGATGCTCTTTCGGTGCGAGTCCAATGCGCCCTAACTCGGCAGCAGAGGACGGCTACGGCGGCGGCGGACGAAGATGGTCCGGTTCCGGCGTGGTTTCGGCGACGGAGAGGTCGAGGCAGTCAAGCTCTTCTTCGCTGGCGTCGGGACTTCTAGCGGTGGCGCTAGGGCTTGGTGCTTTGCTGTAGCAGGAGGACGATGGGACGAAGAAGATTTTACCGAAGGGAGATGGGGATATATTTATAGCCAGGCGGTAACTGTTGGTGCGAAAATATCGGACCAAATAGCCCCTGTCTCTACGTCTCCGCAGGACACGTGTAGCTCACGACAGAAGCGGTGGAGATCGTGGAGATCGTGGTTATCTGAACGAGGAAAGTGGGGTTCAGTTACTGATTTCTTTTGAACCTTTGAGGATTTTGTTACAAAATCATCAGCTGACAAGGACGTATTGAGGATTTTGAACAAAGTTTCAAGTAGAACGCATATGAAGAATTGAATAGACTGGGTGAGAGTAGCAGAGAGGGAAAGTAGGGTCCGATCACATCACTTAGATGAAGTATCAAATTGAAGAAATAGCTATAAGTGAATGCTGTTGAGGACTTGAAATCACAGTCTATCTAGGTAAACGAAAATCATCAAGTGTTTTTTTTGAAGATTTGAATAACTTGAGGATTTTATGACACAGCGTCAAGTTGATGAATTTCAGTTTTGAAGAAAAACGATTTTGAAGAGCAACTGTTATAAAGAAAATCAATTTTTGAAGAAATTCAGCTTTGAAGAAATTCAACTTGAGGAATTTCACGTTGGGTGGTGGCGTGACCCACCATATAAGAATGTTGATTACAGACGCCGCGTACAATTGTCGTAGGGCCCTGAGAATCAATTTCTTCGTTGATTTCTTCACACTCAGAGTGATATTCTTCATTAGTTGAGGAAAATTGATTGATCATGTGTTGCACATCTAAGTCATCAATTTTGCATAAGTGTTAGGATGTGTGCATGTTTTTACAAAACATTTGAAGATTCTAAAATATTTAGCTCACACCGCAACTTGCAAAACCTTTTCTCATCCAAGGGCTTAGTGAAGATATCTGCCTGTTGATCGTCAGTCTTCACATAGTCGATGATGATATCGCCCTTGAGGACATGCACTAGTAGAAAACAGGGCATTGAGCCAACAACATTTGACCCGGATTGGATATAAACCGGTTCTAAAGGGTCTGTCCGCTGGGCCCCCTCCCTGCAGCAAATGGCCGCAAGGCCTTTAGGACCGGTTTGTAACACAAACCGGTCCTAAAGGTTTTTGGACCATTTGCTGTAGGGAGGGGGCCCAGTGGACAGACCCTTTAGAACCGGTTTGTATCACAAACCGGTTCTAAAGGTTTTCTCATTTTTGCAGCAACTACAGGGCCCCGCTGTCAGACCCTTTAGCACCGGTTTTTGACACAAACTGGTCCTAAAGCCCTCCTCTCCTTCCTCCCTGAGCACCCTATATTCCACCCCATTTTTTCTAGCTCGAGCTCAACTCCATTTTTGCTCTCTCCTTCCTCTTGGGAGCTCTAATCCATCCCCATTTTTCTCCACCATGTGTCAAGATTGTTGGCACCCATCGGTCCTACGGTTAGCATCAACATTCCCTCTTCCGGCATTGCAAGTTTTGCTCGTTTTCTTGCTCATTTCATTTTTGTTGTGCTAGCTAGGTGTTTGATGAAATGCCTAAGCTAGAGAGAGTTCATCATTTGTTATGTATACATATGCAATTTGAGCTCAAATTTAATTATGATTTGTGGTTTTTTTTAGTGTCGCGCGCCTTGTCCCCTTCCTCACCGCCGTCGATCGCCCCGTCACCGACACAACCTTGGTGAGCCTATTGTTTTTATTTACCAAAACAAATTTTGATTTGTATGATTTACATATTTACTTGTATATAATTTTCTTATCGTGTAAGATTTTTTTTATATGTATAGCGCCATGGTTTTGATATCCGTCCCCGTTGGCCCTCGTCCAGTCTATGATTCGGATGTGGTATATTATATTTTATAACTACATATTTTCATTTTCTGATTATATGACAATTAATTACGCCGACCAACTTGACATAGATATTTTTATCTAGGAGGTAGTGGAACCGGAAATGCCAATCGACCCTATTGGTGAGAAGTTACACTTAGTTGAACAAGAAAATGTTGGCCTGAAAGAAAGATTGAAAAAAACTGAAGAAAGGTTGGAAAAAACTGAAAGAGAGAAGATGACCTTGGAAAAGGTTCTTGCCGGTGTCGTCGATGGTCACAAGAGCAAGATGGACGCAATGCGTCTGAAGATTAGAAAGATTAGAAAATATGCAATTAGTAAAGAGGCTTGGTATCATTGTGCCGTCGGGTCAATTGTTACCTTTGTTGCGATTTTGATCGCATTTGTTGTTGTTTTTAAATGCATTAATTAGAGAGAGTTTTCATGGTTGGTTTCAGTGTGTGTTTTTATGAGAACTATATATGTATGGTCACTACGCTACTTTGGTTTTAACGTGTGATGAACTTTTTGTATTAATTAATTAATTTAGTCATGATGATTTAGCATAATGGTTTTTGATAAATTTATATAATGCAGATGAACCGGCAATGGATGTACAGTGATCGACGTCGTCCCGAATTCCTTAATGGCATGCATAGTTTTCTCAATGTGGCTGAGAAAAACAGGCAGAATGGATTTATTTTTTGTCCATGTAAAAAATGCCAGAATAAGAGGAATTTCCCTAACTCAAGAACCATACACACCCACCTGTTGCAAGAAGGCTTCATGCCCAGTTATTTTTGTTGGACCAAGCACGGAGAAAGAGGGGTTGTAATGGAAGACAATGAAGAAGAAGAGGATAATGATAACTATCCTATGTTCGGTGAACACGGTGATACTGAAATGGGGGAAGACGAGCCTGAACTTGAGGACATTGTTGATGAGTCTGATGATGATCTTCGTCAGGTCATTCGTGAAGAACAGATAAACTGCGGAAGTGAAAACGAGAGGTTGAAGTTGGAGCGCATGTTAGAAGATCACAAAAAATTGTTGTACCCAAATTGCGAAGATGGCCAGAAAAAGCTGGGCACCACCCTGGAATTGCTGCAATGGAAGGCAGAGGATGGAATATCTGACAAGGGATTTGAAAAGCTGCTGAAAATAATGAAGAAGATGCTTCCAAGAGATAACGTGCTGCCCTGCAGTACGTACGAAGCAAAGAAGGTTGTCTGCCCTCTAGGATTGGAAGTGCATAAGATACATGCATGCATCAATGACTGCATCCTCTACCGCGGTCAGCACGAGAATTTAAATGCCTGCCCGGTATGCGGTGCATTTCGGTATAAGATCAGGCGAGATGACCCTGGTGATGTTGAGGGCGACGACCGCCCCAGGAAGAGGGTTCCTGCCAAGGTGATGTGGCATGCTTCTATAATACCACGGTTGAAACGTTTGTTCCGAAACAAAGAGCATTCCAAGTTGCTGCGATGGCACAAAGAAGACCGTAAGGAAGACGATATGCTGAGACAACCCGCTGATGGGTCGCAGTGGAGAAACATCGACGATAAGTACGAGGACTTTGCACGTGACCCAAGAAACTTAAGGTTTGGGGAGCAGAGTAGCAGTCATAGCACCTGGCCCGTGACTCTATGTATCTATAACCTTCCTCCTTGGTTATGCATGAAGCGTAAGTTCATTATGATGCCAGTGCTTATCCCAGGCCCGTCGCAACCCGGCAACAACATTGATGTGTACCTGAGGCCACTGGTTGATGAACTTTTAGAGTTATGGGCTGACGAAGGTGTACGTGTGTGGGACGAGTACAAACAGGAGGAATTTGACCTACGAGGGTTGCTGTTTGTAACCATCAATGATTGGCCCGCTCTTAGTAACATCTCAGGACAGTCAAACAAGGGATACAGCGCATGCACACACTGTTTAGGCGAGACTGAAAGTATACATATAGGCAAGAATGTGTACCCGGGGCATCGTCGATTTCTTCCAGACAGGCATCCCGTAAGAAAGAAAGGAAAGCATTTCAAAGGCGAGGCAGATACACGGAGGAAGCCAACCCTCCCTAAAGGTACTGATATATATGACATGGTCAAAGATATAAAAGTAATCTTTGGTAAGGGTCCTGGCGCACAATCTGTTCCGAATGACGCCGACAACCACGTAGCCATGTGGAAGAAGAAATCTATATTCTGGGAACTACCCTATTGGAAATTCCTAGAGGTTCGCTCTGCGATCGACGTGATGCACGTGACGAAAAATATTTGCGTGAACCTGCTAAATTTATTGGGCGTGCATGGGAAGAAGTCGAGAGATACACCAAAATCACGGCTGCACCACCAACGTATGCACGAACGAGACGACCTGATGAATTGAGAGAATTTCAAAGGTCCTGCCAGCTACGCTCTTACCAAGGAAGAGAAGGAGATCTTTTTCCAAGTCCTGAGCAGTATCAAGGTCCCGTCTGGCTACTTGTCGAACATAAAAGGAATACTAAACCTGGAAGAGAAAAAGTTTCAAAACCTAAAGTCTCATGACTGCCACGTGATCATGACCCAGTTACTTCCGATTGCATTGAGGGGGCTTCTGCCAGAAAACGTGCGAGTACCCATTGTGAAGCTATGTGCATTCCTCAACGCAATTTCTCAGAAGGCAATCGATCCAGCAACTCTACCAAGTTTACAGAAGGACGTGGTCCAATGTCTTGTCAGCTTCGAGTTGGTGTTCCCACCAACCTTCTTCAATATTATGACGCACCTCATAGTTCACCTAGTCCAAGAGATTTCCGTTCTCGGTCCTGTATTCTTACACAATATGTTCCCCTTTGAGAGGTTCATGGGAGTCTTGAAGAATTATGTTAAAAACCGTGCTAGGCCAGAAGGAAGCATGGTCAAGGGCTATGGAACAGAGGAGGTCATTGAGTTTTGTGTTGACTTTATTCCTGACCTGAACCCGATCGGTGTTCCTCAGTCGCGCCATGAGGGGAGACTGCGTGGAAAAGGCACGCTAGGAAAGAAATCAACAACATGTATGGACGAGCAATCTTTCACTCAAGCACACTACACAGTTCTAGTTAATTCCAGCTTGGCGGCTCCATATATCCAGGAACACAAGGATATTTTACGCTCGGAATACCCGGAGCAACCTGAAGATTTCATTGCTAAAGAACACGCGAAGACTTTCGGCGGTTGGTTGCAAAGACGTCTCATTAATGACAACATTGTTGAAGATGAGCTATACTTGTTGGCCAAGCAACCATCTTCGACTGTATTGACCTTTAAAGGGTACGAGATAAATGGTAACACATTTTACACGGCAGACCAAGATAAAAAGAGCACCAACCAAAAAGTGGCGTCCGGTTTGATGCAAAAGACGACAACGGGCAAAGGGTCACATACTATGGTTACATAGAGCAGATATGGGAACTTGACTACGGACCTTCCTTTAAGGTCCCTTTGTTCTGGTGCAAATGGTTCAACCTGTCAGGCTTGAAGGTAGACCCGAAGTACGGAATGACAACAGTGGATCAGAAGAATCTTGGGTACGGCAATGATCAATTCGTCCTAGCCAATGATGTGGCTCAGGTTTTCTATGTGAAGGACATGTCTAGCAGACCGAGAAAAAGAAAAGATAAGGAAGCGAATACATCAGACGATGAGCCAAGGCGCCACATAGTTCTTTCAGGGAAAAGAAACATCGTGGGAGTCGAAGACAAGACAGACATGTCAGAAGATTACAATAAATTTGATGAAATTCCTCCCTTCAAAGTCAAAGATGATCCAAGCATCCCGTTAAATGATGAAGATAGTCCATGGTTACGGCGCAATCAGAAGAAAGGCAAGAAGAAAAATAGATAGGGGGTGTTGTTGGTGATGTGTAATAATGTATTAAACCTTTTATGTAATTGTGTTGACCATTTTGATAAATATTAAAAATTTGACCAGTTTCCACTAAATTTGATCATTTTGATAAATATCATTTTTTATTTTTTAAGTGTAAAAATGACATTTTGACAATTTGTAAATAAATGTAAAAAAACAGAAAAGGAAAACAAAAAAATAAAATAAAAGAAGAAACAGAAAAAAGAAAAAGGAAACAAAAAGAAAAATAAAACAGGAAACAGAAAAAAGGAAAAAAGAAAAATAAAAGAAAAAACAGGAAAAAGAAAAAGGAAACAAAAATAAAAAGAAAACAGGAAACAGAAAAAAGGAAAAAAGAAAAATAAAAGAAGAAACAGGAAAAAGAAAAAGGAAACAAAAAGAAAAAGAAAACAGGAAACAGAAAAAAGGAAAAAAGAAAAAGGAAAAAAACCTTTAGGACCGGTCTGTAACAACAACCGGTCCTAAAGGTGACCTTTAGGACCGGTCTGTAACAACAACCGGTCCTAAAGGTGGGTTCGGTTCGCGCCCGAATTTGGACCCTTTAGCACTGGTCTGTGTTAACAACCGGTGCTAAAGGATCTTTAGCACCGGTTGTTAACACGGACCGGTGCTAAAGGCCCTATACCTCTCCGGGGTCGCCAACTTCTCGCCTTCCCGCGCGTGCCTTCTCTCCTTCTCTCGCCTCCTCGCCGCCTCGATCTCTCCTCGCCGCCTCGCCGCGCCGTCGCCTCCTCGCCGCGCCGCCGCCTCCTCGCGCCGCCGCCGCCTCCTCGCGCGCGGCGCCGCCTCCTCGCGCGCCGCCGCCGCCTCCTCCTCACCGCGCCGCCGCCTCCTCGCCGCGCCGGCCGCCTCCTCGCGCCGCGGCCTCCTCGCGCCGCCTCGCCGGCCGACGATCCTCGCCGCCTCCTCGCCGTGCCGTCGCCTCCTCGCCGCGCCGGCCGCCGCCTCCTCGCCGATCCTCGCCGCCTCCTCACGCGCGGCCTCCTCGCGCCACCTCCTCGCCGCCTCTTCGCCGCGCCGTCGTCAAAGGTATATCCATATTTTCGTCTATCCATATTTTCATATATTCACGTAAGGACATCCTATAAAAAAAGTTACGTGAAGCCGCCTTCATCATGTTCTGACGATTCCGTAAAACCCTAAACCGACGATTCCGACGATTCATAGTTTACCCTAAACCGACGATTCCGACGATTCCGTAAAACCCTAAACCGACGATTCCGACGATTCCGACGATTCCGACGATTCCGACGATTCATAGTTTACCCTAAACCGACGATTCCGATGATTCCGTAAAACCCTAAACCGACGATTCCGACGATTCATAGTTTACCCTAAACCGACGATTCCGATGATTCCGTAAAACCCTAAACCGACGATTCCGACAATTCATAGTTTACCCTAAACCGACGATTCCGTAAAACCCTAAACCGACGATTTCGTAAAACTTTCCGACGATTACAATTCCGTAAAACTTTCCTACGATTCCGACGATTCCATAACTGCGGGGAAAGTTTCCGACGATTCCGACGATTCCGTAAAACTTTCCGACGATTACAATTCTGTAAAACTTTCCTACGATTCCGACGATTAATTCCATAACTGCGGGGAAAGTTTCCGACGATTCCGACGATTCCGTAAAACTTTCCGACGATTCCGTAAAACTTTGCGATGATTACGACTCCGACGATTCCGTAAAACTTTTCCGTAAAATTTCCGGTTCCGTAAAACTTTTCCGTAAATAATTTTGCTAAGTTAAATTCTTGTTACTAGCAGGTGTTGAGCTATGGATCCCCAAGAACCACATGATCAGCACGCCGATCAGCTCGCGGAAATGGGTGAGGCGGAGAAGGAAAGATACATGTGCCAGATGATTTTTGAAGATGCAACGGCCATATATCATGATGACGACGGTGGGCATGCGTTTAGCAATCAATTTTTGAACGACTCCGGTGACGGAGCTGAGAATATAGAAGATGTAGTAGATGAAGAAGTGCCCTCCGGAACAAACTCTGCCAATGTATATCTCAAGTCACTTTTGACGCAACAATTAATTTGTATTGCACTTACTAACGAATCATTATTTTCCCGTTTAGGTGCCCTCCGGAACACCTAGCGCAAGTACTGAGACAAAGTCGAAACGAGGCCCGGCCGCAAGGTTGAAAGATACTGCAAGGTACTCGATCGATAAAGTTGCTGCTGATGGCAAACCACTGGAACCCCCAGAAATTTATCGCAAATTTGTAAATCAGTGCGGAGTTGTTGTAAGAGACCTGGTCCCGATCAACTTAATAGAATGGAATAAGCCGAAGACCGGCGCCAACGTTGGAGCTACTTATGTCGATGACAGTTTGAAAAGAGTGCTTTGCGACACGGTCTGGCTAAATTTCAGCGTAGCGGAAGATAAGAAGAAGATAGTCGAGGAGTGGGCTTTGAAGAAGATGGCCACACAATTCCAGAGGTGGAAGAAAGACTTGTGGAAGAAATATAAGGACGAAGATCCAGTTTTCACTGGGCACCTAGTGAAGATAAGAGACGGTTGGCCTGATTTTAAGGCGTACAAGAAATCGGGTGTCTTTACATCCCGATCAGCCACAAATACGGAGAATGCGAAGAAGAAGAAATATCACCATATTTTGGGGTCAGGTGGCTACATGACTGCCCTGCCTAGGTGGCGACGCTATGAAGATGCGCTTCTGAAAAGAAATATCATTCCACAGACACATGACTGGCCCGATAGGTCCAAGTTCTGGTTGTTCGCGCATGGGGCAACGTTGGACGCTGAGACTGGGATGATTGTTGCGGAGGGACCATGGTCGGAAAAAATAAGACAAGTCGTATCAGATCTAGAGAAGGCAATAGAAGCTGTTCGAAAAGGAACTTTTGTTCCCGATAGAGAGAACGACGAGTTGACGAAGGCACTCGGGAACCCCGAAAAGTGGGGACGAACACGAGGCTTTGGAGCCACTACCCCATGGAACCAAGGGTTTCCGGCGGACCTTGGCACTTACAGAAGCCGTGGTAGAAGCAAGAGGAAGGCGCTGGAACGGATAGCGACATTAGAAGAAAAGGTGTCGTTTCTCTTGAAGAAAGGGGGACACCCTGTACCTGACACTGAAGAGGAGGAAGAAGATCCTGCACCTGACGCTGATAGGCAGCAATTAGAAGACGATCCTGTAGCATATGCCGTCCCATCTCAGCATAGAAGCAGCGTGGGTTCCAAGCAGCTGCAGCTAGAAGACGGTCCTGCAGTCGAACCGTCGGCGCCTCACTACCCCGTGGATGATGTCACGGAGAAGACAAACTGTGAGATACATATGCCAATGGGGAACATATCCTTCATGGTGGCGTCAGGCTATGCTTTACCGAATCAACCTGGAGCAACCTACCATGGTGGTCAGATTCCAGCATCCCATGCTCGTGTCGGGTTGTCAACAATTACGCCGGGATGCCAGTCAATTGAGCTTGATATTCCTGGAGGTGAAGGTGAGAAGACACTGGGAGAAATGGAGCTTGGTATCATCTTGTGGAAGAAGAAACACATCGTGTTTCCTAACGCGGCGCCAAGGCCACCGACTCCTCTAGGTACAATTATGCACCACCTCCAACAATTACTGAATGTTGCACCACATGTAAGCCTATTTTTAATAGTTTTTTCACTTTCGTACAGAGAATGCACGACCTCCAAGTCCACCCCCCAACGCACCTCCAAGTTCACCCCCCAACGCACCTCCAAGTCCACCCCACAACGAAGATAGGGAGCCCGAGGCCGAGTGTCCATCGCCCGTGCACTCCAGTGAGCCGACGGATGCGCGCACTACGGGTACGGCAAAGCGGAAGCTGCAGTTCAGAAGAAACAGGAGTCCTCCCAAGAAGAGAGAAAGGAAACCCAATAAAGTCAAGACTCCCCCGAAGTTACCAGGCCTGATGACTCCGGAGGAACTAGACGAGGCCGTGAAAGCGAAAAACAAAGCATGGTTTGCACGGTTTCCCCTGAAGCCCCCTCCAGACATCTGGAAGGAAACTCTGAAGAACGTACCAAAGTGGAAAATTGAGCGCACCATCGACAACTTATATTATCCTGAACCGCCGCCACCGCCGCCCCTTTCAGACTATGAACGGTTCATTGAGAAGATGCACACCACACAGATGAAGCAGGCGGAGCAGATGAAGCAGGCGGAGCAGACGAAATGCGGGAAACAAGTTCCCCAGCTCGGACAACAAGAAGCACAATCAATTGCCCCGCTCAAGGTGTTATCTGACCAGGCTTCAGTGTCCGGTCCACGCATGGGCGACGTAGGTTACGCTATTGCTGATGTGGTATATAAATATAAGCCCGAGCAGCCTCTGGTCAAAAATCCTAGTGCTCTAACAACCCAACTATAGAATTTACATGGTTGGTACTTGGAGGCCGCAAGGCAAAAGAGAGACTGTATCATGGCGGCAGTTCAGGATCAACACTACTTCGGAGAGTACGGTGTGGAGGTTGGGTTCGATGATTTTTTCCAGATGTACAATCAACGTGCCCTCGACAAAGCTATCGTCAGCTGCTACTGTTTGTAAGTGATTTATTTGTGTAATTTAATTATTTAGTTAAGCTCGCGTTCATTGCCCGTATAATTATCACTCACGAGACATTCTTTTTGTACGCTACTATGCAGAATGAAGATTCGTGAATGCAGGCTGGCAGGAATCTGGGACTTTGGGTTCATTGACCCGTATTCGTTTCATCAAGAGACAATAGAAAAGTTCAACAAGGATACACCGGATGATTTGCTAAGGTTTTTGAAGCGACAAAGTACCAAAAACGAAATACTTTGGCCCTACGCATTCAAGTGAGTGTTACTGTCTTGTACACATTCCATTTTGCTTACCTGATGTTAAGTGTAATTGATGAGTATGCATGACTGCGTGTGTACACGTGTGCAGGTCCCACTTCATATTGTTCATCATTAGAATCGATCAAGGAGTGGTTGAAGTCTGGGACCCGTTAACCTGGGACGCTGACAAATGGAAGAGCGTGCATCAGATGCTTCAAAGGTATATATATATCGGCCTCTTTCGTTCATCGGCCTCTTTTTCGTTCATTTCCTGATATCAAGTAAGTAATAATTAACTCTTGTATTCATTTTTCTTTGTCGGCCAGGGTTTGGCAAATGTTCATCAAGGAAGAACCCGGTACATGGGCAGACAAGCTCCACTTTCAGATTAACAAAGTAAGTAGTACTACGTACCCTGGTTTCCATACCATTACCATTCTCTTGATTATTATTAATTTGACTGAATTATGTTCTCGTATATAGGGCGTCCCGCAACAACCACAGGGCACTGATTATTGTGGATACTACGTTTGCGAGTACATTCACAGGATTACAATGAGAAATCCCGTACTTCCAGAAATCTAGAGGTACGTAACCAGATCTTCATAACTTTATTTATGTTGCCATCAATTATGTTAGTTTTGTTCATAACTTAATTGTTTTCATCTACTTCTTTTAAAGCTGCAACGAAAGCGGGCGATGCTAAGACCAATCCAACGTTGCAAGGCAGTTGCAGAGGAATTGGCAGGATTTCTCCTCACGCAAGTCATAGATGAAGGCGGAGAATTTTTCCATCCTATGAACCAATAGCCAGCTCCCTTCTCTATGCAAGTATAGAGCTATATATAGGAAACGAACTTCAAATTATGTAATGATAATCGGTCCAGTACTTCGTGTTACATGTATATATGTACTTTTATTTGGTGCATCAACATTTAACCGCAAACACGGAATCGGAGAAACACTTAACCGCAAACACGGAATCGGTGTTTCCGGATACGTGTTTCCGATTACGTGTTCGTAAAAAACGGAACACGGACACACGGAATCGGAAACACGGAATCGGAAAGACGTAAACGGAAATACGGAACCGGAAACACGTAAACGAAAACCCTGAAAATACGGAACACGGAAACACCGAAATACGGAATCGGAAACCCTGAAAAGAAAAGGAAAAAAAAGAAAAAAAAAGCATTAGGACCGGTTGGTGTTACCAACCGGTCCTAAAGGTCCTCCGCCTTCGCGCACTTTTCGGCGCCCACGTGGAGGCCTTTAGCACCGGTTTGTAAGAGACCGGTGCTAAAGTGGGGGGCCTTTAGTCCCGGATACGTAGCACCGGATGTGTATCCGGGTCCAAAGGCCCTTACCAACCGGTTCTAATACCCCTTTCTCCACTAGTGATGGTCCCGAAGAAAATGATGACGAATCTGGATGTGCTTGGTCTGCGAGTGCTGTACTAGGTTGTATGCAATCTTGATTGCACTCTCATTGTCGCAGTAGAGAGGCACATTCTTCATGTTGATGCCGTAGTCCTTGAGGGTTTGCTTCATCCACATCAATTGAGAACAACATGAACCAGCAGCAATGTACTCAGCTTCGGCAGTGGAGAGTGAAACGCAGTTCTGCTTCTTTGAGGACCAACAAACTAGTGATCTTCCGAGGAAATGACATGTGCCAGAGGTTGACTTGCAATCCACACAGTCACCAGCATAGTCAGAATCAGAATATCCCACAAGATGAAGATTTGAGCCCTTGGGGTACCATAATCCTAGTGTAGGTGTGTGAGCTAAGTATCGAAGAATATGCTTCACAACCTTATGGTGTGATTCCTTCGGTTTTGCTTGAAAACGTGCACACATGCAAACACTAAGCATTATATCAGGCCTAGATGCACATAAATACAGTAAAGAGCCAATCATAGAGCGATATACCTGCTGATCGAATTCTTTACCATTTTCGTCAGTGCAGAGGTGACCGTTGGTAGGCATTGGAGTCTTGGCACCTTTGCATTCATGCATGTCGAATTTCCTCAGAACATCTTTGAGGTATTTCTCCTGTGATATGAAGATTCCATTGCGTTGTTGACGAATTTGAAGAGCTAAGAAGAATTTCAGCTCCCCCATCATAGACATATGATATTCTTCACTCATCATGTAAGCAAAGTCATCACTGTATGGTTTGTCAGTACATCCAAATATAATGTCATCAACATATATCTGGCACACAAATAGCTCATTATCATAGGATTTAGTGAAAAGAGTTGGATTGAGTGAACCAGGTTTGAAGCCTTTCTTCATGAGGAATTCCTTCAATGTATCATACCATGCCCGAGGGGCTTGCTTGAGACCATAGAGCGCCTTTTTGAGTCTGAAGACTTTGTATGGATTCTTTGGATCCTCAAAACCTGGGGGCTGAGAAACATATACTTCTTCCTCAAGCTTACCATTGAGGAATGCACTTTTCACATCCATTTGATATAAGATGATGTTATGATGATTAGCATAAGCAAGTAGTATTCGAATAGCTTCAAGTCTAGCAACAGGTGCAAAAGTTTCATCGAAATCTATTCCTTCAACCTGTGTGTAGCCTTGGGCTACAAGTCATGCCTTATTCCTTACCACTTGACCATCCTCATCCTGCTTGTTTCGGAAAATCCACTTGGCTCCGATGATATTGTGCTTGCGAGGATCTGGTCGTTTGACGAGCTCCCATACGTCATTCAGCTTGAATTGAAGAAGTTCGTCTTGCATAGCTTGGATCCACTCCGGTTCCAGGAAAGCCTCAGCAACTTTTGAAGGTTCTGTGATAGACACAAAGGAGAAATGCCCACAAAAGTAAACTAAGTGTGAAGCTTTTGAGCGAGTGAGAGGACCTGGCGCGTTGATGTCATTGAGGATTTTGTCAAGTTCCACTTCATTTGCAATCCTTGGATGAGCTGGTTGAGGATTTCGTCTAGGCTGAGGAATTGGTTTTGGAGCAATTTCTTCAGGAGCATCTTCTTGATTTTCATCAGTGATGGGAATGATTTCTTCATCAATTTCCTCAGTGGGAACAATGTCTTCAGTAGATTTGAGCTTTATTGCTTCCTCAGGAGACAACTTATATGGATCAGAAGGCAATTGCTCTCTTTGAGAGCCATTAGTTTCATCGAACTGCACATCTACAGTCTCAACAACCTTGTTGTGATAGTTGTTGAAGACTCTCTAGGTGTGCGAGTCCTTTCCATAACCGAGCATAAAATCCTCATGTACCTTAGGTGCAAATTTTGAGCTATGGTGAGGATCTCTAGTCCAACATTTTGCACCGAAGACTTTGAAATAACTTACATAGGGTTTCTTGTCTGTGAGGAGTTCATATGAGGTTTTCTTGAGGAATTTGTGAAGATATACCATGTTGATGATATGGCATGCAGTGTTGATTGCTTCAGGTCAAAAGCGATGAGGAGTCTGATATTCTTCAAGCATGGTTCTTGCCATCTCAACCACAGTCCTATTCTTCCTTTCAACGACACCATTCTGTTGAGGAGTATAAGGAGCAGACAATTCGTGAGTAATACCAAGTTCATCAAGATAATTATCAAGACCAGTGTTTTTGAACTCTGTTCCATTATCACTCCTGATGTGTTTGATCTTGATGCCGAAGTTCGTCGAGGCCCTTGAAGAAAATCATTTGAAGACTTCCTGCACTTCAGTTTTATATAAGATGATATGCACCCATGTATATCTGGAATAATCATCAACTATGACGAAGACATATAAAGATGCTGCATTTGTTAGTGTGGCATAATGAGTAGGTCCAAATAGATCCATGTGAAGCAATTCAAATGGACGAGTAGTGGTCATGATAGTCTTTGAGGGATGCTTGGATCTGGTCATTTTCCCAGATTCACAGGCACCGCAGAGGTGATCCTAGAGGAATTTGACAGATTCGATGCCGATGACATGCTTCTTCTTCGCGATCATGTGCAAATTCCTCATGCCTGCATGACCGAGTCTTCGATGCCACAGCCACCCTTCTAAGGTTTTTGCTAGTAAGCAAGTGGCTGGTTGAGGACATGTAGAGAAATCAACAATGTACAAATCCCCTCTTCTAACACCTTCGAAGACTTTGGATCTGTCAGATTGCATGATAACAACACATCTATATCTACCAAATATAACAATCATATCAAGATCACAAAGCATCGAGACTGACATGAGGTTAAATCCAAGGGATTCAACAAGCATCACTTTGTCCATGTGCCTATCCTTAGAAATTGCCACTTTGCCAAGTCCCAATACCTTGCTTTTACCTTTGTCAGCATATGTGATTTGCTTCACGAGTGATGGAGTTAGTGGCATATTCATCAGCAAGCTTTTATCACCAGTCATGTGATGTCTGCAACCACTATCAAGAACCCACTCAGCACTCTTGGGTTTGTCATCCTGCAGATGAATTAGTACACCTTACCATCTCATATGCTTCAGACTTGAATAATATGATATCAATTTCATCAGATAGGAATTTCATCATAACAGAATTATAAGGACGTGTGAAATATTTCTATTTCATCAATATTAGCTTGCGTCCTATCAAGAATTTCCTTAGGTCTCCAGCAAATTCTTGAGATGATGTTTTTCATTTGGAGACCTGACCTGCAGAAGTGATTAGTCCAATTTCTTCACCACCCACATCTGAAGGGGTGGTAAAGCATTCATCATCCTGCGAGCACCATATGAGAATGGGGGCATTGAAGCTAATGCACTTCTCTTAACAGTAGGGGGGTTAAAGTACTCATATGAATATGCAGAGAACTGGTTTGAGGATTTATGAACATAATGATTTGAAGAATAACGCTCATATTCATATTCCTTGTAGTTTCCCTGCATGTGAGAAGCATTAGCACAGGTACGAGCATAGTTTTGACCAGTTGAGGATTTTGATCCTCTTGAAGACTTTGGTCCTCGTGAGGAATTTGATCTGGGGTTCAAATTCTTCATCGGTAGTGTCATGAGGACATTCACCTGAAGATTTTCAAGACAACTCTTGGGAACCCAGATTTTCCTCAGGGGAGGCCCATTCCTACAGTTAGTTCCAACATATCGAGCAAACACTTCACCAGATTGATTTTTGAACAGTTTATAGTTGGAGTCAAATGACTCATCTGAGGAATAGGATAATTCACATGAAAAGCCTGTTAGATTGGATGGATCAAAAGGAGGCCCAATTGCAGCAACCCATGAGGTTTTGGGATACTACTCAGGTTTCCAATAAGATCCATCATCATTCAATTTCCTCTCAAAGGCAATTCCTTCTATCCTCGGGTTCCTGTTCAAGATCTGCTTTTTGAGCACATGACAAAGGGTTTGATGTCCTTTGAGACTTTTGTATATGCCTGTCACATACAATTCCTTCAGCCCTGTATTTTCATCAGTGACATTTGTGTTTTCCTCAAGTGAGGAATTTGACACTACAGGAGTAGTTGAAGAATTTTTAGTAATTGAAGCAATTGATGATTCTGGTGAAGAATTAGCAGTTTCACGTTCGATGCATTTATGGCATGGAGGAATGAATTCAGCTTGAGCAGCACTGATCTGTTGAGCTAGTAATGAATCATTTTCCATACGAAGATCATCATGAGAAATCCTCAACTTCTCTAGATCAAGCTTCCTTTGAAGAAATTCATAGGAAAGTTTCTCATGATCAGCAAGAAGAGTAACATGACGATCTTGAAGATTATCAAATCTAGACTGAAGACTTTTCATATCTTCACTGAGGATTTGGGTAAGATTCATTTCATCATTAAACAGATCATCGCTTCTATCTAGCAGTTTCTGAAGCTTTTCCAGGGCAGTTTGTTGTTTAGTGGCAATGATAGCAAGTTTACTGCAACTGGGTTTTTTATAATCATCAGGTTCACAGTCACTTGAATCAGAGGAGGAAGCATCATTCGGTACCTTTGAACATTTTTCCATGAAGCAATAGGTTGGAGCGAAGTCATCAGCATAGTCATCAGTGTGGATGGTGTTATCATTTTCTTCAAGGTTGAAGATTGACTTGCTGACGAATGTGGTTGCAAGTGCAAGGCTAGCCTGTCCGGATTCCGAGTCTTCATCAGAACCCTCCTCTTCATCACATTCCTCGTATTCTGCCTCAGAATCCATTTCCTTGCCTATAAGTGCCCATGCCTTTCTGAAACTAGTCTTCTTGTGCGATGAGGACTTTGAAGATGAGAATTTTGAAGGTTTCTTCTTTTTCTTCGAGTCATCAGAACTTTCATCCTTGTATTTCTACTTCTTTGATTCCTTTCCCCAACGAGGACAATCAACAATGTACTGACCTGATTTCTTGCATTTGTGGCAGGTTCTTTTCTTGTAGTCCTCAGATGAAGATTCTGATTTCCTCATATCTCTTCTTGAAGATTTACCGAACTGGCCACGTCGTGTAAACCTCTGGAATTTCCTCACGAGCATTGCAAGCTCTTGTCCAAATTCTTCAGGATCACCAATGCTACCATCCAAGTCTTCTTCTTCAGATGAGGAAATTGCTTTAGCCTTCAGTGCACATGGTCTGGAATAGCTTGGTCCATATAGATCTCCCTTTCCTTTTTATTGGAATTCATGAGTATTGAGTCTTTCGAGTATGTCAGCTGGATCAAGCATCTTGTAGTCTGGTCTTTCTTGAATCATCAGAACTAAAGTATCAAATGAAGAATCCAAAGATCTTAGCAGTTTCTTCACAACTTCATGATCAGTAATGTCTCGAGCTCCTAGTGCTTGCAGTTCATTTGATATGTCAGTGAGGCGATCAAAGGTATCTTGGCAGCTTTCATTGTCAAACCTCTTGAAGCGATTGAAGAGATTGCGAAGAACATCAACACGAGAATCACGTTGGGTTGATACTCCTTCATTAACTTTGGACAACCATTCCCAGATAATTTTCGCTGAGCCCAAAGCACTCACTCTGCCATACTGGCCCTTGCTCAGATGGCCAAAGATGATATTCTTCGCTTGAGAATCAAGTTGCTTGAATTTCTTCACATCAGCAGTAGAGATAGTAGTAGAGATGATAGGGACGCCATGTTCCACAATATACCAGAGATCATTGTCAATAGCTTGTAGATGCATCTGCATCTTGGTCTTCCAGAAGGGAAAGTCCTTTCCTTTGAAAGTAGGACATGCTGCAGTAACCTTAATCATGCCTGCAATCGACATAACTAAAACTCCAGGTGGTTAAACCAAAATCATACAGAACAAGGAAGTACCTTGCTCTGATACCAATCGAAAGTGCGTTATATCCACTAGAGGGGGGGTGAATAGGAGATTTTTAGAATTTCATCACTGAGGAAATTCCTTTTGAGGAAATTCCTCACTGATGACTAACTTACAGCGAAAACAGTAAAGGATCAGGAGTGCAAAGTTTCACTACAACAGTTTTTCAGGATGAAGAATATGAAAACAGTTTGCACAGTATGCAGGCACACAGAAAACAGATGAGGATTAACTTGCGTGAAGAATTTGGGGTTGAGGAATTTCAGAGAAAATCTTCAGCAAATTATTCAATCAGTGACAGTGAAAATCATCAATACACAATCTGAGGAATATAAAGAGTTGAGGAAATAGAACCCATTTCACAGTGAAGACAGTGGTTGATGACCCACTTCCAACTGTTGTGACAGTTGTACATCTGGTTTGGAGCGGCTTGGTATTGAAACCAAAAGACACACAGTCCCTACCGTATTTTCCTTGGGCTAAGAACACACAGTCCTCGCCGAACTCTCATGGTAAGTCTTCAGGGAAGACTTCCAAACCATCACAAACTTGGTCACCTGGCGATCCACAATTAACTGCTAGATTGCTCTAGACCATGACGCCTAACCGTCTGGAGGATGCACAGTCCTCAAAGGTAAAAGGCTTCAGTCCCACACAGGAACAACTTCTTCAGTGATGGTCAATCACTTGGTTTTCGGTTTGTGGTTTGGTGTTTGGGGTATTTCCTCACTGATGAATTACTCTCAAAGACTCTGAGGAATTTGGGTTGCTCTTATGACAAGTGTGAGTTTCTAACGGAGCAGCCAACCAGCTAATGGTTGTGGGGGCGGCTATTTATAGCTTGGGAGCATCCCGACATGATTTGACATTAATGCCCTTAAATAATATGACCGTTGGTGTGGATAAGACCAATGATGTGGCGTGGCTATCGATAAGGTCGGGACCCTCAACTATGAGAGTCCTCATGTCTCTCATATTCCTCACTTGAGGCTTTTGGTAGGATTAGGCTTGGGTTGAGCATCATGAGGAAATTCATTCCAATGTGTTACCTCGACCCCTTTAACAGTACGGTGTTCCTATTACTCTAGTGTGAAGAAAATAAAACAGAAAGGATAAATCATCATGCTTCAAAGTATTCAGATTGATTTTCTTCAGGACACACCGAATTCCTCAATTTCAATATCTTCATGAGGAATATCAATTTCATTGCAAATTCATCGCGATTCAATTCTTCAGCTTCAGACCAATTTCTTCAATCGAAGATATACATTTTTAGGGGTCGATATTCATCGAATATTTCAAACTCCTCGGCGACTTATAGATCGTGTGTACACTCATGAACACATTAGATACTTAACCTATACGTCTTCAAACCATCAAATTCACTAAGGGGCACTAGATGCACTTACAGTGCTGGTGACCAAAATTTTGTTCGGAGTCCTGGATGAGATCTTGGATGCCATGAGGAGTTCCAGAATGGTACAGAGACGAAGATTGATATATAGGATTGTTGCATTTGGCTTCCGGAAGGATTTCGGGCATTACCGGTAAAGTACCGGGAGTGACGAATGGGTTCCGGGGTTTTACCGGGAGAGGCCACCCACCCTGGAGAGATCCTAATAGGCCCATGGGTGGCACAACAGACCTTAGTGGGCTGGTTAGGCCAGCCCAATAGGACTATTTCGGCCAAGAGAACATTAAAGGAAAAAAGAAGGAAAAAAGAAGAGGGGGTGGGAAGGAAGGAAAGGACTCCTCGTTCCAAACCGAATTGGAGGAGGATTCCTTCCTCCATAGCTTGACTGACCCCTCCTACTTGGAATAGGAGGCAGGCCTCCACCCCTTGGTTCCTCCTATATATACTAGAGGTTTTAGGGTTTTTGAGACACAAATTTTGCCACGTGCAACCCTATCCTCTAGTTCTTAGTTCGTCCTCTAGATCGGATTTCTGCGGTGCTTAGGCGAAGCCCTGCATGAATAGATCACCACCACCACCGGGTCGTCGTCACTCTACCGGAGAACTCATCTACTTCCCCGTCTCTCTTGCTGGATCAAGAAGGCGAAGATCGTCATCGAGCTGTACGGGTGCTAGACGCGGAGGTGCCATTCGTTTGGTACTTGATCAGGGTTGTTTGTGGAACGGGGATCTGAATTGCAAAGACGTACCACTACATCATCCGCATTTATTAAACGCTTCCCTCTTAGCGATCTACAAGGGTATGTGGATACGATCTCCCTCTCGTAGATCATCACCATGATAGGTCTTTGTGTGCATAGGAAATCTTTTGATTCCCATGCAACGCTCCCCAACAAAGGGGTAGAGCATCTTCATACCTTTGAAGATCGCTAAGTGGAAGCGTTGCTAGAATGCGAATGATGGAGTCGTACTCACAGCAATTCAGATCACGGTGGATTCCGATCTAAGCACCGAACAATGGAGCCTCCACATTCAACACACGTGCAACCCGGTGACGTCTCCAACCCCTTGAACCAGCAAGGAGGGAGGAGAGGTTGAGGGAGAGGTCTGGCAGCATGACGGCATGGTGACAGTGGAGCTACGTGGCACTTCGACAGGGCTTCACCAAGCACTACGAAGGACGAGGAGGAGGAGGAGTAGGGCTGTGCCGAGAGAGAGAGAGAGGGAGAGAGAGAGAGAGCGAGAGAGAAGTTATCTTAAATCAGCCCAAACCCTCCACTATATATAGCAGGAGAGGGAGGAGGGTGCCAACCCTTAGGATTTCCCACCCTAAGGGGTGCGGCGGCCAAGGATGGAGGAGGCGCCCTAGGGTGGGCCTTGGGCCCAAAGGTGCCCATCCACGCCTAGGGTTTAGCCCCTCTCCACCCCTTGTGCGCCTTGGACCCTTAGTGGTGGCGCACCAAGGCGCACCAGTCCACCTAGGAGCTGGTTCCCATCCACTCTTGGCCCATGTAGCACTTTGGGGCTGGTGGCCCTTCCCGATGGTCCCGGTACATTACCGGTGACACCCGAAACACTTCTGACGATTAAATCATCACTTCCTATATATGAATCTTTACCTCCTAACCATTCAGGAACTCCTCGTGATGTCCGGGATCTTATCCGGGACTCTAAAAAACCCTTGATAACCACATACACTATTCCCATATAACCCTACTGTCATCGAACCTTAAATGTGTAGAACCTACGGGTTCGGGAAGCATGCAGACATGACCGAGACAACTCTCCGGTCAATAACCAACAACGGGGTCTCGATATCCATGTTGGCTCCCACATGTTCCACGATGATCTCATTGGATGAACCACGATGTCAAGGATTCTCTCAATCCCATATACAATTCCCTTTGTCCATGGATATATAACTTGCCCGAGATTCGATCGTCGGTGTCCCCATAGATGTTCAATCTCGTTACCGACAAGTCTCTTTACTCGTTATGTAACACATGATCCTGTGACTAACTCCTTAGTCACATTGAGATCAATAGGATGATGTATTACCTTGTGGGCCCAGAGATACCTCTCCGTCACACGGAGTGACAAATCCCAATCTCGATTCGTGCCAACCCAACAGACACTTTCGGAGATACCCGTAGTACACCTTTATAGCCACACAGTTATGTTGTGACGTTTGATGCACCCAAAGCATTCCTACGGTATCCGGGAGTAGCACAATCTCATGGTCTAAGGAAATGATACTTGACATTAGAAAAGCTTTAGCAGACGAACTACACAATCTTTGTGATATGCTTAGGATTGGGTCTTGTCCATCACATGATTCTCCTAATGATGTGACCCCATTATCAATGACATCCAATGTCCATGATCAGGAAACCATGATCATCTATTGATCAACGAGCTAGCCAACTAGAGGCTTACTAGGGACACATTATGATCTATATATTCACACATGTATTACTGTTTCCGGCTAATACAATTATAGCAAGAATAATAGAAAATTATCATGAACAAGGAAATATAAAAATAACCACTTTATTATTACCTCTAGGGCATATTTCCAACAGTCTCCCACTTGCACTAGAGTCAATAATCTAGTTCACATCACTATGTGATTGCAATGAATCTAACACCCATACTGTAACATCCCAATTTTTCCTAATTGGGAATGTTCTACAAATGTAGCTAAGCATCTATGCATTTTGTTTGCAATAAAGTTTTGCATTTGAATTCCGTCAAATACTTCCTTTTGCTTTTCTATTTTTCCTCCCCGAGAAAATACCCCAAAGAAAATTCTTGCACGCAAGAAAGAGCAGAGGAAAATGACCCTCCCAAGCCAGGGGTGTTTTTGAAAATAATTGAGCCAAGAAAAACCAGAATTTATGGAGAAAATAATTTGAAAAAGAAAATAAAGCCTTTAGAGGTTTTTCTGAAAAAAATATTTTTTAAAAAGTTTTTATTTTGGTCTTGGAAAAATGTTAAACGGGTAGGAATTTTTTTCCGAAAATTTTGGTATATAATACCCCTATATTTAGATTTTTATTTTATTCCTTTTTTATATTATTTACTTTCTGATTTTAGTTAAATAGGAAAAAGGAAATATTTTTTTTTCTTTCTCTTCGCACCGGCACCAGATAGGCCTGTGGGCCGAACCCCACCCCGCCGGATCCGAATCCAGTTCGGATCGCCCAACCGATCCGGTGCTCCCCCTCTCCCTCTCGCTGGCCCTAGGCCCCACGCCCGAACCAACCCGTGCTTCGGTCCTCTCCCTCCCCTCACCGATTCCCTTCCTAACCCGAGCCCCTCCTCTTACCTTACCTCGCCGGCCACCGATCCCCTGCCCAACCGGCCCCGCTTCCCTTCCATCCGAGCGCCCCCCCCTCCGCCCCTATATAAACCGCCGCCCCCTGGCCCCCTCATCGACCTGTACCCTCGTCCAACCGAACCTCACGCCGCCCCTGCCCTGCTCCTCACCAGAGCCGAGCTCCAGGGAACCTCCCTAGCTTCGCCCCGGTCGCCACTTCCCCGAGCTCGTGACCCCCTTCCTCACCAGCCCGGACCGCTCCGAACGCCTCCAAAGGACGCCGGAGGTTCGCCGTGTCCCCCTAGTGCTCTTGCCGTCGCCGGAGGACGGCCGGAGCATCATCCCCGACCACCACCACCTCTCTGCTCGTCGGAGTTGATCCCAGCCAATCCCCCTGTGAGTTCATTAACCCGCTCTGTGCCTTAGCCGTTCGATCGGATATAAACGGTATAGATTAGACATGGTTACCCCTTCGGTTTTAGTTAAAAGACCGCCCGGTTTTTACCCCACTTACTATTAAGCTGAAGCGTTTTTGTTATACTTCGGCCATGTACTAGTTTTCCCCACAGCAAACGAACCCGCAACCAATCAGGGACTGCCACGTGTCTGTTAGAATCTGTTTTCTTTTTCTGTTTAATTCCAAAACAGAGAACGTTTCAAATTTGTTTTGATCATATCTTTTGATCCCCATTTCCAATAGAGTTGAAACTTGTTCCAGTAGATCACAATTTTCTGTAGTTTGTAAAAACATATGATTTGTCTATGTTTGAAATTTTCAAATTTGAATTAGATCAGATTTAGTTTAAACCTTGTTTTGCTTATTCCAGGAGTTTAAAAAATGATTTTGATTTGATTATTTTTTCTACTGCTTCCTGGTGATTATATCTTACTGTGGTATAAGTTTCAAATGTTTTTAAATAATTTTACTTGGGGTTTTAACAGAAACAAGTTTCTGCCTTAGTGACGTATAGTGAATTCTTTCACTTAGGCCATAGCAACTATTTACTTGTGATGTTATTTTTACTTGTTGTTTGATTGTAGTGCTTATGGTGTGTATTGTTTGTATTGGTAGATCACCCGGAGTGCGAAGCTTGTTACTTAGAAGCGCTCGATCATGACAACTATCATCAAGGCAAGTCATTTTGATCATACTATCTCCTATGTTTTTTGATGCATGGTAGTTTCACCTTTCTTTGCCCATTTGCATGCTGCTTAGGTACTTGGAAATTTTAGTATAGGTTGTAGTATCATGTGGTAGGCACACAACAAACCCCGATACTTGGCCCGGGACGACAAATTACATATTGCTATGCTTGAGTAGACGGGATTTCGGTTGAGTGCATAACACGAGTGATGCGAGGTTGATTAAATACCCAAGACTGGTTAAGACAAGATTTTCAAGACCTCGTGATGCAATGCAACTCTGGGTGAAGGACGGTTGATCGGCTCCCTGGAGAAACTAGTGGATGACCCGGGATGCTGGAGACGGCCATGACATCTTGCGGAAAGCTTCACCCAGGCTCGAAGAGATGGACGGAGGCTTCAAGACCCAAGGCTTACCTGCACAGCCACAAGTCATAATGGGCTCTGGCTTGGTTGGACAACGCGGCGACTTTGGACAGGCGGTGCTAGCAGACGTAGAAGAACGATAGGAATGGATGGGCACCGACAGGGATTCAGAGGGACCCGTTGAAAGACCATGTTTTGATCATCCGGTCTTCAAACACCCTGAAGTGCGAGGATATACACGGAGGCGATCAAATACTGTGGGGAACGTGTGCAAAACTCTGCAGAGTGCCCAACCTAATCGATTAGCCGTGTCCACGGTCATGGACAACTTGAGCCGAAGGCATTGAAATTCCCCTGAACTCTCGACACAACTTAATAATGATGTGGGAATTAACAACAACTCGGGTACGAGAATTGGTTGGCGGAACCATCTCGTTAACAACAAACAATGTAGTAATATTTTTCTTCGAGACCCTCTTGTTGTAGGAGAAAATTGGCTTTATGCAAAACTTATAGCCCCACCTACCAAATATGCATGTAGAGATAGTTGATTATTATTTTTACCCCTCTCTTTGATGACTTGCCGGCATATTCCATATGCTGACCTACACGGCTGCAACGTATCATGTTGCAGAGTACTTTTCCGACCAGGAGTGAGGTTACGATCTACGCTCAGCGACATGCCCTGGAGTCGGATGGACTCGTCTACCTGATGCTTCCGCTAGTCCTCGTTAGATATCTCATGAGATGGCCTTCAGCCACTTTATGGTAATCCATTATTGTAATAAAGTACTCGTTATGAGATTTCGATCAATAAAGATGTGTGATTGAACTCTTGATATATACATTGATGTACTGAGTGTGTACCAGCATGATCTTGGGATGGTACGGAAACACCAGAGGCTTGACTCGTCTTGAGTCGGGTCACTACAGAAATGGTATTCAGAGCACACGCTGATCGTAGGACGTAACCTCTAGGAATGGAAAAGCCTTAGGAAGAAAAACTATTTTCTTATGTCTATAAATCCTCTATTTCCTCTTCTGATCATTTATGACTTCTCTCCGATTTTCCAATGTTTTAGATGGCCACCTTCATCCCCATTAAGTTCACGGAGTTTTGCCAGCCCGATGCCACTATGCCTTTCGGAAAGGAGCTGATACAGATCACCAAGGACTTGAGGATTGCTCTGCCGACTATCACAGGGAAGCCGACTTCGTCTTACCCGGAGGATTCACGCTACAGGATCGAGGTGCACATTCCCGGAAGGACATTCGAACCACGCACTGAGCTGGTGGATTTCAAGTTCATCGCACCCAACTGGATTCTCGGAAGGGACATGGCGGTCCATTGTGCACTCGGACGTATCAAGGAAGTGTACAGAGGCTGCCCTATTTCACTGGACCTATTCACGGTATCCCGGAGAAGAGAAGATGGAGAAATCATCTCAAGCAAGACCAAGGACGCTCTCCTGTCCTATGCCCAGACCTTGGAGAAGCACATCGGGACTCTGGAGCATCGTGTGATCAAGGACGCCAGGAAGATCAAGCAACCATCGCTCCGCGAACTCGAACTCGAAGAAGCAGCCCGGGAAGCCCACTATGAGCATGAACTGGAGGTGAAGGACTTTCTAGAGAGGATCGAGAAGCTGAAGACTCGAGTTGCATACCTGGAGGAGGAACTGGACATGGGAGAGAACCTTCATCCCGAAGGTGACGTAGCCCCCTTGATCAGCAATGACGAGGACTATGAAGAAAGCTCCACCGAAGGACCCACCACCATGCTTTTCTGAGGAGGACACTTAGACTAGACCACCAAATTTACTTTAGCGTTAAACGCTTAGGCCGATGTTTAGGTTATCGAATTTTTTATCCCCGTGTGTGAACCTTTTGTGATCGTATTGAATAAAATGTGTGGTGTGATACTTGTTTGTTGCATTTCATATGGGTAGTGTAATTACTCTTAGACCATTGTTCTATGCTAATCTCACCCCTCTACAAACATCAGATGCCTCCGAGACGTGCCCCTGCTTCCAACTTTCCGCCGGAACTCACCCAGTTGATTCAGCAACAGAACACCCTCATGCAGCTGATCATCTAGAACCAGAACAATAACAACAACCATCATCCATCCCAGGACGACAATCTCACCCGTTTCCTGAGGTTGAACCCTCCGACTTTCTCCAGCAGCATTGAGCCCATTGTGGCAGATGATTGGCTCCGCAAGATGGAGCGGGAACTTATCACTGCTGGTTGTACTGAAGCTGAGAAGGTGCGCTTTGCCGCGCATCAACTTGAAGGCCCTGCAGCTGCATGGTGGGAGAACTACACCACCACATACCCCATTGCTGGAGTCACTTGGGAGTAGTTCAAGCAAGCCTTCCGTACCGCACATGTCTCAGATGGTGCAATGAGTCTGAAGAAGCGTGAGTTTCGCAACTTACGCCTGGGAAATCGCTCTGTGGCTCACTATGTCGATGAATTCAGCATGCTCGCCCGTTATGCACCTGGAGATGTGGCCGATGATGCGGCCAAGCAGGAAAAGTTCTTGGAGGGACTCAATGATGAGCTGAGCATTCAGCTGACTGTAGCCACCTTCAACAACTACCAGGAGTTGGTAAATAAGGCCCTCATCTTGGAGGGGAAACACCAGCAGATGGAGAACCGTAAGCGGAAGTATGGGAATGGAAAGTTCAACTCCGGCACTCAGCAGAAGCCTCGCTACACCCCCTATTCAGGGAATACCGGGACTGGATCCGGTAAGTTTGGAGGACACATCCAGCATAACCACCCAGTGCACAACCATGGAGGCCACAACCATGGAGGAAATGGGAACCACCGCAACAATAGCAACTTCAAGAATGGCGGTACTGGCACTCAGCATCATTTAGCTCCAGCTCAAAAGGATCTGAATCACACCACCTGCTTCAAGTGTCAGAAGACGGGACACTATGCCACTGAATTTCCCCAGAACAAGCAGGGAAATGGAAACGGCAACGACAACTCTACAGCAAAGAAGCACAATCCTTTTCCTCGAGCTTAGGTGAATCACATTGATGTTGAAGAGGTCTATGATCACCCCGATACTGTGGTTGGTAAGTTTTTGCTAAATTCACGTCTAGTATTGGTACTTTTTGATTCCGGTGCAACGCATTCATTCATATCAAGGGTAGTTGTGGAAAAGTATAGTTTGCCAACTAGAACCCTCAGCCAGCCTATTAAGGTCAGTTCCCCAGGAGGCATGATGACAGCCGGGATAGGATGCCATGCGTTGAGTCTCAACATCGGGAACCATAATTTTCCCACCGACCTCATCGTATTAGAGTCCCAGGGATTGGATGTAATCCTAGGCATGGATTGGTTGGCCAAGTATGAAGGGAATATTGATTGTGCCCTTAAGTCTATTTTGCTCACCACCCCCGAGCAAAAGCGGATTAAGTACGTGTCTCAGCGCCCGACACGGAGTAAACGAGTAAACTCTCTCACGGGAGTAGTCCAGGAGGAAGTACCGATTGTACAGGAATACCCAGATGTATTTCTAGAGGAATTGCCGGGCATGCTACCTGATAGAGAGATTGAGTTCCTGATTGAGCTATTACCCGGAACATCCCCGATATCCAAGAGACCCTATCGGATGCCCGCAAATGACTTGGTAGAAATCAAGAAGCAAATTAAGGAGTTGTTGGACAAAGGGTATATTCGCCCAAGTTCTTCACCTTGGGGAGCCCCAGTGCTCTTGGTTGAAAAGAAGGATAAGTCCTTGAGAATGGTTGTCGATTATCGTGCATTGAACGAGGTGACCATCAAGAACAAGTACCCCTTGCCGATGATCAATGATCTGTTTGACCAGTTAGTTGGAGCCCGAATTTTTCCAAGATCGATCTTCGATCCGGGTATCATCAGTTGAAGATTCGTGAACAGGATATACCCAAGATAGCCTTCACCACACGGTACGGCTTGTATGAGTACACGGTCATGTCATTTGGACTGACTAATGCTCCGGCATATTTTATGAATCTGATGAACAAGGTATTTATGGAATACTTGGACAAGTTTGTCGTGGTGTTCATCGATGACATACTAATATTCTCCAAGAACGAAGAGGAACACAAGGAACATCTGCGTCTAGTTCTGGAGAAACTTCGAGAGCATAAGCTATATGCAAAGTTTAGCAAATGTGAGTTTTGGTTGAAGGAAGTCGGATTCCTCGGACACGTCATCTCAGGAGAAGGAATAGCAGTGGACCCTGCCAAGGTCGCAGCAGTCACCGAATGGGTAGCACCCACTTCAGTCAAGGAGATCCGCAGTTTCCTCGGACTTGCCGGATATTACCGGAGGTTCATGGTGAATTTCTCAAACATCGCCAAGCCCATGACAGAGTTGTTGAAGAAGGAGTCCAAGTATGTTTGGACTGAGGAATGTGAAACCAGTTTTCAAGAGTTAAAGAAACGTCTGGTTACAGCCCCAATGCTGATATTGCCAAACATTTGGAAGGATTTCCAGGTTTACTATGACGCTTCTCGTCAAGGACTCGGAGGAGTGCTCATGCAAGAAGGTAAAGTTGTAGCCTATGCATCCAGACAGCTCAGACCCCATGAGTTGAATTATGCCACGCATGACTTGGAACTAGCAGCCGTAGTGCACGCTCTCAAGACCTGGAGACATTTCCTGATCGGAAATAGTTGTGATGTTTACACTGATCACAAGAGCCTGAAATATATCTTCACGCAGAAGGAGTTGAACCTCAGGCAGAGGCGATGGCTAGAGTTGATCAAGGACTATGACATGAGACTGCATTATCACCCAGGCAAGGCAAATGTTGTAGCCGATGCGTTGAGCCGCAAGAGTATGTGAACACACTCACAGCAGGAGGGTTACCCCAGGAGTTAGACCTCCGAGAGCTCAAATTGGAAATAGTTCCAAGGGGATTTGTTGCCACACTAGAAATTCAGTCCACTTTGACAAAAAAGATCCGCGAGGCACATAAATCAGACAAGGAGATAGCTGAGATTAAGCAGAAAATGAAAGACGGGAAGGCTAAAGGTTTTCATGAGGATGAACACGGAACTTTATGGTTTGAGGATCGCATTTATGTGCCCAATGATCCCGAACTCAGGAAGTTGATACTTCAGGAGGCCCATGATTCCCCGTACTCGATACACCCCGGCAACACCAAGATGTATCTGGATCTGAAAGAAAGTTTCTAGTGGACAAGAATGAAGAAAGACATTGCCGAGTTCGTAGCAATATGCGATGTTTGTCAGCGAGTAAAAGCCGAGCAACAGAAGCCAGCAGGTTTGCTCCAACCTCTGCCGATACCCGAGTGGAAATGGGAGAAGCTTGGTATGGACTTCATCACAGGATTACCCAGGACCCGTTCTGGCTATGATTCTATTTGGGTTGTGGTCGATCGTTTGACCAAGGTAGCTCATTTCATTCCTGTGAAGACCACTTACACGAGTGCCAAGCTGGCCAAGATATATATGAGCAGGATCGAATGTCTACACGGAGTACCGAAGAGTATTGTGTCAGATAGAGGGACTCAGTTCACTTCAAAATTTTGGCACCAACTGCATGAAACCTTGGGAACGAGATTGGAGTTCAGTACACATTTTCACCCACAGACAGATGGACAGACCGAGAGAGTCAATCAGATTCTGGAGGACATGTTGAGAGCTTGCGCACTAGACTATGGGTCTAGTTGGGATGACAATTTGCCTTATACCGAGTTCTCATACAACAACAGCTACCAGACCAGTCTGAAGATGGCCCCTTTCGAAGCTCTATACGGAAGGAGGTGCAGAACACCGTTGATGTGGGATGGAGTTGGTGACCGACAACTTTTTCGTCCCGACCTTATCCGAGATTCTGAAGAGAAGGTCAAGCTAATTCGTGACCGACTCAAGATAGCTCAGTCGAGGCAGAAAAGTTATGCTGACAACAAACGCAAGGAAGTAACATACGAAGTGGGAGACCGAGCATATCTTCGGGTGTCTCCACTTCGAGGAATCAAGAGATTTGGTGTGAAAGGAAAGTTAGCACCCCGATTCATTGGCCCCTACAAAATTCTTGAACGTAGAGGCGAAGTTCCATATAAACTGGAACTGCCGGAAGGATTGTCCGGAGTTCATGATGTCTTCCATGTTTCCCAATTGAAGAAATGCCACGCTGAGATGGCTGATGTTCCGTTGAGAGATACAGTGCCCCTAGAGGCCATACAGCTTGACAGTGATCTGACGTATGAGGAGAAACCCGTTAGAATTCTCGAGACTGCCAATAGAGTTACCCGCAGCAAGGTCATCAAGTTCTGCAAGGTGTTGTGGAGCTAAGCATCTATGCATCTATGCATTTTGTTTGCAATAAAGTTTTGCATTTGAATTCCGTCAAATACTTGCGTTTGCTTTTCTATTTTTCCTCCCCGAGAAAATACCCCAAAGAAAATTCTTGCACGCAAGAAAGAGCGGAGGAAAATGACCCTCCCAAGCCAGGGGTGTTTTTGAAAATAATTGAGCCAAGAAAAACTAGAATTTATGGAGAAAATAATTTGAAAAAGAAAATAAAGCCTTTAGAGGTTTTTGTGAAAAAAACATTTTTTAAAAAGTTTTTATTTTGGTCTTGGAAAAATGTTAAACGAGTAGGAATTTTTTTCTGAAAATTTTGGTATATAATACCCCTATATTTAGATTTTTATTTTATTCCTTTTTTGTATTATTTACTTTCTGTTTTTAGTCAAATAGGAAAAAGGAAATATTTTTTTTCTTTCTCTTCGCACCGGCGCCAAATAGGCTTGTGGGCCGAACCCCACCCCGCCGGATCCGAATCCAGTTCGGATCGCCCAACTGATCCGGTGCTCCCCCTCTCCCTCTCGCTGGCCCTAGGCCCCACGCCCGAACCAACCCGTGCTTTGGTCGTCTCCCTCCCCTCACCGATTCCCTTCCTAACCCGAGCCCCTCCTCTTACCTTACCTCGCCGGCCACCGATCCCCTGCCCAACCGGCCCCGATTCCCTTCCCTCCGAGCACCCCCCCTGTGCCCCTATATAAACCGCCGCCCCCGGCCCCCTCATCGACCCGTCCCCTCGCCCGACCGAACATCACGCCGCCCCTGCCCTGCTCCTCGCCGGAGCCGAGCTCCAGGGAACCTCCCTCGCTTCGCCCCGGTCGCCACTTCGCCTCCCCGCACCAACCGCGCCACCAGCAGCCACCCCATCGCCGCCGCATTCCGTTTTTCCACCCAGCACCCGAGCTCGTCGCCCCGCTGCAGCTCCTCACCTCGCCGGAAATACGGCTGGACCGGACTTCCCCGAGCTCGCGACCCCCTTCCTCGCCACCCCGGACCACTCCGAACGCCTCCAAAGGACGCCGGAGGTTCGCCACATCCCCCTAGTGCTCTCGCCGTCGCCGGAGGACCGCCGGAGCATCATCCCCGACCACCACCACCTCTCTGCTCGTCGGAGTTGATCCCAGCCAATCCCCGTGTGAGTTCATTAACCCCCTCTGTGCCTTAGCCGTTCGATCGGATATAAACGGTATAGATTAGACATGGTTACCCCTTCGGTTTTAGTTAAAAGACCGCCCGGTTTTTACCCCACTTACTATTAAGCCGAAGCGTTTTTGTTATACTTCGGCCGTGTGCTAGTTTTCCCCGCAGCAAACAAACCCGCAACCAATCAGGGACTGCCACGTGTCTGTTAGAATCTGTTTTCTTTTTCTGTTTAATTCGAAAACAGAGAAAGTTTCAAATTTGTTTTGATCATAGCTTTTGATCCCGATTTCCAATGGAGTTGCAACTTGTTCCAGTAGATCACAATTGTTCTGTAGTTTTTAAAAACATATGATTTGTCTACGTTTGAAATTGTCAAATTTGAATTAGATCAGATTTAGTTTAAACCTTGTTTTGCTTATTCCAGGAGTTTAAAAAATGATTTTGATTTGATTGTTTTTGCTACTACTTCCTAGTGATTATATCTTACTGTGGTATAAGTGTCAAATGTTTTTAAATATTTTTACTTGGGGTTTTAACAAAAACAATGTTCTGCCTTAGTGACGTATAGTGAATTCTTTCACTTAGGCCATAGCAACTATTCACTTGTGATGTTATTTTTACTTGTTGTTTGATTGTAGTGCTTATGGTGTGTATTGTTTGTATCGGTAGATCACCCGGAGTGCGAAGCTTGTTACTTAGAAGCGCTCGATCAAGACAACTATCATCAAGGGAAGTCATTTTGATCATACTATCTCCTATGTTTTTCGATGCATGGTAGTTTCACCTTTCTTTGCCCATTTGCATGCTGCTTAGGTACTTGGAAATTTTAGTATAGGTTGTAGTATCATGTGGTAGGCACACAACAAACCCCGATACTTGGCCCGGGACGACAAATTACATATTGCTATGCTTGAGTAGACGGGATTTCGGTTGAGTGCATAACACGAGTGATGCGAGGTTGATTAAATACCCAAGACCGGTTAAGACAAGATTTTCAAGACCTCTTGATGCAATGCAACTCTGGGTGAAGGACGGTTGATCAGCTCCCTGGAGAAACTAGTGGATGACCCGGGATGCTGGAGACGGCCATGACATCTTGCGGAAAGCTTCACCCAGGCTCGAAGAGACGGACGGAGGCTTCAAGACCCAAGGCTTACCTGCACAGTCACAAGTCATAATGGGCTCTGGCTTGGTTGGACAACGCGGCGACTCTAGACAGGCGGTGCTAGCAGATGTAGAAGAACGGTAGGAATGAATGGGCACCGACAGGGATTCAGAGGGACCCGTTGAAAGACCATGTTTTGATCATCCGGTCTTCAATCTTGTGGGGAACGTGTGCAAAACTCTGCAGAGTGCCCAACCTAATCGATTAGCCGTGTCCAAATCTTGTGGTTGTCTCTAATGCATAACCCAAAAACTATAGTGGCAAATCGGTAAGAGACATCACAGTACGCATCATATCCAATAGGGCACGACTATGACGTACAAACACACCATCACACTATGGTGCTCCAGGTGGCATGAGTTGTGAAACCATTTCCACAATGTCTTAAATGAGTGCAAAACTCATAACGCAGACATTCTGTACCACGATCACATTGTAGAAACTTTATCTTCTTGTTATGACGACTATCAACTTCACTCTAAAATTTGCTTTGAACTTTTCAAACGTTTTTCAGACTAGTAATTCATTAAGTTAACATCCTCATATCTACTCAAATCATTAGTGAAATTTTAGAAAATAATGATATCCACCGCGTGCTACACCACTTATTGGATTGCATAGATCAACATGTATTGTCTCCAACAAGTCACTTGCCCGTTCCATCTTACTGAAGAAACGAGGCTTTTAGTCATCTTGCGTGTGAGCCATGGTTCACATGTCTCACGTGATTCAAAATCAAGTGAGTCAAAAAAATCCATCAGTATGGAGTTTCTTCATGTGTTTTACACCAATAGGCATGGTCCGCATGTATCACGTGATTCAAAATCAAGTGAGTCCAAAGATCCATCAGTATGGAGTTCTTCATGCATTTTACACCAATAGGAATGGTCCGCATGTCTCACGTGATTCAAAATCAAGTGAGTCCAAAGATCCATCAGTATGGAGTTTCTTCATGCATTTTTCACCACTATGACCTTTTAGCGGCAGTGCCACAAGTATGTGGTACTATCATTATTAACTTTCCATCCTTTGACATCAATATTTTAAATATTTGTATCACTACGATCGAGATTCAATGAACCATTCACATTGGGTGCATGACCATTCAAGGCATTATTCATGTAAATAGAATAACCTTTATTCTCTGACTTAAATGAATAACCGTATTGCAATAAACATGATCTAATCATGCTTACACTCAACGCACACACCAAATAACTTTTATTCTCGTTCAACACTAATCACGATGGTAGAGGGAGCGTGCGATGTTGATCACGTCAACCTCGGAATCACTTCCAACACACATCGTCACCTCGCCATTATCTAGTATCCGTATATTTCGTAGCTTTTATTTCGAGTTACTAACACTTAGCAAGTGAACCGGTATCTAATACCCAAATGCTACTAGGATTACTAGTAAGGTACACATCAATAACATGTATATAAAATATATTACTATCGACATTGCCAGCCTTCTTATCTACCAAGTATCTAGGGTAGTTCCGCTTCAGTGACCGTCCCCTTCATAATAGAAGCACATAGTCTCGGGTTTGAGTTCAACCTTGGGTTTCTTCACTAGAGAAGCAACTAATTTGCTATTCATGAAGTATCCCTTCTCACCCTTTGCCCTTCTCGAAACCAGTGGTTTTACTAACCATCAACAATTGATGTTCCTACTTGATCTCTACTTTCGCGGTGTCAAACATCGCGAACAACTCAGCGATAATCATATTCATCCCTGATACGCTATAGTTCATCACGAAGCTCCAGCAGCTTGCTGGTAGTGACTTTGGAGAACCATCACTATCTTATCTGGAAGATTAACTTCCACTCGATTCAAGCGATTGTAGTACCCAGACAATCTGAGTACATGCTCAACGATCGAGCTATTCTCATTCATCTTTTAGGCACATAACTTGTTCGAAGGTCTCAAAACTCTCAACGCGGGCACAAGCCTGAAATCCCAATTTCAGCTCTTGGAATATCTCACATGTTTCGTGACGTTTAAAAAATGTTTTGAGCCTCTATTCTAAGCTGTGAAGCATGACACACTGAACTATCATGTAGTCATCAAAAACGTGTCTGTCAGATGTTCGTAACATCCACAGTCGATGCTTGGGGTAGCACACCGAGCGGTGCATCAAAGACATAAGCCTACTGTGCAGTAATGAGGACAATCCTCAGTATAAGGACCTAGTCCGCATAATTGCTGCCATCATCTTTCAACTTAGTTTCTCTAGGAACATATTAAAACAGGGGGCTACAATGCAAGCTAGTGATCTACAACATGCTATTGTATGGACAACTTAGACTATGTTCATGATAAGAAGTTCATCTAATCAAATTATATAATGAACTCCCACTTAGATCGACATCCCTCCAGTCATCCAAGTGAAACATGATCCACGTCGACTAGCCCGTGTCCAATCATCACGTGAGATGGACTAGTCATCGATGGTGGGCATCTCCATGTTGATTGTATCATCCATACGGCTCATATTCGACCTTTCGGTCTCCCGTATTCCGAGGCCATGTATGTACATTCTAGGCTCGTCGAGTCAACCTAAGTGTTTTGCATGTGTAAATCTGGCTTACACCCGTTGTATGCGAACGTTAGAATCTATCACCCCCGATCATCACGTGGTGCTTCAAGACAACGATCCTTCGCAACGGTGCACACTTAGGGGAATACTTATCTCGAAATTTATGAGGGATCATCTTATCTTTGCTACCGTCGTTCTAAGCAATAAGATGAAAAACATGATAAACATCACATGCAATCATATAGTGACATGATATGGCCATTATCATCTTTGCTCCTTTGATCTCCATCGTCGGGGCATTGCATGATCATCATTGTCACCGGCATGACACCATGATCTCCATCATCATAATCTCCATCGTTATGTCTCCTCGAAGTCATCTTGCCAATTATTAATTCTACTACTATAGCCAACCATTAGTAATAAAGTAAAGTAATAACCACATGGCGTTGCATCTCATACAATAAATTAAGACAGCTCCTATGGCTCCTACCGGTTGTCATACTCATCGACATGCAAGTCGTGGATCCTATTACAAGAACATGATCAATCTCATACATTACATATGTAACATCACATCCTTTTGTCCATATCACATCACATAGCATACCCTGCAAAAACAAGTTAGACGTCCTCTAATTGTTGTTTCAAGTTTTACGTGGCTGATTTGGGTTTCTAGCAAGAATGCTTCTTACCTATGTGACAGCCACAACGTTGATATGCCAATGCTATTTCCCTTCGTAAGGACCCGTTTCATCGAATCCAATCCGAATAAAGTGGGAGAGACAAAAACCCGCTAGCCACCTTATGCACCAAGTGCATGTCAGGAAGTGGAACCAGTCTCACGTAAGCGTACGTGTAAAGTCGGTCCGGGCCGCTTCATCCCACAATACCTTCGGAAAAAGATAAGACTAGTAACGACAAGCAATTGACAAAATCATCACCCACAACTTTTGTGTTCTACTCGTGCATAGAATCTACGCATAGAACCTGGCTCAGATGCCACTGTTTGGGAACGTAGTAATTTCGAAAATTTTCCTATGTCACACAAGGATCTATCTACGAGAAACTAGCAATACTGCAAAGGGGTAGATCATCGTCATACATTTGAAGATTGCTAAGCGGAAGCGTTGCTAGAACGCGGTTGATGGAGTCGTACTCGCAGCGACTCAGATCGCAGTGGATTCCAATCTAAGCGTCGAACAATGGCGCCTCCGCGTTCAACACACATGCAGCCCGGTGACATCTCCAACGCCTTGAACCAACAAGGAGGGAGGAGAGGTTGAGGGAGAGCTCCGGCAGAACTACGGCGTGGTGACGGTGGAGCTACGTGGCACTCTGAAAGGGCTTCACCAAGCACTATGGAGGACGAGGAGGAGGAGTAGGGCTGCACCTAAGGGGTGCGGCATCCCATCTAGGGCAAGGGGCGGCTGCCAAGGGTGGGCCTTGGGCCCAAAGGTGCCCCTCCATGCCTAGGGTTTAACCCCTCTCCACCCCTTGTGCGCCTTGGGCCGTTAGTGGTGGTGCACCAGCCCACCTAGAGGCTGGTTCCCATCCACTTTTGGCCCATGTAGCACTTTGGGGCTGGTGGCCCTTCCCGGTGGACCGGTGGTCCCGGTTCATTACTGGTGATGCCCGAAACACTTCCGGTGATTAAATCCTCACTTCCTATATATGAATATTTACCTCCTGACCATTCCGGAACTCCTCGTGACGTCCCGGATCTTATCCGGGACTCCAAACAACCTTCAGTAACCACGCACACTATTCCCATATAACCCTAGCATCACCGAAACTTAAGTGTGTAGACCCTACGGTTTCGAAAAGCATGCATACATGACTGAGACAACTCTCTAGTCAACAACCAACAACGGGGTCTGGATATCCATGTTGGATCCCACATGTTCCACGATGATCTCATCGGATGAACCACGATGTCAAGATTCACTCAATCCCGTATACAATTCCCTTTGTCTATCGATATATAACTTGCCCGAGATTCGATCGTTGGTATCCCCATACCCTGTTCAATCTCGTTATTGGCAAGTCTCTTTACTCGTTCTATAACAGATGATCCTGTGACTAACTCCTTAGTCACATTAAGGTCAATAGGATGATGTATTACCGAGTGGGCCCAGAGATACATGTCCGTCACACGGAGTGACAAATCCAAGTCTCTATCGTGCCAACCCAACATGCACTTTTGGAGATACCGTAGTACACCTTTATAGTCACCCAGTTATGTTGTGATGTTTGATGCACCCAAAGCATTCCTACGGTATCCGGGAGTTGCACAATCTCATGGTCTAAGGAAATAATACTTGACATTAGAAAAGCTTTAGCAGACGAACTACACGATCTTTGTGCAATACTTAGGATTGGGTCTTGTCCATCACATCATTCTCCTAATGATGTGATCCCGTTATCAATGACATCCAATGTCCATGATCAGGAAACCATGATCATCTATTGATCAATGAGCTAGCCAACTAGAGGCTTACTAGGGACACATTGTGCTCTATATATTCACACATGTAATACTGTTTCCGGCTAATACAATTATAGCATGAATAATAGACAATTATCATGAACAAGGAAATATAATAATAACCACTTTATTATTGCCTCTAGGGCATATTTCCAACAAGCCTTTGGAAATCTCTTATAGTGCAGTCAAGTTCTTCAATAATAGAGACGAAGTTCCTCTAGTCTCTGAAGAAATTGGTCTTCCCAATGAGTTAGGATTTTACTAGTGTGAATTGCATACCGTGAGGAAATTGATAGCATTAAGGAATTTGATAGTTCAAAGTTCGGACCATTGTTGGGTTTAGCGCTAGCTGTCCGAAGGATCTTATCGTGACAACGGTCATATCATTAGGGACATTTATGTCATATCATGTCAGGTTGCCCCTCGCTATAAATAGCCGCACCCCACAACCACAAGCGCATTGGCAGATCCGAGAGAGATTGACAAGTGTCATTTACAACAATCCTTCCTCTGATGACTTAGAAACATGTCTTAGTCCGAAAAAATCCAAACACCCAAAGCCACGAAGTGATCCACAATCACTAGCCCGTTGGCAGCTTCGAGAGAGATTGACAAGTGTCATTTAGAGCAATCCTTCCTCTCATGACTTAGAAACATACCTCAGTGAGAAAAATCCAAACACCCAAAGCAATGAATTGATTGGGCATCACTGAAGAGATTTTCATGTATGGAACCGATGCTTGTTACCTTTGAAGATGTTTATCTTCCAAACAGTCAGGCGTCATGCTCTAGAGCATCCAAGAGTAATTGTGGACGCTGGGTGACTGAGTTTGTGAAGGTTTGGAAGTCTATGTTGAAGACTTGCCACGGGTGATTGGGCGAAGACTAATGTAGGACCCAACATGTAATCTCTTTTACGTATGATCTTTGAAAAATGATGAACTAGTTAACATCAACATAATAATATCCATAAACATAAATAGCATAATCATTAATGTTTCAAAATACACGATCTTTAAAGAATGTTACTCTCTACTCATTTTCTCATATTAGCATGGCATGACTCCTTCTCACCACATACATACAAATCATGAGCACCACGGTGCCAAATCAGGCAATTGTCTCATACTTCTAACACGCTTCAGCATTTTCAAGTCCACTAAATACAAGAGCATGACCCATGGATATAACATATGGATGGAATAGAGTATGGTGATAGAGATCAAAAGGAGTTGTCGGGCCCCTCGGACAGGGGGTACCCAGGCCCGTCGGCCTTCGGCCACACGTGCAATGTGCTACACATGCCTGATTCGGCCCGGCGGTGGCCCTAGCAAGCAAGACCCTCGTGAGGGCCCTAGCCTCGCGAGGCAAGTGCGAGAGGATCATTGTCAAGGACCGCGTGAGGCTGCTAGCTACAAGGACGTGTCCCAAAGCCACCCCTGAGGCCCTCCGAGGGGGCGGGGGCTTCTCAAGGGCAACTAGGCAAGGTCGTAGGACCCTGCATCTTCACGTGGGTGACACAGGCTGCGTAGGTGGCACATGAGCGATGCCAGCCGGCATGGAGAGAGATGCTTTCCACTTTCGTGCTAAGGGAGCAGGGCCAACTGGTGGGCTCCCAAAGCAACGCCCACAGGTTTCCTACTTGGTGCAAGAGGACCAACGGTGGGGGCTCGGCAGGACGGAGGTCACCCCCGAGCCCACTCGTGTGTCACGACGAAGAGCATTGGCACGCGAAGACCACCTTTGTCAGGATGGACTGCAGTCCTGTCCCCTTTCAAAATGGTCGTTGTGGCAACCCTTCCCGCCGAGTGTTTTTTTTGGGGGGGGGAGGGCCAGGGCCTATATAAGAGATAAGCCCAACCAACATAGAAGGGCATCGACTCCATTAGGGAAAGACATTGCCTTGTATTCACTCCCTCTCTCACAAGAAATCCAAACAAGTAGGAGTAGGGTTTTACACCGCTAGGTGGCTCAGACCTGGGTAAACTGTGTGTGTATTCTTGTTCATCTTCCTTAGCTCAAGCCACCACAGAGTCGCTATGAGGCTTAGAGGTAGAACAGGGTAGGATGGTGAGCGCACCCCAGTGTTCGAACCTTTCTAGGTATGCGGATCCCCGATTCCGACATTTGGCGCATCAGGTAGGACTGTGCATCCATTCTCGAACTATGGTTTCGGCTCTAGCTTCACGGACCCCATGGCCGACGCCCACTGTCCGCACGCCTTGCACATGGCCGCTTGAGTCACTCGAGCCACACAGGTAGACAACGACGGTCGCCGCCACTTCGCCGGTTGATACGTCTCCGTCGTATCTACTTTTGTAAACTCTTTTGCCCTTGTTTTGGACTCTAATTTGCATGATTCGAATGGAACTAATCCGGACTAACGTTGTTTTCAGCAGAATTGCCATGGTGTTGTTTTTTCGTAGAAATAAAAGTTCTCGGAATGACCTGAAAATTTACACAGAATTTTTGTGGAATATATAAAAAATACTGGCGCAAGAATCAGCAGAGGATGTGGAGCATGGAGCCCACAAGCCCACCAAGCGCGGGCCCCCCTGGTCGTGCCGGGCAGGCTTGTGGGGCCTACAAAACTCCACCGCCTCCAATCTCAGCTATATTTAGTCCGTCTCGCCTGGAAAAAAATCAAGGAGAAGAGTTCATCGCGTTTTACGATACGGAGGTGGCACCACCTCCTATTCTTCATCTCGAGGGCAGATCTGAAGTTCGTTCTGGGCTCCGGAGAGGGGAAATCGTCGCCATCGTCATCATCAACCTTCCTTCATCACCAATTCCATGATGCTCTTCACCGTTCGGGAGTAATATCATCGTAGGCTTGCTGGACGGTGATGGGTTAGATGAGATCTATCATGTAATTGAGTTAGTTTTGACGGGGATTGATCCCTAGTATCCACTATGTTTTGAGATTGATGTTGCTACTACTTTGCCATGCTTAATGCTTGTCACTAGGGCCCGAGTGCCATGATTTCAGATCTGAACCTATTATGTTGTCGCCAATATATGTGTGTTCTTGATCCTATCTTGCAAGTTGTAGTCACCTACTATCTGTTATGACCCGGCAACCCCGGAGTGATGATAGCCGGAACCACTCCCGGAGATGACCATAGTATGAGGAGTTCATGTATTCACAAAGTGTTAATGCGTTGGTCCGGTTCTTTATTAAAAGGAGAACCTTAATATCCCGTAGTTTCCATTAGGACCCCGCTGCCAAGGGAGGGATGGACAATAGATGTCATGCAAGTTCTTTTCCCTAAGCACGTCTGACTACATACGGAATACATGCCTACATTAGATTAACGAACTGGAGCTAGTTACATATCTCTCCGTGTTATAACTGTTTCATGATGAATAGCATCCGGCATAATCATCCATCACCGATCCAATGCCTACGAGTTTTTCATACTAGTCCTTGCTACGTTACTTTGCTACTACTACTGTCACTGCTGCTACATTACTTTGCTGCTACTGCTGTCACTATTGCTACTGTTACTCTGTTGCTACTGCTGTTACTTTATTGCTACTAGTTACCATTGCTACTGTTGCTATCACATTACCTTGCTACTGATACTTTGCTGCAGATACTAAATCTTCCAGGTGTGGTTGAATTGACAACTCAACTGCTAATACTTCAGAATATTCTTTGGCTTCCCCTTCAGTCGAATCAATAAATTTGGGTTGAATACTCTACCCTCGAAAGCTGTTGCAATCCCCTATACTTGTGGGTTATCAAGACTATTTTATGGCGTCGTTGCCAGGAAAGCACAACTATATTCTCTGAGTCACTTGGGGTTTACGTCTGCTGGTCACAATGAAGAATCTGAGAGATCTAAAAACCAAAGTCTTGCCCTCAACTATGAGGACAGGTAAGGAACTGCCATCTAGCTCTGCACTTGATTCACCTTCAGTTATGAGTAAGTTTGCGACACCACCTCCTGCTAGAAATCTTGATATGCCGCATGTGCTTGATGATGCTACTTCTGCTTCCCATGATACTTATGATTATGCTATGCTTGATACTACTTTGCCTGATGATGCTATGCTTGATACTGCTTTGCCACTTGGTGCATTCCTTGATGCACAAATTGCTAGAGTTGCTGCTAGATGTGATGATACTTCTAAAACTGCTGATACTATTGAAGTAGAACCTGCTATTTTGCCTGCTAGAGCTACTTCTCCTAGACATGAATTGCCTGATATGACTCATCATTATGTTATGGAGGGAGAGTTAGCTGAGGATTTTCTTGCGTGTAAGGATAGCCATGATGTTGAGAATTTACTGCGGAAGTGTAAAGAAAAATCTCTAAATGCTAGGATGAAATACGACCCAAAGTTTGCTACTTCGCCTATCTTTGTGACCGATAAGGATTATGAATTCTGTGTTGACCCTGAGTTAATCACTCTGGTTGAATCTGATCATTTTCACGGTTATGAGTCTGAAACGGTTGTGGCCCATCTTACCAAACTGCACGATATAGCCACCCTATTCACTAGTGAGGAAAAGATCCGCCACTACTATATCCTCAAGTTGTTTCCTTTCTCGCTAAAGGATGATGCTAAAACCTGGTTCACTTCTCTTGCTCCTGGTTGTGTGCGTAGCCCCCAGGATATGGTCTACTACTTCTCTGAAAAACATTTCCCTGCCCATAAGAAGCAAGCTGCCTTGCAGGAAATATAGAACTTTGCACAAGTTGAAGAAGAGAGTCTCCCACAAGCTTGGGGAGGCTCGTCCAGCTTCTGAATGCTTTGCGTGATCACCCTCTTGAGAAGAATGAAATACTTGATATCTTCTATAATGGACTTACCGATGCTTCTAGAGATCACCTAGATAGTTGTGCTGGTTGTGTTTTAGGGAACGAACCGTAGAACAAGCTGAGATCCTATTGAATAATATCTTGTGCAATGAGAATGCTTGGACTATTCCCGAACCACCTCCAAAGCCAATTCCGAAGAAAAGAGGTATTCTATTCCTCAGTCATGAAGATATGCAAGAAGCTAAGAAATCTATGAAAGAGAAAGGCATTAAATCTGAAGATGTCAAAAATCTACCACCTATCGAAGAGATCCATGGTCTTGATAATCCGATACAGGTAGTAGAAGTAAATTCTCTGCGTAGGTTCAGTGAGAGTGATATTGCTTTTGATAAACCTCCTAGCTTATGCCTGGATGAATTTGATAACTTTGTTGCCAAACAACAGAGTTTCAATGATTATGTTAGCAGACAATTGGAACAGAATGCTTGTATGCTTTGTCATTTAAGTGTTTGTGTGGACAGAAATGTCAATGATCTTAAGCTCTTGAGTAAACATGCATCTATGGTTACTACTCAAGTAGAACACGTACTTATGGCTTAGAATGATTTGCTCAATGAGTTGAATGACAATTCTGTCAGAGTCGTCACTAGAGGCGGTAGAATGACCGAGGAACCTTTGTATCCTGAGTTTCATCCGAAAAGAATTGAACAAGATTCTCAAGGAGTTAGCACTGATGCACCTAGTCATCCTAAGAAGAAGAAGAAACATGATAGGGATTTGCACGCTAGCAACCCTGTTGCTGCTACACCTAAGAGTCCAAACGATGTCTCTGTCTCTGATGCTAAAACGCAACCTGGTGATGAACATGAGCCTAATGATAATATCGATAGTGATGTTCATGATGATGCTCAACCTAGCAATGATAAGGATGTGGAGATTGAACCTGTTGATCCTAATAACCCACAGGCTAAGAATAGAAGATACGATAAGAATGACTTTGCTGCTAGGAAGCATGGTAAAGAAAGGGAACCATGGGTTCAGAAACCCATGCCCTTTCCTCCCAATCCATCCAAGAAAAAGGATGATGATGATTTTGAGGGGTTCGTTGAAATGATCAGACCTGTCTTTCTGCATATGCGTTTGACAGATATGCTCAAAATTTCCTCGTATGCTAAGTACATGAAAGATATTGTGACTAATAAGAGGAGGATACCTGAGGTTGAATTTCCACCATGCTCGCTAATTATACCTTCAAGGGTGGAACTCCTAAGAAACTAGGTGATCCCGGAGTGCCCACTATACCTTGCTCCATTAAAGGCAACTACGTTAGAACTGCTTTATGCGATCTTGGAGCCGGTGTTAGTGTTATGCCTCTCTCTCTTTATCTTAGACTTGAACTGGATAAGTTGACACCCACTGAAATCTCTCTGCAAATGGCCGACAAATCAACTGCTTTCCCTATCAGCATTTGCGAGGATGTGCCTGTTGTGGTTGCTAACGTTACTATCTTGACAGACATTGTTATTCTGAATATTCCCGAGGACGATGTCATGGCGGTCATCCTTGGAAGACCCTTTTTAAACACTGTAGGGGCTGTTATAGATTGCAACAACGGCAATGTCACTTTCCATGTCAATGGTAATGAGCATACAGTGCACTTTCCGAAGAAACAATATCAAGTACATTGCATCAATGCTATCGAATTTTTTTAATCAATTCTTATTGGGATCTTTGAATGCCCTATTCCTCCCGTTAAGATGAAGTATGATTTGCTTGTTGGGGAGATACACATCCCCATTGAGGTAACCTAGTGACTATTCAAAAATTCTCCGTCTTTTTTTGCGATTCAAAAAGTTTGTCAAGGAGACTTGATCAACCTCATTGACAGATTTCTTTTGATGGCCATGGGATGGATGAATCGAGGAGTCACAAACCTCTGTTCCAAGCTTTCACCTTCGGTTGCTTAGAAGAAAAATGATAGATTTAGTTTACTTTTCCCTGTTTTCTGTCTTAGCGTCCCGTAGAAAAGTACCCCGAAAATAGAAGTTCTCCGAATGCCGTGAAAATCAAATATGATTTTTTCTGGATTGTTTGAAAAATACTAAGACGAAGAGCTAGTCTGGGGGCTGCACCAGTGGGCCACAAGCCCTGGAGGCGCGGGCACCCCCTGGCCGCACCCCCTCCACTCATTCTAGCTCCCATCCGCTTCTCCTACCTCCATAAAAAATCGTTTCGCAGCTCAAACCCCTGTTCTTGCTCTTCTTGCTGAGATTTTCGATCTCCTTGCTCAAAGCACCATTCTCTGAACTGTTTTTGGGAAATTACTCCTTGGTAAGTGACTCCTTGATATGTCTCAAACGTATCTATAATTTTTGATGGTTTCATGCTGTTATCTTGTCAACTTTGGATGTTTTATGTACCTTTTATATCTTTTTTGCAACTAACTTATTAATTCAGTGCCAAGTGCTAGTTCCTGTTTTTTCTGTGTTTTTGACTCTTTTTAGATCTGATTTTGGAACGGAGTCCAAGCGCAATTAAATCCCCGAAATAAATTTTTCCAGATCAGAAGAAGATCGGGGAACTTGAGGGCCAAGGCAGGAGAGCTACGTGGGGCCCACAAGCCCTATAGCCGCCACCAGGAGGGGGGCGGCTACCAGGCTTGTGGCCACCTTGGCGCTCCCTGCCCTAGCTCTTTGGCATATAAATTCCCTAAAATCCCAGAAAAAAAATCAGGGCATCCACGAAAATACTTTTCCGCCGCCGCAAGCTTCCGTTTCCACGAGATCTCATCTGGAGACTCTTCCCGGTGCCCTGCCGGAGGGGACTTTGGTGCTGGAGTGCTTCTACATCAACATCATCGCCTCTCCAATGACTCGTGAGTAGTTCACTTCAGACCTACGGGTCCGTATTTAGTAGCTAGATGGCTTCTTATCTCTCTTGGATCTGCAATACAAAGTTCTCCATGATCTTCATGGAGATCTATCCGATGTAATCCTCTTTGGCGGTGTGTTTGTCGAGATCCGATGAATTGTGGATTTGTGATTAGATTATCTATGATATATATTTGAGTCTTTGCTGATTTCTTATATGCAATATTTGATATCCTTGTAAGTCTCTCCGAGTCTTGGGTTTTGTTTGGCCAACTAGATCTATGATTCTTGCAATGGGAGAAGTGCTTGGTTTTGGGTTCATACCGTGTGGTGACCTTTCCCAGTGACAGAAGGGGCAGCAAGGCACACATCATGTTGTTGCCATCAAGGGTAACAAGATGGGCTTTTATCATAGATATGAGATTGTCCATCTACATCATGTCATCTTGCTTAAGGCGTTAGTCTGTTCTTATGAACTTAATACACTAGATGCATGCTGGATAGCGGTCAACGTGTGGAGTAATAGTAGTAGATGCAGAAAGTATCGGTCTACTTGTTTTGGACGTGATGCCTATAGATATAATCATTGCCATAGATAACGTCACGACTTTGCGCGGTTCTATCAATTGCTCGACAGTAATTTTTTCACCCACCGTCTACTTGCTTTCATGAGAGAAGCCACTAGTGAACACTACGGCCCCCGGGTCTATTCAGAACTATCGTCTCCACTTTCACTTTTACTTTGCTTTGTTTACCTTTTTTGCTTTAAGCTCTCACTTTGCAAAAAATCTATAAGGGATTGACAAACCCTTCATAGCGTTGGGTGCAAGCTCGTTGTGTTTGTGCAGGTACTTGTGACTTGACGCGATCCTCCCTATGGATCGATACCTTGGTTCTCAAAACTAAGGGAAATACTTACCGCCGCTGTGCTAAATCACCCTTTACGCTTCGAGGGAACACCAACGCAAGGCTCCAAGGCCACGGGGGAATCCTTTGCATATTTACCAAGGAAGTCCCTAAAGGCGTAGCCGTAGCAGAAGGATTCCTCGCGCCGTTGCCGAGGAGTATCAAGACAAGAATAGTCTCCCGTCAACACGCTTATTTCTAGCGCCGTTGGAAGGTCTTTTGTTGCAGTAGCACTCCTCCATTGGTCCAATTAGTTTTTTCTCTAGTGCCTTATACTTCGCGTATTTTTGCTGCCTTGGTGACCATGTTCTTGAGCTTTGCATGCTAATTTTAGCTGGTCCCAAGTAGTTTTGATGCGTAATATGGCCTCTAGGCACTTGCGGGAGTAGTTGCTACGAGTTTAGTTGAGCCTTGTTCACTTTTCCTTTGGGTCACTGAAAATTTCAGAAAAGGAAGATGTTCAGGAAAAACTATCATGGTCGTTCCTCAAGCAAGAGAGGTCCCCGTCTTGCGATTCGGGAGCCCGATCCTTACCAACCAAGGAACGCATAGGTACAACCATGTGAATGGCCTTGTGATGAATTCATGATTGAGGCAGGTTTCAAAGACGAGTTTGATACACTTGTTCACAACGTCGGACTCGAAGAATTCATCTCTGATAAATGTGAACAGTATGTTTCTCTCACTACCTCTTTTGTTCATAGATTCAAATTTTCAGTTGGCCGTGACACATCCGTACTGTTTGATCTCTATGACAAATCGTATACCATGGATTTAGAGGATTTCAATAGAATTTGAAGATACCTATTAGGGGTAGTCTCAATGATCCTCCTAAATCTTCGGTTAGAGATTTTTTCTCTGGTATAACTGTTGGAGAAACTAGAGATATTACGCACGCTACCATGGGAAGCATTCATTTTCCTGCCTTGCATTATTTTGCCCTCTTCATAGGCAGATGCATTAATGGCAAGATTGAGCATTGTCACCTCTACGCACCCGACCTTAGTATTCTTAAGAGCGCAGTAACATGTGATAAAATTTTCAACATGGGAGCTATTACAGCAAGGAGGCTGAATAATAATGCTAATGAAGGGGATTTCTTTGGTGGGATCTATACCACTCGCATAGCAAATTTTCTTGGAGTACCTATCCGCGAAGGAGATCCCCCGCTCCATACAGGTTTCCATGATCGCACCACTTTGACACGCTATCAGTTCCTCGAGAGGGATGATGAATCCCTCCTATACCAGTTAATATTTAATCGGCAGCGTATTTTCCATATTACCCTTCCTGCTCCTGCCTTCTTTGACTTTCAGGTAAAACGGAGATATTACATAACCAAAGGAGAGGCAGAAGAGTATGAGAGGGAGGCAAAGGCTGCTCGTCTCCGTGAGGCAGCTATTCGGGCAGTGGCTGCAGCGCTCCCGTATAACCCCCATTATGATTTTGGGTATCGCCCGGACCATCCATGGGAGTAGACCAACTTAGGCCAAAAGACTAAGCTTGGGGGAGGACGTGTTTCTCACCGACTTCACATTCTTGCTTATGCTTTCACTTTGTTCGTCGGTGTTCACACTTTGCCACTGTATCATCCATGCTAGTTTATTTTCTTTTTCTTGTTTTCTTTTTGTGTGTCTGTCTAGTTTGAGAAAACCCAAAAAGATTTTCTTGTTCTTCTTTTGCTTGTTGGGATCTTTCCCGTGTAAATAGTTTTCTTTTTCTTTGGGTCAAGGTAGAAGACCATGGTTACAATGTTTAGTGGCTCTCGCATGCATATCTGCTTATCTGTCAAAGAGCCATATTACTTTGTCTTCTGCTTTGTGTTTGCATGCAGATTCCAGCTTAGTCCAATGCACGAGCACTCTTATTATTGTTCACATCATTCGATCATGCAAGTGAAAGGCAATAATGACTATATATGATGAAGTGACTGAGCCTGGTAAAGCTGGTATGAACTCGATTTTTTTTGTTTTTGTAAATATGACTAGGTCATTGTTCCTGATTCAACTTTGTTGTGAGAGAAACATGTTTGCAATGACAACTTAGAGATCATAGTTTCTGATGCCATGCTTAATTAGCTAGGAGCTTATAATGGGTAGTCTTGGATGCCAACATGAATTTTGAGATGACTATGATGTAGTATGATAGGATGGTATCCTCCTTTGAATGATTCAAGTGGCTTGACTTGGCAAATGTTCACGCATGTAGTTGAAATAAAATCAACATAGCCTCTATGATATACATGTTCATGGTGATTTATGTCCTATTCATGCTTGCACTCAATGTTGGTTAATCTCAATGCATTTTGATGACTGTTGTCACTCTCTAGTTGGTCGCTTCCCAGTCTTTTGCTAGCCTTCACTTGTACTAAGCGGGAATACTGCTTGTGCATCCACTTCCATAAACCCAAAGTTGTTCCATATGAGTCCACCATACCTACCTATATGTGGTATCTACTTGCCGTTCCAAGTAAATTTGCATATGCCACTCTCTAAACCTTCAAGAAATAATCTGTTTTGCATGCCCGAAACACTCATGTGGTGACAGGGGGCTATCAGTATCTTCCATGCTAGGCGTGTTATCCTCGATATGTGTTTATTCACTATCATTCACGAGAAAGGGGGCGGTAATTGGAATGCCCAGTTCCATGCTCAAATCGAAAAGATAATTGCAAACAAAACTCCCCCTGTATTGATGTTGGTATGGACGACACCCGAGTATTCGGCTAGTCATGGAGTGTGATTGATCGGTGGTGGGGGAGTCAAAACTTTACTTTTCTCTTTGGGAACCGCCTATAGCATGTGTAGCGTGGAAGATGGTGAGAATTCTTGGTCATTGCGTTGACAATGAAAGCATGCCACCCAAAATTATTTGTCTCTGTTTTAAAAGCTTGAGCTCTGGCACCTCTGCAAATCAATGCTTCCCTCTGCGAAGGGCCTGTCTATTTATGTTCCTGTTGAGTTGTCCTATTCTTATAAAAGAACCAATTAAAGATCATCTTTGTCATTTTTATGCTTTGCTTCTAACTGTGATTGAGTACGACTGTGACGGGTTCTTCTTTGCTATGAATTACAATGTTTAGTCAGCCCTTGATCTTTGAAGGTGCTCTGCATTTATGTTTTGCGGTCTCAGAAAGAGCTAGCGAGATACCATCTGTTCGTACTGCTTCATGATTGTTTTGATTGAAGTGTTGACGTTTGAGACTTGTTATTATTTGCTCGCTAGTTGATTATGCCATTGATATGAGTTTACCGTGAGACCTAGATGTCATTTGCTCATGTGGTTTGCTTGTGATCTTGCTGAAATTCTGGATATGAATTAGACATAGTTGCAACAACAAGATCAAACAGAGTTCATAAAAGTTTTTCTTTTGTCTCTTTCAGTTTTTCAACTGAATTGCTTGAGGACAAGCAAGGCTTTAAGCTTGGGGGAGTTGATACGTCTCCGTCGTATCTACTTTTCCGAACTCTTTTGCCCTTGTTTTGGAATCTAACTTGCATGATTTGAATGGAACTAACCCGGACTAACGCTGTTTTGGGTTAGTTCCATTCAAATCATGCAAATTAGAGTCCAAAACAAGGACAAAAGAGTTTGGAAAAGTAGATAAGACGGAGACGTATCAACTCCCCAAGCTTAAAGCCTTGCTTGGCCTCAAGCAATTCAGTTGACAAACTGAAAGGGAAAAAAGAAAAACTTTTACGAACACTGTTTGATCTTGTTGTTGCAATTATGCCTAACTCATATCCATAATTTCAGCAAGATCATAAGAAAACCACAAAAGCAAATAACATCTAGGCCTCACGGTAAACTCATATCAATGGCATAATCAACTAGCGAGCAATAATAATAAGTTTCAAACGTCAACACTTCAATCAAGACAATCATGAAGCAGTACGAATAGATGGTATCTCGCTAGCTCTTTCTAAGACCGCAAAAACATAAATGCAGAGCACCTTCAAAGACCAAGGGCTGACTAAACATTGTAATTCATGGAAATGAAGATCCAGTCACAGTCATACTGAACATAGTTAAAAGCAAAGCATAAAAATGACAGAGGTGCTCTCTAATTGGTGCTTTTACAAGAAGAGGACGACTCAACAGGAACATAAATAGACAGGCCCTTCGCGGAGGGAAGCATTGATTTGCAGAGGTGCCAAAGCTCAAGCTTTGGAAATAGAGATAATAATTTTGGGTGGCATGCTTTCATTGTCAACGCAATGACTAAGAGTTCTCACCATCTTCCACGCTACATATGCTATATGTCGTTCCCAAACAGAAAAGTAAAGTTTTGACTCCCCCACAACCTATCAATCACACTCCACGACTAGCCGAATACTCAGGTGCCGTCCATAGCAACAACAATCCAGGGGGAGTTTTGTTGGCAATTATCTTTTCAATTTGAGCATGGAACTAGGCATTCCAATTACCGGCCCCTTTCTTGTGAATGATAGTGAATAAACACATATCGAGGATAACACGCCTAGCATGGAAGATACTGATCGCCCCTTGTCACCACATGAGCAGTTCAGACATGCAAAACAGATTATTTCTTGAAGGTTTAGAGAATGGCACATGCAAATTTACTTGGAACGGCAGGTAGATACCGCATATAGGTAGGTATGGTGGACTCATATGGAACAACTTTGGGTTTATGGAAGTGGATACATGCTATCCCACAGACAACAGCGCCAGAAGTTGACACGTTGGAAGAGGCTGGGCTTGCGTTGGTTCTTCCCTTGAAGAGGAAAGGGTGATGCAACACAGGAGCAGTAAGTATTTCCCTCAGTTTGAGAACCAAGGTGTCGATCCAGAAGGAGGGTCTCGTCAAGTCCAGAGTACCTGTGCAAACACAAACAAGCTTGCACCCAACGCTTCAAAGGGGTTGTCAATCCCTTCAAGATTGTTTGCAAAGTGAGATCTGAAGGTGGAAAGTGCAACAAAGTAAAATGTGTAAGGCTGAAAATATGGTGTGGAGTAGACCCTGGGGGGCATAGTTTTCACTAGAGGCTTCTATCAAAATAGCAAGTATTACGGTGGGTGAACAAATTACTGTCGAGCAATTGATAGAACCGCGCAAAGTCATGTCGATATCTAAGGAAATGATCATGCATATATGCATCACGTCCGAGACAAGTAGACCGATACTTTCTGCATCTACTACTATTACTCCACACATCGACCGCTATCCAGCATGCATCTAGTGTATTGAGTTCATGACGAACAGAGTAACGCTTTAAGCAAGATGACATGATGTAGAGGGATAATCTCAAACCAATGATGAAAACCCCATCTTTTTACCCTTGATGGCAACAACATGATGCGTGCCTCGCTACCCCTTCTGTCACTGGGTGAGGTCACCGCACGGTATGAACCCAAAACCAAGCACTTCTCCCATTGCAAGAATCATAGATCTAGTTGGCCAAACAAAACCCACAACTCGAAGAGAATTACAAGGATATGAAATCATGCATAAGAGAGATTAGAAGAAACTCAAATCATATTCATAGATAATCTGATCATAAATCCACAATTCATCGGATCTCGACAAACACACCGCAAAAGAAGATTACATCGGATAGATCTCCATGAAGATCATGGAGAACTTTGTATTGAAGATGCAAGAGAGAGAAGAAGCCATCTAACTACTAGCTATGGACCCGTAGGTCTATGGTGAACTATTCACGCATCATCGGAGAGGTCATGGTGTTGATGAAGAAGCCCTCCGTGTCCGAATCCCCCCTCCGGCAGGGCACCAGGACGTGCCCCAGATGGGATCTTGCGGAGACAGAAGCTTGCGGCGGCGGAAAAGCGATTGCGATGATCTCCTGATTTTTTTGGGAATATTTGGGAATATATAGGCGCAAGACCTAGGTCAGGGGACCTCCAGGGGACCCATAAGCCTGGATGGCGTGCCCCCCTGGCTGCGGGGTGGGGGCTTGTGGTGCCCCTGGAGCTCCTCTGGCTTGGCTCCCAAGTTCTCCGATCTTCTTCCGTTCCAAAAAGAATCTTTTCGGGGATTTTCTACCGTTTGGACTCCGTTTCAAAATCTCCTCTGGAAGGGGTCAAAAACATGGAAAAAACAGGAACTGGCACTTGGCACTGAGTTAATAAGTTAGTCCCAAAAAATATATAAAAGGCATACAAAACATCCAAAGTTTGACAAGATAATAGCATGAAACCATAAAAAATTATAGATACGTTGGAGACGTATCAATGCACAAGCAGTATTCCCGCTTAGTACAAGTGAAGGCTAGCAAAAGACCGGGAAGCAACCAACTGGAGAGCGACAACAGTCATCAAAATGCATTGAGATTAAGTAACATTGAGTGCAAGCATGAGTAGGACATAAATCACCATGAACATGAATATCATAGAGGCTATGTTGATTTTGTTTCAACTACATGCGTGAACATGCGCCAAGTCAAGCCCCTTGAATTATTCAAAGGAGGATACCATCCTATCATACTACATCATAGTCATCTCAACATTCATGTGTGCATCCAAGACAAACCATTATAAGCTCCTAGGTAATTAAGCATGGCATCAACAACTATGATCTCTAAGTTGTCATTGCAAACGTGTTTCTCTCACAACAAAGCTGAATCAGGAACGATGAGCTAGTCATATTTACGAAAACAAGATAGATCGAGTCCATACCAGCTTTTCCAGGCTCAGTCACTTCATCATATATCGTCATTATTGCCTTTCACTTGCATGACCGAATGATGTGAACAATAATAAGAGTGCTCGTGCATTGGACTAAGATGGAATCTGCATGCAAACACAAAGGAGAAGACAAAGTAATATGACTCTTTGACAGATAAGCAGATATGCATGCGAGAGCCACTAAACATTGTAACCATGGTCTTCTACCTTGACCCAAAGAAAAAGAAAACTATTTACACGGGAAAGCTCCCAAAAATAAAAAGAAAAAAAAAGAAAATATTTTTGGGTTTTCTCAAACTAGACTGACACACGAAAAGAAAATGAGAAAAGGAAATAAACTAGCATGGATGATACAGTGGCAAAGTGTGAACACCGACTAAAAAGTTAAAGCATAAGCAAGAATGTAAAGTCGGTGAGGAACACGTACTCCCCCAAGCTTAGGCTTTTGGCCTAAGTTGGTCTACTCCCATGGAGGGAAATAACCAGTTCCGGGGTACTCCGGAGTGGACTGAGGATGCCACTGGTGTGTGAGATCCTTTCACTCCTGCTACTACAACAAAAGACCTTCCAACGACCCTAGAAACAAGCGTGTTGACGGGAGACTATTCTTGTCTTGATACTCCTCAGCAACGGCACGAGGAATCCTTCTACTACGGCTACGCCTTTAGGGACTTCCTTGGCAAATATGCAAAGGATTCCCCCGTGGCCTTGGAGCCTTGCGTTGGTGTTCCCTCGAAGCGGAATGGGTGATGTAGCACAACGGCGGTAAGTATTTCCCTCAGTTTTGAGAATCAAGGTATCGATCCAATGAAGGATTATCACAAGTACCTACACAAACACAAAGAGCTTGCACCTAACGCTATGAAGGGGTTGTCAATCCCTTATAGATTGTTTGCCAAGTGAGAACGGAAAGCAACAAAGTAACAAAGCAAAGTAAAAGCGAAAGTGGAAACGATAGGTGTGAATAGACCCGGGGGGCGTAGTGTTCACTAGTGGCTTCTCTCATGAAAGCAAGTAGACAGTGGGTGAATGAATTACTCTCGAGCAATTGATATAACCGCACAAAGTCGTGACGTTATCTATGGCAATGATTATATCTATAGGCATCACGTCCAAAACAAGTAGACCGATACTTTCTGCATCTACTACTGTTACTCCACACGTCGACCGCTATCCAGCATGCATCTAGTGTATTAAGTTTATGAGAAGAGAGTAACGCCTTAAGCAAGATGACATGATGTAGATGGACAATCTCATATATATGATAAAAGCCCATCTTGTTACCCTTGATGGCAACAACACGATGCGTGCCTTGCTGCCCCTTCTGTCACTGGGAAAGGTCACCACACTGTATGAACCCAAAACCAAGCACTTGTCCCATTGCAAGAATCATAGATCTAGTTGGCCAAACAAAACACATGACTCGGAGAGACTTACAAGGATATCAAATCATGCATATAAGAAATCAGCAAAGACTCAAATATATATCATAGATAATCTGATCACAAATCCACAATTCATCGGATCTCGACAAACACACCGCCAAAGAGGATTACATCAGATAGATCTCCATGAAGATCATGGAGAACTTTGTATTGAAGATCCAAGAGAGAGAAGAAGCAATCTAGCTACTAACTACGGACACGTAGTGTGGGGACCCCGACTATCAAGTCGAGTTCGCCATGCCCAGTGACCCCAAGGATCAATGTTCACTGAATACATATACTGAATAATAGAGTCTTACATCCAAGTACCGAAATTATTACATCGAACGACCGGAAGGTCGGGTTCAAGAGCAAGGCCTAAAGCCAATTAAACAGATACATCGAGTAGCGGAAACTCGTAAGGGCTAAGCGGTGCCCATGCGATCAAGCCTACACCGACAGGCATTCTGACTTGGAAACGTCCTAGATCGCAGGTTCGTTTCCGACGGCGTACTCATCGCCAAACTCCGGTCCTTCCATGTCTGGTCAATAACATAACCAGTGGCAAGCCAATGAGTACTTTGAATGTACTCGCAAACAGCCCATGATATGAATATGGTAAGGAATAACAGTAACATGTATCTTTAGTGGAATGCAATATGGTGGCATGATCAGGTATATGCAACAAGTTAAAGAATTACTTTTGGAGAACAGGTTACAGATATCGACATATCTGACAAGGGTTGAGCACACCGGGTTCACCCTATATGCCAAGTCATCGGACTTGTCATAACCTTAATGTATTAACGAGGGCTAAACCATCCGGGTTTACCCTATATGCCAAGTCACCGAACTTGATCATATTATTGTGATTATCATAACAACACCTTTTTAACACCACACACACACACTCTTGGTTTATGCGGAAACACTGGACGTAGTTTAAGCAGCACCACCCAACTGTCCTTGAGCGTGGACACGGCTATTCGAATAGTTTACACTCTGCAGAGGTAGTATGCTGGACCCACGAGAAACGAGAAACTTCCGTGTCATCGACGACTCACGGTATATCACATATACCCGAGGTAAGTACCCAATCATCATCTTTCCCCTGATGATACTAGACAAAGAGGTCCACCCAATTGGTACCCAGCCCACATGTTGTACGTCTTACGAGCACCGACTCTGGACAGTATCAACCATGCGGGGACCAACGGTGTGCCTGGAACTCATAATAATGGCATAGTCGTCCTACCTGGCACGACCCCATCACGAGAGTGACACCGATCACTCCCGCCACTAGTAATGTGGCTCTTTGCTAGTACCGACCAGAGTAATCAACAAAGCCCCGTCCCATAAATGGGTATCGTGGTCGTACTGGTAAGGTTGGGACGGTCGACACATCATGTTTGTGCTCCGAGGAGCCACATGAATAACATCATCAACATGCAAGGGCTTCGATGAAGCCTTCGGTACCATCACATCAATGATGAACCGGCACTATGATCTCATGCAACGAAAAGTACTCGCTATACTAGCATGCATCATTTCATATGCTTAAGTCATGGTCAAAGGGCTGCTTGCCTTGGTCAGCTAGGTATCCGGGGTCTTCGAGGTCTTCCGCTCCGGATCCTCCGTCACTCGGTAACTCTACCGTCGAACAAGGAATAAATAAATACTAGCTCTCACTAAAACAGATCACAACGTGCTTTTAAAAATGTTGCAAGGCTTGAATAAATTCAGTTTATTATTTTGGAAAATGTTTACTATAGTTTTATTAGCTAAGCATATTTATTTAAAAGCAAACAGAAGTAAACAAGTGCTTTTTAATATCATTTTATTATATCAAAATAGTTTCTGTTTTTGATAAATGTCAACTATTAGAGAATCAAATACTACTCATTTTTAGAAAAATTACTGGTGGAAGAATTATATTTTTCTATGGGCTAAATCTTTTTATAAAAAACATTTAAGTTACTGAAATAAAATAAAAGGAAAAGGCCAGGGGAACAGATCCAGCCGGCCCAGCCAGCAGGCCTAGCCACCAGGCGCGCGCGGGCCAGGTTCAAACCTGACCTGCTAGCCCCTGGGGTCAGTGTCAGCGGCTGCGCGCGCTGGCTGCCCCAGGACACCGACAGGTGGGCTCCACCTGTCGGGTCCTTCTCCTACCTCCAACCAGAGAGGTGGAGATGGACGCCGACGAGGCTGCCGTTGTCCTCAGGCCAATCTAGGAACGAGAACGGGTCCCTCGTGCCTCCGCCTACCTGCTCGTGGTCGGGACGTCACCGGAGGTGGTCTGGGTTGCCGGCGACGAGGTGCCCGTGGCCGAAGGGTTTCGGGTTGGTGTTGAAATAGGGGCTAGGGGCACGGATTCGCTCGGGGAAGTTCGGGGAAATGTTCCTGGTGTCAAGGGGAGTGTAATGGGAGGTCAGGCAGCGCACGAGCCGACGTGTAGCCAGAGATCGCCTGAAGCTCCGAGGCGGAGGGCCCTCGGTCGATCTCAAGCACCGGGGCTCTGCGAGCTCGATTAGGTGGCTAGGGAGTGTCTACTGGTTGTGCTGAAGCTGCTTGGAGGGTGCTGGGGTGCCGGGGGACCTATTTATAAGCCAACGACGGTGACCCGACTCGGGCGCGCCGGTGACTCACCGTGGCGCGCGTGCGAGCACACTGAGGTGCTGGCCGCGAAACCACGGGTTCGGGACGTGGTTTAGGACTTCCTGGTGCAACGGCCATAGAGGGAAAGCGAGTGGGGTCGAGCCGCAGCGACCGTGCATGCTCGGCCGCGTGGGGCGCGCATGGGCACGCGTCGCCTGAGCTCTGGCGCGAGGGGAGAGGGTCCATGGGGTAGCTTTGCACTGAATGGTTGTCGGGGGAGTGTTTGGACATAACTGGGGAGGTTGGGACCGGCCGGAGCGTCGTCCCCTTTGCTGGTGGCTCTCTGCACCGTGCCCAGAGCGCAGTTTTGGCATGCCACGACATGCTGGCTCGCTCTGGGGCACTTGGGACGTGTCCTTCATGTCCTGAGTGTTGCTGGGAGTGTGCCTTGCCGTTGTGGCTTAGTGGGAGCTCGAGCTGGTCAAGGCAGCAAGGAACACTAGTGTTGCCAGTACTGCCCTGCGGCTTAGATTGGAGTTCTTGTCACTTGTGCTTGGAGTTGAGGAGGGGCTGATTAACTGGGTGCTCAAGGTCTTATGGTGCTCTAACCCACCAAGTTTGGGGCCTTGACATTGGGTAAAACAATGCTAGGAGGGTTTTTACCTTCATGTCAGTAGGTGTTCGACAGTGACTTGGGGTACTTCCACCACACCACTGGAAATGAAACTTAACACGTTTGGTCTTGGGGTAAAAACATGGGGTTCCACCAAATCTGAGCTCCATTGAACAAGTTTGGCTTTGTAAACTTGAAAATGTCTCAAAATGACCAGTACTGTCCTTTACAAAGGGAGTGTGGCCAAACAGAGTCTCACAAATCCCATCTTTGGTGCGGAGTCCTCATTTGGGGGTGTCAACACTTCTGCAAAGTTTTAGCTCCATTGGAGAAACTTTGCAATGTAGAGTTGTTCCAACTCTACTCTGGACAGAGAGGGTTTTGGGCTCATTAGGTGCACTTCCCCACCTTGGATCAAGGTGAGATTTTAGGTGAGCACCTAATATGGCTTGGGAGGGCTCCTGTAATTTTATGGGATTTTACTGAGATAATTTCCTTTGGAAACATCTCAAAAAGCTAAAACAGACAGAAATGGTTTTCAGGTTTTTACTCAAACTATATTAATATAAAATAGGGTTTAAAATCTTATATATGGAAAATATATGTCTTTCTCAACTTCCATGAATTTACTCAGAATTTTCGAAGGCAGGAAAGCAATTTTCCTTGTGGGAATATCATTACTGGCCTTAGAAACAAACATAGATATAAAATAGGAAAATAATATTTTAAATCACCAATTAATGTTTTTAATGAATGAAAATAATATTTGGATCAGATCACCAACTTTGGTTGGAAGTGCCACTAGGCTTCATGAGCTAGTAGTGTATCCCAACATGATGAAGGTGATCTTGATATAAAGGAAAAAGGGTTTTTGAAGAGAGCAAAATAATAATTTTTCATAGGTTTGAGTCATCAAACAGACAAACATACACTCAAACAAGGGTTCACATTGCACTCACAACATTATTTGAATTTTTTTTAACAAGCTCTGATTTTTGCAACAAAAAAAATACTTGTGGTGAAAAACAGGGTGTGACAGACCTATCCCTCTTACAAGAATCTCGTCCCCGAGATTCCTAAGCTAAGCGCTAAATAGCTCGGGAAATTCTGATCAGAGATAGTCTTCACGTTCCCATGTGGCTTCTGCTTCGGTATGGTTGCTCCACTGAACCTTGAAAAACTTGACGGTGCGGCTTCTGGTGCAACGTTCGGCTTCATCCAAAATGCGGATCGGTCTCTCGCGGTAGGTAAGATCTGGTTGTAGGTTAATAGCTTGATGATCAATGTCCTTGTAAAGATCTGGACGGTTTGGCACTTGCAAACACTTGCGGAGCTGTGACACGTGGAACACGTTGTGCACGCCCGAAAGCTGAGGAGGTAGCTCCAACTGATAAGTTACTTCCCCGCGCCTTGCCGTGATCTTGAAGGGTCCAACGAACCTTGGAGCTAGCTTCCCCTTGACGTGGAAACGCTTGGTCTCCTTGAGAGGCGTGACTCGCAAGTACACCTGGTCTCCGGGAACAAACTCCACGTTTTTGCGGCGAGGGTCCGCATAACTCTTCTGCCTTGACTTAGCTGCCTCCAGGTTCTCTCGGACAAGCTGAACCTTGTCCCCTGCTTCCTGCAGTGCTTCTGGTCCGAAAACTAGTCCTTCACCGGTTTCGGACCAATTGAGCGGGGTGCGGCACTTCCGCCCATATAACGCTTCGAATGGGGCCATTTGAAGACTGGACTGGTAGCTATTGTTGTAAGAAAACTCAGCAAACGACAGACAGTATTCCCACTTGGCACCATGGTCCAAAACACAAGCGCGGAGCATGTCCTCAAGTATTTGGTTTACCCTCTCGGTCTGTCCGCCCGTTTGCGAGTGGAAATCCCTACTGAAGGAGAGTTTGGTTCCGAGAGCTTCTTGAAACTTCTTCCAGAATCTTGAGGTGAATTGCGTGCCACGGTCAAACATGATCTCTTTGGGAACTCCATGGAGACTCACCACTCGATGAATGTACAGACTGGCCAGCTGGCTGCCATCATAGGTGGTGTTGACGGGGATGAAATGGGCCACCTTGGTCAAATGATCTACTATGACCCAAATGGAGTTATGACCCTTATTCGACCGGGGCAACCCGGTGATGAAGTCCATGCCGACTTTATCCCACTTCCATTCCGGCACTTGAAGAGGTTGTAGCAATCCAGCAGGTCGCTGGTGTTCAGCTTGGACTCGCTGACATACATCGCATTTAGCGACATAGGAGCCGATTTCCCTCTTCATGCCATGCCACCAGAATCGTTCTTGGATGTCTTGGTACATCTTGGTACCACCTGGATGGATAGAGTACGGTTTGTCATGAGCCTCTTGTAGGATCAAGTCCTTAAGTTTGGCCTTGTTAGGTACGCATAAGCGCTTCCCGTACCACAGTACTCCTTGTTCATCAATCGAGAATCCTGGGGCTTTGCCTTCTCACACCTTCCTCTTGAGGCCTTCGATACTCTTGTGCCCCTTCTGGGCTTCCTTGATGTCGTCTGCCAGGGTAGGCTTGACTTCGAGGTTGGCCAGGTACCCTGGTTTGACTATCTCAAGTCTGAAGCCCTCCATCTCTTCATACAAGACGGGTAACCTTTCCTTGAGCGTGACGTTCAAGGAGCCTGCCTTCCGGCTCAAGGCATCGGCTACCACGTTCACCTTGCCGGGATGGTACTGAATGCCGAGGTCGTAATCCTTGATTAACTCAAGCCATCTCCGTTGTCTCATATTCAGCTCCCTTTGAGTGAAGATATATTTCAGACTTTTGTGGTCTGTATATATCTCACATCGCTTTCCCAGAAGGTAATGTCGCCACGTCCTCAGAGCATGCACTACAGCTGCTAGCTCGAGATCATGGGTGGCATAGTTCTCCTCATGCGGTCGCAGTTGTCGTGACAAGTATGCCACGACCCTGCCATCCTGCATCAGGACTCCACCGAGCTCGGTTCCAGAGGCATCACAATATATCACGAATGCCTTGCTGATGTCTAGGGTAGCCAACACCGGGGCGGTAGTTAGCCTCTTCTTCAACTCCTGGAAGCTTGCTTCACACGCCGGTGTCCACTCGAACTTCCGGCCTTTCCTCAAGAGCTGAGTCATAGGTCGGGCGATGCTGGAAAATCCTTCGAAAAACTTGCGGTAGTATCCCGCGAGCCCGAGGAAACTCCTAACATCCTTCACGTCCTTTGGTGATTCTCAGTTGGTCACTGTAGTAATCTTGGACTGATCTACGGCCAAACCGCGTGTCGTCAGGGTATGACCCAGAAATCCAACTTCGTTCAGCTAGAACTGACACTTGCTGAATTTGGCATAAATTTGGTGCTCTCGAAGCTTTCCCAGAACTTGCCTCAGATGTTGCTCATGCTCCTCTTCGGACTTGGAGAAGATTAATATGTCATCGATGAACACGACGACAAACTTGTCCAAATATTCCATGAAGACCTTGTTCATGAGGTACATGAAGTAGGCTGGGGCATTAGTCAAACTGAAGGGCATGACAATGCATTCATATAGACCGTACCGGGTCACGAATGCAGTCTTGGGTATATCTTCGGGTCGGATCTTCAACTGGTAGTATCCCAATCGAAGATCGATCTTGGAAAATACCATGGCCCCGTTTAACTGGTCAAACAAGTCTTCGATCTTGGGGAGCGGGTATTTGTTCTTAATTGTGACTTCATTAAGAGAACGGTAGTCGACACAGAGTCGAATGGTACCATCCTTCTTTGAAACAAACAGAACATGTGATCCCCAAGGTGACGCACTCGGACGGATGAACCTTTCCTGAGTTGCTCATCCAGCTGTTTCTTCAGCTCTGCCAGCTCTTCGGAACCCATCCTGTAAGGCTTTTTATATATAGGCCTTGATCCGGGCATGAGCTCAATGATGAACTCGATGTCTCGGTCACGAGGCATTCCGGGTAGCTCGTCAGGAAAGACGTCCGGGTATTCACAGACTATAGGCACTTGATCAAGCTCTATCTCGGATAGACTGTTGACTTGAGATGCGTGAGCCGACACTGGCTCGGAGACAAACTTGACCTTGACCCCTTGGTTGCTTATCATGGTAATGGCCCTGTTGGCACAGTCCAAAAGACTCTGGTGCTTGGCCAACCAATCCATGCCAAGGATTACTTCTACACCTTGCGATTTAAGCACAATGAGGTCTGCCAAGAAACTCGTCCCATTGATAACTATCTCGACCCTTCTACACCCTAGGTTCGTCCTCAATACTGATCCCGGGGTTTGAATTGCCATCTGCCCACGGAGTAAAATGGGTTTTAAACCGCACTTCTCCGCAAACCCTTGAGTAACAAAAGAATGCGAGGCACCACAATCAAACAACACTGTTGCTGGAGTTGAGTTGACGAGGAACGTACCCAGAATGCAGTCCGGGTCTTCCTATGCCTCTTCTGCAGTGATGTGATTGATCTGGACCCTTCCATTGAACTGTTGGTTGCGGGGGGCCTGGTTCCTTCCTGGTGCACCTTGACCGGGGTTGGGTGCATTGGGACGCGGTGCGTCGGGCTTCTTGTTGGGGCACTGCCTGGAATAGTGTCCAGTCTGGCCACAGCCAAAGCAGGTGACTTGCCCCGGAGGGTTGGTCTTGACTCCACCATTGTTCGGCGGGTTGACTATTGGCTTGGCTTGTTGCTGAGGCTGATAATTCTGGCGGAACACCGGATACTTGTACTGCTGCTGCTGAAAGTTGGGTCTTGCAGGTGCTGACTGCCATGGTCTTGGTCTTGCGTTACCGGGTCCTCCACTGCCTATCAGTTTGCGCTTGCGGGTGTCGTCCATCGCACGACGCTTGTCTTCCAGCATAAGAGCCTTGTTAACTAGCTCGCTGAAAGTCTGGCAGTCGCAAACCACCAGCTGGTATTGCAGGGACTGCTGTAACCCTTCCATGAAGCGTTCCACCTTAGCGGCCTCAGTGTTAACATCTTCAGGCGCGTACCTCGACAAGAGGTTAAACTTCTGCAGGTACTCCATAACAGTTCCACTGCCCTGCCTCAAGGCTCGGAATTCCCGCTTCTTAATGGTCCTCAGTCCAGGTGGAATGTGAGCCGCGCGAAATCCTTCCTTGAACATCTCCCAAGTGATGACTTGCCCTATCCGCATGATCTGGAATCCATCCCACCATGCCCTGGCGGTGCCTCCGAGACAATGAGAAGCATAAAGGACTTTCTCATGATCATCGGTGCACTTGACCAGCGCAAGGAGGTCTTCAATGGTGCGAATCCAGTCATCGGCGTCCAGGGGTTCAGTTGACTCCGTGAATATGGGAGGCGTAGTCCGCATGAACTCAGAAGGAGTAGAGCAACCACCGCCATTACCATTTCGCGGCGGGTTGTCCACCAGGACTTGAGTCAGCTGTTGGATAGCGGCATTGCTGGCTTGACGCTCCTCCCGAAGAGCTTGAAGGAACTGAGCCATCGTCAAGTTCTCAGGAGGAGGTGGTGGTGGAAGGTCTCTAGGCTGCTCGTGGTGACCTCCAGCGTGAGCTTCTCCTTCGGTTCCCTGCGGCGTCCCTGAGGAGCCGGCGTCGGGGTTGCCAAAGGTGTTGTTGCGGGTTGCGTTCACCATCCTATCATAGAAACTGACAGGTCAAAATGCCACCTTTCTCGGGAATACAAGGATTCGTTCCTAGTAAGAGGGGGTCCAATACGTGCATGTGCCAAGTTTTTTTTTAAACCAAAGTTTTTGACAAACTGGAAATTGCATTCATAACAACTAGGTGATGTAGTCACTTACAGGCTGCCTACGGCAATAGGTGACTTACATCAAGCACACATACGCAAATTAGAAACAGATACATGCATACCCTATGTTCGGGGTACTCCTAATTGCCTACGCTAAAACCTACACGGCGGACTGCTCGGTCTCAAAGGTGGACTCAACAGGATCCTCATCTTCATCAACATCTTCTTCCTTTATAGGAGTGGAAGAAAGAATCCGCACATCAGGGCGTCTCTTGGGCGAGGCGGCGAAGATCTCAGTGTACTCTTCTGCTGTCAGGCGGCGACTCTGAAGAGGGACTGCCTGGATGGGTAACACACCACCCCTAGTGGCAACAACTGCCCTCCATTCAGGTGCGCGTGCCTTCTTTACTTTGCGGTTCTGCATCTTCTCAGTGTGGAGCAGGCCCTTGACTAGGTGCAACTCTTGGCGAAGCTTGACTGATTCCTTAACCAGGAAGTGTGTCAGGGTGTCCGACGAGAGGCTGAAGTAGGTCTGAAACCTTAATGGCATTCCATCCTCCGTGGCTGGGGTGAGTGTCCAACTCCCATCCACTCCTTCCTTAATTTAAGGTAGGTGACGAGTGACAGGCTCATTAGCCATCCCAGGGAGGATGCTGCGGAGTTGCACGGGCGCCTCTCGTCCAGCCGTCTCCACTGCTAACATCAGCTCTCCCATCTATGGTCCTTCGAAGAACCAACTAGACGGGGAGTCATTAGCCTTCACTATCACGTCCACGTGATATTCCTTGGTGTCGGCGTTGACCCAGTGCTCGTGGTAGAGGAAGATGGGCGTGCGTTGCACGTGGCACTTCTCAAGACAATCCACCAGGAGTAGTGGAAAACCGGTCTCCAGAAGCGTCTCACGTACGGCAGCCATCTACAAGGCATAGGAGAGAAGTCAGAAGGTTGTATGTGCAAAATTCTTGTGCAAGGCTGGCGTTCTAACGTTCTCGGTTAACGTCCATGCTATCTAAGGCTTCCTATAGTCAGGATGGCTCTGATACCAGTTCTGTGGGGACCCCGACTAGCAAGTCGAGTTCGCCATGCCCAGTGACCCCAAGGATCAATGTTCACTGAACACAGATACTGAATAATAGAGTCTTATATCCAAGTACCGAAATTATTACATCGAACGACCGGAAGGTCGGGTTCAAGAGCAAGGCCTAAAGCCAATTAAACGGATACATCGAGTAGCGGAAACTCATAAGGGCTAAGCGGTGCCCATGCCATCAAGCCTACACCGACAGGCATTCTGACTTGGAAGCGTCCTAGATCGCAGGTTCGTTTCCGACGGCATACTCATCGCCAAACTCCGGTCCTTCCATGTCTGGTCAATAACATAACCAGTGGCAAGCCAATGAGTACTTTGAATGTACTCGCAAACAGCCCATGATATGAATATGGTAAGGAATAACAGTAACATGTATCTTTAGTGGAATGCAATATGGTGGCATGATCAGGTATATGCAACAAGTTAAAGAATTACTTTTGGAGAACAGGTTACAGATATCGACATATCTGACAAGGGTTGAGCACACCGGGTTCACCCTATATGCCAAGTCATCGGACTTGTCATAACCTTAATGTATTAATGAGGGCTAAACCATCCGGGTTTACCCTATATGCCAAGTCACCGAACTTGATCATATTATTGTGATTATCATAACAACACCTTTTTAACACCACACACACACACTCTTGGTTTATGCGGAAACACTGGACGTAGTTTAAGCAGCACCACCCAACTGTCCTTGAGCGTGGACACGGCTATTCAAATAGTTTACACTCTGCAGAGGTAGTATGCTGGACCCACGAGAAACGAGAAACTTCCGTGTCATCGACGACTCACGGTATATCACATATACCCGAGGTAAGTACCCAATCATCATCTTTCCCCTGATGATACTAGACAAAGAGGTCCACCCAATTGGTACCCAGCCCACATGTTGTACGTCTTACGAGCACCGACTCTGGACAGTATCAACCATGCGGGGACCAACGGTGTGCCTGGAACTCATAATAATGGCATAGTCGTCCTACCTGGCACGACCCCATCACGAGAGTGACACCGATCACTCCCGCCACTAGTAATGTGGCTCTTTGCTAGTACCGACCAGAGTAATCAACAAAGCCCCGTCCCATAAATGGGTATCGTGGTCGTACTGGTAAGGTTGGGACGGTCGACACATCATAAATCTAATCCCATTTCCGAAACCATATTCACACAAAAACACCGGTGCATCACTTCACTAAAAGTGATCTCCAACTCATCATCACCCTCGGGCATTAGTGGCACCCGACGGGGTTTTCATAAACTCTTTATTTAACGCATCATCGTGCTTGTGATAATATGCTCTATCTTTACTTGTCAACATGGTATTAACACGACCCTCAAGGGGTAGGGTCAAGCTCAATGTAATGATCTTACTCTACTAGTCAACATGACAGTAGCATGATCCTCGTAAGTGGTAGGGTCAAGCTCATCATGTTTGTGCTCCGAGGAGTCACATGAATAACATCATCAACATGCAAGGGCTTCGATGAAGCCTTCGGTACCATCACATCAATGATGAACTGGCACTGTGATCTCATGCAACGAAAAGTACTCGCTTAACTAGCATGCATCATTTCATATGCTTAAGTCAAGGTCAAAGGGCTGCTTGCCTTGGTCATCTAGGTATCCGGGGTCTTCGAGGTCTTCCGCTCCGGATCCTCCATCACTCGGTAACTCTACCGTCAAGAAAGGAATAAATAAATAAATAATAGCTCTCACTAAAACAGATCACAAAGTGCTTTTAAAAATGTTGCAAGGCTTGAATAAATTCAGTTTATTATTTTGGAAAATGTTTCCTATAGTTTTATTAGCTAAGCATATTTAATTAAAAGCATACACAAGTAAACAAGTGCTTTTTAATATCATTTTATTATATCAAAATAGTTTCTGTTTTTGATAAATGTCAACTATTACAGAATCAAATGCTACTCATTTTTAGAAAAATTACTGGTGGAAGAATTATATTTTTCTACTGGCTAAATCTTTTTATAAAAAACACTTAAGTTACTGAAATAAAATAAAAGGAAAAGGCCAGGGGAACAGATCTAGCCGGCCCAGCCAGCAGGCCTCACCACCAGGCGCGCGCGGGCCAGGTTCAAACCTCACCTGCGGGCCCCTGGGGTCAGCGTCAGCGGCTGCGTGCGCTGGCTGCCCTAGGACACCGACAGGTGGGCTCCACCTGTCGGGTCCTTCTCCTACCTCCAGCCAGAGTGGTGGAGATGGACTCCAGCGAGGCTGTCGTTGTCCTCAGGCCAATCTAGGAACGGGAACGGGTCCCTCGTGCCTTCGCATACCTGCTCGTGGTCGGGACGTCACCGGAGGTGGTCTGGGTCGCCGGCGATGAGGTGCCCGTGGCGGAAGGGTTCCGGGTTGGTGTTGAACTAGGGGCTAGGGGCACGGATTCGCTCGGGGAAGTTAGGGGAAATGTTCCTGGTGTCAAGGGGAGTGTAATGGGAGGCCGGGCAGCGCAGGAGCCGACGTGTAGCCGGAGATCGACCGGAGCTCCGAGGCAGAGGGGCCTCGGTCTATGTCGAGCACCGGGGCTCTGCGAGCTTGATTAGGTGGCTAGGGAGTGTCTACTGGTTGTGCTGAAGCTGCTTGGAGGGTGCTGGGGTGCCGGGGGGACCTATTTATAGGCCAACGACGGTGACCCGACTCGGGCGCGCCGGTGACTCATCCTGGCGCGCGTGCGAGCACAGTGAGGTGCTGGCCGCGAAACCACGGGTTCGGGACGTGGTTTAGGACCTCCTGGTGCAACGGCCGCAGAGGGAAAGTGAGTGGGGTCGAGCCGCAGCGACCGTGCATGCTCAGCCGCGTCGGGCGCGCACGGGCACGCGCCGCCAGAGCTCTTGCGCGAGGGGGAGAGGGTACCTGGGGTAGCTTTGCACTAAATGGTTGTTGGGGGAGTGTTTGGACATAACTGGGGAGGTTGGGACCGGCCGGAGCATCGTCCCCTTGCTGGTGGCTCTCTGCAGCGCGCCCAGAGCGCAGTTTTGGCATGCCATGGCATGCTGGCTCGCTCTGGGGCACTTGGGACGTGTCCTTCATGTCCTGAGTGTTGCTGGGAGTGTGCCTAGCCGTTGTGGCTTAGTGGGAGCTCGAGCTGGTCAAGGGAGCAAGGAACACTAGTGTTGCCAGTACTGCCCTGCGGCTTAGATTGGAGTTCTTGTCACTTGTGCTTGGAGTTGGGGAGGGGCTGATTGACTGGGTGCTCAGGGTGTTCTGGTGCTCTAACCCACCAAGTTTGGAGCCTTGACATTGGGTAAAACAGTGGCTAGGAGGGTTTTTACCTTCATGTCAGTAGGTGATCTTCGGTGACTTGGGGTGCTTCCACCCCACCACTGGAAATGAAACTTAAGAGGTTTGGTCTTGGGGTTCCACCAAATTTGAGCTCCATTGAACAAGTTTGGCTTTGTAAACTTGAAAATGTCTCAAAATGACCAGTATTGTCCTTTACAAAGGGAGTGTGGCCAAACAGAGTCTCACAAATCCCATCTTTGGCGTGGAGTCCTCATTTGGGGTGTCAAACACTTTTGCAAAGTTTCAGCTCCATTGGAGAAACTTTGCAATGTAGAGTTGTTCCAACTCTACTCTCGACAGAGAGGGTTTTGGGCTCATTAGGTGCAGTTCCCCACCTTGTATCAAGGTGATCTTTTAGGTGAGCACCTAATATGTCTTGGGAGGGCTCCTGTAATTTTATGGGATTTTACTGAGATAATTTCCTTTGGGAACATCTCAAAAAGCTAAAACAGACAGAAATGGTTTTCAGGTTTTTACTCAAATAATATTAATATAAAATAGGGTTTAAAATCTTATATATGGAAAATATATGTCCTTCTGAGCTTCCATGAATTTACTCATAATTTTCTAAGGCAGGAAAGCAACTTTCTTGTGGGAATATCATTACTAGGCTTAGAAACAGACATAGATATAAATTAGGAAAATAATATTTTAATTCACCAATTTATGTTTTTAATGAATGAAAATAATATTTGGATCAGATCACCAACTTTGGTTGGAAGTGCCACTTGGCTTCATGAGCTAGTAGTGTATCCCAACATGATGAAGGTGATCTTGATATAAAGGAAAAAGGGTTTTTGAAGAGAGCAAAATAATAAATTTTCATAGGTTTGAGTCATCAAACAGACAAGCATACACTCAAACAAGGGTTCACATTGCACTCACAACATTATTTGAAAAAGTTTTAACAAGCTCTGATTTTTGCAACAAAAAAAATACTTGTGGTGAAAAACAGGGTGTGACACGTAGATCTGAAGTGAACTACTCACGAGTCATTGGAGGGGCGATGATGTTGATTAAGAAGCCCTCCAACTCCAAAGTCCCCTCCGGCAGGGCACCAGGAAGGGTCTCCAGATGAGATCTCGCGGAAATGGAAGCTTGCGGCGACGGAAAAGTGTTTTCGTGGATGCCCTGATTTTTTCTGGATTTTTAGGGAGTTTATAGGCCAAAGACCTAGGGCATGGGAGCGCCAGGGGGGCCACAAGCTTGGTTTCCGCGGCCTCCCCCCTAGCCGCGGCAACAGGGCTTGTGTGCCCCCTGTGGGCCCACTTGCTTGGCCCTCAAGCCTCCTGATCTTCTTCCGTTCTGGAAAAATTTATTTTAGGGATTTTATTCCGTTTGGACCCCATTCCAAAATCAGATCTGAAAAGAGTCAAAAACACAGAAAAACAGGAACTGGTGCTTGGCACTGAATTAATAAGTTAGTCCCAAAAAATATATAAAAGGTAAACAAAACATCCAAAGTTGAGAAGATAACAGCGTGAAACCATCAAAAATTATAGATACGTTTGAGACGTATCAAGCATCCCCAAGCTTAACCCCTGCTCGTCCTCGAGTAGGGAAGTGATAAAGAATGAATTTTTGATGCTTTCATGCTACCTAGCATAGATGTCCTTTGTAACCCTCTTATGTGACGTGAATGTTCAGATCCATTAGATTCAAAACAATAGTTTGCTATTGACGTGGAAACAATAATACTTCAAGCAAACTAGCAAGGTAATCATGAACTTTCAAAATAACAAGGCCAAAAGAAAGTTATCCCTACAAAATCATATAGTCTGGCTATGCTCTATCATCATTGCACAACGAATTTAAATCATGCACAACCCCGGTATTGGCCAAGTAATTGTTTTCACACCTTTACTTTCTCAAACTTTTTCAACTCTCACGCAATACATGAGCGTAAGCCATGGTTTTAGCACTATAAGTGGTGTGGAGTGTGGTGGAGGTTGCAAGACAAACAAGGAGAAGATGGTCACATTAACTAGGCATATCAATGAGCTGTGGAGATGCTCATCAATAGATATCAATGTGAATGAGTAGGGATTGCCATACAAATGATGCACTAGAGCTAAGAGTATTTGAAAGCTATTAAAGAAAACTAGTGGGTGTGCATCCAACTTGCTTGCTCACGAAGACCTAAGGCAATTTTGAGGAAGCCTATCATTGGAATATACAAGCCAAGTTATATAATGAAAATTTCCCACTAGCTATATGGTGGTGATAAAACGAGAGACTCTCAATCATGAAGATCATGGTGCTTAATATGCACAAGTGTGGAAAGGTGGTAGCATTGTCCCTTCTCTCTTTTTCTCTCATTTTTTTGGATGGGCTCTTTGGCCTCTTTTTTGTTTTTTGGTGGGCATCTTTGGCCTCTTTTTGTATATGGGCTTCGCTGGCCTCTTTTATTTTCTCACATGGGACAATGCTCCATCAATGATGATCATCACACTTACAACTAAAAACTTAGAGCAATGATGACTCTATATGGAATGCCTTCGGTAGTGTACCGTGACAATGATCTAGCATGGCATGGACATTAATGGAAACATCATGCTAGCTATCTTACGATCATGCAATGGCAATGTAGACGTGGTGGCACATGTCATGGTGGTAGTTGCATGGCAATATATCTCGGAATGACTTTGAAAAAGCCATAGTAGGTAGGTATGGTGGCTGTTTTGAGGGAGGCTAATGGTGGGTTTTGTGCACCGGCGAAAGTTGCACGGCACTAAGAAGATAGTGATGGTGGAAGGTGAAAGTGCATCTAAACCATGGACTCAACATTAGTCATGAAGAACTCATATACTTGTTGCAAAAGTTTTATTAGTAATCGAAACAAAGCATTCAACGCATACTCCTAGGGGAAGGGTTGGTAGGTATAAACTATCGCGCGATCCCGACCGCCACACAAAGGATGACAATCAATAGACTAATCATGCTCAGACTTCATCACATAGCGGTTCACCATACGTGCATGCTACGGGGATCAATAACTTCAACACAAGTATTTCTAGATCCACAAGACCTTACTAATATAACTTCAATATTACCATAACCACAACTCAAAACTAGTTGAGATGAATCAAACTTCTCTAACTATTCAATGCGCATGAAGGTGGAAGTTTTCATATCCCTTTGGATAACTACCCCTTTTGAGACTACTTTCATAGCATAGATCAACTACCAAGCCATGCACCGCCGTGCTCTAAAAGATATAAGTGAAGCACATAGAGGAAAATCAACTAGCTCAAAAGATATAAGTGAAGCACATGTGAGCTGAATTGTCTAACCAAAAGATATAAGTGAAGCTTGACAAAATCATGGTGAGTGGATGTCTCTCTCTCTAGGTGTGCAGCAAGGATGATTGTGACACAACAAAAATAAAAGACTCCTACGATACAAGATGCTCCAAGCAAAACACATAACATGTGGTGAATAAAAATATAGCCCCAAGTAACGTTACAGATGGATTGAACACGAAAGAGGGGATGCCTTCCCGGGGCATCCCCAAACTTAGGCTTTTACGACATACTTGAATCATCTTGGGGTGCCTTGAGCATCTCCAAGCTTGAGCTCTTGCCACTCTTTATCTTTGTTTTTCATAAGAACTTGACCCAAAACTTGAAAACTTCACAACACGAAACTTAAACAGAAACTCGTGATAACATTAGTATAAGAAAGCAAACCACCACTTCCTTAGGTAATGTAGCAAACTTAAATTCTACTTATGTTGATGTTGGGTTACTGTATTTTCAATCTTCCATGGCTAATATCCCCCGATACTATCCATAGTTTCATCAAAATAAGCAACCAACACAACAAAAACAGAATCTTTTAACAGCAGACCACTCTGTAGCAATCTGTATACTTCGTATACTTCTGGTACTTCAAAAATTCTGAAAAATTACGACAGTATGAAGAATTTGCGTAGCAATCTGCATAAAAAAGAATCAACTCAAAAGCTCTTACAGAAAAAATGAAAATTCGTTTCGTGAGCAGAAAGTTTATGTCTTTTCCAGCATGACCAAACGATCATCCCCAAGACTAATCATAACGGTTTTGCTTGGCACAAACGCAAAAAGAAACACAAAAAACACAATCATAACAGAATTATGAAAGTGTGGAAAACACAAAACAGAAAGAAAAAGGATAGATTCGTTGGGTTGCCTCCCAACAAGCGCTATTGTTTAACGCCCTTAGCTAGGCAAAAGGTGATGGAATCACGTATAGTCATCTTTGATGCTCAAACCATAAGTAGTGTGATCAATTATCATATTAGGATCTTCATCTTTATTGGATGACTCACCACTAGCTTTAGGAACAAAAACAGACTTGACGGTCTTTTTGAGAGTGAGATTTGGAGTATTTTGCAGAGGGCCAAAAGCGGAACCCAAGTTGGTTATGACATCTTCTAGTTTGCCAATTCTAGAAGAATGATTAACTATAGGTTCCTTCTCTCTTAATTTTTTCAAAACATTTCCGACTTTGGATCCGTACTGAGTAATTTGATTGTCGATCTTTCTATCCAAAGCCTCAATAAGTTCAACTGTGGCAATTTTGTTTTCAATAGCGTCAAGCCTTTGCATCACGTCTTCCAAGGTTAATGTAGTTCCATTAACCATGAGCGGGGGTGAGCTTACCAAATTCATGATAGCTCCATAGGAGTCCACAGTATGGCTCGCCAAAAAATTCCCGCCTACGATGGTATCAAGAATATACCTATTCCAAGGAGAGATTCCAACATAAAAACTGCGAAGAAGGACGGTAGTGTATTGCTTACGAGTGGATCTACTTTGAGCATTGCAAATCCTGTACCAAGCATCCTTTAAATTTTCTTCCTCATTGTGCCTGAAATTGAGAACTTCGTTCTCAGGGGTATCGTTTTGAGTAGTGGGTCTAGCCATTGATGGACTATCCCACACAAGAACGAACAGGAAGAAAGCGAGCGAAGTGGGCAAAAGAGAACGACAAAGGAAGACAGCAAAAAGGCAAAAGGCAAAAGAAAACGACAAAGGAGAAAGTCAAAAGAAAACGGCAAAGGAGAAAGGCAAATGAAAACGGCAAATGTGAAGTGGGGGAGAGGAAAACGAGAGGCAACTAGAAAAAAAGTAAATGCAAGAGATGAGTTTGTGAGACCTACTTGGATAGATCTCTCCTTCCCCTGCAACGATGCCAGAAATACTTCTGCTACTGCAACAAAAGACCTTCCAATGGCGCCAGAAACAAGCGTGCTGATGAGAGACTATTCTTGTCTTGATACTCCTCAACAACGACACCAGGAATCCTTCTGCTATGGTTACGCCTTTAGGGGCTTCCTTGGCAAATATGCAAAGGATTCCCCCGTGGCCTTGGAGCCTTGCATTGGTGTTCCCTCGAAGCGGAAAGGGTGATGTAGCACAGTGGCGGTAAGAATTTCCCTCAGTTTTGAGACCCAAGGTATCGATCCAGTGAAGGATTATCACAAGTACCTGCACAAACACAAAGAGCTTGCACGCAACGCTATGAAGGGGTTGTCAATCCCTTATAGATTGTTTGCCAAGTGAGAACTGAAAGCAACAAAGTAACAAAGCAAAGTAAAAGCGAAACTGGAAACGATAGGTGTGAATAGACCCCGGGGCCGTAGTGTTCACTAGTGGCTTCTCTCATGAAAGCAAGTAGTCGGTGGGTGAACGAATTACTGTCGAGCAATTGATAGAACGGCGCAAAGTCGTGATGTTATCTATGGCAATGATTATATCTATAGGCATCACGTCCAAAACAAGTAGACCGATACTTTCTGCATCTACTACTATTACTCCACATGTCGACCGCTATCCAGCATGTATCTAGTGTATTAAGTTCATGAGAAGAGAGTAACGCCTTAAGCAAGATGACATGATGTAGATGGACAATCTCATATCTACGATAAAAGCCCATCTTGTTACCCTTGATGGCAGCAACACGATGCGTGCCTTGCTGCCCCTTCTGTCACTGGGAAAGGTCACCACACGGTATGAACCCAAAACCAAGCACTTATCCCATTGCAAGAATCATAGATCTAGTTGGCCAAACGAAACCCAAGACTCGGAGAGACTTACAAGGATATCAAATCATGCATATAAGAAATCAGCAAAGACTCAAATATATATCATAGATAATCTGATCACAAATTCACAATTCATCGGATCTCGACAAACACACCGCCAAAGAGGATTACATCAGATAGATCTCCATGAAGATCATGGAGAACTTTGTATTGAAGATCCAAGAGAGAGAAGAAGCCATCTAGCTACAAACTACGGACCCGTAGGTCTGAAGTGAACTACTCACGAGTCATTGGAGGGGCGACGATGTTGATGAAGAAGCCCTCCAACTCCAAAGTCACTTCTGATAGGGCACCGGGAAGGGTCTCCAAATGAGATCTCGCGGAAATGGAAGCTTGCGGTGGCGGAAAAGTGTTTTCGTGGATGCACTGATTTTTTCTGGATTTTTAGGGAAATTGTAGGCCAAAGATCTAGGGCAGGGGAGCGCCATGGTGGCCACAAGCTTGGTTGCTGCGGCCTCCCCCCTGGCCGCGGCAACAGGGCTTGTGGGCCCACTTGCTTGGCCCTCAAGCCTCCCGATCTTCTTCCGTTCTGGAAAAATTATTTTGGGGATTTTATTCCGTTTGGACTCCATTCCAAAATCAGATCTGAAAACACTCAAAAGCACAGAAAAAACAGGAACTGGCGCTTGGCACTGAATTAATAAGTTAGTCCCAAAAAAGATATAAAAGGTAAACAAAACATCCAAAGTTGACAAGATAACAACGTGAAACCATAAAAAATTATAGATACTTTTGAGACGTATCAACTCCCAGTGATAAACTGGCGTCTGATACTCGACTGGTGGCTCGGGCACGGGCACCTGTGGTTGGCCCAAGCCCCAATACGCGTGGATGTCCGAGGGCGTAATAATGTACCTGCCTGCATGAAGATTGAACAAAGAAGGAGCAGGCAAAGTAATAGTCTCACGAGTACCCTGACTAAATACCAGGTTATAAATCATCCTTCTATTTATATCTCTATCAAGAAAGTCATGGCGAACCATGCTATCATAATCTAGATATCTCTTGGGAAGAAGAATCTCTTCTTCCTCGTCCAGTCTAATAGGTATCTCAAACTGTCTGGCAAGACGGGTAGCATAGATACCTCCATAGACAACGCCTTTAGAATGGTGCGTGTTGAACCGTTGAGCTACTATAGCGCCCAAGCTATAAGTTTTATCATTATAAAGGGCTTCGCGCAAGACCGCAAGATCTGGGGAGCTAAGGGACCCAGCTTTCCCATGGCCAATCAAACATTTTCCCACAAATAGTGAGAAGTACCAGAGCACGGAAAATGAATGCTAGGAGCTCTAGCGCAAGACACTCCTCTCTCCTATCCTACAGCAATAGTGTCGATGAAAGCTTCCAAGTCCCGTGGACAAGGTTCATGAATATCCCCAACGTAAGGTAATTTGCAAGCATTGCAAAAATCCTGGAGTGACATGCGCTGGGGGATAACATAAAGTTTGTACTCAACCATAGGAGGATTCTTCCTCGGATAGAATTTAAAGCTTTGTATGAAGATATTAGTGAGGAGGAGGTATTGCGGACACTTATCTTCAACGAAGGCGGTAAGGCCTGCGTTCTCCACCAAGTGATAAAAGTCCTCATAAAGTCCGACGGCGCGTAAGAACACATCGCTTGGCCATTCGCACGCTCGAACTTCTACGACTGGAGGGACCGGATACTTGGGCTTCTTCTCACTTCCATCATCCTTGCGGTAATGGCTTGAAGAGCCTCTTAAGAACCTCCTCATCTTTTCCCACAAGTGAACAAGGCTCAACAAAACTCATAGCAACTACTCCCACAAGTGCCTAGAGGCCATAATACGCATCAAGACTACTTGGGACCAGCTAAAATTTAGCATGCAAAGCTCAAGAACATGGTCACCAAGGCAGCAAAAATACGCGAAGTATAAGGCACTAGAGCAAAAACTAATTGGACCAATGGAGGAGTCACTTACCAAGGAGTAATTTCCCCAAAATAGTTCGGAGAATGGTGCTTTCAGCAAGGAGATCGAAAATACTAGCAAGAGGAGCAAGAACACGGGTTTGAGCTGCGAAACAATTTTTTCTGGAGGTAGGAGAAGTGGATGAGAGATAGAATGAGTGGAGGGGGTGCATGTGGGCCCCACAAGCCTGCCAAGCCCGGGCCTCCTGGGCTTGTGACCCACTGGCGCATCCCCCAGACTAGCTCTTTGTCTCAGTATTTTTCAAAAATTCCAGAAACAATCGTACTTGATTTTCAGGACGTTCGGAGAACTTTTATTTTTTGGGGTATTTTTCTAAGGGACGCTAAAACAGAAAACAGGGAAAACTAAACTAAACCTATCATTTTTCTTCTAAGCAACCGAAGGTGAAAGCTTGGAACAGAGGTTTGTGACTCCTTGATTCATCCATTTCATGGTCATCGAAAGAAATCCGTCAATGAGGTTGATCAAGTCTCCTTGACAAACTTTTTCGAATCCAAAAGAGAACGGAGAATTTTCGAATAGTCACTAGCTCACCTCAATGGGGATGTGCATATCCCCGACAATCAAATCATACTTCATCTTAACAGGAGGAATAGGGCATTCAAAGCTCCCAATAAAAATCGATGAAGTTTTTGCGATAGCATTGATGCAATGTACTCGATATTGTTTCTTCGGAAAGTGCACCGTATGCTCATTACCGTTGACATGGAAAGTGACATTGCCTTTGTTGCAATCTATAACAGCCCCTGAAGTGTTTAAAAAGGGTCTTCAAAGGATGACCGCCATGGCATCGTCCTCGGGAATATCCAGAATAACAAAGTATGTTAAGATAGTGAAGTTAGCAACCACAACAGGCACATCCTCGCAAATGCCGATAGGGAAAGCAGTTGATTTGTCGGCCATTTGCAGAGCGATTTTAGTGGGTGTCAACTTATCCAGTTCAAGTCTACGATAAAGAGAGAGAGGCATAACACTAACACCGGCTCCAAGGTCGCATAAAGCAGTTATAACGTAGTTGCCTTTAATGGAGCAAGGTATAGTGGACACTACGGGATCACCTAGTTTCTTAGGAGTTCCACCCTTGAAGGTATAGTTAGCAAGCATGGTGGAAATCTCAACCTCAGGTATCCTCCTCTTATTAGTAACAATATCCTTCATGTACTTAGCATACGGAGACATTTTGAGCATATCTGTCAAATGCATTTGTAGAAAGACAGGTCTAATCATTTCAACAAAGCGCGCAAAATCTTCATCCTTTTTCTTGGATGGTTTGGGAGGAAAGGGCATGGGTTTCTGAACCCATGGTTCCCTTTCTATACCATGCTTCCTAGCAGCGAAGTCATTCTTATCGTATCTCCTAGCCTTAGGCTGTGGACTATCAAGATCAATAGGTTCAATCTCCACATCCTTATCATTGCTAGGTTGAGCATCATCATGAACATCACTATTGATATTATCATTAGTCTCATGTTCATCACCAGATTGTGTTTCGGCATCAGAAACAGAGACATCTTTTGGATTCTTAGGTGTAGCAGTATCTGGGTTGCTACCGTGCAGGTTCCTATCATCTTTCTTCTTCTTTCTAGGATGACTAGGTGCATCAGTGCTAACTCCGTGAGAATCTTGTTTAATTCTCTTTGGATGACCCTTAGGATACAAAGGTTCCTGGGTCATTTTTCCGCCTCTAGTAACGACTCTGACAGAATTGTTATTCAACTCAGTGAGAAAGTCATTCTGAGTTTTAAGTACTTGTTCTACTTGAGTAGTAACCATAGAGGCATGTTTACTCAGAAGCTTAAGATCATTGACATTTCTGTCTACACAAACACTTAAATGACTAAGCATACGAGCATTCTGTTCCAATTGTTTGCTAATAGAATGATTGAAACTCTGTTATTTGGCAACAAAGTTATCAAATTCATCCAGGCATAGGCTAGCAGGTTTATCAAAAGGAATATCACTCTCATCAAACCTATGCAGAGAATTTACTTCTACTGCGTGTATCGGGTTATCAAGACCATGGTTCTCTTCGATAGGTGGTAGATTTTTGACATCTTTAGATTTAATGCCTTTCTCTTTCATAGATTTCTTAGCTTCTTGCATATCTTCAAGACTGAGGAATAGAATACCTCTTTTCTTCGGAGTTGGCTTAGGAGGTGGTTCGGGAATAGTCCAAGCATTCTCATTGCACAAGATGTTATTCAATAGGATCTTAGCTTGTTCTACAGTTCGTTCCCTAAAAACACAACTGGAACAACTATCTAGGTGGTCTCTAGAAGCATCGGTAAGTCCATTATAGAAGATATCAAGTATTTCATTCTTCTCAAGAGGGTGATCAGGCAAAGCATTCAGTAGCTGGACAAGCCTCCCCCAAGCTTGTGGGAGACTCTCTTCTCCAGCTTGAGCAAAGTTGTATATTTCCTGCAAGGCAACTTGATTCTTGTGGGCAGGGAAATATTTTTCAGAGAAGTAGTAGACCATATCCCGGGGGCTACACACACAACGAGGAGCAAGAGAAGTGAACCAAGTCTTAGCATCATCCTTTAGTGAGAAAGGAAACAGATTGTGGATATAGTAGTGGCGAATCTTTTCCTCACTAGTGAATAGGGTGGCTATATCGTGCAGTTTGGTAAGATGAGCTACAACCGATTCAGACTCATAACCGTGAAAAGTATTAGATTCGACCAGAGTGATTAACTCAGGGTCGACAGAAAATTCATAATCCTTATCGGTCACAAAGATAGGCGAAGTAGCAAACTTCGGGTCGTATTTCATCCTAGCGTTCAAAGATTTTTCTTTCCACTTGAGCAGTAATTTCTCAAGATCATAGCTATCCTTACATGCAAGAAAATCCTCAACTATCTCTCCCTCCATAACATAACACTCAGGCATATCAGGCAATTCATGTCTAGGAGAGCTAGTTCTAGCAGGAAAAATAGCAAGTTCTACTTCAATAGTATCAGCAGTTTCAGAAGTATCATCACATCTAGCAGCAACTCTAGTAATTTGTGCGTTAAGGAATGCACCTAGTGGCAAAGCAGTATCAAGCATAGCATCATCAGGCAAAGAAGTATCAAGCATAGCATCATCAGGCAAAGCAGTATCAAGCATAGCATCATCATAAGCATCATGGACAGCAGAAGTAGCATCATCAAGCACATGCGACATATCAAGATTTCTAGTAGGAGGTGGTGTCGCAAACTTACTTATAACTGAAGGTGAATCAAGTTCAGAGCTAGATGGCAGTTCCTTACCTGTCCTCGTAGTTGAGGGCAAGACTTTGGTTTTTGGATCTATCGGATTCCTCATAGTGACCAGCAGACGTAAATCCCAAGTGACTCAGAGAATATAGCTATGCTTCCCCGGCAACGGCGCCAAAAAAAGGTGCGTTGACTGGAGACTATTCTTGACTTTGGCTTCCCCGGCAACGGCGCCAGAAAAAGGTCTTGATAACCCACAAGTATAGGGGATCGCAACAGTTTTCGAGGGTAGAGTATTCAACCCAAATTTATTGATTCGAATCAAGGGGAAGCCAAAGAATATTCTCAAGTATTAGCAGTTGAGTTGTCAATTCAACCACACCTGAAAGATTTAGTATCTGCAACAAAGTATCAGTAGCAACGTAGTATGATAGCAACAGTAGCAACAGTAACCAGTAGCAGCAAAGTAACAATAGTAGCAACAGAAGCGGCAAAGTAAAATAGCAAGGACCAGTAGGAAAAGACTCGTAGGAATTGGATCGGTGATGGATGATTATGCCGGATGTTATTCATCATGCAACAGTTATAACACGGAGAGATATGTAACGAGCTCCAGTTCGTCAATCTAATGTAGGCATGTATTCCCTATGTAGTCATACGTGCTTAGGGAAAAGAACTTTCATGACATCTATTGTTCATCCCTCCCGTGGCAGCGGGGTCCTAATGGAAACTACAGAATATTAAGGTTCTCCTTTTAATAAAGAACCGGACCAACGCATTAACACTTGGTGAATACATGAACTCCTCATACTATGGTCATCTCCGGGAGTGGTTCCGGCTATTGTCACTCCGGGGTTGCCGGGTCATAACACATAGTAGGTGACTACAACTTGCAAGATAGGATCTAAAACACACATATATTGGCGACAACATAATAGGTTCAGATCTGAAATCATGGCACTCGGGCCCTAGTGACAAGCATTAAGCATGGCCAAGTAGTAGCAACATCGATCTCAGAACATAGTGGATACTAGGGATCAATCCCCGTCAAAACTAACTCGGTTACATGATAGATCTCATCCAACCCATCACCGTCCAGCAAGCCTACGCTGAGATTACTCACGAACGGTGAATAGCATCATGGAATTGGCGATGAAGGAAGGTTGATGATTATGATAGCAACGATCTCCCCTCTCCGGAGCCCAAAATGGACTCCAGATCTGCCGTCCAGAGGAAGAACAGGAGGTGGCGGCGCCTCCGTATCGTAAAACGCGATGAAGTCTTCTCCTTGATTTTTTTCCGGACGAAAGAGGCTAAATAGAGCTGGATTTGGAGGCGGTGGAGCTTCGTGGGCCCCACAAGCTTGCCAGGCCCGACCAAGGGGGGCAGGCCTGGTGGGCTTGTGAGCTCCTGGCTCCGTCCCTCCAGGTGATTCTTGCGCCAGTATTTTTTATATATTCCACAAAAAATCCTCGTAAATTTCCAGGTCATTCCGAGAACTTTTATTTGTGCACAAAAACAACACCATGGCAATTCTGCTGAAAACAACATCAGTCCGGGCTAGTTCCATTCAAATCATGCAAATTAGAGTCCAAAACAAGGGCAAACAAGTTTGGAAAAGTAGATACGACGGAGACGTATCAGTAGCACGACCAATGCTAAAATGGTGACTCAACAAACACACTAAGAATGAAATTATCAGTTATTAACTTCAAAGAAATAGGGTTGTCAGAAGTATTGAAATCACACATGAGAGTTCACTTGTCGGTATTCCGGTTAGAAACAACACATGGACCAAGAAATGAATGGTGAGGGCGAGAAGTATCACTATATCAAGAATTCTTAAGATGTGTGCAATCCTCACGACATTCTTGACATGGAAGGTAGTAATACTCCAAGGTAGAACATAACATAAGCTGGATAACAAGAAACTCAAAGGACAACACAAAACATGGTAAAGTTTGTGTTGGAGGGAAGGCAATAAGGTTGTCGATGATAACACAAATCATCGAGGGGAAAGGATGACATTTCTCATCATGAATTCGATTGATACCCTGGAAGATCTCAAAGTGCTAATGAAGATCACGACACATTTTTCCAGAAGTTACATGAAGATATAATCGATCAGTGATGACTTCAAGCAAAGGAATGGTGAAGAGGAAGGTTGTTAGAAACAAAGATAAGACTGCTAGATTAGAATCAAAATTGCCTTTCAAGACAACCAACATGATGTTGAAATCTCTATGCAAGCTTAATGCATAGTTGGGAACGTGTTTTGGGGACGAAGGACACAAATAGCATGGTCAAGCTCTAGCATGACGATGTTGATGTAGCCTAACAACTTGGAATGACATGATCGAGTACAAACTCATAAGCAAAGAAGATGACCAGGAGTTGTTGAATTGCAAGGCATACTCGATTCAGTTATCAGTGTCCTTGAGTGCCCAACCACTCAGAACACGAGAAACTAGAATCAATGAAATATCATAGTTGATGAGGAGTTCATAAGAAGTTATATAGCTCCGTGATATTCTAGAAATACCAGGGATAATACTCGGAGGTAGATCAGAATAGAGGTTAGACTAGTGTATTGACCTGTGGAATACAAGCACTATAATATTTCTGAGAATGAAATGAAAGTAGAACAACATGGTCGGAACCGTGATGGAAAAGGACAAGATCACGCATAGTAGATCAAATTATACCAAAGGAATTTTATTTTTACAAGAAGCTCCCATGATAAGATCAACATCGTTTCCATGGGCATGAATACAACGTTTAAGGTTGACTCCCACTTCATCAATGCATCACCTTCCATTTACTCCTCGCCTTCGATGAAGTTGTATCTTTGAAAGATTTATCTTGCAAAAAACCAGAAGAGTAAGGCTCGTGAAAACCCTTGGGATCACATGGATTTAGGAAGGCATAGGTTCAACCCATCGGGGCATCTTATGAGTATATTCGACAAACTTCAAGAGTATTTAACACATGCTTGACAACAGTGCATGTCTGACAAAAGCTTAAGATTCAACTTATAAGAGGGAGAAGACACAATTTACAAATGGCATCATGTATTAGGGGAAGAATATTACAAGAATTTTTGAAGGTAAAGGATGTCGTCGGATGATAACTCAACAATTGTGTTGGGGACCGTTGCATGGGAAACAAAAAAATTCCTATGCACACACAAGATCTATCCGTGGTGATGACCATCTACGAGAGGAGAGATTGTATCTACATACCCTTGTAGATCACTAAGCGGAAGCGTATATAACGCGGTTGATGTAGTCGAACATCTTCGTGATCGAAATCGCAGTCTGCCCCGCGATCTCATCATGACCTGTCCCGCGATCCCATCACAATCCATCCCGATCTAGTGCCGACTGATACGTCCATTTTGTATCATGCTTTTATGTTGATATCTATCGCTTTATTGGCTATTATTACACTTCACGGTACAATACTTATGCCTTTTCTCTCTTATTTTGCAAGGTTTACATGAAGAGGGAGAATGCCGACGGCTGGAATTCTGGCCTGCAAAAGGAGCAAGTTTGAGATACCTATTCTGCGCAACTCCATAAGCCGTGAAAATAAACGAGGATTTATTTTGGAATTTATAAAAAATACCAGGCGGAAGAAGTACCAGAGGGGAGCCACTAGGAGGCCACAAGCCTGCTAGGCGCGGCCTACCCCCTGGCCGCGCCTAGGGGCTTGTGGGATCCCAGTTGGCCCTCTGGCTCCCCTCTTTTGCTATAAGGGGGGTTTCATTCCAAAAAAAAATCAAGAGGAGGCTTCCGGGAGGAACCGCCGCCGTCACGAGGCGGAACTTGACCAGAACCAAACTAGAGTTCCGGCAGGGTCGTCCTGCCTGAGAAACTTCCCTCCCGGAGGGGGAAATCGTCGCCATCGTCATCACCAACACTCCTCTCATCGGAGGGGACTCATCACCATCAGCATCTTCATCAAGACATTCTCATCTCCAAACCCTAGTTCATCTCTTGTAACCAATCTCCGTCTCACGACTCCGATTGTTACTTGTAAGGTTGCTAGTAGTGTTAATTACTCTTTGTAGTTAATGATAGTTGGATTACTCGGTGGAAGATTATATGTTCAGATCCTTGATGCTATTCAAAACCTCTGTGGTCATGAATATTATTATGCTTTGTGAGTAGTCACTTTTGTTCCTAAGGACATGGGATAAGTCTTGCTATAAGTAGTCATGTGAATTTGGTATTCGTTCGATATTTTGATGTGTTGTATGTTGTCTCTCCTCTAGTAGTGTTATGTGAACGTCGACTACATGACACTTCACCATTATTTGGGCCTAGAGGAAGACATTGGGAAGTAGTAAGTAGATGATGGGTTGCTAGAGTGACAGAAGCTTAAACCCTAGTTTATTCGTTGCTTCGCAAGGGGCTGATTTGGATCCACTAGTTTAATGCTATGGTTAGACTTTGTCTTAATTCTTCTTTCTTAGTTGCAGATGCTTGCAAGAGGGGTTAATCATAAGTGGGAGATTTGTCCAAGTAAGGGAAGCACCCAAGCACCGGTCCACCGACATATCAAACTATCGAAGTAGCCAACGCGAATCATATGAACATGATGAAAACGAGCTTGACAGAAATTTCCATGTGTCCTCGGGAGCGCTTTACCTCCTATAAGAGTTTGTCCAGGCTTGTCCCTTGACACAAAAGGGATTGGGACAATTTTATTCACCGTTGTTACTATTGTTACTTGCTATTTTCTACGAATCATCTTATCACATAACTATCTGTTACCGACAATTTCAGTGCTTGCAGACATTACCTTGCTGAAAACCACTTGTCAGATCCTTCTGCTCCTCGTTGGGTTTGACACTCTTACTTGTCGAAAGGACTACGATAGATCCACTACACTTGTGGGTCATCAAGACTCTTTTCTGGCGCCGTTGCCGGGGAGTGAAGCGCCGTTGGTAAGTGGAATTTGGTAAGGAAACATTTATATAGTGTGCTTCAATTTATTGTCACTTGTCACTATGGAAACTAATCCTTTGAGTAACTTGTTCGGGGTATCTTCACCTCGAACGGAAGCACAAATAGTTGCTCCTCAACCTACTGCACCTACTGAAAATATTTTCTATGAATTTCCTTCGGGTATGCTTGAGAAACTGCTGGCTAATCCTTTTACAGGAGATGGAACATCACATCCCGACTTGCATCTAATCTATGTAGATGAAGTTTGTGGTTTATTTAAGCTTGCAGGTTTGCCCGAGGATAAGGTCAAGAAGAAGGTCTTTCCCTTATCTTTGAGGGATAAAGCATTGACATGGTATAGGCTATGTGATGATACTGGATCATGGAACTACAACCGGTTGAAATTGGAATTTCATCACAAGTTTTATCCTATGCATCTAGTACATCGTGATCGGAATTATATTTATAATTTTTTGCCTCGTGACAGAGAAAGCATCACTCAAGATTGGGGGAGGCTTAAATCAATGTTATATTCATGCCCCAACCATGAGCTCTCGAGAGATTATCATTCAGAAATTCTATGTTCGGCTTTCTCATGATGATCGCACCATGCTTGACACTTCTTGTACCGTTTCTTTTATGAAGAGAGATATTGACTTCAGATGGAATTTATTGGAAAGAACTAAATGCAACTCTGAAGATTGGGAGTTTGATGAAGGTAAGGAGTCAGGTATGAATTTCAAGTTTGATTGTGTTAAATCCTTTGTCGAAACAAATACTTTTTGTGATTTTAGCGCTAAATATGGACTTGACTCTGAGATAGTAGCTTCATTGTGTGAATCATTTGCTGCTCATATTGATCTCCTTAAAGAGAAGTGGTTTAAATATCATCCTCCCTTAGAAGTCAATGTAGTTAAACCCAATCCAGTTGAAGAGAAAGTCATCGCTTATAATGATCCTATTGTTCCCAGTGCTTACATTGAGAAACCACCTTTCCCTGTTAGGATAAAGGATCATTATAAAGTTTCAACTGTGATACGTAGGAGCTACATTAGAACACCTACACCCCCTGAGAAAATTAGAGTTTAACCTAGCATTTCTATTATGAAAGATCTCCTGTCCGACAATGTTGATGGCCATGATATTCACTTGTGTGAAGAAGCTGCTAGAATTTCTAAACCACATGCTAGAGACAAACATAGGCCTGTTGTTGGCACGCCTGTTGTTTCTGTTAAGATAGGAGATCATTGTTATCATGGGTTATGTGACGTGGGTGCTAGTGTTAGTGCAATACCTCAATCCTTATATGATGAAATTAAAGACGAGATTGCACCTGTTGAGATGGAACCTATTGATGTCACTATTCAGCTTGCCAATAGAGATACTATCTGCCCTTTGGGAATTGTTAGGGATGTTGAAGTCTTGTGTGGTAAAACGAAGTATCCTGCTGATTCTCTCGTTCTTGCTACCACACAAGATAGCTTTTGACCCATCATATTTGGCAGACCCTTCCTCAATACTGTCAATGCTCATATTGACTATGAGAAGCAAACTGTCACTGTTGGCTTTGAAGGTGTGTCACATGAGTTCAATTTCTCCAAGTTTGGTAGACAACCTCATCAAAAAGAGTTGCCTAGTAAGGATGAAATTATTGCCCTAGCTTCTATTGCCGTGCCTCCTACTGATCCTTGAGAGCAATACTTTCTTGAGCATGAAAATGATATGCATATGGATGAAAGGGATGATATAGATAGAGTTATCTTTGAAAAATATCCTATCCTTAAGAATAATTTGCCTGTTGAACTGCTTGGAGATCTACCCCCACCAAAGGGTGATCCTGTGTTTGGGCTCAAACAGTTGCCTGATACTCTTAAGTATGCTTATCTCGATGAAAAAGAGATATATCCTGTTATTATTAGTGCTAGCCTCTAAGAGCATGAAGAAAAAAAGTTACTAAAATCTCCGAGGAAGCACCGTGCTGCTATTGGATATACTCTTGATGATCTTAAGGGCATTAGTCCCACTCTATGCCAGCACAAGATTAAAACCGATCCTGATTCCAAACTAGTTGTCGATCATCAACACTAAAGCTCCTGGAAGCAGGCATTATCTATCCTGTTGCTCATAGTGATTGGGTGAGTCCGGTGCATTGCGTCCCTAAGAAGGGAGGTATTACCGTTGTCCCTAATGTTAAGGATGAATTGATCCCACAGAGGATTATTAGTGGCTATAGGATGGTGATCGATTTTAGGAAATTGAACAAAGCCACTAGGAAAGATCATTACCCTTTGCCTTTTATCGACCAAATGCTAGAAAGACTGTTTAAACACACACACTTCTGCTTTCTATATGGTTATTCTGGTTTCTCCCAAATACCAGTTGCACAATCTGATTAGGAGAAAACCACTTTCGCCTGCCCTTTCGGTACCTTTGCTTACAGACGTATGCCTTTTGGCGTATGTAATGCACCTCCTACCTTTCAAAGATGTATGATGGCTATATTCTCTGACTTTTGTGAAAAGATTGTTGAGGTTTTCATGGATGACTTCTCCGTTTACGAGTCTTCTTTTGATGATTGCCTCAGCAACCTTGATCGAGTCTTGCAGAGATGTAAAGATACCAACCTTGTATTGAATTGGGAGAAGTGCCACTTTATGGTTAATGAAGGCATTGTCTTAGGACATAAAATTTCTGAAAGAGGTATTGAAGTCGATAAGGCTAAGGTTGATGCGATCGAGAAAATGCCATGCTCTACAGATATCAAAGGTATAATAAGTTTCCTTGGTCATGCTGGTTTCTATAGAAGGTTCATTAAGGACTTTTCTAAGATTTCTAGGCCTCTTACCAATCTCTTGCAAAATAATATTCCTTTTGTTTTTGACGATGATTGTGAGGAAGCCTTCGAAATACTTAAAAAGGCCTTGATAACTACGCGTATTGTTCAACCACCTGATTGTAACTTACCTTTTGAAATCATGTGTGATGCTTGTGATTATGCTGTTGGCGCTTTTCTAGGACAAAGAGTTGATAAGAAGTTGAATGTTATTCACTATGCTAATAAAACTCTAGACAGTGCCCAAAGAAACTATGCTACTACTGAAAAGGAATTTTTAGCAGTCGTGTTTGCATGTGAAAAGTTCAAATCCTACATAGTTGATTCCAAAGACACTATTCATACTCATCACGCTGCTATTAAGTACCTCATGGAAAAGAAAGACGCTAAACCTAGACTTATCGGATGGGTTCTCTTGCTACAAGAATTTGATTTGCATGTTGTCGACAGGAAGGGTGTTGAGAACCCCGTAGCAGATAACTTGTCTAGGTTGTAGAATCTTCTTGATGACCCACAACCTATTGATGATAGCTTTCCTGGTGAGCAATTGAATGTCATCAATACTTCACGTAGTACACCGTGGTATGCTGATTATGCAAATTATATCGTTGCCAAATATATACCACCTAGTTTCACATACGAGAAAAGAAGAAATTCTTCTTTTATTTGAGACATTACTTTTGGGATGATCCTCACCTTTATAAGGAAGGAGTAGATGGTGTTATTAGATGTTGTGTACCTGAACATGAACAGGGACAGATCCTACAGAAGTGTCACTCCGAGGCTTACGGAGGACACCATGCGGGAGATAGAACGGCACACAAGGTATTGCAATCAGGTTTCTATTGGCCCACTCTCTTCCAAGATGCCCGTAAGTTTGTCTTGTCTTGTGACGAATGTCAAAGAATAGGTAATATCAGTAAACGTTAGGAAATGTCTATGAATTATTCACTTGTCATTGAACCATTTGATGTTTGGGGCTTTGATTATATGGGACCTTTTCCAAAATCCAACGGGTATACTCATATCCTAGTTGCTGTTGATTACATTATTCAGTGGGTAGAAGCTATCCCAACTAGTAGTGCTGATCACAACACCTCTATCAGGATGCTTAAAGAAGTTATTTTCCCTAGATTTGGAGTCCCTAGATATCTAATGACTAATGGTGGTTCACATTTCATTCATGGTATTTTCTGTAAAACGCTTGCCAAGTATGATGTCAACCATAGAGTTGCATCTCCCTATCACCCACAGTCCCGTGGTTAAGTAGAGCTATGTAATAGAGAGATTAAACTAATTCTTCAAAGCACTGTTAATAGGTCTATAAAGAATTGGTCTAAGAAGCTCGATGATGCACTATGGGCTTATAGAACTGCTTATAAGAATCCCATGGGCATGTCTTCGTACAAAATGGTTTACAGTAAAGCATGTCATTTACCTCTTGAGCTAGAGAATAAGGCTTATTGGGAAATCAAAGAGCTCAATTTTGATTTCAAGCTTGCTGGCAAGAAGAGGTTATTTGATATTAGCTCGCTTGATGAATGGAGAGCTCAGGCATATGAAAATGCCAAGTTGTTTAAAGAAAAGGTTAAGAGGTGGCATGATAAAAGCATACAAAAACGTGAGTTCAATGTAGGTGATTATGTCTTGCTATATAATTCTCGTTTAAGATTTTTTGCAGGCAAGCTTCTCTCTAAATGGGAAGGTCCTTACATTGTTGAGGAAGTATATCATTCCGGTGCCATCATAATCAACAATACGGAAGGTAATTTTATGAGAGTGGTAAATGAGAAAAGAATCAAGCATTATATCTCACGTACTCCCATAAATGTTGAAAGCAATATTATCAATACCATAACTCCGGAGGAGTACATAAGGGATATTTATCAGCCTGTTTCAGACTCCGAAAACGAAGAGGTATGTGATTCGGTAAGTAAACCAACTCCAAAACTTTTCCATTAGGAATTTTTCTCCGTTTTGGATTTTTTAGAAAAATAGAAAAAATTAAAGTAGTCCCGAAAGCGCACGAGGAGGCGACAAGCCTGCCAAGCGCGTGCCACTCCCTGGCCTCACCTGGGGGGCTTGTGACCACCGTGTGTGCCTCTCGGACTCCGTTTTCTTGCGGTGTACTCCTTCTGGTCGGAAAAAATTCAATATATATTCTCCCAAAAGGTCTGACCCTCGTATCATGCAATTTTCCTCTGTTTTCATTTCGAGCCTATTTCGGCCGCAGATTTAGGGCGAGATGTCTTCTCAAGATTCAGAGGGGGAGAGCTATGTGGCCGATTACCTTGCTAACCCCAAGGTCTATGGGGACTTGGATCACTATGGTTGGACCACTGACGAGGAAGAAGATTATGATCCCAAGGAGAAGGAAGGAACAAGTTCCGATGAAGAGGAGGCTCCTCTACCCCAACCTGGAGACACATATGTGGAGTTCAAAAAGTCAAGCCTCCGTGACTCAAGGAACAAGCCTAAGATTTTGTTTATCCCTTCTCGTCTTTTGCAGGAGAGTAAGAAAGAACTATGCCAAAATGTGTTGAGGCTTGAAGAGGAAATTAACAATCTAAAGGAGAAGAACTTTGTGCTCAAGAGCAAATTAAACAACTTCAAGAACTCTATAACAACTCCACCACCATCAACTCCAAAGGAAGACAACTAAGCACGGGTATGGGCAATCCCCTTGGCTTGTGTCAAGCTTGGGGGAGTTGCCCCGATATCGTATCACCATCACATCTTTTGCCTTTACCTTTTCTTAGTTCGATCCTTTTTGGTTTTATCTTTCTCTAGTAGAATAAAGTTCTTAGTGTTTTAGGCTTGAGTTTTGCTTTGTGTCACCCCCGATGTATTTGAGTTCGTGAGTCATATAATAAAGAGTGTTTTAGTTAAGGGCCTTGCTTCATGCCATGACCCAAAGAAAAGAATGATAAAAGAACAAAGGCATGAAAAATCATGTAATGATCTTATGAGAAGTGATGACTTCACGTATAAAAAGAATGTTGATTGAAACTTGTTGCGGGTGGACAAACGTAGACCTTGGTCATTGCTGCAATTAATAGGAAGTAATATGGAAAGAGAGGTTGACATATAAATATATCATCTTTGACACCATCTATGATTGTGAACACTCACTAAACTATTACATGCTTAGAAGTAGATGTTGGACAAGGAAGACAACATAATGAATTATGTTTGCTTGGTTTCGAACAATGATTATATGACTAGAGATCCCTTAGCATGTGACGATTGCTTCCACCTCACATCAGCCAAAACTTCCGCACTAAGTTGATATACTACTTGTGCATCCACAAACCTTCAACCCAGTTTTGCCATGAGAGTCCACCATACCTACCTATGGATTGAATAAGATCCCTCAAGTAAGTTTTCATCGGTGCAAGCAATAAAAATTGCTCCCTAATTATGTATGATCTATTAATGTGTGGAAAATAAGCTTTGTACGAACCTGTGATGAGAAAGACATAAAAGCGACAGACTGCATAATAAAGTTCTTTATCACAGGAGGCAATATAAAGTGACGTTCCTTCACACTAAGAGGACACGCATCCAAACCTCAAAAGCGCATGACAACCTCTGCTTCCCTCCGCGAAGGGCCTATCTTGTACCTTTACTTTTTTCCCTTGAAAGAGTCACACTGATCTACACCAATTCCTTATTTCGCCTTTATCTTGGCTAACGTCATATGCTAGGGAAAGATCTATATTCATATGTCAACTTGGAAGTAAGTATTCATGAATAATTATTGTTGACATTACCCTCAAGGTAAATAGTTGGTAGGCAAAACTATAAGCCCCTATCTTTCTCCGTGTCCAACTGAAACTCTGATCTCATGAGTACCACGTGAGTTGTAGCAATTGTAGAAGACAAAAGGATGATTGAGTATGTGGATTTGCTTTACAAGCTCTTATTTGACTCTTTCCGATGTTATGATAAATGCCAATGGCCTCAATGACTAAAGGGTATTGGTTGTTAATTCTCAATAAAGTTCTTGATCCATACTTTACTTTGTGAAGGAATTATCACTTTAGCATAAGAGATGATATGATGATATTGTTGTTCTAACTATGATCATGATGCATGCATGTCCATATCTTGTTTTTTCGACACCTCCCTCTCTGAACATGTGGACATATTTATTGATCTTGGTTTCCGCTTGAGACAAGCAAAGTCTAAGTTTGGGGGAGTTGATACGTCCATTTCGCATCATGCTTTTATGTTGATATCTATCGCTTTATGGGATGTTATTACACTTCACGGTACAATACTTATGCATTTTCTCTCTTATTTTGCAAGGTTTACATGAAGAGGGAGAATGCCGACAGTTGGAATTCTGGCCTGAAAAAGGAGCAAGTTTGAGATACCTATTCTGCACAACTCCAAAAGCCGTGAAAATCAACGAGGATTTATTTTGGAATTTATAAAAAATACCGGGCGGAAGAAGTACCAGAGGGGAGCCACCAGGAGGCCACAAGCCTGCTAGGCGCAGCCTACCCCCCTAGTCGCGCCTAGGGGGCTTATGGGCTCCAAGTTAGCCCTCTGGCTCCCCTCTTTTGCTATAAGGAGGGTTTCGTTCCAGAAAAAAATCAAGAGGAGCCTTTTGGGAGGAATCGCCGCCGCCACGAGGCGGAACTTGAGCAGAACCAATCTAGAGCTCCGGTAGGGTCGCCCTGCCGGGGAAACTTTCCTCCCGGAGGGGGGAATCGTCGCCATCGTCATCACCAACACTCCTCTCATCGGAGGGGACTCATCACCATCAACATCTTCATCAGCACCATCTCATCTCCAAACCCTAGTTCATCTCTTGTAACAAATCTCCATCTCACGACTCCGATTGGTACTTGTAAGGTTGCTAGTGGTGTTAATTATTCTTTGTAGTTGATGCTAGTTGGATTACTCGGTGGAAGATTATATGTTCAGATCCTTGATGCTATTCAAAACCTCTCTGGTCATGAATATTATTATGCTTTGTGAGTAGTCACTTTTGTTCCTGAAGACATGGGAAAAGTCTTGCTATAAGTAGTCATGTGAATTTGGTATTCGTTCGATATTTTGATGTGTTGTATGTTGTCTCTTCTCTAGTGGTGTTATGTGAACGTTGACTACATGACACTTCACCATTACTTGGGCCTAGAGGAAGGCATTGGGAAGTAGTAAGTAGATGATGGGTTGCTAGAGTGAGAGATGCTTAGACCCTAGTTTATGCGTGGCTTCGCAAGGGGCTGATTTCGATCCACTAGTTTAATGTTATGGTTAGACTTTTTCTTAATTCTTCTTTTGTAGTTTAGGATGCTTGTGAGAGGGGTTAATCATAAGTGGGAGGTTTGTCCAAGTAAGGGCAGCACCCAAGCACCAGTCCACCCACATATCAAACTATCAAAGTAGCGAACGCGAATCATATGAACAAGATGAAAACTAGCTTGACAGAAATTCCCATGTGTCCTCATGAGCGCTTTACCTCCTATAAGGGTTTGTCCAGGCTTGTCCCTTGCTACAAAAGGGATTGGGCCACTTTGCTGCACCGTTGTTACTATTGTTACTTGCTACTTGCTACGAATCATCTTATCACACAAGTATCTGTTACCGACAATTTCAGTGCTTGCAGAGATTACCTTGCTGAAAACCACTTGTCAGATCCTTCTGCTCCCCGTTGGGTTCGACACTCTTACTTATAGAAAGGACGACGATAGATCCCCTACACTTTGGGTCATCACCGAGCAGATGACACCTCCGAGTTCAGCACACGTACAGCTCAATGAAGATCTCCGCCATCTTGATACAACAAGAGGGTCCCGAGAGGTATCTGAGTTCTTCGATAGTCTAACGGCGTGGTGGCGGTGGTGGTGGAGCTGCTCCAACAGGGCTTTGCCATGAAGTGCCGAACCTAATCTAGAGGAAGAACGAACTAGAGGGAGGGAGAGGGGTTGTGCCTTATATTGACGTGTTGCTTCCCTCTCTCCCCTCCACTATATATAAGAGAGATGGGGAAAGGGTGGCACCCTAGGGTTTCCCCTAGGGTTGGCCGGTCGCGCCCAAGAGGAGGAGGAGGAGTCCTCCAAGTGGGTTTGGTGGAGGCGCTAGGAGGACTCCTCCTCCTAGTCAAACTCGTCCCCTTCTCCTCCATTTCGGCTACATAGGCCCATGAGGCTGGCCGCCAAGTCCACTAGGGGTTGGTGCGCCACATATTAGGCATACATGGCCCCCCCAGGGTGGTTGGCCCCTCCGAGTGAACCCCTCGAACCCATTCGTCACTCCCAGTACACTACTGGAAATGCCTGGAACTTTTCAGGAGACCAAATACCCTTTTCCTATATATCAATCTTTGTATCTCGACCATTCTGGAACTTCTCATGACGTCCGAGATCTCATCCGGGACTCCAAAAACCTTCGGTCACCAACATACATAACTCAACTATACCGAAACTTCACCGAACCTTAAGTATGCAGACCCTACGGGTTCGGGAACTATGCAGACAAGACCGAGACACTCTCAGGTCAATAACCATTAGTGGGACCTGGATGCCCATATTGGTTCCTACATATCCTATGAAGATATTTATCGGTAGAACCTGTGTGTTAAGGATTCAGTTAATCTCGTATACTATTCCCGTCTTTCGGTATGTTACTTGCCCGAGATTCGATCGTCGGTATCTCCATACCTAGTTCAATCTCGTTGCCGGCATGTCTCTTTACACGTTCCGTAATACAAGATCCCGTGACTAACTCTTTAGTCACATTTCTTGCAAGGCTTATTGAGATGTTGTATTACCGAGTGGGCCCCGAGATACCTCTCCATCACACGGATGACAAATCCCAGTCTTGATCCATGCCAACCCAACAGACACCTTCGGAGATACCTGTAGAGCACCTTTATATTCACCCACTTACGTTGTGACGTTTGATACTCACAAGGCATTCCTACGGTGCCTGGGAGTTGCATGATCTCATGGTCATAGGAACAAATACTTGACATGCAGAAAACAGTAGCAATAAAATGACACGATCACATGCTACTTCATAGTTTGGGTCTTGTCCATCACATCATTCTCATAATGATGTGATCCTGTTATCAAACGACATCTCATGTCTATGGCTAGGAAACCTTGACCATCTTTAATCAACGAGCTAGTCCTTCAGAGCTTCACTAGGGACAGTGTGTTGTCTATGTATCCACACATGTATTTGAGTTTCCAATTAATACAATTCTAGAATGGATAATAAATGATTATCATGAACAAGGAAATATAATAATAACTAATTTATTATTTCCTCTAGGGCATATTGCCAATAGTCTCCCACTTGCGCTAGAGTGAATAATCTAGTTCACATCACCATGTAATTCACACCCAATAAATTTTGGGGTTTAATCATGTTTGCTTGTGAGAGAGGTTTTAGTCAATGGGTCTGAACCTTTCAGATCCGTGTGTGCTCTAAAAACCTCTGTGTCATCCTATAGATGTTGCTACCACGCGCCATTTGGAACCATTCAAACGACTGCTCCACTATATGAATCCGGTTTGCTACTCACAGTCATCCGGATTAGTGTCAAAGCTTGCATCGTCATAACCCTTTACAACGAACTCTTCTATCACCTCCATAATTGAGAAAAAAAAATCCTTATTCCACTAGTTACTAAGGATAACTTTGACCAGTGTTCAGTGATTCATTCGTGGATCACTCTTTGTACCCCTTGACGGACTCATGGCAAGGCGCACATCAGGTGCGGTACACAACATGACATACTATAGAGCCTATGTATAAGGCATAGGGGACGACCTTCGTCCTTCCTATTTCTTTTGTCGTGGTCGGGATTTGAGTATTACTCAAATACAAACCTTACAACACAGCCAAGAACTCCTTCTTTGACCGATCTATTTTGAACTCCTTCAAAAGCTTGTAAGGTATGTATTCATTGAAAGTTTTATCAAGCGTCTTGATCTATCTCCATAGATCTTGATGCTCAATGTTCAAGTAGCTTACTTCAAGTTTTCTTTGAAAAACACCTTTCAAACAACATATACTTATCAGAAATTCTATAGTGCTCCCACTCACTTTCTTGTAAATACAAGTTTCTCATAAACTTTGTATAAACCCAAGAACTTTGATCATCTCATCAAAGCGTATATTCCAACTCCGAGATGCTTGCTCCAGTATATAGAAGGATCGCTGTAGTTTGCATACTTCTCAGTATCCTTAGGATCGACAAAACCTTCTGGTTGTATCACATACAACATTTCCTCAAGGAAATTGTCGAGGAAACAATGTTTTGACATCCATCTACAAGATTTCATAATTGAAAAATGTAGCAACTGCTAACATAACTCCAACACACTTTTAGCATCGCTACGAGTGACAAAGTCTCATCATAGTCAAGTTTTTGAACTTGTCAGAAACCTCTTTGTGACAAGTCAAGCTTTCTAAATGGTGACATTCACCATCACTTTTTGTCTCCCTTCTAAATATCCACTTCTACTTAATAGCATTAGAACCATCAAGTAGTTCTTCCAAAGTCTACACTGCATTTTCATACATGGATCCTATCTTGGATTTCATGGCCTCCAGTCATTTGTCGGATTCCAGGCCCACCATCGCTTCTCCATTGCTCGTAGGTTCATTGTTGTCCAGCAACATGACCTCCAAGACAGGATTATTGTACCACTCTAGAGTAGTGTGTGTCCTTGTCGACCTACGAGGTTTGGAAGTAAGTTGATCTGAAGCTTGATGATCATCATCAATCGCTTCATCCTCAATTTGGTGTAGGCTCCACAGGAACAACTTCCTGCACCCTACTACACTCTGTTTGAAGTGAGGGTTCAACAAACTCATCAAGTTCCACCATCCTCCCACTCACTTATTTTGAGAGAAACTCTTTCTCGAGAAGGGACTTGTTTTCAGCAGCAAATACTTTGCTTTTGGATCTGAGATAGGAGGTGTACCCAACTATTTTGGGTATCCTATGAAGATGCATTTATCCGCTTTGGGTTCGAGCTTATGAGGCTAAAGCCTTTTGACGTAAGCATCGTAGCCCCAAACTTTAAGAAATGACAGCTTAGGAGTCTCCAAACCATAGTTCATACGGTGTCATCTTAACGGAACTACGTGGTGCCCTGTTAAATTGAATGTGGTTGTCTCTAATGCGTTACCCCAAAATGATGGTGATAATTCGATAAGACACATCATAGTATGCACCATATCCAATAGGGCGTGGCTACGATGTACGGACACACAATTAGACTATGGTGTTCCAGGTGGCATGAGTAGTGAAACAATTTCCATATTGTCTAAAATGTATACCAAACTCGCAACTCAGCTATTCATCTCTACGATCACATCGTAGACATTTCATCCTCTTGTCATGACGATCTTCAACTTCACTCTGAAATTTCTCGAACTTTTCAATAATTTATACTCGTCTTTCATCAAGTCAATACACCATTATCTACTCAAATCATCTATGAAGTAAGAATATAACGATATCCACTGCGTGCCTCAGAACTCATTGCACTACATACATCAAAATGTATTCTTTCCAATAAGTAACTTTCTCATTCCATCTCACTTGAAAAAGAGGCCTTTAGTCATCTTGGCCATGTGGCATGATTTGCATGTCTCAAGTGATTCAAAACCAAGTGATTCCAAAAGATCCATCTCCATGGAGTTTCTTCATGCATTTACACCAATAGGCATGGTTCGCATGTCTCAAATGATTCAACAACGAGCGAGTCCAAAGATCCATCAGCATGGAGCTTCTTCATGCGTTTTATACCAATATGACTGAAGGGTCAGTGCCACAAATAAGTTGTACTATCATTACTACTTTGTATCTTTTGGCATCAATATTATGAACATGTGTACCACTACGATCAAGATTCAATAAACCATTCATATTAGGTGCATGACCATTGAAGGTTTTATTTAAGTAAACAGAGTAACCATTATCCTCTTCAAATGAATAACCGCATTGCAATAAACATGATCCAATCATGTGCATGCTCAACACAAAAACCAATTAATATTTAGGTTTAACACTAATCCCGAAGGTAGAGAGAGCGTGTGAGGGTGATCACCTCAACATTGGAAACACTTCCAACACACATTGTCACCTCGCCTTTAGCTAGTGTCTGTTTATTCTGTAGCTTTTATTTTGAGTTACTAACATTTCGCAACTGAACCGGTATCTAATACCCACGTGCTACTAGGAGTACTAGTAAAGAACACATCAATGACATGTATATCCAATATACTTTTGTTGACGTTGCGAGCCTTCTTATCTACCAAGTGTCTAGGGTAGTTCTGCCTTAGTGATCATTCCCCTGATCATAGAAGCACTTGGTCTCGGGTTTGGGCTCAACCTTGCGTTTCTTCATTGAGTGACAACTGACTTGTCATTCTCAAAGTTTCCCTTCATTCCCTTTTCCCTTCTTGAAACTAGTGGTTTTACTAAAAATCAACACTTGATGCTCCTACTTGATTTCTACCTTCGCGGTGTCAAACATCACGAATAGCTCAGGGATCATCATCTCTATCCATGATATGTTATAGTTCGTCACGAAGCTTAGCAGCTTAGTAGTAGTGACTTTGGAGAACTATGTCAATAACTATCTTATCTAGAAAATCAACTCCCAACTGATTCAAGTAATTGTAGCGCCCAGATACTCTGAGCACGTACTCAACGATTGAGTTTTTCTCCTTTACTTTGTAGGAAAATAATCTTGTCGGAGGTCTCATACCTCTCAACATGGACACGAGCCTGAAATCCTAATTTAAACTCTTGGAACATCTCATATGTTCTATGACGTTCAAAACGTCTTGGGCTCCTCAATTCCAAGCCATAAAGCATGACGCACTGAACTATCACGTAGTCGTCAAAAACGTGTATGTCAGATGTTTTCTACATCCACAAACAACGCTGGGGGGGCACACCGAGCGATGCATTAAGGACATAATCCTTCTGTGCAGCAATGACGACAATCCTCAGTTTACGGACCCAGTCCGCATTATTGCTACTATCATCTTTCAACTTAGTTTTCTCTAGGAACATATCAAAAATAGGGGAGCTACAACGCAAGCTAATCATCTACAACATAATTTGCAAAGACATTTTGACTATGTTCATGATAATGAGTTCAATTAACCATATTACTTAAGAAATCCCACTCAAATTGACATCCCTCTGGTCATTCGAGTGGTACATGATCCAAATCCACCAACCCAAGTCCGATCATCACGTGAGTTGAGTTGGCTTCAATGGTGAACATCTCTATGTTGATCATATCTACTATATGCCTCATGTTTGACCTTACGGTCTCTTGTGTTCCGAGGCCATGTCTGTACAAGCTAGGCTCGTCAAGTTTAACCAGAGTGTTCCGCAGGTGCAACTGTCTTGCATCGATTGTATGTGAACGTAGAGTCTATCACACCCGATCATCACGTGGTGTCTCGAAACGACGAACTTTCGCAATGGTGCACACTCAAGGAGAACACAATTTTATCTTGAAATTTTAGTGAGGGATCACCTTATAATGCTACCTTCGTCCTAAGCAAAACAAAGTTCGTAAAAAGGATTAACATCACATGCAAATAAAAAGTGACATGATATGGCCATGATCTTTTGCTTTTGATCTCCATCTCCAAAGCACTCGCATGATCTTCATCGTCATCGGTGCCACACCATGATCTCCATCATTGTGCTTCCATCGAGGTTATCGTGCTAACTATGATGTTGCTACTAAAGCTACTCAACTAGCGATAAAGCAAAGCATCACCAACCAAAAAATAATTAAAGACAACCATATGGCTCTTGCCGGTTGCCGTACCTTCGACATGCAAGTCGATATTTAACTATTACAACATGATCCTCTCATACGTCAAATATATAATATCATGTCTTTGGCCATATCATATCACATCATACCCTGCAAAAACAAGTTAGACGACCTCTAATTTGTTGTTGCATGTTTTACGTGGCTGGTATGGGTATCTAGCATGATTGCATCTTACTTAGGCAAAACCACAACATTGATATGCAACTTTCTATTTAGCCTTCTCCAAGGACCGCCTATGTCAAATTAGATTCAACTAAAGTAGGAGAAACACACACCCGCTAGCCATCTTTATACAACAAGTTGCATGTTAGTCGATGGAACCGGTCTCTCGAAAGCGTACGAGTAATGTTGGTCCGGGACGCTTCATCCAACAATACTGCCGAATCAAGCAAAGACTAACGAGGGAAGCAATCTGAATATCAACGCCCACAAACTCCTTTGTGTTCTACTAGAGATGTCATCTACGCATAGAGCTATCTCTGATACCACTATTGGGGAACGTTGCATGGGAAACAAAAAATTCCTACGCACACACAAGATCTATGCATGGTGATGACCATCTACTAGAAGAGAGACTATATCTATATACCCTTGTAGATTGCTAAGCGGAAGCGTATATAACGCGGGTGATGTAGTCGAACATCTTTGTGATCCAAATCGTAGTCCGTCCTGCGATCCCCTCATGATCCGTCCCGCGATCCCATCACAATCCATCCCGATCTAGTGCCGAACGGAGACAACACCGCATTCAGCACACGGACAACTCGATGACGATCTTCGCCTTCTTGATCCAGCAAGAGCGGATGGAGAGGTAGCTGAGTTCTCCGACAGCCTAGCGGTGTGGCGACGATGGTGGTGGAGCTGATCCAGCATGGCTTCGCCATGCACCGCCGAACCTAATCTAGAGTAAGAACAAACTAGAGGGGGGAGAGGGGTTGCACCTTAGATTGAGGTGTTTCTGCCCTCTCTCCCCTCCACAATATATAGGAGGGAGAGGTAAATCATGGTTCCCTAGGGTTTCCCCTAGGGTTGGCCGGCCGAGCCCAAGAGGAGGAGGAGTCCTCCTTCAAGTGGGTTTGATGGAGGTGCTAGGAGGACTCCTCCTCCTAGTCAAACTACTCCCCTTATCCACTATTTCGGTTGCATAGGCCCATGAGTCTAGCTGCTCAGCCCACTAGGGGTTGATGCGCCACCTCTTAGGCCTATGTGGCCTCCCGCGGTGGTTGGCCCCTCCCGGCGAACCCTCAGAACCCATTCGTCACTCCCTGTACACTACCAGAAATGCCAAAAACTTTTCCGAAGCCCAAATACTCTTTTCCTATATATCAATCTTCATCTCCAGACCATTCCGAAACTCCTCATGACTTCCAAGATCTCATCGGTGACTCATAACAACGTTCGGTCACCAACATACATAACTCAACTATACCGAAACGTCACTGAACCTTAAGTGTGCAGACCCTGCGGGTTCGAGAACTATGCAGACATGATCGAGACACTCTCAGGTCAATAACCAATAGCGGGACCTGGACGCCCATATTGGTTCCTACATATTATATGAAAATCTTTATCGGTCGAACCTCTATGTCAAGGATTCATTAAATCCACTACAGTATTCCCTTTGTCCTTCAGTATGTTACTTGCCCGAGATTCGATCGTTGGTATCTCCATACCTAGTTCAATCTCATTGCCAGCAAGTCTCTTTTCCTATTTCGTAATACAAGATCATGTGACTAACTCTTTAGTCACATTGCTTGCAAGGCTTGTTGTGATGTTGTATTACCGAGTGGGCCCCGAGATACCTCTCTGTCACACGGAGTGACAAATCACAGCCTTGATCCATGCCAACCCAACAGACACCTTCGGAGATACCTGTAGAGCACCTTTATAGTCACCCAGTTACGTTGTGACGTTTATACACACAAGGCATTCCTACGGTGTACGGGAGTTGCATGATCTCATGGTCATAGGAACAAGTACTTGACATGCAGAAAATAGTAACAATAAACTGACACGATCACATGGTGCGTTCATAGTTTGGGTCTTCTCCATCACATCATTCTCATAATGATGTGATCCCGTTATCAAATGACATCTCATGTCTATGGCCAGGAAACCTTGACCATCTTTGATCAAAGAGCTAGTCCTTCAGAGGCTTACTAGGGACAGTGTGTTGTCTATGTATCCACACATGTATTTGAGTTTCCAATCAATACAATTCTATCATGGATAATAAACGATTATCATGAACTATGAAATATAATAATAACTAATGTATTACTTCCTCTAGGGCATATTTCCAACAAATGGGTTTGGCGGTCCACAAAGGACCTGATTCGAGTATCGGTACTCAATCAGAGGAAGAAGAAATGCAAGGCATCGGGTTAGAGGTCATCTAAGTAATACTGATACTTAAATACCAATTATAATTTACATGTTGGTGTACCAGAATCAGATGCTCTGATAAAATACAAGTAAGTTGAATGGACTTAGATTGGGCAATCAATCAAGGTTGATTTGTCAAGAGCCAGCTCCTATTCAGAAGACGTGTGAGCCGGAAAGTCAATTTATGAGGATCAACTCATGATTGCATGCATTCACACAAAGGTTGCATCAATAATATCAAAGGAAAATCACAGAGGATTTTAATTAATATTGCTAGACATATGGATTTAACCATAATGCAAGCAGGTGAGAAAGGTCGTGAACAATAGGCTACTCAGGAGTTCGAAAGATCGAATAGCAATTCGAGGGACTTGCAAAACCCATGACAACTAACGACGAACGAATCTCAGGTTAGATAATTCGTTGCATCTTGTAAAAACAAGAGCAACTGGAAAAGAAGGTATGAACGACATTTGTATGTAGTCAATCATAGGGGTTGACGGAGGAAGGGGATCACAAAAGCAATGAGCACAAGTCGTCAGGAGAACATCAGAAAGTATCTTCAGAGTCTTCTGATGAATCAAGCCATCGACTGAAATGAGGGGCTCTCCGGGAGGAAGCCTTTACGAGAACCTAGAGTTAGAGTTAGCAAAATCTTTAACCCGAAATAGAAGACATATCAGAATCCAGAGTATAGAAGAGGAGTAATAGATACTAATACCACCCGATTGAGATGTGGGCCCGTAAGCCACACAACAATGTTAGTGAAAGTTTTCCAAGTACTAGACTCAACTTCGGCCAAGGAGTTGGAAAGGGGGCTACCTACAGGTAGTCGGCTCTGATACCAACTTGTGATGCCCCCGATTTTGATCATACGCTAACCATACATGCAATGCGTACGACCGAGATTAGGGACTCTGGGAAGATATCATAACACAACTCTAGACACAAAATAAAAGCTTACAAGCTTCATATTACAAGAAAGGGGCATCGAGGGCTCGAATACATAGCTCAGAAACACACGAGTCAGCGGAAGCAAAAATATCTGAGTACAGAAATAAAACAAGTTAATGCCTTAGCGAAGGCTAGCACGAAAGATTCATAGATCGAATGAGGCGAGGCCTCCTATCTGGGAGCCTCCTGAACTACTCTTGGTCGTCAGCGGCCTCCACGTAGTAGTAGGCACCATCGGGGTAGTAGACGTAGTTGGCGTTATACTCCAACTCATGGGCTCCAACATCTGGATGCGGCAAACGTATCAAGGGGAAAAGGGGGAGCAAAGCAACGGTGTGTACTCATCCAAAGTACTCGCAAGACTGACATCAGTACTACGCTAAGTATGCATCAGTATCAAAGGAAAGGGGGGTTATATCTGGACTGACTAGAGGAATGCAAGAATAGCGAGAAAGGACTAGTCCTATCGAAGACTAGTATCTTTAGTGTCTTGCACCATTAGAAGAGAGTAGAACGATAACACATATATAGTCATATTGTTGCAGCAAATTTAATGAAGTCATGCCCAGAGATTCTTCCTCGACTCCCTACGAGAAAGCAATCTTAGAGCAAACATTCCAGTTAAGTAACAGTTCTAGTTGTATTAGATCGGGATACAAATCCAAGTCGTCCTGTAAATGTGGACACAACTATTCGAATAGTTAATTTTCATCCATGCAGGGGGTGCACCAAATTACCCAACACGCTTGATTACACTCTGGCCGGACACACTTTCCAGGGTCATGCCCGACCTCCAAAAATTGACACGTCGCAGCCCTAACTAGGCTCAACAGAGAGGTCAGCCCGTCGTCTAAATCCTAAGCGCACAGGGGTCACGGGTCCATCACCCTTTGCACTCCTTCATGATGCGAGGGTGGTCCAGGTGAGTCTTGGCATCACTTATACAAGAACAATGCTTACGCGGACCACTCGGGCATGCGCCGCTCCATTGTTGACGTCTGAAGAGCTTTGGTTGATACTATGATGTCGACTACCCATAACTTCTCCCACGTGAAGGTTAGTGTGAAAAGTTCTACGACCAACTGATACATCTCAAACACATAGACTTTTCCAAACACTTTTGCTATTGTTTTGGCCTCATTCTTGCATGATTTGAATGAAACTAACCCGGACTGACGTTGTTTTCAGCAGAGCTACCTGTATGGTTTTCTTGTGTGCAGGAAAATGGATATTTAGACGTCCCGGAAAATTCCCATAAAAATATTGAAAATCCACGCATCAAAAGGAACCCTGGGCTAGAAGATGGGCCAGAGGCGGGCCACAGGGCCTCCAGGCGACCTGTGGGAGCGGCCTGCCCACTAGCAGCGACTAGAGGCCGCTTGGGTGCCTGTGGTGCCCTACCTTGGCTCCTATTTTTACACGTGACGGAGAAATACCAGAACAGAAGTCGTTCTGCAAGTTCTCGATCCGGAGCCACCGCCACCCTCGGTTCTTCTCCGGGAGAGCTAATCTGGAGGCTGCCTTGGCCTCCGGAGAGGGGTAATCATCGCCATCGTCATCACCATCACCACTCCATCATCATCCCATGGCTTCCCCCATCATGTGTGAGTAATTCCCTGCTGTAGGTGAAGGGGATGGTAGATATTGGATGAGTTAGATCATGTAATATTTCGTCGGATTGTTGGGGGCATGTTGCCTATCGTCTACTATGGTGTTTATCATCTTTGCTACTACTTGTTACTCTTAATGCTTGTCACTTTGAGGCCGAGTGCCATGATTTCAGATCGGAACCCATTATGTTTTCATGAATATATTTGTGTTCCTGATCCTATCTATGAGTAGTATGCACCTATTATAGTTCAGAACCGGCGATCCCAATGGTGACAGCTTGGGACACCAAAGGGGATAGACTATAGTTTGAGGATTCCATGTATCCATTGATTGTTAATGCTTTGTTTCGGTGCTCTTGGACGGGAGCACCTTAATCTCCATAAGTTCCTTTGGTCCCGTTGGTAGCAGGATGGTAGGACAAAAGATGTTGTGCAAGTTCTTATTGCAAGAACGCACTACTACCTTGGGATACATGCCTAATGTTTGATATTTGCATAGATGATCATTAATTTTCTATGTGCCTTGCCCCAAGTTAAATACGTGATATCTCTCATCCATGACCAACCATCCATCTCCCTAGCCTACAGTGTTTTAATCCTGCTAGTTACAAGTTGCTTTACTTTCGCCGTTTTACTTTCGTTGCTTTGCCACTATTACTTCCGTTGCCACCATCACTTCCTTATCACCGTTGCTACTAATATTTCGTTGCCAAGCAAGTATCTTTCAGGTGTGGTTGAATTGACAACTCAATTGTTAAAGCTTATAAATATTCTTAGGCCCCCCTTGTGTCGAATCAATAAATTGGGTTATCTTACCCGCGAAGAATGTTGCGATCCCCTACACTTGTGGGTTATCACCAACTCAGATCAAATACCCAAATCCCGTTACCTTTTAATTAACACTGCAGCGTCAATCAACAATCCACGATATCTGGTCCCATCGCCCCATATCGAGGATGTGTGGAAAGGGCAAAGAATGCCCGGCCACGCCTCGTCACATCCACGCGGGAATCAACCTGCAACACACCTCATCATGTTCTTAGTAGTAAGGTCAAGTAATTGTGTGGTTGTAACATCGGAGGGATCCGAGGTATCACCCTCGATGGATTCCGAATAATGTAACCATCAAGGAGGCCAGGGAGGGATCACCCTCACTGGTCCACGCTTGAGGGATTGTATGACAGAGGCGTTATCAGAGATGGTGAAGAAGGAATCACCCTCCGTAAACCACCGCCAGTTAACTACATGACAGAGCTAACATCAGGAGTACGTAACGAGGTGTCACCCTACGTACTCGATACTAGATCTACAGCATCGCAAAACAAGGGGTGTGAGTGATGTGATGGGTCTTGGCTCGTCGATCAGTAGATCAAGACTTTGATGATAAAGCGGGGGCAACTCGGACTAAGTGGTCAATGGGGACCACTGAGCCACCTATACTAAGCATTTAATGTATAGTAGAGTATAATAGCAGTGTATCAAAAACAGGCTATGCATCAGAATAGGAGCTATCTATATCAGTAGCAAAATCTAATGCAATCATGAGAGAGAAAGAATGGGCGATATAGGAATGATCAAGGGGGTTGCTTGCCTTGTTTCTCTGTCGCAAGGGGCTGGTCGTCGGGAGGGTAGTCATACCCGGCACCAGCTTCAGTCTCGGGCTCTACCGGAGAGAAGAGGGGGGAGAAACAATAAATATAAAGCAAGAGATGCATCATGATGCATGACATGGCAATATGCAGTGCTAGGGACAATCTAACGCAGTACTACACGTTACTGGCGGAGCGGGATAATATTTGATGATATTTCTCGGGTCTTTGGCTATTATCGGACAAATTATTAGGAGGGAAAAGTTCCATGTTCATCGTCCTAGGGGCATGTGACAGATGAACAGAAATCGTATTCGGATTCATTGGATTTTTTTGAGCAACTTTCATATATAAAATATTTTCATCCGAGTTATAAATTATTTTATATGATTTTTCAAAGTTTTATTAATACTCTAAAATTACATAATTAATTTTAATTCGAATTTTAAAAAGAAATTATTGGGTGCACTCGACAAACGGGGTGACACGGGCTCGCAAGGAGGCCCTAGTTGACTGGTCAACTCACAAGTCAACATATGCTCACTAGTGGGCGAGCATGTGATGACCCACAAGTATAGGGGATGAATCGTAGTCCTTTCGATAAGTAAGAGTGTCGAACCCAACGAGGAGCAGAAGGCTCTCATAAACGGTTTTCAGCAAGGTAATAAATGCAAGCACTAAAATTAGCGGTAACAAGTGATGGTGTGGTGAGGTGAAATGTAGCAGGTGAAAAGTAACAAGTAACAAGTAACAAGTAATAGCAACGGTGCAGCAAAGTGGCCCAATCCCTTTTGCAGCAAGGGACAAGGGACAAGCCTGAGCAAAGTCTTATAGGAGAAAAAACGCTCCCGAGGACACACGGGAATTTCTGTCATGCTAGTTTCATCATGTTCATATGATTCGCGTTCATTACTTTGATAGTTTGATATGTGGGTGGACCGGCGCTTGGGTACTGCCCTTACTTGGACAAGCATCCCACTTATGATTAACCCCTCTCAGAAGCATCCGCAACTGTGAAAGAAAAATTAAGACAACGTCTAACCATGGCATTAAACTAGTGGATCCAAATCAGCCCCTTACGAAGCAACGCATAGACTGGGGCTTAAGCTTCTGTCACTCTAGCAACCCATCATCTACTTACTACTCCCCAATGCCTTCCTCTAGGCCCAAATATGGTGATGTGTTATGTAGTCAACGTTCACATAACACCACTAGAGGAAAAGAAAACATACAACATATCAAAATACCGAACAAATACCACATTCACATGACTATTAATAGCAAGACTTATCCCACGTCCTCAGGAACAAAAGTAACTACTCACAAAGCATGGATATATTCATGACCAGAGAAGTAATGAATATCATAATGGATCTGAACATATAATATTCCACCAAGTAAACCAACTAGCATCAACTACAAAGAGTAATCAACACAACTAGCAACCTTACGGGTACCAATCGGCGTCGCGAGACGGCGATTGGTTACAAGAGATAGACTAGGGTTTGGATAGGAGATGGTGCCGATGAAGATGTTGATGGAGATGACTCCCCTCCGACGAGAGGAGTGTTGGTGATGACGATGGCGATGATTTCCCCCTCCACGAGGGAAGTTTCCCCGGCAGGATCGTCCTGCCGGAGCTCTAGATTGGTTCTGCTCAAGTTCCGCCTCGTGGCGGCGGCGCCTCCTCGAAAAAGCTCCGCTCTGATTTTTTTTCTAGTCGAAACCCTTCATATAGCAGAAGAGGGGGGCCAGTGGGCCACCAGGGTGCCCACAAGCCCTGTAGCCGCGGCCAGGGGGCAGGCTGCGTCTACCAGGCTTGTGGGCCCCTGGCAGCTCCCCTCTAGCACTTCTTTCGCCCAGTATTTTTTATATATTCCCAAAAAATTCCACTATGATTTTCAGGGCATTTGGAGTTGCGCAGAATAGAGGACTCAGACTTGCTCCTTTTCCAGTCCAGAATTCCAACTGCCGGTATTCTCCCTCTTCAAATAAACCTTGCAAAATAAGAGAGAAAAGGCATAAGTATGGTACCACAAAGTATAATAACAGTCCATAAAGCGACAAATAACAACATGAAAGCATGATGCAAAATGGACTTATCAACTCCCCCAAGCTTAGACCTCGCTTGTCCTCAAGCGAAAACCATGATCCATAAACATGTCCACATGTTTAGGGATGAAGGTGTCGATAAAACATAATGCGGACATGAGGCCATCATGATCACACTTAAAACAGAAATACATCATAAAGATTCTTATGGGAAAGTAACTATTCCTTCACAAAGCAATGTATGAATCAAAAACCTTGCCGAGAAGTAGCCAACAACAGTCCACAGTCATTGAAGCAATTGCAATTTATCATAACATCAGAAAGAGCCAAATAAGAGCTTGTAAAGCAAATCCACATACTCAATCATCTCTTTTGTTTTCCACAATTGTTACAACTCACGTGGTACTCATGGTATCAAAGTTTCAGTTGGACACAAAGAAAGATAGGGTCTTATAATTTTGCCTCCCACCCATTTACCTCAAGGGTAAAGTCAACAATAATAAAGCAAGAATACTCATCTCCAAGTTGATATATGAATATAGATCTTTCCCTAGCATATGACATTCACCAAGATGAAGTCGGAATAGGGTATTGGTGTTGATCACCATGACTTTCACAAGGAAAAAAGTACAGGTACAAGATAGGCCCTTCGCAGAGGGAAGCAGAGGTTGTCATGCACTTTTAAGGTTTGGATATACGACCTCTTAGTATAAAGGAACGTCACTTTATATTGCCCGCAGTGATAAAGAACTTTATTATGCAGTCTGTCGCTTTTATGTCTTCCTCATCACAGGTTTGTACAAAGCTTATTTTCCACACACTAATAAATCATACATACTTTAGGTAGCAACTTTTTATTGCTTGCACCGATGAAAACTTACTTGAAGGATCTTACGCAATCCATAGGTAGGTATGGTGGACTCTCGTGGCAAAACTGGGTTGAAGGTTTATGGATGCACAAGTAGTATTTCTACTTAGTACGGAAGTTTTGGCTAATATGAGCTGGAAGCAATCATCACATGCTAAGGGAGCTCTAGACATATAACATTGTTTGGAACCATGCAAACACAATTCATTATGTTGTCTTCCTTGTCCAACATCTACTTCTAAGCATGTAATAGTTTGGTGAGTGCTCACAATTATAGAAAGTGTCTAAGATGATATATTTATATGTGAACATCTCTTTCCTTATTACTTCTTATTAATTGCAACAATGACTGGGGTCTATGTTGGTCTATTCTCAACAAGTTTCAATCATCATACTTGTTATATGTGAAGCTATCACTTTCCATAAGATCATCTCATGATCTTTCATGCTATCGTTCTTTTCATACTTTTTTTCACGACACAAAACAAAGCCCTTGACTAACTCTTCATTATATAGCTCGCAAGCTCGAATACACCAGGGGAGACACAAGGCAAAAGACTCAAACTAAACATTAAAGACTTATTCCACTAAGAGAAGAAATAAAAACTGAAAAGGAAAGAACTAAAACAAAGCTAAAAGCAAAAGATATAAAGGTGATACGATACCAGGACAACTCCCCCAAGCTTGGAAAAAGCCAAGGGGATTGCCCATACCAATGCTTAGTTGTCTTCCTTTTGTGGTGATGGTGGTGGAGTTGCAACATGAGTTTGATCCTCCGTCTTCCAAGGCATAGGTGCTCCATCATGGCAGGATGAACGAGTCGCCAGAATCCTCAAATCTGCAACCAACCGTATTGATTTAAATCTATACTCATACTCACAATTTTGGTTCTACAGGTCATAGATCTGGCCCTGGAGTTGATAAACCCTGTCATAGAGCCTGGAGAGGTGCTTCCCAATGTCATTGGCATCCATCTTGTGCTGGTGGTGAACTCCGTGATCATCATGTGCTTGGCGTTGAGTCCACGCTCCACCATCTCTTGGCACTTGAAGACTTGTTGCTCCATTGCTTCTAGCCTCGTCTCCACGTTTTCGGTCTTCTTAGGCCCCTCAACATCACGGATGTGCAACGTCCCCTCACGTATCTCAATAGATTGAGGGTGTTGCAGCACTTCCGTGAGGTAGGGATTGATGACCTTCTCGAAGATCTCGTCCTTAGGAGCTTTTGGGGAAGTCATGACGATCTAGATTTGCAACATAAACAGGCTCGAAACAAAAAACAGAGGAAATCTGTGTAATACGGGGTCAGACCAAACGAAAGTATATATTATGATTTTTTCTGGACCAGAAGGAGTGCTCCGCAATAAAACGGAGTCCGGGAGGCACACGAGGTGCCCACAAGTCCTGTAGCCGCGGCCAGGGGGGAGGCCGCGGCTACCAAGCTTGTGGCCACCTCGTGCGCTCTCCGGACTGCTTTTTATTTTTCAATTTTTCCATAAATTTCAAAACAGAGAAAATTTCCTACTGGAAAAGTTTTGGAGTCCAATTACTTACCGAAACACATACCTCTTCGTTTTCAGAGTCTGAAACAGGCTGATAAACATCCCTTATGTACTCCTCTGGAGTTATGATATTGATGATATTGCTCTCAACATTTATGGGAGTACCAGAGATATAATGCTTGATTCTTTGCCCATTTAACACTCTAGGAATATTACCTTCCGTGTTATTGACTTTGATGGCACCGGAATGATATACTTCCTCGACAACGTAGGGACCTTCCCATTTAGAGAGAAGCTTGCCTGCGAAGAATCTTAAGCGAGAATTGTATAGTAGGACATAATCACCTACATTGAACTCACGTTTTTGTATTCTTTTATCGTTCCATCTCTTAATCTTTTCCTTGAACAACATGGCATTCTCATATGCCTGGGCCCTCCATTCATCTAATGAGCTGATATCAAACAACAGCTTCTCACCAGCAAGTTTGAAATTGAAGTTGAGCTCTTTGATTGCCCAATAAGCTTTATGTCCTAGCTCAAGAGGTAAATGACAGGCCTTGCCGTACACCATTTTATACGGCGACATGCCCATGGGATTCTTATAAGCAGTCCTCTAAGCCCATAGTGCATCGCCAAGTTTGCTAGACCAATTCTTTAGAGATCTATTGACAGTCTTTTGTAAGATCAATTTGATCTCTCTATTACTCAACTCCAGTTGACCACTAGACTAAGGATGATAAGGAGATGCAACTCTATGGTTGACATCATACTTAGCGAGCATCTTGCGGAAAACACCATGAATGAAGTGTGAACCGCCATGAGTCATCAGATATCTAGGGACTCCAAATCTTGGGAAAATGACTTCTTTAAGCATCTTAATAGAGGTGTGGTGATCAACATTTCTAGTGGGGATAGCTTCTACCCACTTAGTGATGTAATCAACAGCAACTAAGACGTGAGTATACCCATTGGAACTCGGGAAGGGTCCCATATAATCAAAGCCCGAGACATCAAATGGTTCAATGACAAGTGAATAGTTCATAGGCATTTCCTAACGTTTACTAATGTTCCCTATTCTTTGGCATTCGTCACAAGACTATACAAACTTACGGGCATCCTTGAAGAGAGTGGGCCAATAGAAACCAGATTGCAATACCTTATGAGCAGTTCTATCTCCAGCATGGTGCCCTCCGTAGGCTTCGGAATGACACTTCTGCAGGATCTGTCCCTGTTCATGTTCAGGCACACAACGTCTAATAACACTATCTACTCCTTCCTTATAAAGGTGAGCATCATCCCAAAAGTAGTGTCTCAAATCGAAGAAGAATTTCTTCTTTTGCTGGTAGGTGAAACTGGGTGGTATGTATTTGGCTACGATATAGTTTGCGTAATCAGCATACCACAGTGCACTATGTGAAGTACGGATGACATTCAATTGCTCATCAGGAAAGCTATCATCAATAGGTCGTGGGTCATCAAGGACATTCTCTAGCCTCGACAAGTTATCTGCTACAGGGTTTTCAGCACCCATTCGGTCAACAACGTGCAGGTCAAATTCCTGTAGCAGGAGAACCCATCTGATTAGCCTAGGTTTAGCGTCCTTCTTTTCCATAAGGTACTGAATATCAGCACGATCATAATGAATAATAAATTTTGAGTCAACTATATAAGATCTGAACTTTTCACATGCAAACACGACTGCTAAAAATTCCTTCTCCCTAGTGGCATAGTTTCTTTGGGCACTGTCTAGAGTTTTACTAGCGTAGTGAATAACATTCAACTTCTTGTCAACTCTTTGTCCTAGAACAACACCAACAGCATAATCACTAGTGTTGCACATGATTTCAAATGGAAAGTTCCAATCAGGTGGTTGAACAATAGGTGCGGTTATCAAGGCCTTCTTAAGTATTTCGAAAGCTTCCTCACAATCCTCATCAAAAACAAAATGAACATCCTTCTGCAAGAGGTTGGTAAGAGGCCTAGAAATCTTAGAGAAGTCTTTAATGAACCTTCTATAGAAACCAACATGACCTAGGAAACTTCGTATACCTCTGATATCTGTGGGGCAAGGCATTTTCTCAATTGCATCAAGCTTAGCCTTACCAACTTCAATGCCTTTCTTAGAGATTTTGTGTCCTAAGACGATGCCTTCATTAACCATGAAGTGGCATTTCTCCCAGTTCAAGACGAGGTTGGTATCTTTGCATCTCTGTAAGACTCGATCGAGGTTGCTGAGGCAATCGTCAAAGGAAGAACCGTAAATGGAGAAATCATCCATGAAAACCTCAATAATCTTTTCACAAAAGTCACAGAATATTGCCATCATACATCTTTGAAAAGTGGCAGGTGCATTGCATAAGCCAAAAGGCATACGTCTATAAGCAAAGGTACCAAAGGGGCAAGTGAAAGTGGTTTTCTCCTGATCAGATTGTGCAACAGGTATTTGTGAGAAACCTGAATAACCGTCTAGAAAGCAGAAGTGTGTGTGTTTAGATAGCCTTTCTAGCATTTGGTCGATAAACGGCAAAGGATAATGGTCTTTCCTGGTTGCCTTGTTCAGTTTCCGGAAGTCTATCACCATCCTTTAGCCAGTAATAGTCCTCTGTGGGATTAGTTCATTCTTATCATTAGGAACGACGGTGATACCTCCCTTCTTAGGTACGCAATGGACTGGACTTACCCAATCACTATGAGCAACAGGATAAATGATTCCTACTTCTAGGAGCTTTAGTATTTCTTTTCTCACTACTTCTTTCATCTTAGGATTCAATCTCCTTTGATGATCATCAACTGGTTTGAATTCAGGATCAGTTTTGATCTTGTGCTGGCATAGAGTGGGACTAATGCCCTTAAGATCATCAAGAGTATATCCAATAGCAGCACAGTGCTTCCTTAGAGTTTTTAGTAACTTCTTTTTTTCCTGCTCTGAAAGGCGAGCACTAATAATAACAGGATATATCTCCTTTTCATCAAGATAGGCATACTTAAGAGTACCAGGCAATTGTTTAAGCTCGAACACAGGATCACCCTTTGGTGGGGGCGGATCCCCAAGCAGTTCAACATGCAAGTTATTCTTAAGGATAGGATATTATTCTAAGACAACTCTATCTATTTCATCCCTGTCATCCATATGCATATCATTTTCATGCTCAAGCAAGTATTGCTCTAAGGGATCAGTAGGAGGCACGACAATAGAAGCTAAGGCAATAGTTTCATCCCTACTACGCAACTCCTTTTCATGAGGTTGTCTACCAAACTTAGAGAAATTGAACTCATGTGAGACGCCTTCAAAGCCAACAGTGACAGTTTGCTTCTCACAATCAGTATGAGCATTGACAGTGTTGAGAAAAGGCCTACCAAATATGATGGGACAAAAGCTATCTTGATCGGTAGCAAGAACGAGGAAATCAGCAGGATACTTTGTTTTACCACACAAGACTTCAACATCCCTAACAATTCCCACAGGGCAGATAGTAACTCTATTGGCAAGCTGAATAGTGACATCAATGGGTTCTAACTCAGCAGGTGCAATCTAATCTTTGATTTCATCATATAGGGACTGGGGTATTGCACTAACACTAGCACCCATATCACATAAACCCTGATAACAATGGTCTCCTATCTTAACAGAAACCACAGGCATGCCGACAACATGCCTATGTTTGTCTCTAACTTGAGGTTTAGCAATTCTAGCAGCATCTTCACAAAAGTGAATATTATGTCCCTCAACTTCTTCAGACAGAAGATCTTTGATAATAGCAATGCTAGGTTCAACTCTAATTTTCTCAGGGGGTGTAGGTGTTCTAATATAGCCTCTACGTATCACAGTTGAAGCTTTCGAATGATCCTTTATCCTAACAGGGAAAGGTGGTTTCTCAATGTAAGCACTGGGTACCACAAGATCATTATAGGCAATGACGCTCTCTTCAACTGGAGTGTGTTTAACTGCATTGACTTCTAAAGGAGGATGAAATTTAAACCACTTCTCTTTGGGAAGGTCAATATGAGCAGCAAAAGATTCACATAGAGAAGCTACTATCTCAGAGTCAAGTCCATACTTAGCGCTCAAATCTCTAGAAATGTTTGTTTCAACAAAAGATTTAACGCAATCAAACTGGAAATTCATACCTGACTCCTTACCTTCTTCAAGCACCCAATCTTCAGAGTTACGTTTGATTCTTTCCAATAAATTCCGCTTGTGGTCAATATCCTTCTTCATAAAAGAACCGGTACAAGAAGTGTCAAGCATGGTACGATCTTCATGAGAAAGCCGAGCATAAAAGTTTTTTGTGGTAATTTCTCTCGAGAGCTCATGATTGGGGCATTAATATAGCATTGATTTAAGCCTCCCGCAATCTTGAGCTATGCTTTCCCTTCACGAGGCCAAAATTTATAAATATAATTCTGATCACGATGTACTAAATGCATTGGATAAAACTTTTGATGAAATTCCAATTTCAACCGATTGTAGTCCCATGATTCAGTATCATCACATAGCCTATACCATGTCAACACCTTATCCTTCAAAGATAAAGGAAAGGCTTTCTTCTTTACCTCATCCTCGGGCAAACCTGCAAGCTTAAATAAACCACAAACTTCATCTACATAGATTAGATGCAAGTTTGTATGTGATGATCCATCTCATGTAAAAGGATTAGCCAGCAGTTTCTCAAGCATACCCAAAGGAATTTCATAAAAGATATTTTCAGTAGGTGCCTTATGTTGAGGAGAAACTCCTCGTGCTTCCGTTCGTGGTGAAGATACCCCAAACAAATTGCTCAAAGGAACAGTTTCCATAGTGACAAGTGACAATAAATTTCAGCATAGTATATAAATGTTTCCTTACCAAATTCCACTTACCAAAGGCGCTTCCCTCCCCGGCAACGGTGCCAGAAAAGAGTGTTGATGACCCACAAGTATAGGGAATCAATCATAGTCCTTTCGATAAGTAAGAGTGTCAAACCCACGATTAGCAGAAGGCTCTGATAAACGGTTTTCAGCAAGGTAGTAACTGCAAGCACTGAAATTAGCGGTAACAAGTAATGGTGTGGTGAGGTGAAACGTAGCAGGTGAAAAGTGACAAGTAACAAGTAACAAGTAATAGCAACAGTGCAGCAAAGTGGCCCAATCCCTTTTGTAGCAAGGGACAAGCCTGATCAAAGTCTTATAGGAGGAAAAATGCTCCCGAGGACACACGGGAATTTCTGTCATGCTAGTTTCATCATGTTCATATGATTCGCGTTCGTTACTTTGATAGTTTGATATGTGGGTGGACCGGTGCTTGGGTACTGCCCTTACATGGACAAGCATCCCACTTGTGATTAACCCCTCTCGCAAGCATCCGCAACTACGAAAGAAGAATTAAGACAACGTCTAACCATAGCATTAAACTAGTGGATCCAAATCAGCCCCTTACGAAGCAACGCATAGACTGGGGTTTAAGCTTCTAGCACTCTAGCAACCCATCTTCTACTTACTACTCCCCAATTCCTTCCTCTAGGCCCAAATATGGTGATGTGTTATGTAGTCGACGTTCACATAACACCACTAGAGAAAAAGACAACATACAGCATATCGAAATATCGAACGAATACCAAATTCACATGACTATTAATAGCAAGACTTATCCCATGTCCTCAGGAACAAAAGTAACTACTCACAAAGCATGGATATATTCATGACCAGAGAAGTAATGATTATCATAATGGATCTGAACATATAATCTTCCACCAAGTAAGCCAACTAGCATCAACTACAAAGAGTAATCAACACTACTAGCAACCTTATGGGTACCAATCGGCGTCGTGAGACGGCGATTGGTTACAAGAGATAGACTAGGGTTTGGATAGGATATGGTGCCGATGAAGATGTTGATGGAGATGACTCCCCTCCGACGAGAGGAGTGTTGGTGATGACGAAGGCAACGATTTCCCCCTCCGGGAGGGAAGTTTCCCCGGCAGGATCGTCCTGCCGGAGCTCTAGATTGGTTCTGCTCAAGTTCCGCCTCGTGGCGGAGGCGCCTCCTCGAAAAAGCTCCGCTCTAATTTTTTTCCGAACGAAACCCTTCATATAGCAGAAGAGGGGGGCCAGTGGGCCACCAGGGTGCCCATAAGCCCTGTAGTCGCGGCTAGGGGGCAGGCCGCGGCTATCAGGCTTGTGGGCCCCTGCCAGCTCCCCTCTGGCACTTCTTTCACCCAATATTTTTTATATATTCCCAAAAAATTCCACGTTGATTTTCAGGGCATTTGGAGTTGCGTAGAATAGAGGACTCAGACTTGCTCCTTTTCCAGTTCAGAATTCCAGCTGCCGGTATTCTCCCTCTTCAAATAAACCTTGCAAAATAAGAGAGAAAAGGCATAATTATGGCACCACAAAGTATAATAACAGTCCAGAAAGCGATAAATAACAACATGAAAGCATGATGCAAAATGGACGTATCAGCGCGGTGAGTCAGCAAGCTGACTGGGTCGGCCTTATCCACTGTAATAGCGGATTGGCCCCACGTGTCACTCTCTATACTAATTAGAAGGTTATTAATTAAGCCAGGGTTTAATTAAAGTGCGGTCCATGTGTTAGCGACTGTTAGCTTAAACTAATTAGGAGTTAGACCTAAGCTAATGATGTGAGACACGGGGCTAGGAGTCAATGACTCGCTGAGGCCAGTCAGCAAGGTTCACCAGGTCCACTGGTCAACTAGGATCTCGGGGCCCGTAGCGGCGGTCGGTGACCCCGGTCCACCCTTGTCAGTGGCGGTCGGTGAACGTCGCCAGAGCACCTCCGGTGAGCTCTTTGAACTGATGACAATGCTTGGAAATGGTGCTCTGGTCACCATTTCATGCATCACGGCCATCTACGAGACGAGGAGGTTCGTGTGCATCAATCTATGCCGTCGATAGCGTTGGGGTGGTCAGGAACGACACGGTTGGCAAGGACGAGCGACGGTCGGAGCTTGCTCTCGGCCAAAACACGGCGGGAGCGGCTCGGGGGCCTAGCTAGGGGTCGGGATCGGCGCAGGAGGGGCTCTGGAGCATACCAATGGCATGCGTGGGTGCTCAAGAGCATGCACGGTTCATGCACGACTGCAATGGCGGCCGATAGAGCTAGGCAATGATGTTAGCTCGCTAGCAGACCTATGGGAGCTCACAGAGGGAGGTGGATACGAGGGGGAGCTCACAGCATTGATGGGGAGAGGTCTAGGAGGGCAGGGAAGCTCGAGGCGGTGCAAATCAAAATGGTAGTCACTGGAGCTCGAAGAGGAAGGAGAGGACCCACGCAACGGTGGTGGAGCGCCTCGGCACCGATCCAGCGGCGAGGTAGAAGGATCTGACCACGGTGGGCCTCCTAGACACACTCCGGGGGCTGGTGGACGACGGTGGACGCGAGTTGACGGCGAGCGGTGGCAGAGGCGCTTCGGGCATGGAGATAACAAGGGGGGCACGAGCACGGGAGAGGTAGGAAATGAGGCCAGGGTTCGGGGGAGAGAAGCGGGGCACCGTGGTCGACTTACCCCTCACCGGAGCACCGGGATGGCTGACGCGCGTGGATGCTGTGCCATGGACGGCAGACGGGTGCCCATCGTGCCGAGGGTGAACACGGGGAGGAGGACGACCTCACTAGTGGGCTGGGCTGCACTGAGCCCACGTGAAGACTAGTCCACAAGGGATTTGTTTCTTTTTATCATTTTACTAATTTCGTCTCTATTCTTCATTTTATTTCTACTATTTTGCAATTAGTTGGCCCACCAATTGAATTTTGTTACAAATGAAACTTGGCACATAATTCACATATAATAATGCGTGTTGCACAAAAAAATTGGGAGTCAATTAAAGTAGTTTGGTATTTCTATCATTTAGAAGACATTTAATTTATTGTTTTAGCCTCTCTTATTATTGTTTTGAGGCACTTAAACACTTTGCAAAAATATGGCTTCAATTTTATAAATGCTTAGGGAAAATTTATGACGCAACCATGAATTTTGTTTTTAGGCTTGCCAAATTATTTAAACCACTTATGAATTTGATTTTGAATTTCAAAAGGAATTTGAGAAGAATAGCTTCAAAGTTGATCAAACACTATTTGGAAAAATTCATTAGCTTATCCGCAAAGTTTATTGTAGCTTATCTACATGGATTACTGTAGCATGAATACCGGGGTGTCAGAGATACCGATGATCAAATCTCGGTCAAGTAACATACAGATGGACAAAGGGAACGAAATATGGGACTAGCTGAATCCTTGACATCATTGGTTGGACCGATATAGATCTTCATAGAATATGTAGGAACCAATATGGGCATCTAGGTCCCGCTATTGGTTATTGACCGTAGAGGTGTATCGATCATGTCTAAATAGTTCTCGAACCCGCAACGTCTACACACTTAATGTTCAATGACGATATAGTATTGTGGAGTTATTTATGTTGGTGACCGAAAGTTGTTCGGAGTCCTAGATGAGATCCTGAACGTCCCAAGGAGCTCCGAAATGGTTCAGAGATAAAGATTTATATATAGGAAAGTGGTATTCGGGTTCCCGAAAAGTTTGAGGTGTTTTCGGTATTGTACCGGGAGTGCCGAAAGGGTTCCGGGGGTCCACCGGGAGGGGGCCACGCACCTCGGGAGGCACATGGTCCTAAGAGGTGGCACACCAGCCCGTGGTGGGCTGGGCAGTCGACCCCTATAGAGCCCATGAGTCCCAGGTTGGAGGAGGAATCCTCCCTAGGGTGTCCACCTACCTTGTTGGAGGTGGACTCTTCCCCTCTTTGGTCGGACGATCCTCCTTGGAGGAGGGGCCAAGGCTTCACCCTACCTACCCCCTCCTCCTATTTATAGACAGCGAGATAGAGGGTAAAACCACCCGAAGGCATAGGTGCAGCCCTACCTCTCTCCCTAGAACGGTTTCTCCTCTGAAATGTGTGTGCGACAGCGCTTGGCGAAGCCGTGCTGAGATCACACCACCACCACCGCCGCTATGCTATTGTGCTGCCGGAGAATTCATCTACCACATCACCTACGCTCACTGGATGGAGATGGTGAAGGCATCATCAGGCTATACGTGTGTTGAACACGGTGGTGTCGTCTGTTTGGAACTTGATCGGGACGTTCGTGCTTGGATCGCGGGACGGATCATGGTTGGATCACGAAAACGTTCGACTACACCAGTCGCGTTTCTCAATGCTTCCACTTAGCAATCTACAAGGGTATGTAGATGCACTCCCCCTCTTGTAGATGTTCATCTCCATCGATTGATCTTGGTGAGCGTACGAATATTTGTTTCCCATGCGATGTTCCCCAAGAGTGGCATCATGAGGAAGGTCTAACCATAGATAACATGCACGAGTAGACCACAAAAGAGTTTGTGGGTGTTGATGTTGAGATTGCTTACTTCCTTAGTGTTATTTTGATTTGGCGGTATTGTGGGATGAAGCGGCCTGGGCCAACTTTACTCGTCCACGTACGAGAGACCAGGTCCATCGACTCACATGCAACTTGTTGCATGAAGATGGCTAGATGGTGTCTGCCTCTCCCACTTTAGTTGAATCGGATTCGACAGAGGCGGTCCTTGTAGAAGGTTAAATAGCAACTTGAATATCACTATTGTGTCTTTTCTTAGGTAAGAACGGTTCTTGCTAGTTACTCATAGCACCCACGTAAAACACGCAACAACAAATTAGAGAACGTCTAACTTGATATTGCAGGATATGTTGTGATATGATATGGCCAATGACATGATGAGATATATGTGATGTATGAGATGATCATGTTTTATATAGAATTATCACGACTTGCATGTCGATCAGTACTACAACTGGTAGGATACATAGGGTTGTCTTAGTTATTTATGCCTTTTTGCTTTACTTGATCACTATGAGTTAACAATAGTGGTAGTAGCATAGTTGGCACAACAACCCCAATGGCATTGATACGTCTCCATCGTATCTACTTTTCCAAACTCTTTTGCCCTTGGTTTGGACCCTAATTTGCATGATTTGAATAGAACTAACCCGGACTGACGTTATTTTCAGCAAAATTGCCATGGTGTTGTTTTTGCGCAGAAATAAAAGTTCTTGGAATGATCTGAAATCTACGAGGATTTTTTGTGGAATAGATAAAAAGTACTGGCGCAAGAATCACCTAGAGACACGGAGCCAGGAGCTCACAAGCCCAGGAGGCTTGCCCCCCCCCCCCCCCCGGGTCGGGCCTGGCAGGCTTGTGAGCCCCTCGTGGCTCCGCCGCCTCCAATTCCAGCTCTATATATTCTCTCTCACCCGGAAAAAATCAGAGAGAAGAGTTCATCGCGTTTTACGATACGGAGCCGCCGCCACAACAGGTTCTTCCTCTGGAGGGCAGATCTGGAGTCCGTTCTGGGCTTCAGAGAGGGGAAATCGACGCCTTCGTCATCACCAACCATCCTTCATCGCCAATCCCATGATGCTCTTCATCGTTCGTGAGTAATCTCATCGTAGGCTTGTTGGACGGTGATGGGTTGGATGAGATCTATCATGTAATCGAGTTAGTTTTGATGGGTATTGATCCCTAGAATCCACTGTGTTCTGAGATTGATGTTGCTACTACTTTGCAATGCTTAACGCTTGTCACTAGGGCCCGAGTGCATGATTTCAGATCTGAACCTATTATGTTTTCATCAATATATGTGTGTTCTTGATCCTATCTTGCAAGTTGTAGTCACCTACTATGTGTTATGACCCGACAACCCTGGAGTGACAATAGCCGGAACCACTCCCGGAGATGACCATAGTATGAGGAGTTCGTATATTCACTGAGTGCTAATGCTTTGTTCCGGTTCTCCATTAAAAGGAGAACCTTAATATCCCTTAGTTTCCATTAGGACCCCGCTGCCACGGGAGGGATGGACAATATATGTCATGCAAGTTCTTTTCCGTAAGCACGTATGACTATATACGGAATGCATGCCTACATTACATTGACGAGTTGAAGCTAGTTACATATCTCCCCATGTTATAACTTTACATGATGAATGTCATCCGGCATAATTATCCCTCACCGATCAAATGCCTACGAGCTTTTCCTACTGGTCCTTGCTATGTTACTTTACCGCTACTATTGTCACTGTTGCTACTATTACCGTTGCTACCGTTGCTATCACACTACTCTGCTACTGAAACTTTGCTGCAGATACTAAGTATTTCAGGTGTGGTTGAATTGACAACTCAACTTCTAATACTCGAGCATATTCTTTGGCTTCCCCTTGTGTCGAATCAACAAATTTGGGTTGAATACTCTACCCTCGAAAACTGTTGCGATCCCCTATACTTGTGGGTTATCAAGACTATTTTCTGGCGCCGTTGCCGGGGAGGCATAGCTCTATTCTGTGAGTCACTTGGGATTTACATCTGTTGATCACTATGAGGAATCCGAGAGATCCAAAAACTAAAGTCTTGCCCTCAACTATGAGGACGGGTAAGGAACTGCCATCTAGCTCTGCACTTGATTCACCTTCCGTTATGAGTAAATTTGCGACACCACCACCTACTAGAAATTCTGATATGTCGGATGTGCTTGATGATGCTACTTCTGCTATCCATGATGCTTATGATGATGCTTTGCTTGATACTGCTTTGCCACTGGGTGCATTTCTTGATGCACAAATTGCTAGAGTTGCTGCTGAATGTGATGATAATTCTGAAACTGATGAAATTATTGAAGTGGAACCTGTTGTTCCACCTGTTAGAACTAGCTCTCCTAGATATGAATTGCCTATTATACCCGAGGGTTATGTTATGGAGGGAGAGGTAGCTGAAGACTTTCTTGCTTGTAAGGATAACTATAATCTTGAGAATTTATTGCGCAAGTGGAAAGAAAAATCTCTGAATGCTAGAATGAAATACGATCCTAAGTTTGCTACTTCGCCCATCTTTGTCACTGATAAGGATTATGAATTCTCTGTTGATCCTGAGTTGATCACTTTGGTAAAATATGATCCTTTTCACGGTTATGAGTCTGAAACGGTTGTAGCACACCTTACTAAGATGAATGATATAGCCACCCTATTCACAAGTGAGGAAAAAAATTCGCCATTACTATATCCTTAAGTTGTTTCCTTTCTCACTAAAGGGTGATGCTAAGACCTGATTTACTTCTCTTGCTCCTGGTCGTGTGCATAGTTCCCAGGATATGATATACTACTTCTCTGAGAAATATTTTCCTGTCCATAAGAAACAAGCTGCCTTGCAGGACAGATATAACTTTGTGCAAGTTGAAGAAGAGAGTCTCCCACAAACTTGGGGGAGGCTTGTCCAGTTACTGAATGCTTTGCCTGATCACCCTCTTGAGAAAAATGAAATACTTGATATCTTTTATATTGGACTAACCGATGCTTCTAGGGACCACCTTGATAGTTGTGTTGGTTGTGTTTTCAGGGAACGGACTATGGAACAAGATGAAATTCTATTGAATAATATCTTGAGCAATGATAATGCTTGGACTATTACCGAACCACCTCCGAAGCCAACTCCGAAGAAAAGAGGTATTATATTCCTCAGTCCTGAAGATATACAAGAAGCCAAGAAATCTATGCAAGAGGAAGGTATTAAATCTGAAGATGTTAAGAATCTACCACCTATCGAAGAATTACATGGTCTTGATAACCCGACATAGGTAGTAGAGAGAAAGAAAAAGGAAAAGATGAGGAGGTTCATAAGAGGCTCTTCAAGCCGTGACCCCAAGGAAGATGAAAATGAGAAGAAGAAACCCAAGTATCCGATCCCCCGACTTGCAGAAGTTCGAGCGTGCGAGTGGCCAAGTGATGTGTTCTTATGTGCCGCCGGTCTTTATGAGGATTTTTATTACTTGGTGGAGAACGCAGGCCTTACCGCATTTGTGGAAGATAAGTGTCCACAATACCTCCTCCTCACTAATATTTTCGTGCAAAGCTTTAATTTCTATCCTAGGAAGAATCCTCCTATGGTTGAGTTCAAGTTATATGATATCGCCCAGCGTATGTTACTTCAGGATTTTCGCAATGTTTCCAAATTACCTTATGTTGGGGATATTCATGAACCTCGTCCACGGGACCTGGAGGCTTTCATTGATACTATTGTTGTAGGAGAGGAGAGAGGAGTGTCTTGCCCTAGAGTTGCTAGTATACAATTTCCTGTGTTTCGGTATTTCTCTCTATTCATGGGAAAGTGTTTGATTGGTCATGGAAAAGCTGGGGCTCTTAGCTCCCCAGATCTTGCGGTATTGCGCGAAGCTCTTTATAATGATAAAATTTATAGCTTGGGCGCTATAGTGGCTCAACGATTGAACGGGAACCGTACTAAAGGCGTTGTTTATGGAGGTATCTATGCTACCCATCTTGCTAAACATTTTGAGATACCTATTAGACTGCACGAGGAAGAAGAGATGCTTCTTCCTGAGAGATATCTAGATTATGATAGCATGGTTCGCCATGACTTTCTTGATAAAGATATAAACAAGAGGATGATTTATAACTTGGTGTTTAGCCAGGGTACTCGTGAGACTATTACTTTGCCTTCTCCTTCTTTGTTCAATCTTCATCTAGGCAGGTACATCATTATGCCCTCGGATATCTACGCATATTGGGGCATAGCGCCACCACATGCGCCCGTGCCCGAGCTAGCCAGTCGAGTACCAGACGCCAGTTTATCAGTGGGAGCCAGAGGAGCTCACCCAGCAGTGGCAACCTCGGTACACTCCTGAGTACCCCAGAGACGGTTACTTCCCTCCGTGGGAGTAGACCAACTTAGGCCAAAAGCCTAAGCTTGGGGGAGTATGTGTTTCTCACCGACTTTATATTCTTGCTCACACTTTCACTTTGATAGTCGGTGTTCACACCTTGCCATTGTATCATCCATGCTAGTTTATTTCTTTTTCTCGCTTTCTTCTCGTGTGTTTTTTTAAATTGAGAAAAAAAAATTAGTTGCAAGTTTGCTTTCCATCTTGCTTAGTGGTATCTAAAAGGAAAACCTAAAAAGATTTCCAATTCTTCTTTTGTTTGTTGGGAGCTTTCCCGTGTAAACAATTTTTTTTGGGTCAAGGTAGAAGACCATGGTTAAAATGTTTAGTGGCTCTCACATGCATATTCGTTTATCCGTCAAAGAGCCATATTACTTTGTCTTCTCCTTTGTGTTTTCTTGCAGATTCCAGCTTAGTCCAATGCACGAACACTCTCATTATGATTCACATCATTCGATCATGCAAGTGAAAGGCAATAATGACGATATATGATGAAGTGACTGAGCCTGGAAAAGCTGGTATGAACTCGACCTATTTTTTTTTGTAAATATGACTAGGTCATCGTTCCTAATTCAGCTTTGTTATGAGAGAAACATGTTTGCAATGACAACTTAGAGATCATAGTTTCTAATGCCATGCTTAATTAGATAGGAGCTTATAATGGTTTGTCTTGGATGCCAATATGAATTTCAAGATGATTATGATGTAGTATTATAGGATGGTATCCTCCTTTGAATGATTCAAGTGGCTTGACTTGGCACATGTTCACGCATGTAGTTGAAACAAAATCAACATAGCCTCTATGATATTCATGTTCATGGTGATTTATGTCCTACTCATGCTTGCACTCAATGTTGGTTAATTCCAATGCATATTGATGACTGTTGTCGCTCTCTTGTTGGTCGCTTCCCAGTCTTTTGCTAGCCTTCACCTGTACTAAGCGGGAAAACTGCTTGTGCATCCACTTACGTAAACCCAAAGTTGTTCCATATGCGTCCACCATACCTACAAATATGCGGTATCTACCTGTCGTTCCAAGTAAATTTGCATGTGCCACTCTCTAAATCTTCAAGTAATAATCTGTTTTGTATGCCCGAACCGCTCATGTGGTGACAAGGGGCGGCCAATATCTTCCATGCTAGGCATATTATCCTCGATACGTGTTTATTCACTATCACTCACGAGAAAGGGGCTGGTATCGAAATGTCCAGTTCCATGCTCAAATCGAAGATATAATTGCAAACAAAACGCCCCCTGGATTGTTGTTGGTATGGACGGTACCCGAGTATTCGGCTAGTCGTGGAGTGTGATTGATCGGTGGTGGGGGAGTCAAAACTTTACTTTTCTGTTTGGGAACCGCCTATAGTATGTGTAGCATGGATGATGGTGAAAACTCTTGGTCATCGCGTTGACAATGAGAGCATACCACTCAAAATTATTTATCTCTGTTTTAAAAGCTTGAGCTCTGGCACCTCTGCAAATCAATGCTTCCCTCTACGAAGGGCCTATCTATTTACGTTTCTATTGAGTCATCCTCTCCTTATCAAAAAGCACCAATTAGAGAACACCTATGTCATTTTTATGCTTTGATATTGAGTATGACTGTTACTGGATCTTCTTTGTCGTGAATTACAATGTTCAGTCAGCCCTTGGTCTTTGAAGGTGCTCTTCATTTATGTTCAGCGGTCTCAGAAAGGGCTAGGGAGATACCATCTGTTCATATTGCTTCATGATTGTTTCGATTGAAGTGTTGACATTTGAAACTTATTATTATTGCTCGCTAGTTGGTTATGCCATTGATATGAGTACATCATGAGACCTAAATGTCATTGCTTATGTGGTTAGCTTATGATCTTGCTGAAAATCTGAATATGAGTTAGACATAATTACAACAACAATGTCAAACAGAGTTCGTAAAAGTTTTTCTTTTGTCTCTTTCAGTTTGTCAACTGAATTGCTTGAGGACAAGCAAGGCTTTAAGATTGGGGGAGTTGATACGTCTCCATCGTATCTACTTTTCCAAACTCTTTCGCCCTTGTTTTGGACTCTAATTTGCATGATTTGAATGGAACTAACCCGGACTGACGCTGTTTTCAGCAGAATTACCATGGTGTTGTTGTTGCGCAGAAATAAAAGTTCTCGGAATGACCTGGAAATCTACGAGGATTTTTTGTGGAATATATAAAAAATACTGGCGCAAGAATCACCTGGAGAAATGGATCTAGTAGCTCACAAGCCCAGGAGGCACGCCCCCCCCCGGGGGGGGGGTCGGGCCTGGTAGGCTTGTGAGCCCCTCGTGGCTCCACCGCCTCCAATTCCATCTCTATATATTCTCTCTCGCCCGGAAAAAAATCAGAGAGAAGAGTTCATCGTGTTTTACGATACGGAGTCGCCGCCACCACCTGTTCTTCCTCTCGAGGGCAGATCTGGAGTCCGCTCTGGGCTCCGGAGAGGGGGAATCGACGCCTTTGTCATCACCAACCATCCTTCATCACCAATCCCATGATGCTCTTGATCATTCGTGAGTAATCTCATCGTAGGCTTGCTGGACGGTGATGGGTTGGATGAGATCTATCATGTAATCGAGTTAGCTTTGATGGGGATTGATACCTAGTATCCACTATGTTCCGAGATTGATGTTGCTACTACTTTGCCATGCTTAATGCTTGTCACTAGGGCCCGAGTGCCATGATTTTAGATCTGAACCTATTATGTTGTCGCCAATATATGTGTGTTTTAGATCCTATCTTGCAAGTTGTATTCACCTACTATGTGTTATGACCCGGCAACCCCGGAGTGACAATAGCCGGAACCACTCCCGAAGATGACTATAGTATGAGGAGTTCGTGTATTCACTAAGTGCTAATGCTTTGTTCCGGTTCTCTATTAAAAGGAGAACCTTAATATCCCTTTGTTTCCATTAGGACCCCGCTGCCATGGGAGGGATGGACAATAGATGTCATGCAAGTTCTTTTCCATAAGCACGTATGAGTATATACGGAATGCATGCCTACATTACATTGACGAACTGGAGCTAGTTACATATCTCGCAATGTTATAACTGTTATATGATGAATGTCATTTGGCATAATTATCCATCACCGAGCCAATGCCTACGAGCTTTTCCTACTGGTCCTTGCTACGTTACTTTATCGCTACTTCCATGACTGTTGCTACTGTTACCGTTGCTACCGTTGCTATCACACTACTCTACTACTGAAACTTTGCTGCAGATACTAAGTCTTTCAGGTGTGTTTCAATTGACAACTCAATAGATAATACTCGAGAATATTCTTTGGCTTCCCCTTTTGTCGAATCAAAATATTTGGGTTGAATACTCTACCCTCGGAAACTGTTGTGATTCTCTATACTTGTGGGTTATCAGGCATCACGATGATGGAGATCATGGTGTCATGCCGGTGATGATGGAGATCATGCCGGTGCTTTGGAGATGGAGATCAAAAGCACAAGATGGTGATGTCCATATTATGTCACTATTATGATTTGAATGTGATTTTAATCCTTTTATGCATCTTATTTTGCTTAGGATGACGGTAGCATTATAAGATGACACCTCACTAAAAAAATTCTAGATAAAATTGTGTTCTCCCCAAGTGTGCACCATTGCGAAGGTTCGTCATTTCGAGTCACCACATGATGATTGGGTGCGATTTACCCTATGTTCGCATAAAATGGGTGTAAGCCAGTTTTGCACATGCAGAACACTTGGGTTAAATTTGACGAGCCTAGCATGTACAGACATGGCCTCTAAACAAAGGAGACCAAAATGTCGAACATGAGTCATATAGTACATATGATCAACATGGAGATGTTCGCCATTGAAACCACCTCATCTCACGTGATGATCGGACTTGGGTTGGTGGATTTGGATCATGTTAGACTTGAACAACCTAAGGGATGCTAATTTGAGTGACAGTTCTTCAGTAATATGATTAATTGAACTGATTATCATGAACATAGTCTAAAGTTGTATTTGCAAAATATGTTGTAGACTAATAGCTCGTGCTGTAGCTCCCCTGTATATTTTTGATACGTTCCTGGAGAAAACTAAGTGGAAAGATGATAGTAGCAATTATGCGGACTAGGTCCGTAAACTGAGGATTGTCCTCATTCTTGCACAGAAGACTTATGTCCTTGACGTACCACTTGGTGTGCCACCCCTCAAGCATCATATATGGATGTTATGAACATCTGAGAAACAAGCATTCGATGACTACTTGATTGTTCACAACATCATGCTTTATGACTTTGAATTGAAGCTCCAAAGACGTTTTGAACGTCGCGGAACATATGAGATGTTCCAAAGAACATATGAGATGTTCCAAAGAGCTGGAATTGGGATTTCAGGCTCGTGCCCATGTTGAGAGGTAGGAGACATTCGACAAGATTCTTTGCCTGAAAGATGAAGGAGACTAGCTAAATAGATGAGCATGTGCTCAGATTGTCTGAGTGCTACAATCACTTGAATCAAGCGGGAGTTGATCTTCCAGATAAGATAGTGATTAACATAGTTCTCCAAGTCTCTATTACGAGGCTAATGGAGCTTCATGATGAACTATAACATACTAGGGATGGAGATGATGATCCCTAAACTGTTCGCGATGTTTGACACCGCAAAGGTAGAAATCAAGAAGGAGCATCAAGTGTTGATGGTTAGTAAAACCACTGCTTTCAATAAGGGTAAGGGAAAGAAGGCAAATTTCGAGAATGACAAACTAGCTGTCCGTCCAATGAAGAAACCCAAGGTTGAAACCAAACCGGAGACCGAGTGCTTCTCTTGTGAGGGGAAGAGTCACTCAAAGCAGAACTGCCCCAGATGCTTGGCAGATAAGGAGACTCGCAATGTCGACAAAAGTATACTTGATATACATGTTATTGCATGTGTATTACTAGTGCTTGTTGTAGCCCTTGGATATTTGATATCGGTTCAGTTGCTAATATTAGTAACTCAAAAATAGGAGTTGTGGAATACACACTAGCTAAGGATGAGGTGTCATTGGATGTTGGGAATGTTTCCAAGGTTGATGTGATCACCATCGCATGCTCCATCTACGTTTGGGATTAGTGGTAAACCAAAATCAATGTTATTTGGTGTATGTGTTGAGCATGAACATTATATCGATTTTGTTTATTGCGAGACGATTATTTATGTAAGTTGGAGAATAATGGGTTATTCTGTTTACATGAATAATATCTTATATGATCATGCACCCAATATGAATGGTTTATTGAATCTTGATCATAGTGATACACATGTTCATAATATTGATGCCAAAATATGTAAAGTTAGTAATGATAGTACCACTTACTTGTGGCACTACCGCTTAGGTCATATTGGTGTGAAACGCATGAAGAAACTCCATGCTGATGGATCTTTGGACTCACTCGATTTTGAATCGTTTGAGACATGCGTACCATGCCTATTGGTGTAAAACACCCGAAGAAACTCGAAGCTGATGGATCTTTGGACTCACTCGATTTCGAATCGCTTGAGACATGCAAACCGTGCCTCGTGGGAAAGATGGCTAAGACCACGTATTCCAATAAGACGGAGCGGGCAAGTGACTTATTGGAAATAATACATTTTGATGTATGTAGTCCAATGTGTGCTGAAGCACGTAGTGGATATCATTATTTGCATACCTTCATAGATGATTTGAGTAAGATACACGTGTATTTACTTGATGAATCAAAAGTTTGAAATGTTGAAAAGTTCAAGGCAATTTCAGAGTGAAGTTGAAGATCATCGTGGCAAGAAGATAAAATGTCTATGATATGACCGCAGAGGTGAATGAGGTCTACTACACAACTTGTTCTTGTAGACTCGTGTTGGGACTCCAAGCGTGGAGTTCTTTACAACAGTAGAAAATTTTCCTCAAGTGGATCACCTAAGGTTTACCAATCCGTGGGAGGCATAGGATGAAGATGGTCTCTCTCAAATAACCCTACAACCAAATAATAAAAAGTCTCTTGTGTCCCCGACACACCAAATACAATAGTAAATTGAATAGGTGCACAAGTTCGGTGAAGAGATGGTGATACAAGTGTAGTAATGATAGTAGATATTGATTTTTGTAATAGGAACAATAAAAAACAACAAGGTATCATGTAACAAAAGTGAGCATAAACGGTATTGCAATCTTGAAAATGAGGCCTAGGGTCCGTACTTTCGCTAGTGCAATCTCTCAATAATGCTAATATAATTGGATCACATAACAATCCCTCAACATGCGATGAAGAATCACTCCAAAGTTCCTATCTAGCGGAAAACATAATAAGAAATTGTTTGTTGGGTACGAAACCACCTCAAAATAATTCTTTCTGATCAATCTTTCCAAGGGTCCATAATAAGATAACAAGTTATCATGTACGATCGATCTATCAAGAGTTCGTACTAAAATAACACCATAACAAATTCAGATTCATAATACTCAATCTAACACAAAGAACTTCAAGGAGCTCACCAAGATTTCCATCGGAGAACATAGTATGAAAACATGCAATCAAACCCTATGCCTAGATGACCCCAATGTCACCTCGGGAATCCGCGAGTTGATGCCACAACGTATATCAAGTGAATCGCTTGAATACCCCAATGCCACTACGGGTATCCGCATGCAAGACACATATCATGTGCTCTCAAACCTGAATATTCAATCCAACACAACGAGATCTTAAAGTGGAAGACTCAATTCATCACAACAATAGCATGGGACAAACACCATACGATCCAACTATATTAACAAGGCCCGTGATATATCAATATCATGACATCTCAAGAAGACGGGAGAGAGAGAGATTAAACACATAGCTACTGGTACAAACCTTCAACCCCGAGGGTGGACTACTCCCTCCTCGTTATGGCCTCTGCTGGGGATGATGAAGATGGCCACCAGAGGTGATCTCCCCCTTTGACAGGGTGCCGGAACGGACTCCCAATTCGTTTTTCATGGATACAGAGGCTTGTGGGAGCAGAACTTATCATCTAGAATTATTTCTAGAGATTCCTATATTTATAGGATTTTTGGGCATTGGAATCATGCCAAGATGGGCCACTAGGTTCCCACTATATACCAGGTCGCGCCAGGGGAGCTGTCGCGCCCTGGTGTCTAGTGGGCACCAGGCCCCCATGTGGTGGTTCTTTGCTCTATTATTTCTCTTTTCTTCCAAAAGAAATCGTCAAAAAGTTTCCTCCAATTCCAAGAACTTTTATTTCTGCACAGAAAACAACACCATGGTAGTTCTGCTGAAAACAATGTTAGTCTGGGTTAGTTCTGAGTAAATCGTATAAAGTGTAGCAAAACCATATAAATGTATTGTAAACATAGGCAAACATGGCATGAGTACCTCATGAATTATCGATGCGTTGGAGACGTATCAGCATCCCCAAGCTTAATTCCTACTCGCCCTCAAGTAGGTAAATGATAAAATAAATAATTTATGAAGTGTGAATGGTAGCATAGTCCATGAGTTGATCTATGATAATTTCAAACACTTTTCCTAGCATCATAACAACAACTCTTTCTCATAAAACTCATCATGATAAAGTAGCAATTGAAAACAGAACTTTTGATGTGGAATGCTACATATCATATTCATCATATACTCTTATTTTTATAGCATGGACATATGGACATGTAGATGATTCAAAGCAATAGTCTATAATTTGACATGAAAACTTTAATACTCAATCATATCAACAAGCAACCAAGTTTTTCAAAATATCAATGCTAAAGAATGCTATCCCTAGCCCATCATGCTCAATCATTGATCCATTCATGCAACACACCCACATATTAGCTACATCCAATGCTCAAGTATGATAATAGTGTTCCTTAGTTGGTTCTTTATAAGAGAAGATGGAGACTCACATTCAATTTTTTTTGCATAAAGTAAATAGATAGGCCCTTCGCAGAGGGAAGCAGAGATTTGTAGAGGTGCCAGAGCTCAAAATGGAAAATTTAGAGATAAAGTATTTTGGGTGGTATGCTTTTCCGGTCAACAAAAACGACTAAGAGTTTCCAATATCTCCCATGCTAAACAAATCATAGACGGTTCCCAAACTGAAAATAAAGTTTATTCCTTTTTCCACCGTTCTTTCATAGCGAATATTAAACATAACTAACATCGAATAATGCAACCCAAGTATGATGTGATTTCATAGCATCATTATTGACTTTATGTGCATGCATAGGGAATCACAAACCTTAACACCCATATTCTTACTAAAGCATAATTACTCATCAACATAACTCACATATCACTATCTTCATATCACAGAACTATTGCAAAGAATCAAGTTTAACATCCAATGATTTTCATGAATTTTTTATTATATCTCACCTATATATCTATCAATTTGGTACCAATTTCATTTAAATCAAATTTTCATTGGTAACAAGCTCTCAAACAAATATAAGTGAAGAACGAGGGCACAAGTTTCTTTAAAATTTTCAACTCCCAAAATAATATAAGTGAAGCAAGAGAGGATTTCTTAAAAATTTCTAATAACTCTCAAAATAATCTAAGTGAAGCATGAGATCTTATTTCTTCAAAATAACAGCACCACCATGCTCAAAAATATACAAGTGAAGTACTAGAGCAATTCAATCAAACTACTCTCAAAAGATATAGGTGAAAATCAAGCGAGTAGTCAAACAATTAAGTAGCTATGTGAGGAATCTCTCCCAATAAAGATTTTAAGATCTTATAATTTATTTAAAATATAAAATAAAACTAAATACACTCCAAGAATAGCACATATCATGTGGACAAATAAAAATTTAGGCTCAACATAGGCTAACCGATAGTTGTTGACGAAGAGAGGTGGGATGCGTAGCATCCCCAAGCTTAGATGATTGATACTTATTTAAATATTTACTTGGGGTGCCCTGATCATTGCTACGGTAACATACAACAGCGACAGAGATTGACACGTTGATGGAGGCTGGGCTTGCGTTGGTTTTTTCCATGAAGAGGAAAGGGTGGTGCAGAACAGGAGCAGTAAGTATTTCCCTTAGTTTGAGAATCAAGGTATCAATCCAGTAGGAGAATCTCATCAAGTCCAGAGTACCTGCACAGACACAAAAGAGCTTGCACCCAACGCTATAAAGGGGTTGTCAATCCCTTCAAGATTGATTGCAAAGTGAGATCTGAAGGCGAAAAGTGCAACGAAGAAAAAGAGTAAGGCTGAAAATATGGTGTGGAGTAGACCCGGGGGCCATAGTGTTCACTAGAGGCTTCTCTCAAAATAGAAAATATTATGGTGGGTGAACAAATTACTGTCGAGCAGTTGATAGAACCGCGCAAAGTCATGACGATATCTAAGGCAATGATCATACATATAGGCATCACGTCCGAGATAAGTAGACCGATACTTTCTGCATCTACTACTATTACTCCACACATCGACCGCTATCCAACATGCATCTAGTGTATTGAGTTCATGACGAACAGAGTAACGCCTTAAGCAGGATGACATGATGTAGAGGGATAATCTCAAACCAATGATGAAAACCCCATCTTTTTACCCTTCATGGCAACAACACGATGCAAGCCTCGCTACCCCTTCTATCACTGGGTGAGGTCACCGCATGGTATGAACCCAAAACCAAGCACTTCTCCCATTGCAAGAATCATAGGTCAAGCTGGCCAAACAAAACCCACAACTCGAAGAGAATTACAAGGATATGAAATCATGCATAAGAGAGATCAGAAGAAACACAAATAAGATTCATAGATAATCTGATCATAAATCCACAATTCATCGGATCTCGACAAACACATCGCAAAATAAGATTACATCGGATATATCTCCATGAAGATCATGGAGAACTTTGTATTGAAGATCCAAGAGAGAGAAGAAGCCATCTAGTTACTAGCTATGGACCCGTAGGTCTATGGTGAACTACTCACGCATCATCGGAGAGGTCATGGTGTTGATGAAGAAGCTCTCCGTATCCGAATCCCTCCTCCGGCAGGGCACCAGAACGTGCCCCGGATGGGATCTTGTGGAGATAGAAGCTTGCGGCGACGGAAAAGTACTTTCGATGATCTCCTGATTTTTTCTGGGATTTTAGGGAATATATAGGTGAAAGACCTAGGGCAGAGGTGGCCCAGGGAGCCCACAAGCCTGGGAGGCGCGGCCCCCCTGGCCGCGGCTAGGGGGCTTGTGAGGTCCCTGGTGGCCCCTGCCCTGATTCTCAGGTTCCCCGATCTTCTTCTGTTTCAGAAAAAATCCTTTTGGAAGTTTCGTTCCGTTTGGACTCCGTTGAAACTCCTCCTGTGAAAAGGGTCAAAAACACGGAAAAAACAGGAACTGACACTTGGCACTGAGTTAATAAGTTAGTCCCAAAAAAGATATAAAAGACATACAAAACATCCAAAGTTTGACAAGATAATAGCATAAAACCATAAAAAATTATAGATACGCTGGAGACGTATCAGGCATCCCCAATCTTGAGCTTTTGCATCTCGTTCAATCCTCTCATATCCCGGTTTCACCTAAGTCTAGAAAACTTCATCCACACAAAACTTTAGAAGAACTCAAGAGATAGGTTAGTGCACATAAGCATAAATAAATTCTTTATGTACTGCCAAGAGAAGTTTCATAATAATTTTCAAACATTTGGTACTGTATAATATCATTTCCACAATTTATATCTACCAATATAAGCTATGGAAACTATAGGATAAGTAGATAAGAAAACTATGACAACAATTTGTCCAAACATAATAGTCTACACAAATCTATATAAGAAGTGTACGTATGTATCTCCAAAGATTCTAAAAAATTAGGAACTGATAAATAATTTATATGAAAGTACCATGCAAAATAATTCAAAACTTTCCACGTTCCAGTAAAATCTGACAATTCAAATACTACAACAAAAGTTTCGGTTTTTGTATAGCACACATCACACAGAATTCAAGCATGCTAATTGAAATTCTTTAAACTTTTTGGAAAAAAAGATAATAAGTAATATCTAACAGAGAAAATAAAAATAAAAAGATGCTCCAAGAAAAACACATATCGTGTGATGAATAAAAATATAGCTCCAAGTAAGATATACCGATAATGTTGGAAATGAAAGAGGGGATGCCTTCTGGGGCATCCCCAAGATTAGACGCTTGAGGCTTTCTTGGATATTACCTTGAGGTTGCGTTGGTCATCCCCAAGCTTAGGTTATTGCTGCTCCTTATTCTCCTCATATTGGTGTATCACCTAAAACTTGAAAACTTCAATCACACAAAACTTAATGGAACTTCGTGAGATGGGTTAGTATGATAAATATAGATCATTCACTTTGAAACTGACAAAACAAGATTCATAATTGTTACCACATAATACCTAGTATATAATATCATTACCTTAATTTATATCACTAAATATAAGTTAGGAAAACACTAAAACAAGCAAACTATGCATGAAAAACAGAATATGTCAAAAGCAGAAGAGTGTGTGAAGATATGCATGCAATCCATCCTTCCCTGAATATAAAATGCTGAAAAATCAGGAAAACTCAGAAAATCTGCATTAAAACACTTTGTAAAAATTTCATAATTTTTTGGCACTCCAGTAAAATCAGAGAAATTCGGCAGTGAACGTAAAAGTTTCTGTTTTTCCACATAATCAAACAAGCAAGTATCCACACTATCCCAAAGGCTCTACTTTGTACTTTATTCAAATAAAAGATATAAAACATGATTGATATAGTAGATTAATCATGTGAACACTCAAGAACATAAAGGATAGATATTTGGTACCCTCCCAATAAGCACTTCTCTTTAATGCCTTTTAGCTAGGCATGATGATTTCAATGATGATCACATAGAAAAGTACTAATTGAAACATGCATGAGAACATCATGAATCACATGGCAAGCACATTTAATTCTAACCCGCTTTCTATGCATAGGGATTTTGTGAGAAAATAATTTATGGAAACAATAATCAACTAGCATAGGAAGGAAAAACAAGCATGCGTTTCAAACTTTGAACACATAGCGAGGAAACTTGATATTATTGCAATTCCTACATGTTGGGGAATGTTGCATGGGAAACAAAAAAATTCCTACGCACACATAAGATCTATCCATGGTGATGACCATCTACGAGAGGAGAGATCGGATCCACATACAGTAGCAGATCACTAAGCAGGAAGCATTAAGAAACGCGGTTGATGTAGTCGAACATCTTCACGATCCAAATCGCAAGTCGTCCCGCGATCCAATCACGATCTAGCGCAGAACGAACGGCACCTCCGCGTTCAGTGCATGTACAACTCGATGATGATCTCCTCCTTAGTGATCCAGCAAGAGGGTGAATAAGTAGACGAATTCTCTGACAGCATGACAGCGTGATGGATGATGTTGGATGAGCTGATCCGGCAGGGCTACGCCGTGCATTGCCAAACCAGCCTACTGGGTGTGACGAAGTAATGGAGGAAGCGGGGCAGCGCGTGGTTTGTGGTGAGGCTAGCTTATCTCCTCTCCACTTTATATAGGTGGGAGGGAGGGGTGGCACCCTACGAAAAAAACCTAGGGTTGGTCGACGGCGCACTAAAGGGGAGTCTTCCTCCTCCAATTCGGTTTGTGGAGGAGGAGTCCACACCCTAGTGGGATGCCCCACCTCCTCTCTATTCGTTCGAATAGGCCCATGAGGCTGGCCGCCCAGCCCACTAGTGGCTGGTGCGCAACCTCTTAGGTCTATGTGGTCCTCTCCGGGTGGGTGCCCCTCGGTGAACCCCGGGAACCCATGTGCACACCCTGCGGGTTTGAAAACTATGTAGACATGACCTGAGACACTCTATGGTCAATAACCAATGGCGGGACTTGGATGTCCATATTGTCTCCTACATATTCTATGAATATCTCTATCGGTTGGACCTCTGTGTCAAGGATTCGGTTAATCTCGTATATTATTCTCGTTATCCTTCGGTATGTTACTTGCCCGAGATTCGATCGTCGGTATCTCTATACCTTTTTCAATCTCGTTACTAGCAAGTCTCTTTACTCGTTCCATAATACAAAATCCCGTGACTAACTCTTCGGTCACATTGCTTGCAAGGCTTGTTGTGATGTTGTATTATCGACTGCTCCTTGAGATACCTCTCCGTCAAACGGAGTGACATATCCCAGTTTTGATCCATGATAACTCAACAATAACCTTCGGAGATACCTATAGAGTACCTTTATAGTCACCCAGTTACGTAGGAACATTTTGATACACACAATGTATTCTTCGGGTGTCAGTGAGTTACATGATCTCACGGTCATAGGAACATATACTTGACATGCAGAAAACAATAGCAATAAACTGACACGATCACATGCTACGTTCATAGTTTGGGTCTTGTCCATCACATCATTCTCCTAATTATGTGATCCCGTTATCAAGTGAAAACCCTTGTCTATGGTCAGGAAACTTTGACCATCTTTGATCAACGAGCTAGTCTACTAGAATCTTCTAGGGACAGTCTGTTGTCTATGCATCCACACATGTATTTGAGTTTCCAATCAATACAATTCTAGCATGGATAATAAACGATTATCTTGAACAAGGAAATATAATAATAACTATTTTATTATTGCCTCGAGGGAATATTTCCAACAGTCTCCCACTTGCACTAGAGTCAATAACCTAGATCACATCACTATGTGATTTACGTTGTAATGAACCTAACACCCATACAGTTTTGGTGTTGATCATGTTTTGCTCGTGGAAGAGGCTTAGTCAACGGGTCTGCAACATTTAGATCCATGTGCACTTTGCAAATACTTATGTCCTCCTCCTTGATGTAATCGTGGATGGAATTGGAACGTCGTGTTATGTGTCTGGTCCTCTTGTGAAACCTTGGTTCCTTGGCTAGAGCAACGGCACTAGTGTTGTCACAGAACAGAGTCATTGGATCCAGTGCACTAGGCACAACTCCAAGATCTATCATGAACTCCTTCATCCAGACACCTTCTTTAGCCGCCTCCGAGCAGCTATGTACTCCGCTTCACATGTAGAATCAGCTAGCACGCTTTGCTTGGAACTTCACCATCTCACTACACCCCCATTGAGAATAAATACGTATCTGGTTTGTGACTTAGAATCATTTGGATTAGTTTCAAAGCTTTCATCGACGTAACCCTTTACGAGGAGCTCTTTATCACGTCCATAAACGAGAAACATTTCCTTAGTCCTCCTGAGGTACTTCATAATATTCTTGGCCGCTTACCAGTGTTCCATTCCTGGATCACTTTGAAACCTTCCTGCCATACTTATGGCAAGGCTGACATCAGGTCTTGTTCACAACATTGCATACATGATAGAGCCTATGGTTGAAGCATACGGGACGAAACTCATCTTTTCTCTATCTTCTGCAGTCACTGGGCATTGATTCTTACACAACTTCATACCTTGTAACACATGCAAGAACCCTTTCTTGGATTGTTCCATTTTGAACTTCTTCAAAACTTTGTCAAGGTATGTGCTCTGTGAAAGTCCTACTAAGTGTCTTGATCTGTCTCTATAGATCTTGATGCCTAATATGTAAGCAGCTTCTCCTAGGTCCTTCATTGAAAAACTTTTATTCAAATAATACTTTACGCTTCCCAAAAGTTTTATATCATTTCCAATCAGCAATGTGCCATCCACATATAATATTAGAAACACTATAGAGCTCCCACTCACTTTCTTGTAAATACAAGCTTCTGTGTAAACTTGTATAAATCCAAATGCCTTGATCACCTCATCAAAGTGTTGATTCCAACTCCGAGATGCTTGCACTAGTCCATAAATGGATAGCTGGAGTTTGCACACTTTGTCAGCATTCTGTGGATCGACAAAACCTTCTGGTTGCATCATATACAACTCTTCCTTAAGGAAACCTTTAAGGAACGTTGTTTTGACATCCATCTGCTAGATTTCGTAATCGAAAAATGCAGCTATTGCTAACCTGATTCTGACAGACTTAAGCATCGCTACGGGTGACAAAGTCTCATCATAGTCAACTCCTTGAACTTGTAAAAAACCTTTGCTACAAGTCGAGCTTTATAGATGGTAATATTACTGTCTGCGTTTGTCTTCTTCTTAAAGATCCATTTATTATGAATGGCCTTTCGCCCTTCAGGTAATACTCCCAAAGTCCACACTTTGTTTTCATACATGGATCCTATCTCGGATTTCATGGCTTGTAACCATTTGTTGGAATTCGGGCACACCATCGCTTCTCCATAGCTCGTAGGTTCATCGTTGTCCAACAACATGATTGATAAGACAGGGTTACCGTAGCACTCAGGAGTAGTATGTGCCCTTATCGACGTACAAGGTTCGATAGCAACTTGATCTGAAGCTACATGATCATCATCAACAACTTCCTCTTCAACTCATGCACGCTCCATAGAAACCTCTTTTTGTGTTATGCCACTTGCTGGTTCAAGTAAAGGTTCTATAACCTCATCAAGTTCTATCTTCCTCCCACTCAATTCTTTCAAGAGAAACTCTTTCTCAAGAAATGCTCTATTTTTAGCAACACACAATTTGCCTTCAGATCTGAAATAGAAGGTGTACCCAACTGTCTCTTTTGGGTATCCTATGAAGACGCATTTCTCCGCTTTGGGTTCCACCTTTTCAAGCTGAAGCTTTTTGACATAAGCATTGCATCCCCAAACTTGAAGAAATGACAACTTTGGTTTCTTGCCAAACCACAGTTCCTATGGCGTCGTCTCAATGGATTTCGATGGTGCCCTATTTAAAGTGAATGCAACTGCCTCTAATGCATAACCCAAAATGATAATGGAAAATTGATAAGAGACATCATAGAACGCATCATATCTAATAAAGTACGATTATGACGTTCAGACACACCATTATGTTGTGGTGTTCCAGGCGGAGTCAACTGTGAAACAATTCCACAATGTCTTAAGTGAGTGCCAAACTCATAACTCAGATATTCTCCTCCTAGATCAGATCGTAGGAATTTGATCTTCTTGTTATGATGATTCTCTACTTCTCTCTGAAATTGCTTGAACTTTTCAAACGTTTGAGACTTGTGTTTCTTTAAGTAAATATAACCATATCTACTCAAATCATCGGTGAAGGTGAGAAAATAACGATAACCACCACACGACTCTATGATCATTGGTCCGTACACATCAGTATGTATGATCTCCAATAAGTCACTTGCATGCTCCATTGTTCTGGAGAATGGAGTCTTAGTCATCTTGCCCATGAGGCATGGTTCACATGTGTCAAGTGACTCCAAAAGTCCATCATCATGGAGTTTCTTCATGCGTTTTATACCAATATGACCTAAGCGGCAGTGCCACAAGAAAGTGGTACTATCATTATTAACTCTGCCTATTTTGTCTACGATGTTATGAATGTGTGTGTCATCACTATCGAGATTCAATAAGAACAAATCCTTCACATTGCATGCATGACCATAAAAGATATTAATCATATAAATAGAACAACTATTTTTCTGTGATGTAAATGAGTAACCGTCTCGCAGTAAATAAGATCTAGATAAAATGTTCATGCCTAACGCAGGCACTAAATAACAATTATTTAGGTTCATCACTAATCTCGATGGTAATTGAAGCGAGAGCATGCCGACGGTGATCACATCAACCTTGGAACCATTTCCCACGCGCAACATCACTTCATCCTTCGCCAACCTTCGTCTATTCCGTAGTTCCTGCTTTGAGTTGCAAATGTGAGAAAACGAACTAGTATCAAATACCAAGGCACTAATATGAGAGTTAGTTAAGAACACATCAATAACATGTATATCATATATACCTTGTTTGGCGTTGGCAGCCTTCTTGTCTGCCAGGTACTTGGGAAGTTCCGCTTCTAGTGGCTAGTCCCCTTGCAATGATAGCACTCACTTTCTAGCTTGGGTCCACCCTTGAGTTTCTTCACGGGAGGGGTAACTAATTTCCACTCTTTTTGGAGTTACCCTTCTTTCCCTTGCCGTTTTCTTGAAACTCATGGTCTTATTGATCATCAACACTTGATGTTCTTTCTGCATTTCTGATGTCTACTACACAACCTTCTTCTTGTAGACTCGTGTTGGGCCTCCAAGCGCAGAGTTTTGTAGGACACTAGCAAATTTCCCTCAAGTGGATGACCTAAGGTTTATCAATCTGTGGGAGGCGTAGGATGAAGATGGTCTCTCTCAAGCAACCCTGCAATCAAATAACAAAGAGTCCCCTGTTTCCCCAACACACCCAATACAACGGTAAATTCTATAGGTGCACTAGTTCGGCGAAGAGATGATGATACAAGTGTAATATGGATGGTAGATATACGTTTTTGTAACCTGAAAATATAAAAACAGCAAGGTAACAGATAGTAAACAACGAGCAAAATGTTGTATAAATGCTTGGAAACAAGGCCTAGGGTTCATACTTTCACTAGTGCAAGTTCTCTCAACAATCCTAACATAATTGAATCATATATAAATCCCTCACGTGCGACAAAGAGTTCACTCCAAAGTCACAAATAGCGAAGAACAAACGAAGAAATTATTGTACGGTACGAAACCACCTCCAAGTTATCTTTTCTGATCAATCTTATGAGCTATCCCTATAAGTGTCACGAACATCCCTAGAGTTTGTACTAAAATAACACCTTAAGATACACATCAAACAAAACACTAAAGTCACCTAGATACTCCAATGTCACCTCGAGTACCCGTGGGCTTGATTATACGATATGCATCACATAATTTCAGATTCATCATGTTCAATCCATCACAAAGAACTTCAAAGAGTGCCCTAAAGTTTCTACCGGAAAGTCCAGACGAAAACATGTGCCAACCCCTATGCATAGATTCCCAAGGTGATAGAACCCGCAAGTTGATCACCAAAACATACATCAAGTGGATCAATAGAACATCACATTGTCACCACAGATATCGCATCGCAAGACATACATCAGGTGTTTTCAAATCCTTAAAGACTCAATCCGATAAGAAAACTTCAAAGGGAAAACTCAAATCATACCAAGAAGATAGAGAGGGGAAAACTCCATACGATTCATCTATATTAATAAAGCTCGCGATACATCAAGATCGTGCCATGTCAAAAACACGAGAGAGAGAGAGAGAGATCAAACACATAGCTATTGGTACATGCCCTCAGCCCCGAGGGAGAACTACTCCCTCCTCGTCATGGAGACCACCGGAATCATGAAGATGCCCTCCGGTGATGGTTTCCCCCTCCGACAGGGTGCCAGAACGGGCTCCCGAACGGTTTTTTGTGGCTCTGGAGGCTTGCGGCGGCGGAACTCCCGATCTAGGTTTGTTTCTCAGGTTTTTGGTATTTATACAAAATTTTGGCGTCGGTCTCACATCCGGAAGGTGAAAAGCCAAAAGGGCGCCAAAAGGGCGCAGCCTTTGGGGTGGCCGCACCCAGCAGGCTTCTAGTTTCCTCATCCACTTCCTAGACCAGCTCGGGTGCTTCGGGGGCCTCTTTTGGTCCATAAAAAATCACCGTAAATTTTCAGCTCATTCCGAGAACTTTTATTTCTGCACAAAAAGACGACACCATGGTAGTTCTACTGAAAACAGCGTCAGTCCAGGTTAGTTCTAATAAAATCATACCAAAATCATATAGAAATATTGTAAACATGGCATGAATACTTCATAAATTATAGATACGTTGGAGACGTATCAATTTCTGACTCAGCGACTTTCAGCATTGCAAACAGCTCGACGACTCATTTATTCATGCCTTGAATGTTGTAGTTCAACACACAACTTTTATAGCTCGGTGGCAGTGATTGAAGAAATCTGTCAGTGATTGCCTTTCGTGGGAGAACAATTCCCAACTCAGCCAGACGGTTAGAGTACCCAGACATTTTGAGCACATGCTCACTGATAGACCCGTTCTCCTCCATTTTTCAAGCATAGAACTTATCGGAGGTTTCATACCTCTTGATCCAGGCATTCTTTTTAAAGATAAACTTCAACACCTGGAACATCTCATATGCTCCATGACGTTCAAGATGTCTTTGAAGTCCCGGTTCTAAGCCATACAAAATTGCACATTGAACTGTTGAGTAGTCATCCACATGCGATTTCTAGATGTTCATAACATCTTGGGTCGCCGATTGGGGTGGCATGTCACCTAGCGGTGCATCAAGGACATAAGCATTTTGGGAAACCATGAGAACTATTCTTAGATTTCGAATCTACAAAGTTACTTCCATCATCTTTCAACTTGGCTTTCTCTAGGAGCGCATTAAAATTTAAGGGTGCTACTGCGTGAGCCATTGATCTACAACATATATTTGCAAAGATTACTTAGACTATAGTTCAATATATAGAGTTTAGCTAATCATATTACTAAAAAAACTCCCACTCAAATTGACATCCCTCTAGTCATTCGAGTGACACATGATCCATATTCACCAACCCAAGTCCGACCATCACATGAGATGAGTCGGCTTCAATGGTGAACATCACCATGCTGATCATATCCACTATATGACTCATGTTCAACCTTTCGGTCTCTTATGTTCCGAGATCATGTCTGTACATGCTTGGCTCGTCAAGTTCAGCCCGAGTGTTCCATGCATGCAAAACTATCTTATACCCATTGTATGTGAACATAGAGTCTATCACACCCGATCATCACGTGGTGTGTCGAAACGACAAACTTTCACAACGGTGCACACTCGGGGAGATCACAATTTTATCTTGAAATTTTAGTGAGGTATCACCTTATAATGCTACAGCCGTCCTAAGAAAAATAACGTGCATAAAAGGATTAATATCACATGCAAATCATAAGTGACATGATATGACCATGATCTTGTGCTTTTGATCTCCATCACCAAAGCATCGACATGATCTTCATCATCACCGGCGCCACACCATGATCTCCATCATTGTGCTGCCATCGAGGTTGACACGCCAACTATGCTATTGCTACTAAATCTACTGAACTAGCAATAAAGCAAAGCATCACCGAGCGCCAAAATAAATTAAAGACAACCCTATGGCTCCTGCCGGTTGACGTAGCATCGACATGCAAGTCGATATTTTAACTATTACAACATGATCATCTCATACATCAAATATATAATATCATGTACTTGGCCCTATCATATCACATCATACCCTGGAAAACAAGTTAGATGTCCTCTAATTTGTTGTTGCATGTTTTACGTGGCTTCTATGGGTATCTAGCAAGACCGATTCTCACCTACGCAAAACCACAACGGTGATATACAAGTTGCTACTTAACCAAATATGATTCAACTAGAGTAGGAGAAACAGAGACCCGCCAACCATCGTTATGCAACAAGTTGCATGTGAACCAATGGAGCCGGTCTCTCGTAAGCATACGAGTAAGGTTGGTCTGGGCTGCTTCATCCAACAATACTACCGAATCAAGCAAAGACTAAGTAGGACAACTATCTTAGTATCAACGCCCACAAACTCCTTTGTGTTGTACTCAAGATGTCATCTACACATAGACCTAGCTCATGATGCCACTGTTGGGGAATGTTGCATGGGAAACAAAAAAAAATCCTACGCACACATAAGATCTATCCATGGTGATGACCATCTACGAGAGGAGAGATCGGATCCACATACCCTTGTAGATCGCTAAGAGGGAAGCGCTAAGAAACGCAGTTGATGTAGTCGAACGTCTTCGTGATCCAAATCGCAAGCCGTCCCACGATCCAATCACGATCTAGCAACGAATGGATGGCACCTCCGTGTTCAGCACACGTATCACTCGATGAAGATCTCCACATTCTTGATCCATAAATAGGGGAGAAGAAGTAGACGAATTCTCCGACAACACGATGGCACGAAGGATCATGTTGGAGGAGCTGCTCCGGCAGGGCTACGTCGTGCACTGCCGAAGTAGCCTATAGGGTGTCACGAAGTAGTGGAGGGAGAGGGGCTGCATCGTGGCTTGTGGTGAGGCTAGCCTCTTGTGACAGCCCGAGACCGACGTTCCAGAAGATTCCCCCTTTATTTCCGTTTCCGTCGTGTCATTAGTTTTATTTGTTGCATCATCATTTAGTTCGCATCATGCGTATCATCAGCATTGCATCGGCATATCGGTTGCCGCCAGTTTAAAAAACTTGCATCCGTTGTTAGTTGCCGGTTCGCGTCGTTGTCCGTTCTAAGCCCGACCGCACACGCACGCGCCCGCGACATCGTCAAAACCCTGTTTTAAAAGTGTGCGTAAAACTTTCTCTGATTGAGGTGAAACTTGGCATGCGGTCGTGATTAGTTATAGCTAGGCCGCCTGTTAGATTTCGTCGCAATTGGAGTCCGTATGGTACCCGAACGGTCGACCGTAGCGGCACCGTATTCGGTGTTTCGTCGGACGTTTTCTGGTATTTTCAAATCTCGTTGCCAGGCTGCCCGTTTTCCCTCTCATCTCCGCCTAGCCCCTCTACACAGTGCACCGACCCTACAAGCAACCTAGTCTGGAAACCTCCCGAAACCCGAACCGGATGCTCATGATCGTTGGGTCCGGATCAACCCGGTTTTAGTGCAAATCATCATCGGTTTGTCCATTGGACCCCTCGGCCTATTTATTCTTGACCGTACGATTCGGATCAAAGTGTCCAAATAACCCAATCTAACCTGCCTACTATATATAGACCATCTAGTATAACCCTAGCCCTAGCTGTCCCATCCATCAATCCCCTCTCCGCCGCCGCCCGCTTGAAAATTCACCTCGGGATCCATCCCCATCCAACTAGTTCACTCAGACTACCTTCCTTGTTTTCCGCCGCCGTCCAACCCGCAGCAACCTCCCTCCGGCCCGAGTGGACGCGTCCGCCTCCCTTGGATCCGCACGCCGGTGCACCTCGTCTCCAAGAAACAGACAGGAGCGAACCTCCAGCTGCACTCATGGCGCTTGTGGTTCCGCTAGCTCCGCCCGTGCGCATCCGTGCTCGACCCCAAGCCTCCCCTGACGGAGCTCCAGCTGCAGGAGCACCATGCCTCAGGTTCGCCTGATCCGCCCGCTTCAAGCAGCCCGACGCTGGAGCTCCAACATCATCGGACCCCAGGCTAGTACCTTGCCCCTGCGCCTCTCCTCTCCTCTATCTCCATGCTGTCTTGCTCCCTTCCCCTGGTTCCCCTCTCATTCTCTCTCTCACTTCTTTCTTCAGGTAACAGGAGAGGTCATGGTCCTACCAGCCCTCGATTTCCGCCAGTGTACGGTCGTTGCCTTGAGATCCCTCCTTCCACGCCTCCGGTGGATCGCCCCGCCCGGCCGAGTTGCAGCCGCTCGCCGGAGCGCTGATGCAGCAGCAGCTCCCGCATCTCCATGCCACCCCTCTGCCGAGCGGTCCTCCCTCACGACCCCTCCTTCCCTCAGCTTACTCCTCTAACCCCTCTCCCTCTTGCTTGTTTTTTTCCAGTCAGCAGCAGATCGGAACACACCGTGACCGCAGCCCGCGCCGTGCACAAGAACGCCCATGGATCCAGCCGCGCCGTCGCTTGCCTTGACCTGCTGCATCACCACACCCCCATGGCCGAAGCCCCACCCTCAGGCCCGGCCCGACCTCCAACTCGCCCCGACCACGAGCAGCCTGAGTCTCCAGCTCGACTGCAGAGCATGTGTTGTTCCAGATGTTCAGTTTCGTCAGACAACGACAGGGTATGGTTCATTTCGTGCGAAACCCATTTCATACTGCAATTCCTTCAGTAGCCCAGTGGCTAGCACCTCCTGTTTGCATCCAGGCGGTCTCAGGTTCGAGACCCCAACGCCCCATTTTTATCTCTGCGATTTTTGTTCTCCTGTGCTAGTTAGCAGAGTCTGCATATGTACATTTCTTTCCCTGTTCTAGCAGTAGCACTTCACCATCGTAGTGGCAACCAAGCCACTGCAGTGCCAGTAGGTTGAGGGTTCGAGCCCTCGCGCGCCCCTTTTTAATTGGGTTTTATTTTAACCTGTTGCACTGCGTGCATAGATAGCATAGGTAGTTTACTCCCCCTGTCAGGGCAGTGAACCGAGCCTAGCTCAGTGGTGTTTGCCCTGATGTGTTGCAAATAGGTAGTGGGTTCGAGTCCCCTACCCCCAGGTTATTTTTTTCCTTGTGTTTTTAGTTGCTTGCTGTAGTGTGCCACTGTTAGTGGGTCCAGAGCCCACATGCCATACTAGGGGACCTGGTGTGTATGACCAGTGGAACCCCCTGAGGATTAAATTAATTTTGTTTGTTTAGTTTTGTGTTGTATATCCAAATCTGGAATATTCTAGAAGAGGAATATGCACAATCTGGCATATAAGAACAGCCCCCTGTTCTTGTTAATATCGGAGTTTCATCCTGTGTAGTTTTCCCTTTGCTGTTTGTGGTGTTTTTCTTCATGCATATATAGCACTGTAATGTATGGATTTGGGGTAGGAGAATCCAAGGAATCCAATGGAGGTAGTAGTTTCCAATTTTGGGCAGTCCTGCTGAAGTGTCAACTCATGATGAGGTGGCACTTGTTTACCGATGTAGGATGGTTTAAGTGCATCATTAGGTGTTGGGCATCCATGCATCATATTGGGTAGTGCATCCGGTTGTGCATGTGCTGTGGTGAATATTGTGTGTTGATTCTTGTTTCCATTTGCTTCGTCTCGTTAGAGTTCCGCAAGCTGTCGGAAAAGTGAGGATCCGTTCGACTACGTCGGTTCGTCTGCTTCACGGAGGCATTCTTCTTCTAATCGGGATCTCAGGCAAGATGACCATTTCCCCAGATACCATTACTATCATTGCCATGCTAGTTATTTCGATGCTTTCGATTATGTCTCGTTGCCTACCACCTGTTAAATATCAGCCTCTCAACAATGCCATGATTATCTTCAACCTGTTTGACCTAGCAAACCACTGATTGGCTATGTTACCGCTTGCTTATCCATGTTGTTAGCGTTGCTAGTTGCAGGTGCAGTTGCTTCCATGTGACAACATGGGTCCCTTGTCATATCACCATATTAATGCTATTTAATTTAATGCACCTATATACTTGGTAAAAGGTGGAAGGCTCGGCCTTTCTAGCCTGGTGTTTTGTTCCACCTTTGCCCCCTTAGTTTCGGCTACCGGTGTTATGTTCCATAAATGAGCGCTCCTAACACGATCGGGGTTGTTATGGGGACCCCCTTGATAATTGGTCTTAGATTAAAGCTGGTCTGGCAAGGCCCAACATTGGTTCTACATTTGCCCAACATAATAACTTGTTAATACTGAAAGCATAGGGCGTCATGAACCCAAGGAGTAATTTCACATAATACAGGGGGACCAGTGTTGTTGGTGTTGTTCCAAAACTAGAGCCGTTTGCGGGGCCAACCCGGGGCAACTCGGGAGATTTCTATCAGGCCACCATACGCTGTGCTTATCCGTCGTGTCCTGAGAATGAGATACACAGCTCCTATCGGGATCGTCGACACGTCGGGCGGCCTTGCTGGATTAGTTTTACCTTTGACGAGATATCTTGTGCATCGGGATTCCGGTGATGCTTTGGGTAATCTCAGAGTTGAGGTTTTTCTCTAGGGAATCCGACGATATCGCGAGCTTCGTGATTGAGGATTTCTATGCGGCTTGTGGTAATTTGTGATGGACTAGTTGGAGCAACCTTGCAGGGTTAAATCTTTTCGGGAAGTCGTGCCCACGGTTATGTGGCAACATGGAAACTTTGTTTAACACTGGTTCTAGATAACTTGAAGTTAACTTAATTAAAACTTGCCAACTGTGTGCGTAACCATGACTGTCTCTTTCGTGAGTTCTTTCTCCGATCGAGGACACGATGGGGTTATGTCTGACGCAGCTAGGTGTTCAGGGTCATTCATTTGATCATCAGTAGTTCGCGTCCGTTATGCGTAGATCTTCCCCCTCTTATTTCTTGTACTCGTAAGTGTAGCCACCAAATATATGCTTAGCCGCTGCTGCAACCTCACCACTTAACCATACCTCACCCATTAAGATTTGCTAGTCTTGATACCTTTGGAAATGAGATTGCTGAGTCCCCTGTGGCTCACAGATTACTACAACACCAGTTGCAGGTACAGGTAAAGGTTACTTGACGTGAGCGCGTTGATTGTTCATTTGGAGTTGCTTCATCTTCTTCTTCATCTATCTAGGATGGGTTCCAGGCCGGCAGCCTGGGATAGCAAGGATGGACATCGTTCTTCTTTTCTCGTTTGTTTTCATCCATAGTCGGGCCCTGCCCTTACTCTTGATGATTATGTAATGTACTGATGTGACTCTGATGTAGCTTGTGGCGAGTGTAAGCCTACTTTCTCTATATATCTTTTTTCTTCAGTACATGTACTTGTAACGATATCCATTCTTGCGACATGACGAGATGCGCTTCTATCCCTGACGAGGCCTTCGTGCCAGATTGAGGATAGGGTCGCATCTTGGGCGTGACACCTCTCTCCTCTCCACTATATATAGGTGGGAGGCAGGGGTGGCGCCCTACGGAAAAACCCCTAGGGTTGGTCGGCGGCGCACCAAAGGGGAGGAGTCCTCCTCCAATTCAGTTTGTGGAGGAGGAATCCTCCTCCGAGTGGGATGGCCCACCTCCTCTCTATTCAGCTGAATAGGGCTATGAGGTTGGCCGCCGAGCCCACCAGGGGCTGGTGCCCCACCTCTTGGGTCTATGTGGTCACCTCCGGGTGGGTGCCCCCTCGGTGAACCCTCGGAACCCATTCATCACTCGCGGTACTTTACCGGTAATGCCCGAAAACTTGCCGGAACCCGAATACATCTTTCCTATTATCAATCTTTGTCTTTGGGCCATTCCCAAAATACTCGTGACGTCCGGGATCTCATCCGGGACTCCGAAGAACGTTCGTTTACAAACATATATAAGTAATCTATACCGAAATGTCACCGAACCTTAAGTGTGCAGACCCTGTGGGTTCGAGAACTATGTAGACATGACCTGAGACACTCTTCGGTCAATAACCAATAGCGGGACCTGAATGTCCATATTCGCTCCTACATATTCTACGAAGATCTCTATCGGTTGAACCTCTACGTCAAAGATTCAATTAATCTCGTATATTATTCCCTTTGTCCTTCGATATGTTACTTGTCCGAGATTCGATTGTCGGCATCTCTATACCTTGTTCAATATCGTTAATAGCAATTCTCTTTACTCGTTCCATAATAAAAAATCCAGTGACTAACTCTTTGGTCACATTGCTTGCAAGGCTTGTTGTGATGTTGTATTATCTAGTGGGCGTTGAGAAACCTCCCCGTCACATGGAGTTACAAATCCCAGTCTTGATCTATGCTAAATCAAGAGACACCTTCGGAGATACCTGTAGAATACCTTTATAGTCACCAAGTTACGTAGCAAAATTTTATACACACGAGGTATTGTTCCGGTGTGAGTGAGTTACATGATCTCATGGTCATAGGAACATACATTTGACATGCAAAAAACAGTAGCAATAAAGTGAAACAATCACATGCTAAGTTCATAGTTTGGGTCTTTTCCATCACATTATTCTCCTAATGATGTGATCCCGTTATCAAGTGACAACCCTTGTCTATGGTTAGGAAACCTTGACCATCTTTGATCAACGAGTTAGTCTATTAGAGGCTTACAAGGGAAAGTGTGTTGTCTATGTATCAACACATCTATTTCAGTTTCCAGTCAATACAATTCTAGGATGGATAATATACGATTATCTTGGACAAGGAAATATAATAATAACTATTTTATTATTGCCTCTAGGGAATATTTCCAACACTACAAGCATATGTTCCTGCCTCATAATAATTTTCAGTAACATCATGAAGGAATTCAACAATATAACTATCACATACAACACTTTTTGCATGATGCACAAGCATAGAATATTTATTACTACCCACACAAGTAAAATTCTTATCATTCATAGTAGTGGAAGCAAACTCACCAAAATAACTATCATGATATACTTGATTGGCATAATCCAAATGAAAATTAAAATCATGATGACAAGTTTCATGGTTATTATTACTCTTTATAGAATACATGACATCACAATAATCATCATAGATAGCAACATTGTCGTCAGAGTCAATTAAAACTCTTCCAAAATAGTGGGCCCATCACTAAATATAGTCATGACCTCTCGAGATCTACTTTTATAATTATGAAAAGATTCAACACCCTCCAAAATAGTGGGATCATTTTTACCTAGAGTTGACACTCTTCCAAACCCACTTTCATCAATATAATCATCATAAATAGGAGGCATGCTTTCATCATAATAAATTTGCTCATCAAAACTTGGGGGATTAAAAATATCATCTTCCTCAAACATATTTTCCTCAAGCTTGTGGCTTTGCATATAATTAGCATCATGGATAGTCAGAGAATTCATACTAACAACATTACTATCATGCTCATCATTCAAGGAATTCACATTAAGCATTTTCATAAATTCTTCCTCTAGCAATTGAGCACAATTTTCCTTTCCATCATTTTCAAGAAAAAACATGATAGTGATGAACAATATGAGACCAAATCAATTCATTTTTTGTAATTTTATTTTTATAAACCAAACTAGTGATAAAACAAGAAACTAAACAATTCAAGTTCAAGTTCTAAAGATATATCTCCAAGCACTCACCTTCCCTACAATGGCGTCAAAATGAGCTTGATGTCTACTACACAACTTGTTCTTGTAGACTCATGTTGGGGCCTCCAAGCACAGAGTTTTGTAGGACAATAACAAATTTCCCTCAAGTAGATGACCTAATGTTTATCGATTTGTGGGAGGCATGGGATAAGATGGTCTCTCTCAAACAACCCTACAACCAAATAATAAAAAGTCTCTTGTGTTCGCAACACACCAAATACAATGGTAAATTGTATAGGTGCACTCGTTCGGCGAAGAGATGGTGATCCAAGTGTAGTAATCATAGTAGATATTGATATTTATAATATGAACAATAAAAAACAGCAAGGTAGCATGTAACAAAAGTGAGCATAAACGGTATTAAAATGCTTGAAAATGAGGCCTAGGATCCATACTTTCGCTGGTGCAATCTCTCAACAATGCTAATATAATTGGGTCATATAATTATCCCTCAATGAGCAATGAAGAATAACTGTAAAGTTCTTATCTAGTGGAGAACATAAGAAGAAATTATTTTGTAGGGTATGAAACCACCTCAAAGTTATTCTTTCTGATCAATCTTTCCAAGAGTTCGTACTAAGATAACAAGTCATCCTTTTTGACCGATCTATCGAGAGTTCGTACTAAAATAACACCATAAAAAATTCAGATTCATAATACTCAATCCAACACAAAGAACTTCAAGGAGCACACCAAGGTTTCTATCGGAGAACATAGTATGAAAACGTGCAATCAACCCCTATTCCTATATTACCCCAATGTCACCTTCGGAATCCGCGAGTTAATGCCACAACATATATCAAGTGAATCACTTGAATACCCCAATGTCACTACGGGTATCCGCATCCAAGACATATATCATGTGCTCTCAAACCTGAATATTCAATCCAACATAACGAGATCTTAAAGTGAAAGACTTAATTCATCACAACAATAGCATGGGAAAACACCATATGACCCAACTATATTGACAAGGCCCGTGATATATTGCTACGGTAACAATAGACCTTCCCCGGCAACGGAGCCAGAAACCCTTCTCCTGCTGGCTACGCCTATAGGGATTTCCTTGGCAAATATGCAAAGGATTCCCCCACGGCCTTAAAGCCTTGCGTTGGTGTTCCCTTAAAGAGTAAAGGCTGATGTAGCACTGCGGCGGTAAGTATTTCCCTGAGTTTGAGAACCAAGGTATCAATCCAGTAGGAGGATCGCGTCAAGTCACAAGTACCTTCACAAACACAAAGAGCTTGCACCCAACGCTATGAAGGGGTTGTCAATCCCTTATAGAAACGAATTACTGTCGAGCAATTGATAGAACCACGCAAAGTCATGACGTTATCTATGGCAATGATCATATCTATAGGCATCACGTACAAAACAAGTAGGCCGATACTTTCTGCATCTAGTAATATTACTCCACACGTCGACCGCTATCCATCATGCATCTAGTGTATTGAGTTCATAGGAACAGAGTAACGCCTTAAGCAGGATGACATGATGTAGATGGACCATCTCAAATCTATGATGAAATCCCATCTTGTTACCCTTGATGGGAACAACACGATGCGTGGCTTGCTGCCCCTTCTGTCACTGGGAAAGGTCACCGCACGGTATGAACCCAAAACCAAGCACTTCTCCCATTGCTAGAATCATAGATCTAGTTGGACAAACAAAACCCAAGACTCGGAGAGACTTACAAGGATATCAAATCATGCATATAAGAAATCAGCAAAGACTCAAATATAATTCATAGATAATTTGATCACAAATCCCCAATTCATCGGATCTCGACAAACACACCTCCAAAGAGGATTACATCGGATAGATCTCCATGAAGATCATGGAGAACTTTGTATTGAAGATCCAAGAGAGAGAAGAAGCCATCTAGCTACTAACTACGGACTCGTAGGTCTGAAGTAGACTACTCACGAGTCATTGGAGAGGCGATGATGTTGATGTAGAAGCCCTCCAGCTCCAATGTCCCCTCCGGCAGGGCACCGGGAAGGGTCTCCAGATGAGATCTCGCGGAAACGGAAGCTTGCGGCAGCGGAAAAGTGGTTTCGTGGACGCCCTGATTTGTTTTGGGATTTTAGGGAGTATATAGGCTAAAGAGCTAGGGTAGGGGAGCTCCACGGAGGCCACAAGCCTGGTGGCCGCGGGCCCCCTGGCCGCGGCCACAGGGCTTGTCGGAGCCCTGTGGGCCTCCTGCCTTGGCCCTCAAGTCCCCCGATCTTCTTCTGTTCTGGAAAAATTTATTTCGGGGATTTTATTCCGTTTGGAATCCGTTCCAAAATCAGATTTGAAAAGAGTCAAAAACACAGAAAAAACCGGAACTGGCATTTGGCACTGAATTAATAAGTTAGTCCCAAAAAAGATATAAAAGGTATATAAAACATCCAAAGTTGACAAGATAACAACATGAAACCATCAAAAATTATAGATACGCTTGAGACGTATCAAGCATCCCCAAGCTTAATTCCTGCTCGTCCTCGAGTAGGGAAGTGATAAAGAATGAATTTTTGATGCTTTCATGCTACCTAGCATAGATGTCCTTTGTAACTCCTCTTATGTGACGTGAATGTTCAAATCCATTAGATTCAAAACAATAGTTTGCTATTGACGTGGAGACAATAATACTTCAAGCAAACTAGCAAGGTAATCATGAACTTTCAAAATAACAAGGCCAAAAGAAAGTTATCCCTACAAAATCATATAGTCTGGCTATGCTCTATCATCCTTGCACAACGAATTTAAATCATGCACAACCTCGGTATTAGCCAAGTAATTGTTTTCACACCTTTACTTTCTCAAACCTTTTCAACTCTCACGCAATACATGAGCGTGAGCCATGGTTTTAGCACTATAAGTAGAATGGAGTGTGGTGGAGGTTGCAAGGCAAACAAGGAGAAGATTGTCACATTGATTAGGCATATCAACGAGCTATGGAGATGCTCATCAATAGATATCAACGTGAATGAGTAGGGATTGCCATACAAATGGTGCACTAGAGCTAAGAGTATGTGAAAGCTCTTAAAGAAAACTAGTGGGTGTGCATCCAACTTGCTTGCTCACGAAGACCTAAGGCAATTTTGAGGAAGCCTATCATTGGAATTTACAAGCCAAGTTATATAATGAAAACTTCCCACTAACCATATGGTGGTGACAAAACGAGAGACTCTCAATCATGAAGATCATGGTGCTTAATAAGCACAAGTGTGGAAAGATAGTAGCATTGTCCCTTCTCTCTTTTTCTCTCATGGTGGGCTCTTTGGCCTCTTATATATATATATATATATATATATATATATATATATATATATTTTGTGGGAATCTTTGGACTCTTTTTGGAAATGAGCTTCGCTGGCCTCTTTTATTTCCTCACATGGGAGAATGCTCCATCAATGATAATCATCACACTTACAACTCAAAACTTAGAGCAATGATGACTCTATATGGAATGCCTTCGGTAGTGTACCGTGACAATGATCTAGCATGGCATAGACATCAATGGAAACATCATGCTAGCTATATTATGATCATGCAATGGCAATGTAGAAGTGGTGGCACATGTCATGGTGGTAGTTGCATGGCAATATATCTTGGAATGGCTTTGAAGAAGCCATAGTAGGTAGGTATGGTGGCTGTTTCGAGGGAGGCTAATGGTGGGTTTTATGCACCGACGAAAGTTGCACGACACTAAAGAAGATAGTGATGGTGGAAGGTGAAAGTGCATCTAAACCATGGACTCAACATTAGTCATGAAGAACTCATATACTTGTTGCAAAAGTTTTAGTAGTAATCGAAACAAAGCATTCCACGCATACTCCTAGGGGAAGGGTTGGTAGGTATAAACCATCACGCGATCCCGACTGCCACACAAAGGATGACAATCAATAAACTAATCATGCTCACACTTCATCACATAGTTGTTCACCGTACGTGCATGCTACAGGAATCACTAACTTCAACACAAGTATTTCTAGATCCACAATACCTTACTAGTATAACTTCAATATTACCATAACCACAACTCAAAACTAATTGAGATGAATCAAACTTCGCTAACTACTCAATGCACATGAAGGTGGAAGTTTTCATATCCCTTTGGATAACTACCCCTTTTGAGACTACTTTCATAGCATAGATAAACTACCACGCAACGTGCTTCCGTGCTATAAAAGATAGAAGTGAAAAACATAGAGAAAATCAACTAGCTCAAAAGATATAAGTGAAACACATGTGAGCTGAATTGCCTAATAAAAGGATATAAGTGAAGCTCGCCGAAATCACGGTGAGTGCATGTCTCTCTCTCTAGGTGTGCAGCAAGGAAGATTGTGACAAAAAAAGACTCCTACGATACAAGACGCTCCAAGAAAAACACATAACATGTGGTAAATAAAAATATAGCCCCAAGTAACGTTACCGATGGATTGATGACGAAAGAGGGGATGCCTTCCCGGGGCATCCCCAAGCTTAGGCTTTTTCGGCATCCTTGAATCAACTTGGGGTGCCTTGGGCATCCCCAAGCTTGAGCTCTTGCCACTATTTATCTCTTTGTCCATAAGAACTTCACCCAAAACTTGAAATTTCACAACACGAAACTTAAACAGAAACTCGTGATATAATTAGTATAAGAAAGCAAATCACCACTTCCTTAGATACTGTTGCAAACTTAAATTATACTTATGTGGATGTTGGGTTACTGTATTTTCAATCTTCCATGGCTAATACCCCCCGATACTATCCATTGTTTCATCAAAATAAGCAACCAACTCAACAAAAACAGAATATGTTAATAGCAGACCAATCTGTAGCAATCTGTATACTTCGTATACTTCTGGTACTTCAAAAATTCTGAAAAATTACGACAGTCTGAAGAATGTGCGTAGCAATCAGCAGCAAAAAATCAACTCAAAAGCTCTCACAGAAAAAAAAATGAAAATTCTTTTCGTGAGCAGAAAGTTTCTGTCTTTTCCAGCATGATCAAACGATCATCCGCAAGACTAATAATAACGGTTTTACTTGGCACGAACGCAAAAGAAACACAAAAAACACAACCATAATAAAATTGTGAAAGTGTGGACGCAACAAAACAAAAGAAAAAGATAAATTCATTGGGTTGCCTCCCAACAAGCGCTATTGTTTAACGCCCTTAGCTAGGCATGCAAGTGAAAATCACGTGTAAGTCTAACATACTTCCTATGCATAGGCATTTTATAGGAAAACAGATTGTCAAGACAACCAATAGTTGCCATATGCAAGGAAGAAGAAAGAGACAATAGCAATCTCCACATAACGAGAGGTAATTTGGTAACATGAAAGTTTCTACCAAAATATTTTCCCCTCTCATAGCAATTACATGTGGGATCATAATCAAATTCAACGAAATAGCTATCACAAAGGATATTCTTTTCATGATCCACATGCATGCAAAGTTGACGCTCTTCAAAAATAGTGGGATTGTCATCAACTAAAGTCATGAGTTCTCCAATCCCACTTTCAATATTGTTGCAAATATCATAATCAGCATGAGGCTTGAACAAATTTTCAAGATCATAAGAAAGATCATCACCCCAATCATGATTATTGCAACAAGTAGGGGACATAGCAAAACTAGCATCCCCAAGCTTAGGGTTTTGCATATTTTTAGCATGATTGTCACTAATAGGATTTATAGTGAAACCATTGCAATCATGCTTTTCATTCAAGGAGCCATCGTGAATCACTTCATAAGTTTCTTCATCGCGATTTTCACATTCACGCATCTCAAGCAAAACTCCATAAAGATAGTCAAGTGCACTCAATTCACTAGCAATTGGTTCCACATAAGTGGATCTCTTAAAGAGATTAGCAAGTGGATGAGGATCCATATCACTAGATTTTCAGCAAGCGAAGATGCAAGCATATTGAAGGCACATAGCACACAAGCAACGGAAAGGCAAACGAGAGAAAAGGCCGAACGAAAAAGGCAAATTGTGAAGTGGGGGAGAAGAAAATGAGAGGCAACTCACAAACAAAATAATGCAAGAGATGAGTTTGCGACACCTACTTGGATGAGTTCTTGACTTGATCTCTCCCCGGCAACGGTGCTAGAAATCGGTGTGTTGACGGGAGATTATTCTTGTCTTGATACTCCTCGGCAAGCGATCCTCCCCGGCAACGGCGCCAGAAATCCTTCTGCTACGGCAACAACAGACCTTCCCTCGCAACGGAGCCATAAATCATTTCTGCTGCTGGCTACGCCTATAGGGATTTCCTTGGAAAATATGCAAAGGATTCCCCCACGGCCTTGGAGCCTTGCATTGGTGTTCCCTTGAAAAGGAAAGGGTGATGTAGCACTGCGGCGGTAAGTATTTCCCTTAGTTTGAGAACCAAGGTATCAATCAAGTAGGAGGATCGTGTCAAGTCACAAGTACCTGCACAAACACAAAGAGCTTGCACCCAACGCTATGAAGGGGTTGTCAATCCCTTATAGATTGTTTGCAAAGTGAGAACTGAAAGCAAAACGTAAACAAAGCAAAGTAAAAGTAAAAGTTGAGATGATAGTTGTGAATATACCCGGGGACCGTAGTGTTCACTAGTGGCTTATCTCATGAAAGCAAGTAGACGGAGGGTAAACGAATTACTGTCGAGCAATTGATAGAACCACGCAAAGTCATGATGTTATCTATGACAATGATCATATCTATAGGCATCACGTCCAAAACAAGTAGACCGATACTTTCTGCATCTACTACTATTATTCCACACATCGACCGCAATCCAGCATGCATCTAGTGTATTGAGTTCATAAGAACAGAGTAACGCCTTAAGCAAGATGACATGATGTAGATGACCAATCTCAAATCTATGATGAAAGCCCATCTTGTTACCCTTGATGGAAACAATACGATGCGTGCCTTGCTGCCCCTTCTGTCACTAGGAAAGGTCACCGCACTGTATGAACCCAAAACCAAGCACTTCTCCCATTGCAAGAATCATAGATCTAGTTGTCCAAACAAAACCCAAGACTCGGAGAGACTTACAAGGATATCAAATCATGCATATAAGAAATCAGCAAAGACTCAAATATAATTCATAGATAATGTGATCACAAATCCACAATTCATCGAATCTCGACAAACACACCGCCAAAGAGGATTACATCGGATAGATCTCCGTGAAGATCATGGAGAACTTTGTATTGAAGATCCAAGAGAGAGAAGAAGCCATCTAGCTACTAACTACGGACCCGTAGGTCTGAAGTAGACTACTCAGGAGTCATTTGAGAGGCGATGATGTTGATGTAAAAGCCCTCGAGCTCCAAAGTCCCCTCAGGCATGGCACCGGAAAGGGTCTCCAGATGAGATCCCGCGGAAACGGATGCTTGCGGCGGCGGAAAAGTGGTTTCGTGGACGCCTGGATTTTTACTGGGATTTTGGGGAATATATAGGCCAGAGAGCTAGGGCAGGGGAGCTCCAGGGAGGCCACAAGCCTGGTGGCTGCACCCCCCCGGCCGTGGCCACAGGGCTTGTGGGCTCCCTGTGGGCCTCCTGCCTTGGCCCTCAAGTCCCCCGATCTTTTCTGTTCTGGAAAATTTTATTTCGGGGATTTTATTCCGTTTGGACTCCGTTCCAAAATCAGATCTGAAAAGAGTCAAAAACACAGAAAAACAGGAACTGGCACTTGGCACTGAATTGATAAGTTAGTCCCAAAAAAGATATAAAAGGTATATAAAACATCCAAAGTTGACAAGATAACAACATGAAACCATCAAAAATTATAGATACGTTTGAGACGTATCATATATCAAGATCATGACATCTCAAGAACATGAGAGACAGAGAGATTAAACACATAACTAGTGGTACAAACCCTCATACCCGAGGGCGGACTACTCCCTCCTCGTCATGGCCTCCATCGGGACGATGAAGATGCCCATCGTAGATGATCTTGCCCTCCGACAGGGTGCCGGAACAGGCTCCCAATTGGTTTTTCGTGGCTACATAGGCTTGCAGCAGCGGAACTTCTCATCCAACGTCATTTCTGGAGGTTTCCATATTTATAGGATTTTTTGGTGTTAGAATCACGCCAAGATGGGCCACGAGGTGCCCACTAGATACCAGGTCGTGCCAGGGGGCTGTCGCGCCTTGGTGTCTAGTGGGCACCAGGGCACCCCTCTCATGGTTCTTTGCTGTAGTATTTCTCTTTTCTTCCAAAAAATCATCACAAAGTTTCATCCAATTCCAAGAATTTTTATTTCTGCACAAAAAACAACAACACGGTAGTTTTGCTCAAAAGAACGTCAGTCCGGATTAGTTCTAAATGAACCATATAAAGTGCAAAAAAATCATTTAAAAGTATTGTAAACATAGTCAAACATGGCATGAATACTTAATAAATTATCAATATGTTGGAGAGGTATGAGTGAATATCTGAGTTACGAGTTTGGTATACATTTAAGACAATGTGGAAATTATTTCACAACTCATGCCACCTGGAACACCATAGTGTGATGGTGTGTCCGTACATCGTAGCCGTGTCCTATAGGATATGGTGCGTACTATGATGTCTCTTACCGATTTTCCACTATCATTTTGCGGTTATGCATTAGAGACAACCACATTCACTTTAAATAGGGCACCATATAATTCCATTGAGATGACAACGTATGAACTATGATTTGGCAAGAAACCTAAGGTGTCATTTCTTAAAGTTTGGGGCTGTGATGCTTATGTCAAATGACATCAGCCTCATAAGCTCGAACCCAAAGCGGATAAATGCATATTCATAGGATACGCAAAGGAAATAGTAGGGTATGTTGGGGAACGTTGCATGGGAAACAAAAAAAATTCCTACGCACACGCCTGACCTGTCCATGGTGATGATCATCTACGAGACGGTAGTTCGGATCTACATACCCTTGTAGTTCGCTTAGCGGAAGCGTATATAACGCAGTTGATGTAGTGTAATATCTTCACGATCCAAATCACAGCCCGTCCCGCGATCTCATCACATTCCGTCCCGCGATCCCATCATGATTCATCTCGATCTAGTGACGAAAGGACGACACCTCTGCGTTCAGCACACGTACAGCTCGATGGCGATCACCGCCTTCTTGATCCAGCAAGAGGGGCGGAGATGTAGATGAGTTTTCCAGCCCAAAGGTATGGTGGTGGTGGTGGTGAACTAATCCAGCAGGGCTTCACCAAGCTCTACGGAACTAATATAGAGGAGAAGATTATCTAGAGAGAGGGCAGCCGTGGCTTATTAGGGTTAGGGCTTCCCTCAAAAACGTCTAATATATATAGGAGGGTGAGAGGGGAGGAGGCAGCCAAAGGCTCCACCTTTGGTTCGGCTGAATAGGAGGTGGACGAGTACACCTCTAATCCTACTCCAAGTAGGATTCCTCCCACATGGAATATTCCCCCTCTCCCTTTGGGATTTTTCACTCGTTGCTTCTAGGCCGAAATAGGCCATTTTGGGCTAGCCGCACCAGCCCACTAAGGTATGGTGCACCACCTTTAAGTCTATTAGGTTCTCTCCCTGGTGGGTGGCCCCTCCCAGAATAACCCTGAAACCCATTCGTCACTCCCGCTACTTTACCACTAATGCCCAAAAACTTTTCGGAAGCCAAATGTAACTTTCCTATATATCAATATGTACCTCCGGACCATTCTGGATCTCCTCATGATGTCCAGGATCCCATTCGGGACTCTGAACAACTTTTGGTCACCAAACACACATAACTCAATAATACTTAAACGTCACTGAACCTGAAGTGTGCACACCCTGCGGGTTTGAGAACTATGTAGACCTGACCTGAGACACTCTCCGGTCAATAACCAATAGCGGGACCTAGATGCCCATATTGGATCCTACATATTCTACGAAGATCTTTATCAGTTGAACCTCTATGTCAAGGATTTAGTTAACACCATATTTTGTTCCCTTTGTCCTTCGGTATGTTACTTGCTCGAGATTTGATCGTCGGTATCTCTATACCTAGTTCAATCTCGTTACCGGGAAGTACCTTTACTTGTTCTGTAATACAAGATCATGTGACTAACTCCTTAGTCAAATTTCTTGCAAGGCTTATTGTGATGTTCTATTACCGAGTGGGCCCCGAGATACCTCTCCGTCACACGGAGTGACAAATCCCAGTCTTGATCCATGCCAACCCAACAAACACCTTCAGAGATACCTATAGAGCACCTTTGTAGTCACCTAGTTACATTACGACATTTGATACACACAAGGTATTCCTCCGGTGTCCGAGAGTTGCATAATCTCATGGTCATCGGAATAAATACATTGACATGCAGAAAATAACCGCAATAAACTGACACGATCATATGCTACGTTCAAAGTTTGGGTCTTGTCCATCACATAATTCTCCTAATGATGTGATCCCATTATCAAGTGACAAACACTTGTCTATGGCCAGGAAACCTTGACCATCTTTGATCAACAAGCTAGTCAACTAGAGGCTCACTAGGGACAGTGTGTTGTCTATGTATCCACACATGTATTTGAGTTTCCAATCAATACAATTCTAGTGTGGATAATAAACGATTATCATGAACAAGGAAATATAATAATAACCAATTTATTATTGTCTCTAGGGCATATTTCCAACGGGGTATACCTCCTATCTTAGATCCAAAGGCAAAGTGTTTCTTGCTAAGAACGGTTCCCTTCTCGAGAAAGAGTTTCTCTCGAAATAATTGATTGGGAGTGTGGCGGAACTTGATGAGGTTATTGAACCATCACTTCAACCAGAGAGTACTAGGGTGCACGAAGATGTTCCCATGACGCTTACACCAATTGAAGAGGAAGCTAGTGATGGTGATCACAACGCTTCAGATCAAGGTACTACCGAACCTCGTAGGTCGACAAGGACGCGTACTAGTCCTCAGTGTACGGTAATCATGTCTTTAAGGTCATGTTATTGGATAAAGATGAACCTACGAGCTATGGAGAAGCAATGGTGGCCCGAATTCCAACAAATGTCTAGAGGCCATGAAATCTAAGATAGGATCCATGTATGAAAACAAAGTGTGGATTTTGGAAGAATTACCTAATGGTCGTAAGGCTATGAAGTGTGGATCTTTAAGATGAATACATATGATGGTGGTAAATGTCACCATTTATAAAGCTCGACTTGTCGCAAAGAGCTTTCCTACAAGTTCAAGGAGTTGACTATGATGAGACATTCTCACCTGTAGCGATGCTAAGGTGGATCTTTAAGATGAAGACATACGATGGTGGTAAATTTCACCATGTATAAAGCTCGACTTGTCACAAAGAGGTTTCCTACAAGTTCAAGGAGTTGACTATGATGAGACATTCTCACCTGTAGAGATGCTAAAGTCTGTTGGAATTATGTTAGCACTTGCTGCATTTTTCAATTATGAAATCTGGCAGATGGATGTCAAAACATCATTTCCTTAACGGTGTAGATGCACTTCCTCGCTCGTAGATGTTGATCTCTATAGATTGATCTTGGTGAGTGTAGAATTTTTTTTGTTTCCCATGCGACGTTCCGGAAGAATGACTTGTCACACTTTTCTAATTATATGGTCCATATGTCATAGGCTCAGAATTTTACCATTGCTTGTTACACTTGTTGTGTCCATTTTGTTAGCCACAATTTTTATGGCAGCCACACCTTTTGTGGCACCCACACTTTGTCTATGTTTAGTCGTGGAAAAGTTAGGGGTTGTTTGGATTGTGACTATCTTTGCCATATATTGCCATATTATCTTTGTCACACTTGCCACATTTGCCTTACCTTGAGTTGCTCAAATTATTAGCCACACTTTGGCTTGCCTAGGGAATCTTGCCACACTTTTTGTATCTATGACATGTGGGGTTTACTACCACTAGTAGAAAACAGGGATTTAGTCCCGGTTCTAGAGGGGCTTTAGTCCTGGTTCTTCAACCAGGACAAAACAATCGGGACTAAAGGCCCAAACCTTTAGTACCGGTTGGCTTATGAATCGGGCCCAAAGGATCTCCACGTGGCCGTTGCGGGGCGCCCAGGCAGGAGGACCTTTAGTCCCGGTTGGTAACACCAACCGGGACCAAAAGGCAGCCACGCGTCAGGAGCTCACACACGCTGTTTTTTTAAATGGCGGGGTTAGGGGTTTTGGAGGGTTTTATTAGGGGTTTCATATTATGTTAGCTAGCTACTACATATAGAGAGAATTGACCTCTCTTCCTCTGTGCTTGGTCGACGGTAGCTACTACATATATAGAGAAGTCAACGCTAGCAAGTAAGTAAATGAACGAATGATTAATTACACAATATCGTCATGAACATATATAGAGAGAAGTGACCTCTCTTTCTCCGTGCTTGATCGAACAACTCGACGCTACTACGTATAGTACACGATCATGCATATATACAATACATATAACATCTCTTGCGATCCCTAACAAGCTCATATCTATCGTCCACCAAAATCAGTAAAGAAATCATGATGATATTCCCCGCCTGATGGTATGACATGCTCAACAAAGAATCCCGCCAATTCCTCTTGAATTGCTCGTATGTGATTAGTTGGTAGGAGTTCTTCCCGCTTCCGCTCAATCTAATTTAAATAAGGGGGTTCAATATATATATATATATATATATATGAATGAAACTCAACATAGTTGATGGTAATAAAAGAAAAATGTGAATATTGTTTATGTACATCAAGTTCTTTAAAACATGTGCCCTTCTCAGAGGTCGTCTGGTGAATCTACTCGCAAAAGAAGTATCCACATAAATTAATCCCGGTTTCCTGTCTGAAGCGGTACTTTACGAGAATAGAGTTTAATCAAAATAATAATCAAGCATGATAATGGTATTGAAACTAAAATGAATGAAAATCAAGATGCACAGAACTAGCTAACTACTTACTTTGTAGAAGGTAAATCGCAACTCCTTATTCCATTCACCCTTAACTTTCTTGGTGAACTTTTTCCAAACCCTTCATGGCAAAGAAAATGATTACTTGATATCAGGATATGAAAGAAAGTGGTCGATATGGTGTGATAATGGTTGTACTTATCTCTGGAGCATTTCAGTAACCGGCGCCAACTCTGTAGGGTCTTTACATAACAATTACTGCTCCCTCATCAAGCCTAATGATTAGCAGAACAAAGTGAAACATGTGCATGCATAACTCATCAATTACACTTAACCTCGAGTAAGCTAAACATAATGTGTAGAAGACAGCTAGTAACACTCACCCGAAGTTGTACGGAAATAGTATTTCCCATCTGTCATGTTGTCGAAGTACCATAGTTAGCAAGTTGTTCTCTATATCCTTGGGTGTATTACATATGTTATATCCATTTACGGTATCTGGGTTAATGAACCCAATGTCATATATTTGTCATCTTTTGCATTCTAGGATCTTCAATCTGCATAATATAGCAAGGATAATTGCACATGCAATAATGAAGAAGATGAGCTAGAGACTTAATTATAGAAATAAAACTTACACACAATAGGAAATGATGATCATTTTGTCGATGGCGTCTTGATTGTATAACTGAAATAATTCGTCAAATTCAACAAACAACGACCCATTTCCATTGTAAAAGTGCTCATCTTTAAATCCCATGTAGATACTGTTGATTGAATCATTGCAGGCATTCAAGTACCAATCATGCAGTCTTCGCATCATCATTGATAGTTACATCAACTGCTGAGGTTTCATGAGAGGCTTCCCGTACTGGTATCTAAGGGCTACTATCGGGGCAGTTTCGAACTGCACATCGTCGCTTATGAAATTAGCAGGACTGAAACCAGGATAATTTGCGGCCACTACCCCCGGATCAACATTAGCGACATCAGTAAACACCTTGAGCGGGGGGCACGATTGCTTCTCCTGTTCGCCGAGCTGGGGAATTTTTTCCCACTTCTTGAACCACTAGTACTTAATCTTTCCAACTGCTTCGCTTTAGCGTGTGTCTTTTGAATAATTCGCTCATAGTGTGATGGCAGCAGACGCGTTGCCGATGGTGGTCACTCAAGGGCATCCAAACAACGCTTCACTTTTACCGGATCTACTTTATCCTTTGGAGGTCGATGTTTTGGTGCAAAATGGGCCTTAGTATAGGCAGCCACGATTTCCGAGTTTTCCTCAGGAGTCATCTCATATGGTAACTTTGGAAGAAGCTTGAGGCTTGGACCATATTTGAATTTCTTCCCGCCTCCAGTACTGCTAGCTGCCGGAGCGGCGGCTTATCTCTTCCTCCGTTGGTGACGAACTAGAGGAGGCGGGGGAGGAGGCGATGGAGTGCACTCACACACCGAAGGAGGAGGAGGCGATGGAGTTCACTCACACACCGAAGGAGGAGGAGGCGGTGGAGTGCACTCACACATCGGAGGAGGCGGAGTGCGCGCACGAGCCGGAGGAGGATAAGAAGGAGGAGGCGGAGTGCGCTCACGCACCAGAGGAGGCAGAGGAGGAGGAGGCAGAGTGCCCTCACGCGCCTGAGGAGGCGGCATAGGAGGAGGTGGAGTGCGCTGACGCGTTGGAGGAGGTGGAGTTCCCTCACGCATCGGAGGAGGCGAAGGAGGAGGAGGAGGAGTTTTGCTGACGCATCAAGTGTGGAAGCTTGATGTACTCCTTTCTCCATAGACATGTAGACCTCAAAGCATTTTGAATCTGCCCTTCACCTATAGGGTAGTCAAGCTCCAGCTCCTCAAGTCCCTCCGTTATTTCATCCACAGTCACAATAGCATAGTCATGTGGAATCGTAGGGTAATGGAAAGTTCCCTCAGCTCGAGGAGGTAGAACAGAGCCATCCGCCGCCTTCAAGGTAGGGTTCTAGCATTTAGCCATTAGAACGGAATGTTAAGCCTCTGTGATACTATCCACGGGGTAGCGGGGAGCCGTGGAATCAGGTTGAACGAGCCCCGTGGAAGCCACGCTGCTTCTCCGCTGAGATGGTGGGTTAGCTTCTATGGCAGCGTCCAAGTAATAATCTCCATGCCGCTAAGATGGTTGGCTAGTAGCTCGATGTCTCTCAAGTTCCTCTAGTTTCGCTAATCTTGCACCGAGCTTCTACATTTCGGTTGGTTCCTCTTTTTCATTCTCTGTCGGCTTCTATAACCATCACTTTCGGGAAACTCATGCATCCACGGAACGGATCCTGATGTGACTCGTGTTCGTCGATGGTGTTCAAGATTCCCGAGGGCCTTTGCCAACTTGTCCTTCTCTCTCTCTCGGGAATGAACGTCCCTTCCCGTGCGGCCTTGATTGCCTTCTGAAGCTTGATAATGGGTATTGCAAGTTGTTCGTTCGTCCAAACACACTTCCCTGATTCTAGGTCCAAAGTTCCCCCAACCTCGAAGAACCAATTCCTTGACCGATCTGGTCAGTGCAATGTCTCTGGTTGGAAAAGTAGGTCTTGCTCAGCTCTTTCCCACAATGGTCAGGCTTTGCTATAGCCACCTAACCCCGTGGTATGGTGATACTTCTTAAGTGCAGCATTTTCGCTTGTTTGCCTCTAACCTTTGCTTACCCTTGTTTGATTTCTTTTAGGCCACAAATGCGAGCCAGTGATCTCGGATATTCTCATATTTACCGATGAACTATTGGGTCTCGTCTTTCTCGACAAACTTTGTGTTCAAATGTTTCCTCCGGTTCTTGAATAGTTCTACCATCTTGTTTAGAGCAAACGCCTTGACCTTTCCCTCTATAACTGGGTTATTCGGATCTTCCTCTGGCGGTAGGCTGAAATTCATCATCAACAAGGTCCAAATATCATCTTTCAGTCTGCCATGGAAATGAGAAAATTTAGGGTCCTTCTTCTTATTCCATTCGTGGATTGTGATCGGGACGTTGTCCCTAACAACAATTCTGAACTGATGTACAAATGTGTCCTTGGTCCGCTTGGGAGCAATCGCTTGGCTATTTTGCGACTTCTATGATCATGAACCGTTCATCATGCCGCAACCTTTTCTTCGGGACTCGTCTCCTTACGGAAGTTTGGCTCAATCCGGAGTGCTAAAAGAAGATAGAAGCGTTACCAAGACATATAATGCATCAAGTGAGCACAAGACTAATTAATTAATATATATATATATATATATACCTCGCCGGATTTGGAACAGTTAAGGCTCCCTCCTCCGTTCGGTGACCAGAGTCATCATCATGATCTCCTTCCTTCGCCATTCGATCACCACAGCCGGCATGACCTCCTTCCTCCTCCATTGTTGGATTACCGGAGCCATCATGACCTCCTTCCTCCTCTATTGTTGGATCACCGGAGCCATCATCCTCTCCTTCTTTACCATTGGTGTCGCTGAGAAATGACAAGGGATCACGTCCGTCGTGAAATATATCCCCCAACAAATCTTCTTTTTCCCAGTCTCTGTCCATGGTTTCAACAAATATTACAACATGGCAATATACAAACATGAGAGATGGATTAGTGTGGCCTCGATAGTTGGTCGGGCGAACGGACCACCTCTCTCTCATGCATGTTCGACGTCCCCCATCATGTCGAAGTTATCAGGGAGGGGTAGATCGACAACGACGCTCTTTCTTCTACGCTTTGGGTGGCGTCGATAGTTGGTCGAGCGAGCGAACTGCCTCTCTCTCATGAATGTCCGACGTCCCCCCTCATGTCAAAGTTATCAGGGAGGTGTAGATCAATAATGACGCTCTTTCTTCTAGCCTTTGGGTGGCCTCTATAGTTGGTCGGGCGAGCGGACCGCCTCTCTCTTATGCATGTCCGATGTCCCCCCTCATGTCGAAGTTATTAGGGAGGGGGTAAATTTTAACTTATTGAGTCTTTTAATTAACTCATTTTGAATATATGGACATTTTAACTTAGTAACTTGGTAAATTTTAACTAAGATGTGTACAGTGGAAGATTATAACTTGGTTAGTCTGAAGCCCTTTATTATATAAAAATAACATACAACGAGTGACTGTTGTGCATTTGTTTTCCACTGTGTGCGGTGACATCATCCCGTATATATCAACTATAGGAATGGGAGCTTCACATTTTCATTTAAAAAAGTAGCTTCACGTTTTCATTTCAAAAAAGACTAGCTTCACATTTTCATTTAACAAAAATATTACCTTCCTATTTTCATTTAAAAACAGAGAACATTTCCACAAAACATCTCATCTCTCAAAATGGGAGCTTCACATATTCATTTCAAAACTCATCATGCATATGCACAATTTAAGATTTGTTTCTCTATCTAAAAAAACAGAGCACATCTAAAAAAACAGAGCACATCCAAAAAAACAAAGCATATTTCATAGATCTCATCTCATCTCATTATGCAACACAAATTCATCTATCTATTCATCTCATCTCTTATCATATATCTCATCTCCTTATGCAACAAAAAACAGAACATGGTCGGAGTAGTGGTAGCAGGGGACCATGGTCGCAGCAGTCGCAGCTCGGGCGAGCATGGCCGGAGTAGTGGTACCAGGGGGCTTGGGAAAGGGGGATCTCACTAGGGGTGCGGGGATGGAGCTGTGGAGGTCGGCGACGACGAGGAGCCGGATCAGGGACATGCATCGACGGGGAGGAGGGCGCGCGAGGAGGTCCCTTGCTGGTGACGGTCAGCGGGATCGGGGACGGTAGGGCATCGGCGAGGGGCGACGGCGCGGTCGGGCAGCCTCGTGGCGTCGAGGTGGTCATCGGCGCCGTCAGGGGAGAGGTAGGAGAAGAAACTGAATCGGGGAGAATGGAAAAACTGCAAAGTCCCTCTTATATAGGACCCCCTTTAGTCCCGGTTGGTGGCCTCAACTGGGACTAAAGGCCCCCCTTTAGTCCCGGTTTCACCCACCAACCGGGACTAAAGGCCAATTTCAGCAGCACAAAGGGCAGGAACCGCAGGCCTTTAGTCCCGATTAGTGGCCTCAACCGGGACTAAAGGGGGGCCTTTAGTCCCGGTTGAGGCCACCAACCGGGACTAAAGAACTGCGGGCGTCGGTCGGGTGGATGTTTAGTCCCACCTCGCTAGCTGAGAGGCGTTGAGAGTGGTCTATAAGCGCAGCTGGGCCAATCCTCTCGAGCACCTCTCTTATGCGGGCCCACGGGCCTAAACGTATTCTCTCTGCCTGTGGGCTTACTAGGCCTGATGCGGGCCTGCATCCTGGCCCGACTAGCGTGTAGGGTTTCTAGTCGTATGCGGGTTGTGGTGGCCGAGTAGGCGGCATTTTTCTTACATTAATTATTTTTATTTCATTCTTTTTAATGACTAAATACTTTGATAATTTTAGCTAATATTTTTTTGATTATTTTTAGTTCATTCTTTTTAACAAATCAATACTTTGATAATTTAGTTATTGTTATTTTTATTCTTTTTAGTTCATTCTTTTTTATATTAGTTTCTTCTTTGAACTAAATGACCATGAAATTGTAAAGCACTATAAATGAACTCTGAAAAGGTTGGAAGTTGGCATGGTTTCATCATTTCACCCACATACCATGTGTTAAAAAGTTGAGAGGGTTACGGCAAAAACTGGATGCACTTTGTGTACAAAATCGACAATCTCTTTCGAAGTATCACAATTTCGAACGAAAACTCATTTGTTACAAAGGGATTTCATTTTTTGAACTTATTTCAACTCCAGAATTTTTGTGCGTTCAACATGCACCATTCAAAGGCACGTCATCAATTTTCAACCCTTTTTGACTTCATTTGGTATTTTTCATGCATTTACTTATTTTTTGAGCTAAATGACCTTGAAATGGAAAAGCACTATAAATGAACTTTGGAAAGGTTGAAAGTTGGCATGGTATCATCATTTCACCCACATAGCATATGCTAAAAAGTTGAGAGGGTTACAACAAAAACTGGATGCACTTCATGTACAAAATCGACAATCTCTTTAGAAGTATGAGGGTTTCGCGCGAAAACTCATGTGTTACAAAGGGATTTCCTTTTTAACTTATTTCAACTCCAAACTTTTTGTGCGTTCAACAAGCACCATTCAAAGCCACATCATCCATTTTTAACCCTTTTTGACTTCATTGGTATTTTTCATGCATTTACTCATTTTTGAGCTAAATGACCCTGAAATTGAAAAGCACTATAAATGAACTCTGAAAAGGTTGAAAGTTGGCATGGTTTAATCATTTCACACACACAGAATGTGTTAGAAAGTTGAGAGGGTTACGACAAAAACTGGATGCACTTCGTGGACAAAATGGACAATCTCTTTCGAAGTATTAGGGTTTCGGACGAAAACTCATCTGTTACAAAGGGATTTCATATTTTAACTTATTTCAACTCTAGACTTTTTGTGCGTTCAACATGCACCATTAAAAGCCACATCATCAATTTTCAACCCTTTTTGACTTCATTTGGTATTTTTCATGCATTTACTAATTTTTTGAGCTAAATGACCCTGAAATTGAAAAGCACTACAAATGAACTCTGAAAAGGTTGAAATTTGGCAAGGTATCATCATTTCACCCACATAGCATGCGCTAAAAAGTTGAGAGGGTTATGGCAAAAACTGGATGCTCTTTGTGTACAAAATCGACAATCTCTTTCGAAGTATCAGGGTTTCGAACGAATACTCATCTACTACAAAGGCATTTTATTTCTTCATGTATTCAAATCCATCGTCAGAATAGTTCTGGAGAGAAAGTCTTCATTTTTTTTCTTATTGGGTCGTAACCATGGATAATCTTCATCGCTTATCCGGGTGTTTGGGCCAGCCCTCACTTTGAAGGGAGAAATTTCATGAAACTTTTCATAATCTTCAGACATGTCTGTCTTGCCCTCCACTCCCACGATGTCTCTTTTCCCTGAAAGAACTATGTGGCGCTTTGGCTCATTCTATGATGTATTCTCTTGCTTATCTTTTCTTTTTCTCGGTTTGGTAGACATGTCCTTCACATAGAAAACATGTGCCACATCATTATCTAGGACGAATGGTTCGTCTGTGTACCCAAGATTGTCCAGATCCACTGTTGTCATTCCATACTATGGGTCTACATGTACCCCGCCTCCTGACAGATTGACCCATTTGCACTGAAACAAAGGGAGCTTAAAATCATGTCCATAGACAAGTTCCCATATGTCCACTATGTAACCATAATATGTGTCATTTCCCCTCTTGGTTGTTGCATCAAGGCAGACACCGCTGTTTTGGTTGGTGCTCTTTTGATCTTGGGAGATAGTGTAAAATGTATTGCCATTTATCTCGTACCCTTTGTAAGTCAATATAGTCGAAGATGGTCCCCTGGCCAACGAGTATAGCTCATCTTCAACAGTGTTGTCAACGATGAGATGTATTTTCAACCAACTGCATAAAGTCCTGATGTGTTCACATGTAATCGAGTCGTCACAATGCTCCGCGTGTTTGGAGCAGAGAATATTCTTGTGTTCATTGACATACGGGGTCACCAAGGTAGAATTATGTAGAACTATGCAGTGTGCTTGAGCCCAAGAATGCCCGTCAATACATATTATTGACTCCGCTCCTAGCGTGCCTTTTCGAGTTAGTGTCCCCTCATACGGTGATTGAGGGAGACCAATCTTCTTAAGGTCAGGAATGAAGTCAACACAAAACCCAATGACCTCCTCTATTTGATGTCCCGTGGAGATGCTTCCTTCTGGCCTAGCACTGTTACGAACATATTTCTTTAAGACTCCCATGAACCTCTTAAAGGGGAACATATTGTGTAGAATACAAGGCCTAGAATGCCAATCTCATCGGCTAGATGAACTAGGATGTGCATCATGATATTGATGAAGTATGGTCGGAACACAAGCTCGAAACTGACATGACATTGCACCAAATCACTCTTTAACCTTGGTATGATTTCTAGTCGATTACCTTTTGAGAAATTGCATTGAGGAATGCACATAACTTTACAATGCCTAATCGAACATTTTCCGGCAGAAGCCCCCTTAATGCAACCAAAAGTAGGTGCGTCATAATCACGTGGCAATCATGAGACTTTAGGTTCTCGAACTTTTCTCTGCCATATTTATTATTCACTTTATATTGGACGAGATGCCAGACGGAACCTTCATACAGAGTAGGCATTCAAAGAAGATTTTGTTCTCTTATTTGGTAAGAGCGTAGCTGGCAGCACCTTCATACTGCTTTGAATGCATGGCGACTTTTTCATGCACACGTTGTTGGTCGTCCCGCGCCTCGGGTGTATCCTTTGTCTTCCCATACATGCCCAAGAAGCCTAGCAGGTTCACGCAAACTTTCTTCGTCACGTGCACCATGTCGATTGCAGAGCGGACCTCTAGGTCTTTCCAATGGGGTAGGTCCCAAAATATAGATTTATTCTTCCACATGGGTGCGCATCCCTCAGCGTCATTCGGAATAGATTGTCCGCCGGGACCCTTTCCAAAGATTACTTGTAAATCATTGACCATATCAAGTATGTGATCACAAGTACGGAGGACGGGCTTCTTCTGGTCATCTGCTTCACTGTAACACCCAAGATGCGGTCCTATCCTTTTTTGGCGTGAGGGCCTCGAGAGGGATAGAAACACATCTCGTCATTTCGCAAAAATGGATATAGTTACAAGTACATGTACTAAAAAGGTGAGTATTAGGAGTTGTCTTACACTCGCCACAAGCTACATCAAAGTCACATCAGTACAATACATACAATCATCATGAAGAAGAGCAGGGTCCGTCTATGGACGAAAACAAATGATAAAAGAACAACATCCATCCTTGCTATCCCAGGCTACCGGCGTGGAACCCATCCTAGATTGATGAACAACAAGAAGAAGAAACTCCAAATAGCACAATCAACGTGCTCACGTCAAAGTAACTCTTTACGTGTACCTGCAACTGGTGTTGTAGTAATCTGTGAGCCACAGGGACTCAGCAATCTCATTTCCAAAGGTATCAAGACTAGCAAAGCTTAATGGGTGAGGTATGGTTAAGTGGTGAGGTTGCAGCAAGCGACTAAGCATTTATTTGAGGTGGCTAGCATACAAGTACAAGAATAAGAGGGGGATGATCTACGCACAGTGGACGTGAACAAATAGTGATCAAATGAATGATCCTGAACACCTACTTACGTTAGACATAACCCCACCGTGTCCTCGATCGGAGAAGGAGCTCACAAAAGAGACAATCACGGTTACGCACTCAGTTGGCAAGTCTTTAATTAAGTTAACTTCAAGTTATCTAGAACCATATTTTAATCAAGTTTCCACGTTGCCACATAACTGTGGGTATGGCTTTCAAAATATTTAACCCTGCACGGGTACTCCAACTAGTCCATCACAAACTACCATATGCTACGACGGAATGACCTCGATCAGGGAAACCCGTGATCTCCTCGGGTTCCTATTGGAAAACCTCAACCTCGAGATAACCCAAAGCATTCTCAGAATATCACACCCTGTTTTTACCTCACTTCAATTATAGCCTTTTCAAAATCTGAGTTTACAAAAACTTTTTAAACAAGTGCTATGAGTGCCATGATTGCCATTGTTTGTATGTATGCTTGAATGGGTGGATCCAAAAACCATATTTTTGTAACATGAATTATTTCAAAAAGATCCTTTTCTCATTTTGGCTATTTCAAAAACCTTGCTTTGGGTTGCACTACAAGTCCCTGATTTCAAGGGAGTGCCTTCAACCAAAGATTGTATTCTCGTTTTGGTACTATTGTACTCTCCAATATCATAAAATAAATTTTTTATAAAATATTTTTCTATTTTATTTATATGTCCTATTCTGAGGCTAGAAATGATATTTCTATAGGAAAAATTACTTTTTTGCCTTAGAAAAATCTGAGAAACTTTGGAGATACTTAGAGGACATATATTTTGCATACATAGATTTTCAACCCCCACTTATGTTCAAATTATTTGAGAAAATCTTTGAAAACCTATTTTGTCTTTTTTGGCCTTTCGAAATATTTCCAATAAATTCCTAGAAAATTCTAGCATGCTTCCCAAGCTATATTTTGTGGCCATGCCAAGTTTCACCTCATTCCAAGGTGATTTGGTTCACCAAATAATCCTAAAACCCTCTTTGTCCAGAATCAACTTGAAGCAACTCTGCATTGTAAAGTTTGTCCAAATGGCTTGAAACTTTGCAAGAATGCTCAACACTCCAGATGTGGAGACCCTGACAAAACTTGGATTTGTGGGGATTAATTTACCCACATTCCCTTTTGAAAGGACATAACTGCCCATTTGGGGGTGATTTCAAGTTTCCACTGCCAAAATTGTCCAACGAAGCTCAAATTTGGTGGAGCATCCTATTTTTGCACCAAACCCAATCATGTTAACTTTCATCCTCAGTGTTCAAGTGTAGATACCCCAAACACCCATCGAACACCTTCTGGCAGCTTGGTAAATCATCTCTTAACTCATTCTACACCCATACCCTTTCCACCAAACTCTTTGTCTAAGCAGACAGCACCACTCCTCAACTGCATACGAGTGGCCCCTCTCTGGTTCCAAGCAGAAGAGCCAAAAACTCCATTTTAGTTTCTGGCTCAAGTCTGGCATCACCTCTTTAAACACTCCCTTTGACCCACAATGAGTCCCTCGGCTCTCAAAAGGCTAGGGATCATCCAACCCAACCCCGGGACATGCGAGACACGGCCAAAGCACCCCAGAGCACGCAAGCATGCCGTGGCATGCCAAAACTGCGCTCTGGGCGCGCTACAGGGTGCACCCGAGGCAAAGGTGGGTGGCCCCGGCCGGTTCAAACCTCCCCTCGATGCCTCTCAACGTCCCCGGCAACCCTCATGCATGAGGGCAGCCTCAGGGCCCCTCACCCCCCTCTTTGTCGACCAGGGCGATGCGTGTCCGCACGCGCCAGATTCGGCTAGAAGAGCGTGGCCACGCAACACGCTCGCTCCTCATTCTCTCTCCCACTCATTGTCTCTGGGGTCCTAAACCACGTCCGCAATACCGTGGTTTCGACCTCGATCTCTCTCTACCTCTCATGCGAGCCACGGTGAAACCACCGGCGCTTCCCGCACGGTGCATCGTCGCTAGCCTATAAATAGGCCCTCCCCTTGCTTGAGCACCCTCACACCACTCCTCCAGAGCCTAAATCGAGGCCCTAGCCACCCCATTGGAGCACACCCATCTCCGGTGCTCGAGATCGACCGAGGCCCCGCCGCTTCGGAGCTCCGTCGATCTAGGGCTACACGCTAGCTCTCGCGCTCCTCTCACCTCCTCCGTGACCTAGTGAGCTCAGGGAGCTTCCCCACCTCTCCCCCGAGCTAATCCCTTCCCGTAGCACCCACTTTATCCACATCCCGAATCGGCTCCGCCGCTGCCACCTCGTCGCCGGTGACCCAGGGCCTTCCTGTCGTCCCTTCGACCACCAGCAGGTAGGCGGCGAAGTGTTGTTTCCATTCCTGCGTTGTTGGAGCATGAGGGCGTCGGTGTGGTCGCCGGCGTGCCTCCCCTCCCCTATGTCCAGAGGAGGAAGACGACCCTGACAAGCCTGCCCGACCTGTCGGTGGCTCATCTCTCCCCCTCTCTCCTCTCTCAACCGCTGACCGCAGGGGCCCGCGCTTCAGGTTTAAACCTAACGGCGTGCGCGTGGGCTGGTTGGCTGGCTGGCCAGTTGGGCTGGCACAGCCACTAGCCGAGCCAGGCCACGGCGGAGCCCCTTTTTCATTTATGTTTTTATTATGTTTTAAATTTTTTTTGTAGAGTTTGTTATTTAATTAAATTAAATTGTTTTTTCACCATAGTTCTTCAAAAATATGTAGAATTTAATAGAGTTGTTAAACAAATTTTTATGACAACTTTTCTGTATAGTTATAATTAAAAGGCTTATTTTGAATACTTTAGCTCCTCTTAAATTGATTTTAATAAATAATCTTTTCACCAAAACGATAGACAAATATTTTTAAAACTATAATATAGATTTATCAGAATAGGATAATATTTTTAAAGTGAGTTTGTGTGTTGTTTTTGAGTTAGCTACTTATTTTATTGCTACTATTACGACGATAGATTCCACGGATACCTAGCTGACCAAGGCAAGCAACCCTTTGACCATGTTTGAGCAAAGTATTATTTGCATGCTAAGTAGGGCAATTATTCCCGTTGCATATGATCATGAGTCTTCAGTAAATCATCGATATGGTGTTACCGGTGGCTCCTCCAGAGCACTTGCATTTGAGCATGATCCTACCACCTATGAGGGTCACGCTATTATTATGTTGACAAGTAGATAGTACAGCCAAGAATAGTAGAAGCATGAGCATGATGCTGGTAAATATTAAATATTTTATGAAACCCCCGTCGGGTGCCACTAATGCTCGAGGGTGATGATGAGTTAGGTGGCCACTTGTGAAGAAGTGGTGCACCGGGTGTAGGTGCACTGAAGATTGGGGTCTCTTATGCCCCAGACTTGTGCACGGGCGCCGGTAACACCCTTGGCGGCAGTACACGAAGAGGGCCAACGGGAAGATAAACCCCACGCCCGCCAATGTCACACCCCTCCAAGGGTGTGAAGGACAAGCCCAAGCTACAAGGCCCAGACAAGCCCTCCTTGCCAGGAAGACCCACAAGGCCCCAGCAAGCCCTCCTTGCCAGGAAGACACGCAAGACCCCAACAAGCCCTCCTCGCCGGGAAGACGTCCAAGGCCCAGTCAAGCCCTCCTTGCCGGGAAGACGGGTTAGGCCACCGGCAAGGACGCCAGGCCGGCAAGCTCCCTTTGCCCGCCAGGTGTCCCTCCTACCACAGTGCTGTTGGGGAACGTAGCATGGGAAACTAAAAAATTCCTACGCACACGCAATACCTCTCCATGGTGATGATCATGTATGAGAGGGGAGAGTGAATCTACATACCCTTGTAGATCGCTAAGCGGAAGCGTATATAACACGGTTGATGTAGTGTAACATCTTCACGATTCAAATTAGAACCCGTCCCACGATATCATCATGATCCGTCCCGCGATCCCATCGCGATCTAGTGCCGAACGGATGGCAGCTCCGTGTTCAACACACGTACAGCTCGATGACGATCTTTGCCTTCTTGATCTAGCAAGAGAGATGGGGAAGTAGACGAGTTCCTCGGCAACGTGACAGAGCGCCGGTGATGGTGGTGATCTATTCCTGCAGGGCTTTGCCTAAGCACCGCAGAAATCTGATCTAGAGGAAGAACTACAAAGTAGAGGAGAGGGTAGCACGTGGCTGAAATTGTGTCTCAAAACCCCTCAAACCTCTAGTATATATAGGAGGAAGAAGGGGATAGTCTTGAGCACCAAGGGAGCCTTCCCTTGGCTTGGCCGAATAGGAGAGGAGGAGTACTCCTCCAATCCTACTTGGAGTAGGACTCCTCCCCAAGTTGTCCACCTCTTTTGGTTTTTCCACTTCTTGCCTCATGGGATTTCTTTGGTTGACTAGTCAGCCCATCAAGGGCTGTTGCACCACCATCAAGTCCACGTGGCCCTCTTGGGGAGTGGTGGTCCCACCTGGTGGACCCACGGTACCCATTCGTCACTCCTGGTACACTGCCGATAATGCCCGAAATCCTTTCGGAATCCAAATACCAGCTTCCTATATATCAATCTTGGTTTCTGGACCATTCCGGAACTCCTCGTGACGTCCGAGATCTCATCCGGGACTCCGAACAAAACTTTGGTCACCAGCACCTATAACTCAACTATACTGAAACGTCACCGAACCTTAAGTGTGCAGACCCTGCGGGTTCGAGAACTATGCAGACATGACCTAAGACACTCTCCGGTCAATATACAATAGAGGGACCTAGATGTTCATATTGGATCCTACATATTCTACGAAGATCTTATCGGTTGAACCTCTATGTCAAGGATTCATATAATCTCGTATACCATTCCCTTTGTCCTTCGGTATGTTACTTGCCCGAGATTCGATGATCGGTATCTCTATACCTAGTTCAATCTCGTTATCGGCAAGTCTCTTTACTCATTCCGTAATGTAAGATCCCGTGACTAACTTCTTAGTCGCATTGCTTGCAAGGCCTTATTGTGATGTTGTATTGCCGAGTAGGCCCCGAGATACCTCTCCGTCACACAGTGACAAATCCCAGTCTTGATCCATGCCAATCCAACAGACACCTGTGGAGATACCTGTAGAGCACCTTTATAGTCACCCAGTAACGTTGCGACATTTGATACACACAAGGTATTCCTCTTGTGTCCGGGAGTTGCATGATCTCATGGTCATAGGAATAGATACATTGACATGTAGAAAACAGTAGCAATAAACTGACATGATCATATGCTACGTTCATAGTTTGGGTCTTGTCCATCACATCATTCTCCTATGATGTGATCCCTTTATCAAGTGACAACACTTGTCTATGGCGAGGAAACCTTGACCATCTTTGACTAATGAGCTAGTCAACTAGAGGCTGACTAGGGACAGTGTGTTGTCTATGTATCCACACATGTATTTGAGTTTCCAATCAATACAATTCTAGCATGGATAATAAACGATTATCATGAACAAGGAAATGTTATAATAACATATTTATTATTGCCTCTAGGGCATATTTCCAACAGTTTCCCACTTGCACTAGAGTCAATAATCTAGTTTACATCACTATGTGATTGTAATCAATCTAACACCCATATAGTTCTGGGGTTCGATCCTGTCTTTCTTGTGAGAGAGATTTTTTTAGTCAACGAGTGTGAACCTTTCAGATCCGTGGGTGCTTTACAAATCTATATGTCATCATATAAATGTTGCTACCACACATCATTTGGAACTATTCCAAATGACTGCTCCACTATACGAATTCGGTTTACTACTCAGAGTCATCCGAATTAGTGTCAAAGCTTGCATCAACGTAACCCTTTACGACAAGCTCTTCAATCACCTCCATAATCGAGAAAATTCCTTAGTCGACTAGTTACTAAGGATAACTTTTGACCGTTGTCCAGTAATCCATTCTTAGATCATTTCTGTACCCCTTGACAGATTCATGGCAAGGCACACATCATGTGCGGTACACAGCATAGCATACTATAGAGCCTACGACTAATGAATAGGGGAGGACCTTCGTCCTTTCTCTTTCTTCTGCTGTGGTCAAGCTTTGAGTCTTACTCAAATTCACACCCTACAAACATAGCAAAGAACTCCTTCTTTGCCGATCTATTTTGAACTCCTTCAAAAACTTATCAAGGCATGCATTTCGTTGAAAGTTCTATTAAGCGCTTTGATCTATCTCCATAGATCTTGATGCTCAATGTTCAAGTAGCTTAATCCAGACTTTCCTTTGAAAAACTCCTTTCAAACAACCCTTTATGCTTTCTAGAAATTCTACATTATTTCCGATCAACAATATGTCAACCACATATACTCGTCAGAAATTCTATACTGCTCCCACTTACTTCTTTGGAAATACAAGTTTCTCACAAACCTTGTATAAACCCAAAAACTTTGATCATCTCATCAAAGTGTATATTCCGACTCCGAGATGCTTGCTCCAGTCCATAGAAGGATCGCTGGAGTTTGCATACTTGTTATCATCCTTCAGATTGACAAAACCTTCTCGTTGTATCACATACAACCTTTCCTCATGGAAACCGTCGAGGAAACAATGTTTTGACATCCTATCTGCATGATTTCATAAATAATGCAGCAACTGCAAACATAATTCCAACAGACTTTTAGCATCGCTACGAGTGAGGAAGTCTCATCATAGTTGATACGTCCATTTTGCATCATGCTTTTATGTTGATATTTATTGCTTTATGGGCTGTTATGTTATTTTGTGGTACCATATTTATGCCTTTTCTGTCTTATTTTGCAAGGTTTATTTCAAGAGGGAGAATTCAGGCAGCTGGAATTCTGGACTGGAAAAGGAGCAAATCTTAGTCCACTATTCTGCACATCTCATAATGCCCTGAAAAGTTACGTGGAATTTTTTGGGATTGTATAAAAAATACTGGACGAAAGAAGTACTAGAGGGGAGCTACCAGGGCGCCACAAGCCTGGTAGCCGCCACCCCCTGGTGGCGGCTAGCAAGCTTGTGGGCTCCCTGGCGGCCCACTGGCCCCCCTCTTTTGCTATATGAAGGGTTTCGTTCCACAAAAAAATCAATCGGGAGCTTTTTCGTGGTTTCGCCGCCGCCACGAGGTGGAACTTGAGCAGATCGAATCTAGAGCTCTGGCAGGACGATCCTGCCGGGGAAACTTCCCTCCCGGAGGGGGAAATCATCACCGTCTTCATCACCAACACTCCTCTCGTCTGAGGGTAGGCATCTTCATCAACACCTTCATCAGCACCATCTCCTCTCCAATCCCTAGTTCATCTCTTGTAACCAATCTCCGTCTCGCAACTCCGGTTGGTACTTGTAAGGTTGCTAGTAGTGTTGATTACTCTTTGTAGTTGATGCTAGTTGGATTACTTGGTGGAAGAGTTTATGTTCAGATCCTTGATGCTATTCATTACACCTCTGATCGTGATTATGATTATGCTTTGTGAGTAGTTACTTTTGTTCCTGAGGACATGGGATAAGTCATGCCGATAATAGTCATGTGAATTTGATATTCGTTCGGTATTTTGATATGTTGTAAGTTGTCTTTTCCTCTAGTGGTGTTATGTGAACGTCGACTATATAACATTTCACCATACTTGGGCCTAGAGGAAGGCATTGGGGAGTAGTAAGTAGATGATGGGTTGCTGGAGTGACAGAAGCTTAAACCCCAGTCTATGTGTTGCTTCGTAAGGGGCTGATTTGGATCCACTAGTTTAATGCTATGGTTAGACGTTGTCTTAATTCTTCTTTAGTAGTTGCGGATGCTTGCGAGAGGGGTCAATCATAAGTGGGATTCTTGTCCAAGTAAGGGCAGTACCCAAGCTCCGGTCCACCCACATATGAAACTATCAAAGTAACGAACGCAAATCACATGAACATGATGAAACTAGCATGACAGAAATTCCCGTGTGTCCTCGGGAACGTTTTTCCTTTTATAAGGCTTTATTCAGGCTTGTCCCTTGCTACAAAAGGGATTGGTCCACTTGTTGCACCATTGCTACTACTTGTTACTTGTTACTTTCGCTTGCTACGTTTCACCTCGCTACACCATCTCTTGTTAGCGCTACTTTCAGTGCTTGCACTTATTTCCTTGCTGAAAACCGTTTATGAGGGCCTTCTGCTCCTCGTTGGGTTCGAATCTCTTACTTATCGAAAGGACTACGATTGATCCCCTATACTTGTGGATCATCAAGACTCTTTTCTGGCGCCGTTGCCGGGGAGTGAAGTGGCTTCGGTAAGTGGAAATTGGTAAGGAAACATTTATACATTGTGCTGAAATTTATTGTCACTTGTCACTATGGAAACTGTTCTTTTGAGGAGTTTGTTCGGGGTATCTGCACCACGAACGGAAGCACGAGGAGTTGTTCCTCAACCTGAGGTACCTACCGAAAATATCTTCTATGAAATTCCTTCAGGTATGCTTGAGAAACTGCTGGCTAATCCTTTTACAGGAGATGGATCTTCACATCCAGACTTGCATCTGATCTATGTAGATGAAGTTTGTGGTTTATTTAAGCTTGCAGGTTTGCCCGAGGATGAGGTAAAGACGAAAGTATTTCCTTTATCTTTGAAGGATAAGGCGTTGACATGGTATAGGTATGTGATGATACTGGATCATGGGACTACAATCAGTTGAAATTGGAATTTCATCAAAAGTTCTATCCTATGCATTTAGTACATCATGATCGAAATTATATTATAACTTTTGGCCTCGTGATAGGGAAAGCATAGCTCAAGCTTGGGGGAGGCCTAAATCAATGCTATATGCATGCCCCAATCATGAGCTCTCGAGAGAAATTATCACTAAAAACTTTTATGCTCGGCTTTCTCATGAAGATCGTACCATGCTTGACACTTCTTGTACCGGTTCTTTTATGAAGAAGGATATTGATCACAAGTGGAATCTATTGGAAAGAATCAAACGTAACTCTGAAGATTGGGAGCTGGAGGAAGGTAAGGAGTCAGGTATGAATTTCCAGTCTGATTGTGTTAAATCTTTTGTTGAGACAAACACTTCTAGAGATTTTAGCGCTAAGTATGGACTTGACTCTGAGATAGTAGCTTCTCTATGTGAATCTTTTGCTGCTCATGTTGATCTTCCCAAAGAGAAGTGGTTTAAGTATCATCCTCGTGTAGAAAGCAACATAGCCGAAACCAATCTAGTTGAGGAGAAAGTCATTGCTTTTAGTGATCCTGTTGTTCCTTGTGCTAACACTAAGAAACCACCATACCCTGCTAGGATAAAGGATTATTCTAAAGCTCCAACTGTGATACGTAGGGGTTACATTAGACCACTTGCACCCCCTGAGGAGATTAGAGTTGAACCTAGTGTTGCTATTATCAAAGATCTCTTAGCCGAAGATGTAGACGGGCATGTTATCAAATTTTGTGAGGAATGTGCTAGAATTGCTAAACCTCACGCGAAAGACAAATACAGACCTGTAGTTGGCCTGCCCGTTGTTTCTGTCAAGACAGGAGATCGCTGTTACCATGGTTTATGTGATATGGGTGCTAGTGTTAGTGCAATACCCCGTTCTCTATATGATGAAATCAAAGATGAGATTGCACCTGCTGAGTTAGAACACATTGATGTCACTATTACGCTAGCTAATAGAGACACTATCTCCCCTCTGAGAATTGTGAGAGACGTAGAAGTCCTGTGTGGTAAGACGAAGTATCCTACTGATTTCCTCGTCCTTGGTACTGCACAAGATAGCTTTTGCCCCATCATATTCCGTAGACCCTTTCTTAACACTGTCAATGCTCACATTGATTGCATTAAGCACACTGTCACAGTTAGTTTCGAGGGTGTGTCTCATGAATTTAACTTCTCCAAGTTTGGAAGACAACCCCATGAAAAAGAGTCGTCTCGTAGGGATGAAATCATTGCTCTTGCCTCTATTGCCGTACCTCCTACGGATCCTTTAGAGCAATATCTGCTTGAGCATGAAAATGATATGCATATGGAGGAGAGAGATGAGATAGATAAAATTTTCTTAGAACAATATCCTATTCTCAAGAATAATCTGCTTGTTGAACTGCTTGGGGATCCTCCCCCACCAAAGGGTGATCCTGTGTTCGAGCTAAAACAGTTGCCTGGTACTCTTAAGTATGCCTATCTTGATGAGAAGGAGATATATCATGTTATTATTAGTGCTCTCCTCTCAGAGCATGAAGAAAAGAAGTTACTAAAAACTCTGAGGAAGCACCGTGCTGCTATTGGATATACCCTTGATGATCTTAAGGGCATTAGTCCTACTCTATGCCAGCACAAGATTAAAACCGATCCTGATTCGAAACCAGTTGCTCATCATCAAAGGAGATTAAATCCTAAGATGAAAGAACTCGTTAGAAAAGAAATATTAAAGCTTCTGGAAGCAGGAATCATTTATCCTGTTGCTCATAGTGATTGGGTAAGTCCCGTACATTGCGTACCTAAGAAGGGAGGTATCACTGTCGTTCCTAATGATAAGGATGAACTAATCCCACAAAGGATTATTACTGGCTATAGGATGGTGATAGACTTCCGGAAACTGAACAAGGCAACCAGGAAAGATCATTATCCTTTGTCGTTTATCGAACAAATGCTAGAAAGGCTATCCAAACACACACACTTCTGCTTTCTAGACGGTTATTCAGGTTTCTCGCAAATACCTGTTGCACAATCTGATCAGGAGAAAACCTCCTTCACATGCCCCTTCGGTACCTTCGCTTATAGACGCATGCCTTTTGGCTTGTGCAATGCACCTGCCACCTTTCAAAGATGTATGATGCCTTTGCGAAAAGATTGTCGAGGTTTTCATGGATGACTTCTCCGTTTACGGGTCTTCCTTTGATGATTGCCTCAGCAACCTTGATCGAGTCTTACAGAGATGTGATGATACCAGCCTCTTCTTGAATTGGGAGAAGTTCCACTTTATGGTTAATGAAGGTATCGTCTTAAGACACAAAATTTCTGAAAGAGGCATTGAAGTTGATAAGGCTAAGGTTGATGCAATTGAGAAAATGCCTTGCCCCACAGATATCAGAGGTATACGAAGTTTCCTAGGTCATGTTGGTTTCTATAGAAGGTTCATTAAAGACTTCTCTAAGATTTCTAGGCCTCTTACCAACCTCTTGCAGAAGGATGTTCCTTTTGTTTTTGATGAGGATTGTGAGGAAGCCTTCGAAATACTTAAGAAGGCTTTGATAACCGCACCTATTGTTCAACCACCTGACTGGAACTTGCCCTTTGAAATCATGTGCGACGCTAGTGATTATGTTGTTGGTGCTGTTCTAGGACAAAGAGTTGACAAGAAGTTGAATGTTATTCACTACGCTAGTAAAACTCTAGACAATGCCCAAAGAAACTATGCCACTACGGAAAAGGAGTTTTTAGCAGTCGTGTTTGCATGTGAAAAGTTCACATCTTAGATAGTTGACTCCAAAGTCACTATTCACTCTGATCATGCTGCTATTAAGTACCTTACGGAGAAGAAGGATGCTAAGCCTAGGCTGATCAGATGGGTTCTCCTGCTACAGGAATTTGATTTGCACGTCGTTGACCGAAAGGGTGCTGATAACCCTGTAGCAGATAACTTGTCTAGGCTAGAGAATGTCCTTGATAACCCACGACCTATTGATGACAGCTTTCCTGATGAGCAGTTAAGTGTCATCCGCACTTCACATAGTGCACCGTGGTATGCTGATTTTGCAAATTATATCGTAGCCAAATACATACCACCCAGTTTCACCTATGAGCAAAAGAAGAAATTCTTCTTTGATTTGAGACACTACCTTTTGGGATGATCCTCACCTTTATAAGGAAGGAGTAGATGGTGTTATTAGACGTTGTGTGCCTGAACATGAACAGGGACAGATCTTCTAGAAGTGTCATTCCGAAGCCTACGGAGGACACCACGCTGGAAATAGAACTGCCCATAAGGTATTGTAATTAGGTTTCTATTGGCCCACTCTCTTCAAGGATGCCCGTAAGTTTGTCTTGTCTTGTGACGAATGCCAAAGAATAGGGAACATCAGTAAACGTCAGGAAATGCCTACGAACTGTTCGATTGTCATTGAACCATTTGATGTCTGGGGCTTTGATTATATGGTACCCTTCCCGAGTTCCAATGGGTACACTCACATCTTAGTTGTTGTGGATTACGTCACTAAGTGGGTAGAAGCTATCCCCACTAAAAATGATGATCACCACACCTGTATTAAGATGCTTAAAGAAGTCATTTTCCCAAGATTTGGAGTCCCTAGATATTTGATGACTCATGGCGGTTCACACTTCATTTATGGTGTTTTCTGCAAGATGCTCGCTAAGTATGATGTCAACCATAGAGTTGCATCTCCTTATCATCCTCGATCTTGTGGTCAAGTGGAGTTGAGTAATAGGGAGATCAAATTGATCCTACAAAAGACCGTCAATAGATCTCGAAAGAATTGGTCTAGCAAACTTGACGATGCACTATGGGCTTATAGGACTGCTTATAAGAATCCCATGGGCATGTCGCCGTATAAAATGGTTTACGGTAAGGCCTCTCACTTACCTCTTGAGCTGGAACACAAAGCTTATTGGGCAATCAAAGAGCTCAACTTCGATTTCAAACTTGCCGGTGAGAAGAGGTTGTTTGATATCAGCTCATTAGATGAATGGAGGGCCCAGGCATATGAGAATGCCAAGTTGTTCAAGGAAAAGGTTAAGAGATGGCACGATAGATGAATACAGAAACGAGAGTTCAATGTAGCTGATTATGTCCTGCTATATAATTCTCGTTTGAGATTCTTCACAGGCAAGCTTCTCTCTAAATGGGAAGGTCCTTACGTTACCGAGGAAGTATATCGTTCCGGTGCCATCAAAACAATAACATGGAAGGCAATTTTCCTAGAGTGGTAAATGGGCAAAGAATCAAACATTATATCTCCGGTACTCCCATAAATGTTGAGACCAACATCATCAATGTCATAACTCCAGAGGAGTACATAAGGGATGTTTATCAACCTGTTTCAGACCCTAAAAACGAAGAGGTATATATTTCGGTAAGAAATTGGACTCCGTTGCTTTTCCAATTGGAAATTTCCTCCGTTTTGGAATTTTTGGAAAATTAGAAAAATAAAAAGTAGTTAGGGGAGCGCACGAGGCGGCCACAAGCTCGGTAGCCACCCCTACCCCCCTGGTGGCGGCAAGAGGGCTTGTGCGCACCTCATGTGCCTCCCGGACTCCGTTTTCTTGCGGAGCACTCCTTCTGGTCCAGAAAAAATCATTATATATTCGCCCGAAGGTTTTGATCTTCGTATCGCGCAATTTTCCTCTATTTTCGTTCCGAGCCTGTTGTCTGCCGCAAATTTAGAGCAAAGATGTCTCAGGAATCAGTTGGGGAGAATGATCTTCCCCAAGTTCATGAAGAAGTAGATGCTGATCTGAAAAGAGTAGAAGTCACGGAAGCCAAGGACAAAGCTAAGGAGAAAACCCAAGCCAGGGAGGAAGTTCAACCTACGTTCAACATTGAAGACGTTGAAGGAGTAGATTTTCTCCAACCCTTCCTCCACGTGATGTCTCCATCCTTGATTGAACTCTTGAGGTTTTGCGAAACAAATCGTGCTCGCAATATTTCCCTTTCTCGTGAAGTTGTTTTGCTGGAAAACCATGTCGCATATCTCAAAGGCATAAATCAAAGATTGATAGCTCTCTTGGAATCAGAGGCAACAGCTCCACCACCATCACCACCAAAGGAAGACAACTAAGCATTGGTATGGGAAATCCCCTTGGCTTCTGCCAAGCTTGGAGGATTTGCCCTGGTATCGTATCACCTTTATATCTTTTGCTTTTACCTTTGTTTTAGTTCTTTCCTTTTCAGTTTTTATTTATTCTCTTAAAGGAATAAGTCTTTAGTGTTTAGTTTGAGTCTTTTGCTTTTGTCTCTCCCCTGATGTATTCGAGCTTACGAGCTATATAATAAAGAGTATCTTAGTCAAGGGGTTTGCTTTGTGTCGTGATCAGAAGTATGAAAGATCATGAGATGATCTTATGGAAAGTGATAACTTCACATATTACATGTATGATGATTGAAACTTGTTGAGAATAAATCAACATAGACCTCAGTCATTTTTGCAATTAATAAGAAGTAATTAGGAAAGAGAGGTTCACATATAAATGTATCATCTTAGACACTTTTTACAATTGTGAGCACTCACGAAACTATTACATGCTTAGGAGTAGATGTTGGACAAGGAAGACAACATAATAAATTGTGTTTGCTTGGTTCCAAAGAATGTTATATGAGTAGAGATCCCTTAGCATGTGACGATTTCTTCCACCTCATATTAGCCAAAACTCCCGCACCAAGTAGAGATACTACTTGTGCATCCATAAACTTTCAACCCAGTTTTGCCATGAGAGTCCACCATACCTACCTATGGATTGAATAAGATCCTTCAAGTAAGTTTTCAACGGTGCAAGCAATAAAAATTGATCTCTAACATGTATGATCTATTAGTGTGCGGAAAATAAGCTTTGTACGAACCTGTGATGAGGAAGACATAAAAGCGACAGACTGCATAATAAAGTTCTTTATCATAGGAGGCAATATAAAGTGACGTTCCTCCGCACTAAGAGGACACACATTCAAACCTCAAAAGCACATGACAACCTCTGCTTCCCTCTGCTAAGGGCCCTTCTTGTACCTTTACTTTGTGGCCTTGTAAGAGTCATGGTGATCTTCACCAATTCCCTATTTTTCCTTTGTCTTGGCTACCGTCACATGCTTGGGAAACATCTATATTCATATATCAACTTGGAGTTGAGTACTTATGCTTTATTATTGTTGACTTTACCCTTGAGGTAAATCGTTGAGAGGCAAAACTATAAGCCCCTATCTTCCTCTGTGTCCAGCTGAAACTTTGACACCGTGAGTACCACGTGAGTTGTAACAATTGTGGAAAACAAAAGAGATGATTGAGTATGTGGGTTTGCCTTAGAAGCTCTTATTTGACTCTTTCTAATGTTATGATAAATTGCAATTGCTTCAATGACTTTGGACTGTTGTTGGTTACCTCTCGGTAAGGTCTTTGCTTCATACTTTGCTTTGTGAAGGAATTGTTACTTTCCCATTAGAATCTTTATGATGTACCACTTTTCTATGTGTGATCATGATGCCCTCATGTCCGTATTATGTTTTATCGAGACCTTCGTCCCTAAACATGTGGACATGTTTATGGAACTTGGTTTTCGCTTGAGGACAAGCGAGGTCTAAGCTTGGGGGAGTTGATACGTCCATTTTGCATCATGCTTTCATGTTGATATTTATAGCTTTATGGGCTGTTATATTACTTTGTGGTACCATATTTATGGCTTTTCTCTCTTATTTTGCAAGGTTTATTTGAAGAGGGAGAATTCAGGCAGCTGGAATTCTGGATTGGAAAAGGAGCAAATCTTAGTCCACTATTCTGCACATCTCCAAATTCCCTGAAAAGTTACGTGGAATTTTTTGGGATTATATGAAAAATATTGGGCGAAAGAAGTACCATAGGGGAGCTACCAGGGCGCCACAAGCCTGGTAGCCGCCACCCCCTTGGTGGTGGCCAGCAAGCTTGTGGGCTCCCTAACGGCCCATTGACCCCCCCCCTCTTTTGCTGTATGAAGGGTTTCGTTCCAGAAAAAAATCAATCGGGAGCTTTTTCATGGTTTTGCCGCTGCCACGAGGCGGAACTTGAGCAGATCCAATCTAGAGCTCCGGGAGGACGATCCTGCCGGGGAAACTTCCCTCCCGGAGGGGGAAATCGTCGCCATCGTCATCACCAACACTCCTCTCGTCGGAGGGGAGGCATCTTCATCAACACCTTCATCAGCACCATCTCCTCTCCAATCCCTAGTTCATCTCTTGTAACCAATCTCCGTCTCGCAACTCCGATTGGTACTTGTAAGGTTGCTAGTAGTGTTGATTACTCTTTGTAGTTGATGCTAGTTGGATTACTTGGTGGAAGAGTTTATGTTCAGATCCTTGATGCTATTCATTGCACCTATGATCATGATTATGATTATGCTTTGTGAGTAGTTACTTTTGTTCCTGAGGACATGGGATAAGTCATGCTGATAATAGTCATGTGAATTTGATATTCGTTCGGTATTTTGATATGACGTATGTTGTCTTTTCCTCTAGTGGTGTTATGTGAACGTCGACTACATAACACTTCACCATACTTGGGCCTAGAGGAATGCATTGGGGAGTAGTAAGTAGATGATGGGTTGCTGGAGTGACAGAAGCTTAAACCCCAGTCTATGCGTTGCTTCGTAAAGTGCTGATTTGAATCCACTAGTTTAATGCTATGGTTAGACGTTGTCTTAATTCTTCTTTCGTAGTTGCGGTTGCTTGCGAGAGGGGTTAATCATAAGTGGGATGCTTGTACAAATAAGGGCAGTACCCAAGCGCCAGTCCACCCACATATCAAACTATCAAATTAACGAACGTGAATCACATGAACATGATGAAACTAGCATGACAGAAATTCCCGTGTGTCCTCGGGAGCGTTTTTCCTTTTATAAGGCTTTGTTCAGGCTTGTCCCTTGCTACAAAAGGGATTGGGCCACTTGCTTCACCGTTGCTACTACTTGTTACTTGTTACTTTTCGCTTGCTACGTTTCACCTCGCTACACCATCACTTGTTACCACTACATACAGTGCTTGCAGTTATTTCCTTGCTGAAAACCGTTTATCAGATCCTTATGCTCCTCGGTGGGTTCGACACTCTTACTTATCGAAAGGACTACAATTGATCCCCTATACTTGTGGGTCATCAATAGTCAACTCTTTGAACTTGTCGGAAACATCTTTGCGACAAGTCGAGCTTTCTTAATTGTGACTTTTCACCATCATCGTCTGTCCCCCTTTTAAAGATCCATCTGTACTTAATAGTCTTACGACCATCAAGTAGTTCTTCCAAAGTCTAAACTTTGTTTTCATACATGGATCCTCTCTGGGATTTTAAGGCCTCCAGACATTTGCCGGAATCCGTGCCCACCATCGCTTCTCCATAGTTTGTAGGTTCATTATTGTCCAACAACATAACCTCCAAGACAGGGTTACTGTACCACTCTGTAGCAGTACGCGACCTTGTCGACCTACGAGGTTTGTAGTAACTTGATCTGAAGCTTAATGATCACTATCATCAGTTTCCACTTCAATTGGCATAGGCGCCACTGGAACAACTTCCTGCGCCCTGCTACACTCTGGTTGAAGTGACGGTTCAATAACCTCATGAAGTTTCCACCATCCTCCCACTCAATTCTTTTGAGAGAAACTTTTCCTCGAGAAAGGACCCTTTTATAGAAACAAAACACTTTGCTTCCGAATCTGAGATAGGAGGTATGCCCAACTATTTTGGGTGTTCTATGAAGATGCATTTACCCGCTTTGGATTCGAGCTTATCATGCTGAAACTTTTTCACATAAGCATCGTAGCCCCAAACTTTTAAGAAACGACAGCTTAGGTTTCTCCGAACCATAGTTCATACGGTGTCATCTCAACGGAAGTACGTGGTGCCCTATCCAAGTCAATGCGGTGGTGTGTAATCCCTAACCCATAAACGATAGTGGTGATTCGATAAGAGACATCATTGTATGCACCATATCAAATAGGGCGCGACTATGACGTTCGGACACACCATCACACTATGGTGTTCCAGGCGGCGTGAGATGTGAAACAATTTTCACATTGTCTTAATTGTGTGCCAAACTAGCAACTTAGATATTCATCTATATGATCATATCATAGACATCTTATCCTCTTGTCACGATGATCTTCAACTTCACTTTGAAATTACTTGAACCTTTCAATAATTCAGACGTGTGCTTCATAAACAAAATACACTAGTATCTACTCAAATCATGTGTGAAGTAAGAACATAATGATATCCACTACGTGCGTCAGCACTCATTGGCTGCATACGTCAAAATGTACTAGCTCCAATAAGTAACTTCCTTGTTCCATCTCACTGGAAAAACGAGGCCTTCGGTCATCTTGTCCATGTGGTATGATTTGCATGTCGCAAGTGATTCAAAAATCAAGTGAGTCCAAACGATCCATCTGCAATATGACTCAAGTGGCAGTGCCACAAGTAAGTGGTATTATCATTACTATTTTATATCTTTTGGCATTAATATTATGAACATGTGTATCACTATGATCGAGATTCAATAAACCATTCATTTTGGGTGCAAGACCATTGAAGTTATTATTCAAACAAACAGAGTAACCATTATTCTCTTTAAATGAATAACCGTATTGCAATAGGCACAATACAATCATGTCTATGCTCAACGCAAACACCAAATAACAATTATTTAGGTTTAACACTAATTCCATGGTAGAGCGAGCGTGCGATGTTTGATCACATCAACTTTGGAAATACTTCCAACACATATCATCACCTCGCCTTTAGCTAGTCTCCGTTTATTTGGTAGCTTTTATTTCAAGTTACTAACACTTAGCAATCGAACCGGTATCTTATCCCCTGGTGCTACTAGGAGCACTACTAAAGTACACATCAATATAATGTATATCCAAAATGCTTTTGTCGACTTTGCTAGCCTTCTCATCTACCAAGTATCTAGGGTAGTTCCGCTCCAGTGACCGTTCCCCTCATTACCGAAGCACTTAGTCTCGGGTTTGGGTTCAACCTTGCGTTTCTTCACTAGAGCAGCAACTGGTTTGCCGTTTCATGAAGTATCCCTTCTTGCCCTTGCCCTTCTTGAAACTAGTGGTTTTACTAACCATCAACAATTGATGCTCCTACTTGATTTCTACTTTCGCGGTGTCAAACATCACGAATAGCTCAAGGATCATCATATCTATCCTTGATATGTTATAGTTCGTCACGAAGCTCTAGTAACTTGGTGGCAGTGTCTTTGAAGAACCATCATTATCTTATCTGGAAGATTAACTCCCACTTGATTCAAGCGATTGTAGCACCCAGACAATCTGAGCACATGCTCAACGATTAAGATTTTCTCCATTACTTTGTAGACAAAGAATCTTGTCGGAGGTCTCATACACCTCAACAAGGGCATGAGCATGAAATCCCAATTTCATCTCTTGAAACATCTCATATGTTATGTGACGTTTCAAATCGTCTTCGGTGCCTTAATTCTAAGCCGTTTAAGCATTACGCACGGAACTATCACTTAGTCATCAAAAACGTGTATGTCAGATGTTCGCAACATCCACAGACGACGCTCGAGGTTCAGCACACCAAGCGGTGGATTAAAGACATAAGCCTTATGCATAGCAATGAGGACAATCCTCAGTTTACTGACCCAGTCCGCAAAATTGCTATTATCAACTTTCCACTAAATTTTTTCTAGGAACATATCTAAAATAGTAAAGCTAGAGCGCAAGCTACAACATAATTTGCAAAGAACTTTTGACTATGTTCATGATAATGAGTTCATTTAATCATGTTACTTCAGAACTCCCACTCAAATAAACAACCCTCTAGTCATTCGAGTGGCGCACGATCCAAATCCACTAAGTCAAGTCCAATCATCACGTGAGTTGAGTATAGTTTCAGTGATGAACATCTCCATATTCATCATATCAACTATATGATTCATGCTCGACCTTTCGGTCTCTTGTGTTCCAAGGCCATGTCTATACATGCTAGGCTCGTCAAGTTTAACCCGAGTGTTCCGCGTGTGCAACTGTTTTGCACCCGTTGTATGTGAACGTTGAGTCTACCACACCCGATCATCACGTGCTGTCTTGAAATGATGAACTGTCGCAATGGTGCACAGTCGGGGAGAACACAATTTTATCTTGAAATTTTAGTGAGGGATCACCTTATAATGCTACCGTCGTTCTAAGCAAAATAAGGTGCACAATAGGATTAACATCACATGCAAATCATAAGTGACATGATATGGCCATGATCTTGTGCTTCTTGATCTCCATCACCAAAGCACCGGCATGATCTTCATCGTCACCAGTGCCACACCATTATCTCCATCATTGTGTCGCCATAGAGGTTGTCGTGCTATCTATGCTATTACTACTAAAGCTACAACCTAGCAATATAGTAAACGCATCTGCAAGCACAAATGTTAGTCTAAAGACAACCCTAAGGCTCCTGTCGGTTGCCGTAGCATCGACATGTAAGTCGATATTTAACAATTACAACATGATCATCTCATACATCCAATATATCATACGATCTCTTTGTCCATATCACATCACACGCATACCCTGCAAAAACAAGTTAGACATCCTCTAATTTTTTGTTGCATGTTTTACGTGGCTGCTATGGGTATCTAGTATGATCGCATCTTACTTACGCAAAGCCACAACGGTGATATGCAAATTTCTATTTAACCTTCTCCAAGGACCGCCTCAGTCAAATACGATTCAACTAGAGTTGAAGAAACATACACCCGCCAGTCATCTTTATGCAACAAGTTGCAGGTCAGTCGATGAAACCTGTTTCTCGTAAGCGTATGAGTAAAGTTGTTTCGGGCCGCTTCAATCCAACAATATTGCCGAATCAATAAAACTCTAGAGAGGGCGGCAAATTGAACATCAACTCCCACAAACACTTTTGTGTTCTACTCCAGATGTCATCTACGCATGAACAAAGCTCATGATGCCACTATTGGGGAACGTAGCATGGGAAACAAAAACTTTCCTACGCACACGCAATACCTATCCATGGTGATGATCATCTACGAGAGGGGAAAGTGAATCTACATACCCTTGTAGAACGCTAAGAAGAAGCGTATATAACGCGGTTGATGTAGTGGAACATCTTCGCGATTGAAATCGCGGCCTGTCCCGCGATCTCATCACGATCCGTCCCGCGATCACATCATGATCCATCCCGATCTAGTGCCGAACGGACGACACCCCCGCATTAAGCACATGTACAGCTCGATGACGATCTCGGCCTTCTTGATCCAGCAAGAAAGACGGGGAACTAGATGAGTGCTCCGGCAGCGTGACGGCGCGCCGGTGATGGTGGTGATCTATTCCTGCAGGGCTTTGCCTATGCACCGCAAAAATCCGATATAGAGGAAGAACTACAAACTAGAGGAGAGAGTAACACGTGGATGAAATTGTGTCTTGAAAACCCTAAAACCTCTAGTATATATAGGAGGAAGGAGGGGCTAGCCTTGAGCACCAAGGGAGCCTTCCTTGGCTCGGCCGAATAGGAGAGGAGGAGTCCTCCTCCAATCCTACTTGGAGTAGGACTCCTCCCCAAGTTGTCCACCTCTTTTGGTTTTTCCACTTTTTACCTCATGGGCTTTCTTGGGTTAAGTAGTCAGCCCATCAACGGCTGTTGCGCCACCATCAAGTCTACGTGGCCCTCTTGGGGAGTGGTGGGCCCACCTGGTGGACCCCCGGTACCTATTCATCACTCCCGGTACACTAGTAGTAATGCCCAAAATCCTTTCGGAATCCAAATACCAACTTCCTATATATCAATCTTCATTTTTGGACAATTCTGGAACTCCTCATGACGTCTGGGATCTCATCCGGGACTCCGAACAAACCTTCGGTCACCAGCACTTATAACTCAACTATACAGAAACGTCATCGAACCTTAAGTGTGCAGACCCTGCGGGTTCGAGAACTATGCAGACATGACCTGAGACACTCTCCGGTCAATATCCAATAGCGGGACCTAGATGTCCATATTGGATCCTACATATTCTACGAACATCTTATCGGTTGAACCTCTATGTGAAGGATTCATATAACCCCGTATACCATTCCCTTTATCCTTCGGTATGTTACTTGCCTGAGATTTGATCGTCGGTATCTCTATACCTAGTTCAATCTCGTTACCAGCAAGTCTCTTTACTCGTTCCGTAATACAAGATCCCATGACTAACTTCTTAGTCACATTGCTTACAAGGCTTTATTGTGATGTTGTATTACCGAGTGGGCCCCGAGATACCTCTCCGTCACACGGAGTGACAAATCCCAGTCTTGATCCATGCCAACCCAACAGACACCTTTGGAGATACCTGTAGAGCACCTTTATAGTCACCCACTAACGTTAGGACATTTGATACACACAAGGTATTCCTCCGATGTCCAGGAGTTGCATGATCTCGTGGTCATAGGAATAGATATATTGACATGTAGAAAACAATAGCAATAAACTGACACGAGTATATGGTACGTTCATAGTACGGGTCTTGTCCATCACATCGTTCTCCTAATGATGTGATCCCGTTATCAAGTGACAACACTTATCTATGGCCAAGAAACCTTGACCATCTTTGATTGACGAGCTAGTCAACTAGAGGCTCACGAGGGACAGTGTGTTTTCTATGTATCCACACATGTATTTGAGTTTCCAATCAATACTATTCTAGCATGGATAATAAACGATTATAATGAACAAGGAAATATAAGAATAACCAATTTATTATTGCCTCTAGGGCATATTTCCAACAAGTGACACCGAGTGCCACCGCTCCAGCGCATCCCTTATGCGCCAGCACAAATCCCATGTGTCAAAACACCTGGGTACGTGTCGATGCCACCTTGATGCACGTTAGTGGGGCTTCACAAGGCATTTACTGCCGCTAACGCTGCGGTAGATAGATAGCAGTGAACCATGTTCACTATACGACTCGTGAACCCACTACAGAGCACTGTTGGTGACCCCTTTGCCTATAAAAGGAGGCCCAAAGCTCAGTTCTAGGGGTTGGACTTTTTGGGGTTTAGACTCTTTGATCATCAGCCGAAAGGCAATCACTGTAGAAAGTAATCCTACAATGAGCACCCAATAAAACAAACAAAGCAAGAGTAGGGTTTTACGTGTTAAGCGGCCCAAACCTGGGTAAAAACCTTGTCGGTGCCGATCGCTAGCTCTGCTCTTGGCGCCACCTCTCTCCCCGCCGAACGATCAAGGGATCCTTGGAGGTTCCCATAGGTGTCATTTTCCCGTCATCTTTGGCGCGCCAGGTAGGGGGTGAGAGCTTTTTCACGAAGCTGAGTGATCACTGCACCAGATCTTTGGAAGTTGAGCGCACCGCCGTGGTTCCCCAAAGAGGGACACAGCGGTTGTCGCTCCACTCAGCTATGGCCTCCTAGCGCCTGTGCAGACTCGTCGTTGCGCAAGCGCAGACCAAGGAGCCGGAGACTCCGAGTGCGATGTTATCAAGCTGATGTGCCGCTCAAGGACACTGCGTTGCTGTCGAGGGTGTGCCTGGGGGCTTCGGCGAGGCCTCCCACGCATTCTCTGGCGGACACACTCTGCGGAGTGATGCATAGCCGTCGAGGATGTGCCAACTGGTCCTGAAGCCCCGACACGCGCTCGAGCGGAAACACTTTGTCCCGTAGAAGTGTCGCGTCGCCGCCAAAGATGCGCTCGGCAGCTCCGCCAGCATAGCCTGACCAAAAATAGAAAAAGGAGTTACACCCCGGCAACCCCTTCCCTACGCGATAGTCAGAGACTATCGGCAAGAAACTTGTTGGCTGGGAGTTTGCCGGGAGGATGTAACATCCTGCTTGCCGGGGATCTGAGGCCCCGGCAAAAGATCCATACGTCGCGGGAAGAAGTGCCACGGCACAATAGATAAGTGAAAAAATTTCTAGAAGAATTTTTTGAGTAGATAGGTTATTTCCTTTCTAGAAATCCCAATCATTGTTTGAAAAACCTGCACGAAGAAGGAACCTTGCCAGGATCAGTTCACCTTGGTTCTATTTAGAGCTCGTTCAACGACCTAAATGGCCACAGAGCGCCTTCACACTGTTTCGAACTTGCTCAACAGACCAAGCGGCTACGCAGCGCCTTATTTCGCCTCGAGCCGCGCTCAACGATTTAACAATTGCACTAAGTGCGGCAAGGTGTCTTGCCGGTAACGACCCCTCCAACGAACTGCTAAGGATCTATTCCTCAAAGAACTAGTGGCAGGACCAGTCACGCCGGCAAGCTTCCGGAAAATGCAAAGGGTGTATCACAGAAAGAAGGGGATCAGACAAAAAGGAAACAACATTTCATTCATTGGTTTGAGGCAAGCTCAGACATGTTACATGGATGATTTTTACTACTCTAACATATGACACTATCTGTGGCGAGGGACAATGCTTGTCGGATAGAAGTTCAAGAAGACAAAAAGCGCCACGGCCCCCGGCGCGACCCAGGCTGGTCCCTCCTGGACCAGCACTGCGAAGAGCAGAATGGGGCCGAAGGAGAGGGCGACCGAAAGGGATGAAGAAGCCGAAGCCCGCGATCATGCCTCCTCAAAGATGAGGCGTCGATGCCGGCTCCAGTAAGGTAACCCCATCGGGCAGGGGAGAGATGTGAGCTGGCCCTGGTGGCACGGCCGGTGGTTAGTTAGAGCTCGGGGTGTCGTACTCCGACTTGACACCTCGAGATCCTGACCCGCCAAGTGCGCCACCGCCATCGATGTCCTCCTCGTTGCTATCGCTCAAGGAGGGACATTCCGTGCCGCTCGACCTCTCTTCGCAACAGCCAAGACGCACACCTGAGCACCCATAAAACTTGGAGGATAGCATATCATCCTCCGCCAACTTGAAGCGAAGGACATGCCCGTCCTCGAGATTGTGGGCACGGGCGAAGGCTTTCCAGCCGCGCCCGAGCAACATGGAGCAGCATTTCGGGTACTCCACGTGCATCTATATAGAGCCGTGGGAGCAGCCGTATGCCCGCAGCCACAAGACGAGAGTCTTGGCGGCCTCCATCGCCCTGGCGAAGGGGCGGGGGAGGTGCAGATCGCCACGAGGAACGTCGTGCATCTCCATGATGAAGTCCAGCCCCGTCCCGTCCGAGTGCCCGCCCCATGAGGGAGAAGGTGGCGCTGGGGAGAAGACGGGGTGCTGGAGTAGCATCCCGCCTTCCCCAGCCACGGCCTCTGCGGCGACCACAACCCCTTGCCCCTCCACCACCTCAGGCGCTCGGGCCACCCTCCGCAGCTCCGGCCCCTGAAGATGTGGCATGATCCGAACGAGATCCTCTAATTTATAGGGCGAGGCGCGGTGGCTAGCCCTCCTTGGTCCAGAAACCGCCACCCCTCTCGCCCAATCATCCATGATCACGGGCGAACAGGGGGCCGCCCTGCTGCACCAATGCATGTGAGGGCGGGCCCTACCACGACCACGACCTTTATGGCCACGATCGCCACTTACCTGGACGTTACTATGCATGCCTCACACGTGGCAGTAATGCTTCGGGAGGTGGGACGGCCACTGTGCGCCCGCCTCTCCACCTCGCACGCTCGATGCGCGACATGGGGAAAGGCCACTTGCAACAGCTCCAAACTACCAAGTACCCTGTCACAGAAGCCCGTGCACCACTTTGGGCCTGGCCCAACGACGCCTCGCGCGTGTGTGTGGCCCAGGCACGGGGGCTCCTGTCAGTGCACTGAAGACTGGGGTCTCCTATGCCCCAGACTTGTGCACGGGTGCCGGCAACACCCTTGGCGGCAGTACACGAAGAGGGCCGACGGGAAGATAAACCCCAGGCTCGCCAAGGTCACACCCGTCCAAGGGTGTGAAGGACAAGCCCAAGCTACAAGGCCGCGTCAAGCCGTCCTTGCCGGGAAGACCCACAAGGCCCCAGCAAGCCCTCCTTGCCGGGAAGACAAGCAAGGCCCCGGCAAGCCCTCCTCGCCAGGAAGACGTCCAAGGCCCCGGCAAGCCCTCCTTGCCGAGAAGACGGGTTAGGCCACCGGCAAGGATGCTAGGACGACAAGGTCCCTTCGCCCACCAGGTGTCCCTCTTGCCACAGGCCCACCAACTGCCACCGCTCCAGCGCATTCCTCATGCGCCAACACAAAGCCCAGGTGTCAAAACACTTGGTAACGTGTCGATGCCACCTTGATGCAGGTCAGGGGACCTGACAAGGCATTTACGGAGCCTGACGCTTAGATAGATAGCGGTGATGTAACACCCAAGATACGATCCTATCCTTAATTTGGCATGAGGGCCTCGTCAGGGATATTGTTACAAGTACATGTACTAAATAGAAGAGTATATATAGAATTGGCTTACACTCGCCACAAGCTACATCAGAGTCACATCAGTACAATACATAAACATCACGAAGAAGAGCAGGGTCCGACTACGGACGTAAACAAACGAGAAAAGAAAATGACGTCCATCCTTGCTATCCCAGGCTGCCGGCGTGGAACCCATCCTAGATCGATGAAGAAGAAGAAGAAGCAGCAACTCCAAATGAACAATCCACGTGCTCGCGTCATGTACCCTTTACCTGTACCTGCAACTGGTGTTGTAGTAATCTGTGAGCCACAGGGGACTCTGCAATCTCATTTCCAAAGGTATCAAGACTAGCAAAGCTTAATGGGTAAGGTACGGTTAATTGGTGAGGCTGCAGCAAGCGACTAAGCATTTATTTAGAAGCTAACTTACGAGTACAAGAATAAGAGGGAGATTATCTACGCATAGCGGATGTGAACTACTGATGATCAAACGAATGATCCTGAGCACCTACCTACGTCAGACATAACCCCACCATGTCCTCGATCGGAGAAGGAACTCACGAAAGAGACAGTCACGGTTACACACTCGGTTGGCATATTTTTAATTAAGTTAACTTCAAGTTGTCTAGAACTAGTGTTAAACAAAGTTTCCACGTTGCCACATAACCGCGGGAACGGGTTTCCGAAAGATTTAACCCTAAAGGGGTGCTCCAACTAGTCCATCACAAATTACCACAAGCCGCATAGAAATCCTCGACCATGAAGCTCGTGATCTCGTCGGACTCCTTAGTGGAAAACCTCAACTCTGAGATTACCCAAAGCATCACCGGAATCCTGATGCACAAGATATTCCGTAAAAGGTAAAACTAATCCAGCACGACCACCCGACGTGTCGACGATCCCGATAGGAGTCGCGTATCTCGTTCTCATGACATGACGGATGAGTGATGGTTACCATGGCAAACGCCGAGTTGCCCCGGGTAGCGTTAATAAGTTGCCCTGTTTGGAACCAACACCATCAGCACTAGCCCCCCTGTATTATGTAGAATTACTCCTGGGTAGTGCTAAATCCCTATGCATTTCAGTATTAACAGAATTATTATGTTGGGCACATATAGAACCAATGTTTGGCCTTGCCAGGCCAGCTTTAATCTAAAACGAATTATCAAGGGGGTCCCCATAACAACCCCGATCGTGTTAGGAGCGCTCAATTATGGAACATAACACTGGTAGCCGAAACTAAGGGGCAAAGGTGGAACAAAACACCAGGCTAGAAAGGCCGGGCCTTCCATCTTTTACCAAGTATATAGGTGCATTAAATTAAATAGCATTTAATATGGTGATATAACAAGGAACCCATGTTATCACATGGAAGCAAATGCACCTGCAACTAGCAACGCTAACACAGGGTTAACCAAGTGGTAACATAACCAATCAGTGGATTGCTAGGTTGTGAACAGGTTGAAGGTTTTCACGGCAATGTTGAGAGGCTGACATTTAACAGGTGGTAGGCAGCGAGACAATAACGATAGAGACGATAAAACTAGCATGGCAATTGTAGTAATGGTATCTAGGGAAATGGTCATCTTGCATGAGATCCCGCTGAGAAGAAGAATGACTCCGTGAAGTAGACGAACCGATGTTGTCGAATGGGTCCTCACTTTCCGACACGCTTGCGGAACTCTATCAAGATGAAGGAAACCGGAAACAAGCATCAACACAGATATTCACCACACGATGCACAACACATATGATGCATGAACGGTTGAATATATGCAAGACATGGCATGTCAATTCACAACAAACAACTACTACACATTAAGTGAAGTTCAATATGCAACGAGTTGCATATTGACGAAACAACACATACCAATTATTTAGTTCTATCCCGATTAGGCACACGGCAATATTAAAGATGGTTAAACATGGCAAGAGGCGAAGCGTAATTAAGCTACTTATCTAGGCATTTTAAATGAGGTCAGAAATGACATATAGCATCTCCAAGATGACCTCATACGTTAATTTATAAATCTGTCCAGATCCGAATTAACACGTTTAAATATTTGTTAAACAGCAAAATAAGTAGGTTCACGTGATTCTACGCGTCGTTCCAATCAATTTACACATAGAGAACATCTTCAACGGAGCTACAGTCCAAAAGATACGAACACCGCAAGACATGATGGCATGAATGCAATATGTGTGCAAATGGTAGCCACAACATTTAAAATCATACAATCAGCAAGATAATATGAAACTACACGAGATTCTAAGCAAGTTTCATATAGGACACGATCAAAATGGAGCCACAGTTCACCAACTACGAGCTAAACAAGAAATCACTATAATCTGCCAAACTCAGCCACATAGCATTTTCTACACCCTCGAACAACTAGCAACACAAATCCAAATTGCTCAAACAAGGCATGAGGCAATAGAGGTAAAGATGCACTACAACATACAACTAGTTTCACCTAGCATGGAAGCATGGATCAATAGGAAAAGAAGTCACAAAATGGCATCTCACACAGAGTTTCAGACTTAGTGAAAATATCAGTTTATGACAGTGTAGTTTTCGATCTGAAGGCATGTTGACAGCAGCAAAACTATATGCTACAGGGCACCAAATGACATGAAAATTCGCAGGATGCTAGAGAATCATAAGGGCTACAACTAACTCCATTGCACCAACCTCAAAAGAGCTACAGATCACCAGATAAACTCATGGAAAGACAACAACAAAATATAACAGATTTCAGACTTAGAAATATTTCAGCATCTCCAAATAAGCACTATTTCCTAGCATATTGAGAACAAGCAAACAACACCTAAACATGGATTTCTATTGCAACCAAAATTACCAGGGGCTAGCATACACATCCAAGGGCATATCTCTAGTTGACAACTCCTTCATAACATGCACAGATTAAATCCCACAAAATAAATAAAAGGGCAACATGGCAAAATATCACGCGCACTAACTTGTTCAAAAGCTAAAACTAAATACACAGTTAAATTCTATGGACTTTTCTACCCCGAAAACATATATAACATGAGGGGTTGCAAAATAAAAATATCGCCACACGTGTATACGAGAATATGTCCTAAACACGATATAGCAAACTAGCGACAGAATCCTACATGCAAAAATACTAACAACTACTCTAAAATACATGGCAAAAGTTCCCTAAAAATATAAGTATTTCATCTACGGGGTTTGAGCAATCCGGACACGCACGAAAATAAATACGAGGCAATTATCATATTAGGACAGCATGTAAAACTAGGCATATGGCAAGTCAAATAAGTCAAACATGCATGCAAGTTGCAAAATAATAAACTACGCGGGAAACTAATCAAGTTTCATATATAAAACGTCGCGATCCGATACACGGTTTAAAATCAACACGCGTTTGAAAAATCTAGCATTTTCTGAAAACTACTAAATTCGCAGGAATTAAATAAAACCCAATGGGCCGAATATCTCCTATCAGGCCTAACACAGGCATGCAGTATTTAACTAAAATACGCCGGGTGCGAGGGATAAGAGGCAGGGGTGGCTCACCTAGCTGGGCTCGGCCCAGGACGGTGAGGAGGCAGCAGGAGAGGTGGGCCGGCTGGGGCGCGCATGGAGGAGGCCGAGTTGCCTGGGCCTGGGTGACCTGGGCCGGTCGGGGCGGCTGAGCTGGGCCGACGCCTGGCTGGCCCACATGGTACGCTTGCGAGGAACTCCTTGTCCTCTCGATCCCGATAGGGACCGACGACACAGGGCGGTGGCAGCGAGGCTCGCTGGCAGCACGGGCGACGAAGGATGGCACGAACTCGGCGGGACCAGGCCGAGGGGCTCGATCCCGGCGGGATCCGGGGGGAGGCGCACACGGCGGCTGTCGGATCTGCCGAGGAACGGCAGCACGCGGAGGATCCAGCGGCCAAGGGTGCTGCGGCGGCTCCGGTTGCTCGGGGCCGGCGGCGGAGGAAGACAGGCGGCGGGGCACATGCGAGGCAAGGCGGCCGGAGGCTGGAGGCGAGGCCTGGGCTCGGCGGCGTTCGGGAGGAGGAGCGTCACTAGGGCCGGCAACTCGGGAGGAGGAGCGCGGTAGGGAGCTACAAGCACAAGCGGGCTCGTCCGGGCCCATATGGGCTCGGGAGGGCCCCGACCTGGGCTGGGAGGGCCTAGCGCGAGGAGGGAGACAGGGGCGTTGGGGGTGGCAGTTGCACACTGTTTCACACGGAAATCGAGGCACGGAGGGGCTAGGGCTTCAAAATGGCAGGGTTAGGCATCAATTTATAGCAAGGAGAGCTAGGTTTAGGGGTTTGAGTCCGTTTTCGGACCGTTGGATCATGATCCGACGGCGCCAGAAGCGGAGGGGCTTAGAAAGGGATTATGTGGCTGTGTAGAGTAGGCTAGCCGGAGATGAGAGGGAAACGGGCACCCGACAATGCTATTTAGGACACCGAAAAACGTTCGACAGATAACCGAATACGATGCTGCTACGGGCGACCGTTCGGGTACCATACGAACTACGATTGTGACGGAATTTGGCACGCGGCCTAGCATCAATTAAATAAGTCCGCACGTCAATTTTCAACCCAATCAGAGAAAGTTTCACACACACTTTTAAAAATAGGAATTAAATGCTGACAGGGGCGCGTGTGAGTGTGGTCGGGCTCAGAACGGGCAACGACGAACACGGAGAGAACCGGCAACTAATAACGGATGCAACTTTTGAAAACTGGCGGCAACGGGATGCCGATGCGATGCAGATGATGCACATGATACGATGATTATGCGACAACTAAAATAAGCCACACGAGAAAACAGAATAAAAGGGGAATCTTCTGGAACGTCGGTCTCGGGCTGTCACAACTCTCCTACACTACAAGAGGATCTTGACCCGAGATCCAAGAATGAAAGGGGAAGAGGAAGAGAAAGAGCAAGAGGTAAAACTTAGTTGCTTCTTTGACAGACAAGTGAAACCAATGAATCTTGAAGGTTGCAAAGAGATGAAGAATGATATGAGAAGCAAGCAAGAATTGACAGAAAATTTTGGCAGCACTTCGGTAGGACAAGGGGACAAAAATTCGATAAGTTAGAAAGAACTAGACAAGATTCACAACAAACAACTAAATTCATAAGCAAGGGAATAGCATGATCTTGATAGAACAAGATGATAGATTGAAGAGAGCAACATCACAACAAACTCCGAAACAAGGGAATAGACACTAGCTCTTGGCAAGAAAGAACGAAGAAGAAAAAGACAACCACTACCACAAGAATCTTGAAGAACACCTTGAGACAAAGAATTGATATCATGAGCCACTCCAGAAGAAGAATTCAAATCACTATGAACAAGAATAAGAATTATGTTAAGCTTATCCTTCATCAAGTTTAATTGATGACAAGCAATGGATTTAGCGTACTACTTATTCTTCTAGAAATGATTGAGGAGAGATATGAGCACAAACTATAAGAAATCTTGAAAGAAACACCGGTGAGAATTGAAATGAATGAGGCAACCATGAATGAATGGAGATACATGAGAATGAAGAGATCATGAGCCACCTGAGAGGAAAAAACTTAAACAAGACACCAGAATAATTGAGAGACGAACGAAGAGACAACAATTGAGAAGAATTTGCGAACGACAGATGAAAGCTGAGAACGAAGAATTCTTCTGAAATGATGGCCTTTGGAGGATCAAGAATGAAAACAACTCAGAAAAGCACCGGATAGCAAGAAAGAGATTCTCATGATTGGGAACAATCCAAGATGATGCCACAAAGATGAAATGATGAATCTCCAAGAGAATGGACCAAGATTTGAGAGAAACACCCCTTCGGTCTTGAAGCTGAAATTGATGAGGAGAACACCACCAAGAATAACTGAGACACTCCGGAATAAAGAAGAATGCAAGGTTTAGCCAAATATGAGAATTAATTCAAATTGATCTTGAAGTAGCAATATGACTGATGAAATTCATACTTACATCATAGTTGAAAAGAATAAGAGAACTCCGGAAAGATTACAAGAGCCGAATAAGATCCTGGGAAAAGCATGTGGGTTATGGCCCACTCAAGGAAACCACCATTTAAAAGATTGCTAAGAAAGAGAGATATAGCACCGGTACAAATGAAAACAAGATGTGGTTAGCAACTCAAAATAATTGCAAGGATTGGAAACAAGAACCTTCTAAGATAACTACAACACTTCGGATAGAATAGAGAGAAATGAATAAACAAGATAAGCTGATAAGGATCTCCAACATGGGAAAGAATTACAAGGATGAATAGGATATGATGAACATGGACAACTAAATTGAATTCACCGGAAATATAACAAGATTGACTAAATATGAACATGAAGCTCGTGAGAATCTTCAAAATGAATCACCGGATAAAAGAGAAAGGAACGGGTAATGGAAGCAACAACGAAATGACATGCACCAGGATAAAATCCAATCACTGAAGAAAAAGGGCGGGAGGGCGGGGAAAACAAAGACAACTTGGGACAAATGAGACAACTCCGGAAAGAAAAGAGATATTGATCTTGCAAAATTGGAGAGGATAGAATTAACTTGAAGAGAAGCACACCGTTGAAAAGAATTGACAAGACAACTCGGGTTGACAAGAAATTGAAAGTGTGTTATATCGACTAGAGGGGGGTGAATAGGAGATATTTAGAATTTCATCACTGAGGAAAATCCTTTTGAGGAAATTTCTCACTGATGACTAACTTGCAGCGGAAACAACAAAGGATCAGGAGTGCAAAGTATCACTATAGCAATTTTCAAGGTGAAGAATATGAAAAACAGTTTGCACAGTATGTAGGCATGGAAAAAACAGATGAGGATTAACTTGCGTGAAGAATTTGGGGTTGAGGAATTTCAGAGAAAGTCTTCAGCAAATTCTTCAAACAATGACAGAGAAAATCAGCAACCTACAATATGAGAAATTTAAAGAGTTGAAGAAATAGAACCCGTTTCAAAGTGAAGACAAGGGTTGATGACCCAGTTCCAACTGATGTGACAGTTGTACATCTGGTTTGGAGCGGCTTGGTATTGAAACCAAAAGACACACAGTCTCGGGACACATAGTCCCTACCATATTCTCCTTGGGCTAAGAACACACAGTCCTCGCCCAACACTCGTGGTAAGTCTTCAGGGCAGACTTCCAAACCCTCACAAACTTGGTCACCTGGCTATCCAAAATTGACTGCTGGATTGCTCTAGACCATGATGCCTAACCGTTTGGAGGATGCACAATCCTCAAAGGTAAAAGGCTTCAGCCCCACACAGGAACAACTTCTTCAGTGATGCTCAATCACTTGGTTTTCGGTTTGTGGTTTGGTGTTTGGGGTATTTCCTCACTAATGAATTACTCTCGAAGACTCTGAGGAATTTCGGCTGCTCTTATGACAAGTGTCAGTTTCCAACGAAGCAACCAACCCGTTAATGGTTGTGGGGGGCGGCTATTTATAGCCTGGGAGCATAACGACATGATTTGACATTAATGCCCTTAAATAATATGACCGTTGGTGTGGATAAGATCAATGATGTGGCGCGACTTGTGGTAACGGCCGGGACCCTCAACTGTGAGAGTCCTCATGTCTCTCATATTCCTCACTTGAGGCTTTTGGTAGGATTAGGCTTGCGGTGAGCATCATGAAGAAATTCATTCCGACGTGTTACTTTGACTGCCTTTAACAGTACGGTGTTCCTATGACTCCAAGGTGAATAAAATAAAATAGACAGAATAAATCTTCATGGTTCAATATCTTCAGATTGTTTTTCTTTAGGACACACCGAATTCCTCATCTTCAATTTCTTAATGAGGAATATCAATTTCGTCGCAATTTCTTCGCGATTCAATTCTTCAGCTTCACACCAATTTCTTCAGCCGAAGATATACATTTTTAGGCTGTCGATATTCATCGAATATTTCAAACCCTTCAGCGACTTATAGATCTTGTGTACACTCATGAACACATTAGATACTTAACCTATAAGTCTTCAAACCACCAAAATCACTAAGGGGCACTAGATGCACTTACAATCTCCCCCTTTTTGGTGGTTGATGACAATTAGGGTAAGTCTTCAACGGGGATAAAAGTATGAAGTGTAAATACTCATTTGAGGAATTTGAAATCAAGATTTAGATAGACTCCCCCTGAAGATGTGCATCTCTTGAGGATTTTCCTTTTCACAGCAAATGCACATTGATGATTTATATCATGGAGATCTCCCCCTGAGTCTTGTAAATCATGCATACATATGACATATAGTATGAAGAAATTGAGAATGCATGATGGGAAATGGTATCTGACGAATTCCAGCATGCGTGCATTAATATTTTGAGGAATAAGCATGCGAAGAAAAACGTTCAAAAGCTTAAGTTACAACTCATTACATAAAACACTTAAAAAGAGCCAAGAGTTTGTAACTTAAATAAAGTTCATAAGCCCTAAAATATATTCCGCGTGAAGACTAACTCTCAGATTTCTCCCGCTTTGTCATCAAGTGACGAAAAGGGACAAAACTGAGGACTAATGCCCCGAGAAGACTTTCACTTCTTGGCAGTTGAGGAAGACGCGTGAGGATTTTTGGAGCAGATTTCCTCCTTGGACCAGTGCGAGTGTCTTGTTGGTTGTAAGTGCATCTAGTGCCCCTTAGTAATTTTGGTGGTATGAAGACTTATAGGTTAAGTATCTAATGTGTTTATGAGTGTACACGGGATCTATAAGTCACTTAGGAGTTTGAGATATTTGATGAATATCGACCCCTAAAAATGTATATCTTCGGTTGAAGAAATTGGTCTGAAGCTAAAGAATTGAATCGCGAAGAATCTGCGACGAAATTGATATTCCTCGTGAAGATACTGAAATTGAGGAATTCGGTGTGTCCTGAAGAAGATCATTTTGAAGACTTTGAAGCATGAAGATTTACTCTTTCTGTTTTATTTTCTTCGCATTTGAGTAATAGGAACACCGTACTGTTAAAGGGGGTCGACGTTACATTTTGGAATGAATTTCCTCATGATGCTCAACCCAAGCTCATTCCTATCAAAAGCCTCAAGTGAGGAATACGAGTGACATGAGGACTCTCACAGTTGAGGGTTCCGACCGTTTCGATAGCCACGCCAAGTCATTGGTCTTATCCACACCAACGGTCATATTATTTAAAGGCATTAGTGTCAAATCATGTCGGGATGCTCCCAGGCTATAAATAGCCGCCCCCCACAACCATTAGCTGGTGGCTGCTCCGCTAGGAACTGACACTTGTCATAAGAGCAACCCAAATTCCTCATAGTCTTCGAGAGTAATTCATCAGTGAGGAAATGCCCCATACACCGAAACCACAAACCAAACCTAGTGATTGAGCATCACTGAAGAAGTTGTTCCTGTGTGGGACTGAAGCCTTTTACCTTTGAGGACTGTGCATCCTCCAGACAGTTAGGCGTCATGGTCTAGAGATTCCCAGTAGTCAATTGTGGATGGCCGGGTGACCAAGTTTGTGAGGGTTTGGAAGTCTGCCCTGAAGACTTACCACGAGTGCTGGGCGAGGACTGTGTGTTCTTAGCCCAAGGAGAACATGGTAGGGACTGTGTGTCCCGGTACTGTGTGTCCTTTGGTTTCAATACCAAGCCGCTCCAAACCAGATGTACGACTGTCATAGCAGTTGGAACTGGGTCATCAACTACTGTCTTCACTGAGAAACGGGTTCTATTTCCTCAACTCCTTACTTTCCTCAGATTGTGTGTTGATGACTTTCACTGCTACTGTTTGAAGAATTTGCTGAAGACTTTCTCTGAAATTCCTCAACACCAAATTCTTCACGCTAATTAATCCTCATCTGTATTTTCCGTGCCTCCTCATTGTGCAATATGTTTTCACATTCCTCACTCTGCGAAACTGCTGTTGTGAAACTTGGCACTTCTCATCCTTTACTGTTTCCGCTGGAAGTTAGTCATGAGTGAGGAATTTCCTCAAAAGGAATTTCCTCAGTGATGAAATTCTAAAAATCTCCTATTCACCCCCTCTAGGAGATATAACGCACTTTCAATTGGTATCAGAGCAAGGTACTCCCTTGTTCTGTGTGATTTTGGTTTAACCACCTGGAGTTTTAGTTATGTCGACTGCAGGCATGTTTAAGGTGACTGCAGCATGTCCTACCTTCGAAGGAAAGAACTTTCCCTTCTGGAAGAACAAGATGCAAATGCATCTACAAGCTATTGATAATGATCTCTGGTATATTGTGGAACATGGCGTCCCCATCATCTCTGCTAGTGTCTCTGCTGCTGATGTGAAGAAATTCAAGCAACTCGATTCTCAAGCGAAGAATATCATCTGTGGCCATCTGAGCCCAGGCCAGTTTGGAAGAGTGAGTGCTTTGGGCTCTGCAACACTAATCTGGGAGAGACTCTGCAAAGTAAATGAAGGAGTATCAACCCAGCGTGACTCACGTGTTGATATTCTTCGCAATCTCTTCAATCGCTTCAAGAGGCATGACAATGAAAGCTGCCAAGACACCTTTGATCGCCTCACTGACATATCAAATGAACTGCAAGCACTGGGAGCTCGAGACATTACTGATCACGAAGTTGTGAAGAAACTGCTGAGATCTTTGGATTCTTCATTTGATACTTTAGTTCTGATGATTCAAGAAAGACCAAACTACAAGATGCTTGATCCAGCTGATATACTCGAAAGGCTAAATACTCATGAATTCCAACTAGAAGAAAAGAAAGATCTACATGGATCAAGCTATTCTAAACCACGTGCACTGAAGGCTAGAGCAATTTCCTCATCTGAAGAAGAAGATTCAGATGACAGCATTGGTGACCCTGAAGAATTTGGACAGGCGCTTGCAATGCTCGTGAGGAAATTCCACAGGTTTACACGATGTGGCCAGTTCGGTAAATCTTCAAGAAGAGACATGAGGAAATCAGAATCTTCATCTGATGACTACAAGAAAAGAACCTGCCACAAGTGCAAGAAATCAGGTCATTACATTGCTGATTGTCCCCGTTGGGGAAAGGAATCAAAGAAGAAGAAATACAAGGATGATAGTTCTGATGACTCTAAGAAGAAGAATAAATCTTCAAAATCCTCATCTTCAAAGCCCTCATCGCACAAGAAGACTAGTTTCAGAACGGCTCAGGCACTTATTGGCAAGGAAATGGACTCCGAGGCAGAATTAGAGGAATGTGATGAAGAAGAGGGTTCTGATGAAGACTGAGAATCCGGACAGGCTAGTCTTGCACTGGCAACCACTTTCGTCAGCAAGTCAATCTTCAATCTTGAGGAAAATGATTGCACCATCCACACTGATGACTTTGCTCCAACCTATTGCTTCATGGAAAAGGTTCAAAGGTACCAAATAATGCCTCCTCTGATTCAAGTGACTGTGAACCTGATGATTATAAAAAACCCAGTTACAGTAAACTTGCTATCATTGCCACTAAACAACAAACTGCCCTGGAAAAGCTTCAGAAACTGCTAGATAGAAGTGATGATCTGTTGAATGATGAAATGAACCTTACCCAAATACTCACTGAAGATGTGAAAAGTCTTCACTCTAGATTTGATAATCTTCAAGATCATTATGATACACTCCTCACTGATCATGAGAAGCTTTCCTATGAATTTCTTCAAAGGAAGCATGATCTAGAGAAACTGAGGATGTCTCATGATGATCTTCGTATGGAAAATGATTCATTACTAGCTCAACAGATCAACGCTGGTCAAGTTGAATTCATTCCTCCATGTCTCAAATGAATTGAACACGAAACTACTAATTCTTCACCAGAATCATCAAATGCTTCTATTTCTACAAACTCTTCAACTCCACCTGTAGTGACTATTTCCTCACTTGAGGAAAACACAAATGTTACTGATGAAAATGCAGGGTTGAAGGAATTGTATGTGACAAGCATATACAAAAGCCTCAAAGGACATCAAACCCTTTGTGATGTGCTCAAAAAGCAGATCTTGAACAGGAACCAGAGGAAAGAAGGAATTGCCTTTGAGAGGAAATTAAATGCTGATGGATCTTATTAAAAACCTGAGCAGTATCCCAAAACCTCATGGGTTTCTTCTACTGGACCTCCTTTTGATCCATCTAATCTGACTGGCTTTTCATGTGAATTATCGTATTCCTCAGATGAGTCATATGACTCCAACTATAAACTGTTCAAAAATCAATCTCGTGAAGTATTTTCTCGATATGTTGGAACTAACTGCAGGAATGGCCCTCCCTTGAGGAAAATCTGGGTTCCCAAAAGCTGTCTTGAAAATCTTCAGGTGAACGTCCCCGTGACACCACCACTGAAGAATCTGAACCCCAGATCAAATTCCTCACGAGGACTAAAGTCTTCAAGAGGATCAAAATCCTCAACCGGTCAAAATTATGCTCGTACCCGTGCTAATGTGTCTAACATGCAGGGAAACTACAAGGAATATGAATATGAGCATTACTCTTCAAATCATTATGTTCATAAATCCTGAAACTAGTTCTCTGCATATTCATATGAGTACTTTAACCCCCCCTACTGTTAAGAGAAGTGCATTAGCTTCAATGCCACCTTTCTCATATGGTGCTCGCAGGATGATGAATGTACGCTTTGCCACCCCTTCAAATGTGGGTGGTGAAGAAATCGAACCAATCACTTCTGCAGGTCAGGTCTCTAGATGAAAATCATGATCTGAAAAATTTGCTGGAGACCTGAGGAAATGCTTGATAGGACGCAAGCTAATGATGATGAAATAGAAATATTTCACACGTCCTTATAATTCGGTTGTGATGAAATTCTTATCTGATGAAATTGATATCATATTCTTCAAATCTGAAGCATATGAGATGGTAAGCTGTACCAACTCATCTGTAGGATGACAAACCCAAGAATACTGAGTGGGTTCTTGATAGTGGATGCACACATCACATGACTGGTGATAAAAGCTTGCTGACGAATATACCACTAACTCCATCACCTCTGAACCAAATCACATATGCTGACAAAGTTAAAAGCAAGGTATCGGGACTTGGCAAAGTGGCTATTTCCAAGGATAGGCATATGGACAAAGTGATGCTTGTTGAATCCCTTGGTTTTAACCTCATGTCAGTCTTGATGCTTTGTGATCTTGATATGATTGTTATCTTTGGTAGATATAGATGTGTAGTCATCATGCAATCTGACAGATCCAAAGTCTTCGAAGGTGTAAGAAGAGGGGATTTGTACATTGTTGATTTCTCTACAGGTCCTCAACCAGCCACCTGCTTAGTAGCAAAAACCTCAGAAGGCTGGCTATGGCACCGAAGACTAGGTCATGCAGGCATGAGGAATTTGCACACGCTCGCGAAGAAGAAGCATTTCATCGGCATCGAATCAGTCAAATTCCTCAAGAATCATCTCTGCGGTGCATGTGAATCTGGGAAAATGACCAGATCCAAGCATCCCTCGAAGACTATCATGACCACTACACGTCCATTCGAATTGCTTCATATGGATCTATTTGGACCTACTCACTACGCCACACTAACCAATGCAGCATCTTTATATTTCTTCGTCATAGTTGATGATTATTCCAGATATACATGGGTGCATATCATAGTGTATAAAACTGAAGTGCAGGAAATCTTCAAACGATTTTCTTCAAGGGCCTCGATGAACTTTGGCATCAAGATCAAACATATCAGGAGTGATAATGGAATAGAGTTCAAAAACACTGGTCTTGATGATTATCTAGATGAACTTGGTATTACTCACGAATTATCTGCTCCTTATACTCCTCAGCAGTATGGTGTCGTCGAAAGGAAGAACAGGACTCTGGTTGAGATGGCAAGAACTATGCTTGAAGAATATTAGACTCCTCGTCGCTTTTGGCCTGACGCAATCAACACTACATGCCATATCATCAACAAGGTATATCTTCACAAATTCCTCAAGAAAACCTCATATGAACTCCTCACTTGTAAGAAATCCAATGTAGGTTATTTCAAAGTCTTCGGTGCAAAATGTTGGATTAGAGACCCTCACCATAGCTCAAAATTTGCACCTAAGGCACATGAAGGTTTTTATGCTCGGTTATAGAAAGGACTCGCACACCTACAGAGTCTTCAACAACTATCACAACATAGTTGTTGAGATTGTAGATGTGCGGTTCGATGAAACTAATGGCTCGCAAAGAGAGCAACTACCTTCTGATCCAGATAACCTATCGCCTGAGGAAGCAATAAAGCTCAAACCTACTGAAGACATTGTCCCCACTAACGAAATTGGTGAAGAAACGATCCCCATCACTGATGAAAATCAAGAACATGCTCCTAAGGAAATTGCACCAGAACCACTTCCTCAGCCCAGACGAAATCCTCAACCAGCTCATCCGACGATTGCAAATGAAGTAGAAATTGACAAAATCCTCAACTACATCAACGCGCCAGGTCCTCTCACTCGCTCAAAAGCTTCACACTTAGTTAACTTTTGTGGGAATTTTTCCTTTGTATCCATCACAGAACCCTCAAAAGTTGCTGAGGCTTTTCTGGAACCGGAGTGGATCCAAGCTATGCAAGACGAACTCCTTCAATTCAAGCTCAAATCTTCGATACTTAGCTCACAAACCAACACTAGGATTATGGTATCCCAAGAGCTCAAATCTTCATCTGGTAGGCTATTCTGATTCTGACTATGTTGGTGACCGGGTGGATCGCAAGTCCACTTCTAGCACATGCCATTTCCTTGGAAGATCACTAGTTTGCTGGTCCTCAAAGAAGCAGAACTGCGTATCACTCTCCACTGCTGAAGCTGAGTACATTGCTGCTGGTTCATGCTGTGCTCAATTACTATGGATCAAGCAAGCCCTCAAGGACTATGGCATCAATATGAAGAATGTGCCTCTCTACTGCGACAATGAGAGTGCAATCAAGATTGCATACAACCCAGTATAGCACTCGAAGACCAAGCACATCCAGATTCGTCATCATTTTCTTCGGGACCATGTCCTCAAGGGCAATATCCTCATCGACCATGTGAAGACTGATGATCAACTGGAAGATATCTTCACTAAGCCCTTCGATGAGAAAAGGTTTTGCAAGTTGCGGTGTGAGCTAAATATCTTAGAATCTTCAAATGTTTTGTGAAAACATGCACACATCCTAACACTAATGCAAAATTGATGACTTAGATGTGCAACACATGATGAATCGATTTTCTTCAACTGATGAAGAATATCACTCTGAATGTGAAGAAATCAATGAAGAAATTGATTCTTAGGGCCCTACGACAATTGTACGCGGCGTCTGTAATCAACATTCTTATATAGTGGGTCACGCCACCGCCGAAAGTGAAATTCCTCAAGTTGATTTTCTTCAAATATTCCATTTCCTCAAAATGTGTTTTTCCTCAAAACAGTTGTGCTTCACTGTGACGATTTATCACAAAATCTTCAAAGACACTTGATGACTTTCGTTTGACTAGATAGACTGTGATTTCTAGTCCTCAACAACATTCACTTATAGCTATTTCTTCAAGTTGATATTTCTTCTAAGTGAATGTGATCGGACACTACTTTCCCTCTATGCTATTCTCATCCAGTCTATTCGACTCTTCATATGCGTTCTACTTAAAACTTTGTTCAAAATCCTCACTGTGTCCTTGTCAGCTGATGATTTTGTAACAAAAATCCTCAAATCTTCAAAAATTTATTTCTTTAATGCACAGTAACTGAACCCCACTTCCCACGTTCGGATAACCACGATCTCCACTATCTCCACCGCCTTGCTCGGGAACTACACGTGTCCTGCGGAGACGTAGAAGTAGGGGCTGTCTGGTCTGAAATCTTCGCGCCAACAGTAACTGTATGGCTATAAATATGTCCTTATCCCCCTCTACAAATTCTTCTTCACCCCATTGCTCTCCTGCTACAGCAAAAAGCACCGAACCCTAGTGCCACCGCTGGAAGTCTCGTCGCCAGTGAGGAAGAGCTTCACTGCCTCTACTTCTCCGTCGTCGGAACCACGCCGGAGTTGGACCATCTTCGTCCGCCGCCACCGTAGACGTCCTCTGTCGCCAGGTTAGGGCGCATTGGACACGCGACCGAAGAGCTTCTCTACACACCTTTTCTGTGTTCTTCATGTGCACCTTCCAGGGTAAATAAAATCCCATTTTTACTGCAAGTTAGATCTACTATTTTACATCTCCTATGTGAAATCTGTTTTTCCTCAAGAGTCGATATGCACTTGATTGCTCAAACACTGCCTATCACCACACCATTGATGAACTTCACTAAGCATCTAAGATTTTCACGAGATTCCTCAATTGTGTGAATTTTCGGATCTGTACAACTCTGGAACCCAAGAACAGTATGCTTAGGCAAATTCCTCAACCACTGGTTAAATTCCTCACGTGTCAAAAAATTTCATATTCTTCAAATCTGAGAACGCATATGACCTCTCCAAATTCCTCGCAACTATACTCTGTTCACAGGTACACACATGTCAGCTGATCAATCTCTCGGTTCTCATCACATTAACTCATTTGCAGCGTTTCTTGAAGAAAATCTTCAAGTCTCATCAGAATCCTCAAGAGTTCAATCTCACCAGCAAAATCCTCAGCTGAAGAAAATGGAGGATGACACAAAGCAGAAGGGAGGAAAGAAACTTGAACAGAACACAACTTTGGATATCCCTGAGGATATTTACTTGGACTATTGTACACCTGATGAAAATGAAACAATGGCCAAGAGAAAGATTCGGCTACAGAAGATAGAACGCCGATGGGCGAAGGAATGGAAGGAATACAGGTTTGTAACTGCCAAGTATGCGAAGAAATTCGCCCTGAAGCCTCCTGGCAAACGGGCCCCACTTGAGGCTCATCCAGTAGCACATCCCTCATGCCTCAAGACCCTTGATGACTATCTATATGAGAAGGAAAAGCATCTGGCTAAGCTCAAGAAGCAGGCAGATGTTGCAGTGAGGAAATTCAATGAATCCTCAGCTGCTGCCTCAGCTGCAGCTACTTCCTCTGCTGGTGAGACCTCTGGTTCAGCAATTCCTCAACCACAGTCTGTGTCGTCAAAGCCAAGGGCTCCAAAGCCGCAAGAGAAGTCTGCTCAGGCATCAATTATAAAACCCTCAGCGCCAAAACCCTCAGCTCCAAAATCCTCAGCACCACCACCAAAGCCTCAAGAGACACCAGTACAGAAGCCTGTCCTGAAGCCAATGACAGCCACCTCCAGCTCCTCACTCCCGGCTGCAACTAGCTCAGAGACAAAGTCTTCACCACCTCCGGTGAAGACTCAGGTGTCTGCTGAAAGAGCAACTCTGCCAAGCCCCGGCAAAATCATCACAGTCCCGTCTGCATCAGAAGGCATTGATGAATATGATGATCAAACCGTGCAAGCTATAATCAGAAACAAGCAGGAAAGGGTAGCTCAAGCATCAGGCAGCGCCATTCCTCTGGCCATGGACCCCAAGGTCCTCCTAGACTACATAAACATCTGGTATGAGGACCCAAACACTCCGCTTGATGACTTGAAACTTCCCCCTGGCATCAGCCACATGGTGGCCTCTTTCATCAATGAAGCCAAGTGGAAAGAACAGCAAGCTAAGCAGGCCAAGGTTGCGAAGCTTAAAAAGGAGAAATTCCTCAAGCAGAATCTCCTCAGCTTGACGCCTGATGCACTAGTGTCAACACAGGCCGAGTTGAAGAATTTGTGTGATAAGTACTCCAAGCTGTCAGATCGTCAGAGTCTCAAGAGCAATTTCATCAAGCTGGCCACTAAAGTTGTTGATGACTACAACAAGAAGGCTGCACCTCCAGCACCAACTCCCCAGCCCTTGATTGAAGAGCCAGCTGATGAAACTCCTCAAGATGAGGAAATACACCAAGAAAGCCGTGTGGATGTACCGGCCATTGAAGAAATCACCATGAAAGCTCCAGCTGATGAACCTGCTGTAGTTGATGAGACTGCCCCTAACCCAGCTGCTTCATCAAAGCAAGCTAATGACTCTGCTCCAGCTGGTTCCTCAAAGCCAGCTCAACAATCTGTCGAGAGAACCCCTTCACCAAAAGCTTCAAAGGTGAAGAAGATGACTCCGTCTGCATCAGACGTGAAGAAAACCAGGGCTGCTGAGAAGGAAGCCAAAAAGAGAAAGGCCTCCTCAGCAGAAGAAGAAACAGAGGCCAAGCGCCTCAAAGCGCTTGAAGATACTGCTCCACTGGACCTTGTGCCCCTAAATGTCGCTCCGTCTTATGAAATAGTCATCCTTGATGATCAAGAGAAAGGGACAGATGAGGAAATGAAGGATGTCGCCTATGAGGAACACACTGACGAAGAAATTCGTATTGATGACAGTCCTCAGCCCTTCATTTCTCAGAAAGACACCGCTCAAGGATGAGCTGCACCAGCTGATGAAACTACCTCTGTCACCAAGCCAACTGAGGAAAAACAAACTGAAATTCCTCAAGCTGATGAAATTCAAAGCTCTGAGCAAAATCCTCAAGATGAGGAATAGGCTGACCCAACTCCTCCACCTGAGCAAGATGAACCTATTCCTCGGCCTGATGCCCAGTCAGAGCAAGCCCCTCAGCCTCACGCCCAGCCAGAGCAAGCTCCTCAGCCTGTAGCCCCAGCTGATGAAATTCCTCACCCTGAGGACAATGCTGAGGAAAATGCACCTGATCAAGACAATGCCTTCGTCGTGCTCAACCCCAAGACTGCTATTGTTGTCTCCCCTCTTGTTCCTCAGCAAAATCTTCAGCCAGTTCAGCGTCAGCCATTCTCCAAGTGACCACAGTTTCAAAAGGATAATTTCTTTAAAGAGACCATGTACTTCATTGGAGAGAATCCCTATGACAAGCCTCAAATGAGGCATCTGAAGTTTTGGACGAGGACACAGCTGAATTACTAGGCCTCTCTGCTGTGTGGCAGAAACAAGATATTCTAGCACATGCATATTCCTCATGTTGAACTTGAAGCAATACCGTGTCTCGAGCCAGTCCTCAATGTACTTCATGACAATGGTCTGCTACCAATGTGCTCCGACATCTCTGACTGGAACAGTGAGCTCATCCTTCAGTTCTATGCCACTCTTCACATATCTGGCAACCCTGAAGACATTAACACTTGGGTGTTTGACTGGATGACACAAAACACTCACTACAAGCCTCCTGCTACTGAGCTCCTCCGTGAACTGCATGTACCAATTCCCTCAGAGGATGCTGTGAAGCTTTATGGTGAGCGTGATCTGCCCAACAGGATGATGGAAGTCCTCATGAAGCCTTTGGCTGAAGGAAAATTACCGAGAAAAACCTTCCGCGTCCACGAGCTCTAATATACACCAAGGACTGTCTACAGAATCCTCTGCAGTGTGCTCGCACCGATCAAAGGCCATGATGATGAAGAAGATGTTATAGGCCTCATGAAGAATATCCTCTTCAACATCATCCATGGTATTCCTATCAACATTCATGATTTCTTCTTGAGGACTTTGGCTGACAATGCTATGTGTCCATTTGATCACAAGATATATGCCCCATGGATCATGAGATTCATCAGGACAAGGACAGGCATCAACTTCCATGCTGATTGCCAAAACCATGTTGGTTATATGCCTCCTATCTGGGTCAACAAGAAGACTTTCGAGCCCATTGAAGGAAAAGGAAAATCAGTGATTGAAGAAAGCAGTAGGCCCCTTGATGGCCAGTTCAGAGAGCCAGAATCTTATTCTTCATGGGATGATAGTAAGACTCGTCCGACAAGCCCCGTTCCTCCTCAAGTGATGAATACAAGAGAGCTCCTCCTCAGTCTTCACCAGAAGGTGGATCGCAATCACAAGTGGGTCAAAGCCAGTTTGGCGCCATTGTGAAAACCCTCACTGAAGACTCGTACTCTCTAAAGCTTAACCATCACTATCTGCATGAGGTTTTTGATCGCGCCTGGGCTACACTTGCACATCTGAAGACTCGGACAGATCTTGAAGAAATGGACTTTGAGTGAGACTTTGACTAGTCGTGGCCTCCCAAGAAGAAGTCGAGGCCCATTCCAGTTCCAGACCTTGAAGACACCTCCTTTTCTTCATTCCGCACTTCTGAAACTGATGAAGAACAGCTCGACACTGCTACCGGTCCAAGGAAGAAGACTACTCCCAAGAAGCATCACGGCTCTTCCTCAACCGCCAAGAAGTGAAGTCTTCACGGACGTTAGTACTCAGTTTGTTCCTTTTTGTCACTTGATGACAAAGGGGGAGAAACTTGAGAGTTAGTCTTCAAGCGGGATATTTTGGGGCTTATGAACTATATTTAAGTTACAAACTCTTGGCTCTTCTGAATTTTTTATGTAATGAGTTGTAACTTAAGCCCGATGGTACTCTCACGCTTTTGAACGTTTTTCTTCGCATGCTGATTCCCCAAGTTTTAATGCACGCATGCTGGAATTCGTCATATACCATTTGTCATCATGCATCTTCATTTTCTTCATATGATATGTTACACATATGCATGATTTACAAGACTCTGGGGGAGATCTCCATGATATAAATCATCAATGTGCATTTGCTGTGAAAAGCAAAATCCTCAAGATATGCACATCTTCAGGGGGAGTCTCTCTGAATCTTGATTTCAAATTCTTCAAATGAGTATTTACATTTCATATTTTTTATCCCTGTTGAAGACTTAACCTAATTGTCATCAACCACCAAAAAGGGGGAGATTGTAAGTGCATCTAGTGCCACTTAGTGATTTTGGTGGTTTGAAGACTTATAGGTTAAGTATCTACTGTGTTTATGAGTGTACACAGGATCTATAAGTCACTGAGGAGTTTGAGATATTTGATGAATATCGACCCCTAAAAATGTATATCTTCAGTTGAAGAAATTTGTCTGAAGCTGAAGAATTGAATCGCGAAGAATCTGCGACGAAATTGATATTCCTCATGAAGATACTAAAATTGAGGTATTCGGTGTGTCTTGAAGAAAATAATTTTGAAGCCCTTGAAGCATGAAGATTTACTCTTTCTGTTTTATTTTCTTCACACTTCAGTAATAGGAACACCGTACTGTTAAAGGGGGTCGAAGTTACACTTTGGAATGAATTTCCTCATGATGCTCAACCCAAGCCCAATCCTACCAAAAGCCTCAAGTGAGGAATACGAGTGACATGAGGACTCTCACAGTTGAGGTTCCGACAGTTTCGATAGCCACGCCACATCATTGGTCTTATCCACACCAACGGTCATATTATTTAAGGGCATTAGTGTCAAATCATGTCGGGATACTCCCAGGCTATAAATAGCCGCCCCCCACATCCATTAGCTGGTTGGCTGCTCTGCTAGGAACTGACACTTGTCATAAGAGAAACCCAAATTCCTCAGAGTCTTCGATAGTAATTCATCAGTGAGGAAATACCCCATACACCGAAACCACAAACCAAACCTAGTGATTGAGCATCACTGAAGAAGTTGTTCATGTGTGGGACTGAAGTCTTCTACCTTTGAGGACTGTGCATCCTCCAGACGGTTAGGCGTCATGGTCTAGAGCTTTCCAGCTGTCAATTGTGGATCACCGGGTGACCAAGTTTGTGAGGGTTTGGAAGTCTGCCCTGAAGACTTACCATGAGTGTTGGGCGAGGACTATGTGTTCTTAGCCCAAGGAGAACACGGTAGGGACTGTGTGTCCCGGGACTGTGTGTCCTTTGGTTTCAATATCAAGCCGCTCCAAACCAGATGTACGACTGTCACAGCAGTTGGAACTGGGTCATCAACTACTGTCTTCACTGAGAAACGGGTTCTATTTCCTCAACTCCTTACTTTCCTGAGATTGTGTGTTGATGACTTTCACTGCTACTGTTTGAAGAATTTGCTGACGACTTTCTCTGAAATTCCTCAACCCCAAATTCTTCACGCTAGTTAATCCACATCTGTATTTTGCGTGCCTCGTCATTGTGCAATCTGTTTTCACATTCCTCACTCTGAAAAACTGTTGTTGTGAAACTTTGCACTTCTGATCCTTTAATGTTTCCGCTGTAAGTTAGTCATCAGTGAGGAATTTCCTCAAAAGGAATTTCCTCAGTGATGAAATTCTAAAAATCTCCTATTCACCCCCCTCTAGTTGATATAACGCACTTTCATTGGTCTTCATCTGATTCTGCAGTGCGGAATGAAGAAAACGAACTGTCCTCAAGGGCTGGAACTGGAATTGGCCTGAATTTCTTCTTTGACGGCCATGACCAGTCGAAGTCCTGTGCAAACTCCAATTCTTCAAGTTCTACTGCAGTCTTCAAATGAGCCAGTGTGGCCCAGGTGTGATCAAAAACCTCATGAAGTTAATGGTGATTAAGCTTCACGGTATTCTCAGTCTCATTAAGGGTTTTCACAATGGTGCCGAACTGGCGTTTGACCCACTTTTGATTTCGATCAACCTTTTGGTGAAGACTGAGAAGAAGCTCTCTGGTATTCATCACCCTTGGAGCAACAGGACTTGCTGGATGGGTTTCAATGGCATCCCATGAGGAATATGCATCTGGCTCTCAGAACTGGCCATCAAGGGGCCGACTGCCTTCATCAATCACAGACTTGCCTTTTCCTTCAACAGGCTCGAAAGTCTTCTTGTTGACCCTTAGTGGAGGCATATATCCTTGGTGATTATTGAAATCAGCGTGATAGTTGATACCTGACCTTCGTCTGGTGAATCTCACGATCCATGGAGCGTAAATCTTCAGGTCAAAAGGGGACATAGCATTTTCCGCCAGAGTCCTCAAGAAGAAATCATGAATGTTGATGGGAATGCCATGGATGATGTTGAAGAAGATATTCTTCATGATGCCTATGACGTCTTCTTCATCATCATGACCCTTGATTGGCGCAAGAACACTCCAGAGGATTTTGTAAACAGTCCTGGGTTCATACTTCAGCTCATGGACCAAGAAGGTTGTTCTTGGTGGTTGCCCCTTGGCCAAAGGCTTCATGAGGACTTCCATTAGCTTATTCGGTAGCTCCCGTTCATCATACAACTTCAAGAACTGCTCTGAGGGAATTGACACAGGAAGTTCTCGCAGCAGCTCATATGCAGGGGCCTTGAAGTGTGTGTGATGCGTCATCCAATCCAGCACCCAAGTGTTGATATCTAATGGATCTCCAGAGATGTGCAGAGTTGCATAGAATTAAAGAACAATGTCGTTGTTCCAATCGCAGATATCAGAGCACATAGGGAGCAGTCCTGCTTCATGAAGAACGTTGAGGAATGGGGGCAAAGCACGGAATTTCTTCAAGCTCAACATGAGGAATATGCCTTTGCTGAAAAATCTTGTTTCTTCCACACAGCACAGATGCATAGTAGTTGAGCTGAGTCCTGGTCCAAAACTTCAGGTGCCTCATGCGAGGCTTGTCATAAGGATTTTCTCCGATGAAGTACATGCGTTCCTCAAAGAAGGATTCCTTCTAAAACTGTGGCCGCTTGGAGAACGGCTGACGCTGCATCGGCTGAAGGTTTTGCTTCTTCCCTTGAGGGGAGACAATCATCGTAGT